>NW_024039174.1:2407510-3611266 GCF_016077235.1 Cyprinodon tularosa | reverse complement strand
CTTTTTTTTGCCCAAAGTTGAGGTCACCCCCAATAATTAGAGAACAATCCCCGTGCTTTGAAAGTGCATGAAAAACTTTGTGGAAGAATGAGGGGTCGTCAACATTTGGACCATATATGCTGACAATACACAACTTTTGGTTATAAATAGATATTTTAATTATGATGAATCTGCCTTCAGGATCTATAATTTTGTCTAATAAAGTAAAACTGAGGTTTTTGTGGATTAAAATAGCTACCCCTCTCTGTCTCGAGTTATAGCAGGCTGCAAACACATCAGGGAACTCAGGGGAGTTAAGATCACTTATAGATGCCGCTGATTTATGGGTTTCTTGCAATAAGACAACATCTGCATTTAATCTTTTAAGCTGGTTAAAAATCTTAAGCTTTTTCTCTCTGGTGCCAGCCCCATGCACATTCCATGTCACAAACCTTACATTCACCATAGGTGTGAGTGAGAAGATGAAAAGTACATGCCTCTGAATAAATAGTTATACCTAGACCCAGGTAGCATCAAACCGTGTGCTTGTGATTGTGTGGACCACAGGGAAGAAGCAGACGAATAAGGAAAAGGAAGACAGAAAATTAAGAGAGTGCAATGAGTGAGAAAAGGTGAAAGAAAAAGAACCCCAGCCCATGCATTCTGTACCCAGCTGTAACTAGCAGTCATACCGTGCAAACGTGCTCACATGCGCGCTCACGAAGCTACGGAAGCCGGCAGACCAAGCCAGATGAAAGTGCGCATTCAGCGTCTGCTCTGCCAATAATGCAAGCGTAGAATAAGAAATGTGTCGTTTACCTGTGCAAAGAAAGAAACAACGAAAGAAAAATGTCTGAGGACTTCAGTGTTGAGGAAGAGCATGAGTTCTTTGCCGAGCTGAATGCGCTGGTTTGGTCTGCCGGCTTCCGTAGCGTCGTGAGCGCGCGTGTGCACGCTTTCAGGAAATCCTATACACTACTGTTTATGCTCTAAAAACATTCTAAATGACTTCGTTTCGAGTAAATTCTGGATGCTACCCACTCAGGACACTTGGAATACATTGGACGAGCAGTATGGAGGAATATTGACACGTTTTTTGTGGACTTTTATGGACCTTTCTGCCTCGGGCGCCATAGACCTCCATTATTTGAATGTCAGCAGACAGCAAGAAGCCTCCCAGACCTCCAGATGCATTTGAGATATCAAAAAAGTACTCCAGAGTGTTGTTCAGCATGGGGGTGAGTAGAAAATGAAGGCTAATCATGTTTTGGGTGCACTATTCCTTTAAGGCTTTGAGTTTGAGATCACACATTCAAAAATCACCTGGTTAAATGAAAAGGATAAAAGAGAAAAGAAATTGAATAAAGTTTGACTTTTGATGAAAATGGAAGAAACCTCCTTCTTTCATCCTCTAATTCACTGACAGTGCTTTAGCATTATTTTCTGCTAAAAATGTACTTTGACTCCCGGCAAAACAGAATTCGTACTGACATTTTTTCCTACTGTGCAGTTCATAGTCATTCTATGCCGTCTGTATGCCTGTGTGCCTGCCTGCATGGGCCACTTCTCTTTAGAAAATGTATTGTCTTTGAGCTAAGAAGCTTCCTCGGTGAGTCTGTGATGAATAAGTAAGTGGTTTAAGAGAGGCTGAAGAGTGAAGAGCATAGTGAATATAGTGCCCAGAGGCATCAGGAGGGAAATAAGCAAAAAGCCAGTGCCGCCTTTCTAATGGGAGCAAATGAGGTGGGCAAGATATTGTTGTGGCACAACCACACATGGTTGCATAGGAAACACACAAATCCCGCTCGACAGCTGCTGGGAGAGGTTTGATTGATGACAGCGCTTCAGGGAGTGTTTCAATCTGAACTTGGTTAACTTAGAGCTACACACAGCATTCATCTCACTGGAGTGAGATGCTTATTGTGAGCAAGCCAGCATTTTATTTAGAAAGAGACTTGAGGGACATCTTCATCAGAATAGTACCTGTTGTGCAGCTATTTAAAGCCTCACATCAATGATTTTATTCAACAATCCCTCCAAATCAAAGAATCAGCAAAAAGACTGGAGTAATTTCATCCTTCCTATTAAATTCAGCTGACAATAAGAGACTCAAACAGTGCCACTAGTACACCCACTACACTATTACACCCCTCACTAACCAGAATTCATTAAATGGATGGATATATCCCTGCTTTCATGTTGCTTATACCAAAGTTTGACCTATGTATTTGTTACCCTTTTCATCTTAGTTATCACAATTGACAGGTGTTTTGGTTCTCTTTACTAATATTCTTGTGCTCTATATTGTATATTTCTCTTGCCAGTAGGTTTTTTGGTAAAAATGGTAAATGGCCTGCATAGCGCTTTTTCGAGTCAGGGGACTTGACTTAAGCACTTTACACTACTTTCAGCCACCGGGCCTTCCGACCAGCATCAGTAGCTATGTGGTGAAGTACCTTGCCCAAGACTCAACGATAGCCAGGGCTTGAACAGACAACCCTCCGGGTGCAGGTAAAACTCCTTCCATGGTGGGGGCCGGTGCCTATCTCTGATAATCTGTGGGCGAGAGGCGCAATATATCCAGGACAGGTTGGCAGTCTGAAGCAGGGTAGTTTCTTACTCATTTCCCGTAATCTAATCTTTGTAATAGTTCTGATTATTGTATCTCCAATCCATGTGAAGTAATGTAGCTTTCATCCTAGCTGTGGAACCTTAGACCAGTGGACCAAATCTTTAACTTCGTGGAATTGCAGAGTGGATCGAGGGAGTAGGTTTTCCAGTCTACATGTGTATTGTAGATCTGGAGAAGGCCTAGGGCCTTGTTTTTATAGGTAGTTTGTATTAGGTGATGCAGGACTATGGTGTATTTGGGTGGCTTTTAAGGGCTATTCAATCTTTATCACCTTAAATTGTCTTTCAATCTTGAATCACAAACTCCCGAAAATAAATCTTGCCAGAAGCCAACAGATGCATTAGCCGATCAATACAGAAATGTTTTGGACCAATGAAATGCAGTGACATGTATGACGTCAGCATGTCAACCAAAATGAGGCTCAAGCAAAGCAAAAATGTCTGTGCTGGTTACCCTGTAATATCCTATATTTCTTTCTCAAAAATGAGCAGTTTTTTGTATTTATAGATGGGAAAGATGTTTTCTTGCTCCTCCCGACAAAATTCATTTTAATAATTTCATTATGTGGAACAAATCAAGAATGTCACACGTTACAGCTGCTACTGTGGCTGTAATTGGCTAAAATGTCGATATGGTAGGAGCCACTTGGTGATTTACTCAATCAACTAGAAAATTTGTATTAAATGTTTCTTCCTCTTGCACATAGTATCTACAGGAGGATTTCCAGATATATACTGTGTAGAATTCAAATCGAACTAGAAGTATCATTCTGGCTTTTGCATGGTTAAAATCAAATACACTCAATCTGGCTATGCAGGGTTATGCTCTATGCCAAAAACAAGAGCTGTGTCTTGATTACATCATCCTTATTGGTTGAGCTCAGTCTCCCTCTGCCACAAGAAGAGGAATTTAAATATCTTGGTGCAATGTTAATGGGTGATGGTGGATGAAACAGGAGATAGGCAGATGGATTTGGGTTTAATTTATGGTAAGATGAGGGCCTTTGCTGTCCATGTGGTTAAAGCAGAGCTAAGCCAAAAAGGAATCTCTCAATTTACTGATTTTTTCACATTCTGACCCTCACCTCTGGTCATGAGATGCATTTAGAACAGGATTTTAGATAGGGGTGGAAAGGAAATTATTTTAGGGTGGCTTGGCTCAGCGTTAGAGAAAGGGTAAGGGGTACCAACACATGGGGGAGCTCAGATGGTCTAAAGGAGGTCAGTTGAGGTGGTTCAGAAATCTCATTAAGATGTCCTATGGGTGCTTCACTTTGAAGGTATTCCAGTCAAGTTTCACTCGGACCCAAGAGAACACTCAGATCTTGCTGAGAAAAAAACTATAAATATGAACTGTAATTGAATTGCTGTACTATAGTGTACATACCACAAAATTACCACATATGACAGATTTATCAAAACATGCACACACAAAAAAAACTGATTTCTTTGTAAATTACACCTGTGCACAAAGGTATTTACACAAGTCCTCACCTCATGTTCAGCCTTCTACTCGGCCACTTGAAATCGTAAATAGTCCATGCAAAACATGGTATAAATGTCATTGTGTATTTAAATGAGTCAGCTGATGAATTTAAGAGAGTTTTTTTTTTTTACATAATAGATTTATGTATAAATTCACATGATAATTCTGTGCCTAAAAGTTTCCTTAGGCAGAGTTATAAATAGTTTATTATGCGCAGATAAGAATGGGTTGCCAGGAAAGCCAGAGATGTTAGCAGCTGGAGACAATTCATAAAAATAACATAAAAAAAAAAAAATCCAGATAAGCTGCCCAACAAGCTATCTGCATCATTTATCATAGGAAGAAAATGCCCAGTTACTTCAGCTTATTAAATATAGTTATTTTCTAAATTCTCTTATACATGCCTGGATTATTCTGGATCTTTAATAAACTTGGGCATGGAGCCACATCTATTTATTTACCCATAGTTTATATGTAACTATAATTTTTAAATGTAGGCTACATCAAATCTTACATGCCATGGGGTGCGGGTTATCCTTATTTATTTATATTTTTTTAGTACCATGAACCTAGCTATCCTTCCATTTCTATTTCTACATGGGATGGTGTTGCTCCAGTGGGTATGCCTTTCATAGTGAACCCTTTTATGCTGCGTTCAGACAGCAAGCAGCAGAAGCAGCACGTGCTGCTTCATTTTTGATCCTCGTACAAGTTTAGTTCTGATGCGTAACTGAAGCATCTTTGCCGCTCTCAAGTGAGTCTGATGCGCGTTGGGCCGGGTTACACTATCCATTCTTTGCCTCTAGCAACGGCAGCTATATTTGCTGTTATAAGTGGGTATAAAGTAGTTTTAATATTATTTTAAGTTAGAAAGTCCACCTGAAAACTTAATCTGTTCAGTGAGTTCATCAAGATTACGATCCTGCCTTCAAATGTTATTTTGCTGTTTTAGAGGCTCAGACCCCCATACAACATTGGTGCTTTGTCACTGGGAATCCCGCTCAACAGCAGCCTCTGGCCCAGTCACCTCTTTGTGGTTTTTCGCTACTGTTCACGGCGGCTGGAAGGCCTTTTCCACATGTGTAATCCAAACTGCAGACACCAGAATAATAAAATCGAACATATTTTGCTGGCAGGTTTTGACATTTTAAGTAAATTTCGGCGTTAAAAATAAACTGTTTAAGGGGAGTGATCATAGCGATCTGCATTAGTAGGACTGCATTAGGCTGTCTGTCTCCCTGCCAGCTCCCAGATCAACTTCTCTGATTGGTTGATGTGGCGCGTCGAGCAGCAATGTTTAATTTTTCCAACTCCAGCAGGTGCTGCTTTTGAAGTGCGTTAAATGCTCAGAAGCTCATGACGCGCTGCTTGTGGTCTGAATGTAGCATTAGGCTCATAGATCACAGAGCAATGATCTCAGGAGTCTGTTTGCATGCTAAAATATTCTTTTATGGGTCATTTTTATTGGTCAGGAAACCTTTGTGATCCCTAAAAACCCTTCAACTCCCAATTCTCTCATTTACAACTTCCTCCTTCAGAGCAGCATCCATCTCGCAACATTATGCATGCCTATCATGGGTATCATTATCAAAATGCGTACAGTAGTCAGTGTGAATGACAACTGGTTAAACTGCTGAATAGATTTGCACTAAGAAACATCCTATTGTTCAATGGGAGATGATTGTGATTGTCAGAAAACAAATATTACATGCACTTTGATTAGGGATTTGAGCTGCTCATAGGTCCCTTGTGTTTATTCAAAACAGTCTTCATGTATTGTTATGGTTCACAGGTGCAAGCATGATCTATGAAAATTTGAAACATCAGAGAGGACATGATCTGGCATCAGTTCTCCACCTCACCATCTGTATCGCCATTACGCTTTTTCCTTCAAAATGTGCAAAGGCATTGGTCAGAGTTGACAGGAGGAACTGCACGTTTCCTGGCAATTATGTTTTAAAAAGATCACAGCTTTTTGTGGATAGTGTGGCATAGAAGTTTCATGTATTTATACGATAACATGCTTGATAGATTAGACACCTGAATAGTTTGCCCTTGTGAACTGATCTCTAACAAGCAGAAAATAATGGATGGATGGCTGGATGGATGTTTTTTGTGGATTCTCAGTGAATTTGTGCTACATGTCTTTTAGATATTATCCAGTGATATGATATTTTTTCCCCCTGTTTTTCAATCGAGAATGACTGAATTGGCTGTGAACCACACCAGTGCATGCTGTAGGTCTTGACAAAAACATTTTTCCTGTATATTTTTATTTCCATGATCCACTCAATATTTGCAGACAAAGTTTTCCTTTAAAAGGGACAATACAATATTTTACAAACTGCTGCATGGTTAGGCTTACAATGTGTTTTCACGAGAGCAACTTCAGTGCAACTGCAGTGCTTTCATGTAAGTTCTAATGATGACATCTGTTGAAACCACCTGAAGAAGATTTTTAGGATCACTGGACTAATGTCCCAGCAGGATCTTGAAAAACTGGTTATCCACGTATTGTTTTTTTGTTTGTTTGCTTGTTTTTTTGTCAAAATAATTACTGAAACACTGTATTTGAATGTCTGCTTAAAAAGTCAATAAGACATCAACAGTTGATCCACTATACAGTTGCCTTCAGCCTCACAAAAAGATAATAAAGTAGAGCTCATCCATCTCGTTCTGAAGCCCTTACACTGGTTCCCTGTATTTCGGAGAACAAAATGCAAAATACTTCAGTTAGTTGATAAATCACTGAATGGCCTGGCACCAAAATACCTTACACACTTTTTGTCAGTTTATAAACTGCCTAGACCACTTGGCTTAAAGCTGAAGTCTGTAAGTTTTTAAAAATCTCTTTTTTGTCATATTGGCTAAAACTGTTCCTATGCCCAGACAGCAGTACATGTGATATGTAACCCGTGAAAAAAACTGCTTCAATTGGTCCCGCATACTGCCTGTATTTCAATCTGGAAAGAATAATTCGGGACGAGTCAAAACAACCAATCACAGCCAGAGGAGCGTCTGATGGAGTGTCAATCACAGCTTACACACGCTGAATCCCCCCCCCCCCCTCACCGCTTAACCTGCCGCTGCCGCCCGGCTGCCGCAGTCAGGAGGACGCGCGTGGAAGTCATGGCGGACAGCTACCAGCGAAAGAGAAACTGCCCTTACTGCCCCTGCCAATAACTGCTTACACGGCAAACTTCGGTATAACCAGCATCTTATATCTAGCTGCTTGGAGGTGAGTGTTATCGCTCTTACCGGTTCACACTCCATGCCGCGTACGCTGCTTGGACGCTTCTGGTCGCATGCGGTAGCCGCGCAGGTGCTGTGAGAGGGGTGGAGCTTGGAGGTGGGGCATGAGTGAAGCAGAGAGGGTGGGGGAGTGGCGTGAAACCTGTTTTTCTTCAAATTTTCAGTCGAAGTCTGCTCTCTTCTCAATGTTACAGAGTGCAGCTTTAATCCTACGCTACATACTCAAAAGAAAAAATGGAGAAGACAGTTCTTACAGTATCAGTGGCAACTGGCCAAAAGAGGGCGCTAGGGCACCGACTCACTGATCCAATGACCTTGAAAAAGACATAAAACAAAAAAAAATGAAATCATAAAATAAAATAATTTTGAAAAATAATATATTTATATGTGTGAGATAAATAAATGATGAATAAAGCTGTTTCTTTCGTCGTCTGATTGGTGACGTATTTCCGCCCTAGAGCGTAAAAATCTTTGCCCATTGCCTCACGTTAAAAGTTGTACATGTGCAGTGCTTCCTCTTTAATGCAAAATATAGGACCATCCTGGGGTGCAGCTCTCCTGTGCCCAGGGCTGAAAACAACTTTATTTGAACACCTTCTCCCGCCACAGTGCTGACGTCTCAGTCGTCTGTTATAAAGTGTGGCTGATTGACTTGTTTATATAATTATTTAGCAACAAGGGTTGGCTAACTGCATGCAGCAAGGCTGACATTTTATTCTGCTTTCTCTCCTTCCTTTACAAACATCAGGATCTGACCCTGCATGGATTAACAGAGGTATGACTGATTTAAAACACTTTTCAGAAAATGTTCTAATGCTGTTTTTTTTTTTTTTGTTGGTATTCATGTAAATATACTGGTGTGATACCTTAGTGTACAATTCATTGTATTTTCTATATTTAAAGTTATAGGTCGCTCGTATAAAAAAATCCAACAGCCGCCACTGGTTCTTATACCGTACGTATTGTAAAAAGAAAATTCCAGAAAGCATGAAAAGGGCTGAAACTGAGGTTCCTTTAAGTCAAATTTAAAATCTATATGTCAGAAGTTGCTTTTGGCCCTTTTACTTAAACTGTAAACTGAGAAATCCTAAATTTTATTTTGTATTCCAGTTTATTTTCATGTGGCTTTGCTTTGACACTGCAATGGACTGTTTGTGGTGTTTATTTCTTTGTTTTAGATTTATTTTGTTATTGATTTATAAGTCTCACAGTTATAATTTGACATACATATATTTACCTGCTTTGATATTGTTATATAATGTGGTTAAAATGTTCTAATGAATATCAAAGTAGACAAATTTAATTTTAGTGCAATGAAAAAAAAAGACAACAGGTCATGTTTCAGTCTGTCTGCCCTCTTTCTAATGTTATTTTTTATGAATGTTAAGCCCGATAAACTTATTGTAAAACTCATCCCATACTTTCTTAAATATGATGAGTGTTATGGGTTATTGTACTAAATTGCTTTATGTCTTAATACTGTGCAGCAGTTTGACAAAAATAAAAATACAGCCGTCCCAAAATGGTCTTGAATATGATTCCTTTGCTTAAAATTTTTGTGAATACGTCCTATGTATCTTTGTTCTTTGCTACACACTCTAAAAATGGAAGAGCAACAACAAATTGTGATTTTTATTACTCTTACCCAAATGATAGGCTTATTCTGATGAGACAATGGATAGATTTTACTGAACTTTGCTTCAGAAACCATGACTCAGTTTGTTGGGTTAGAGAATAGACAGCAAGGAGCTTTCATTCTCCATGGGCTGCCATTTTGAACAATACAACAATGTGATCCTGTCAAGGGTGTTTGTGACCTATCGCCCAATGTTTTTCTGGAGATGGAAAACAGTCCTCTCAGCTCTGTGAGGATAAATGAGTGTATATAAAGGATAGATGGGTGAACAACAACCTGATCAGGCTACCCCTAACCTGTTTGGCATGCTGTAACATGAATTTGTGAAAGGGTGAAACTAACACCAGTCATTGGTGTTATGTACTGTACTGATTTTCATCTCTCACCATCTTCAGTTCTTGTCTTTGTACATTATTGTTGCCATGGTAGTGCTTCATCAGCTTATCCTTTGTTTTATTAGCTTCTACTTATTAGGTTATTGTTCTGTTCATTGTACACAGAAATTACTTTTGTCTGATGCTTTCCTGAGTTTCTTTCTGTTTCCCTTAAAGCAGAGCTGTCAAACTCCAGTGTCCTTCACCCTTTAAATGTTTGTCTGCTTTATCACACCTGAATCAAATAATCAGGTCATTAACAGGACCCTGCAAACCTGGGATGCATGCTAAGGAGATAATTCACTCATTTAATTTAGTAGTGTCGGACGACAGATAAATCTAAATCCTGGAGTCCCACTGAGAGTGGAAATAACGTGTTCACACCACAGTTCAGCAGCAGCTGTGCTTTTCACAAACACTGTATTCCACAGTTCAAAGTGGAGCGACTGTGCAGTTGCACCTGAATCACATTGCGCAATAGCAATGTACTTGTAAATTGAGCAATAATGCAGCACAGTGCTTGTTTGGCCATATATTCCGGAATCTCTCTCTGCTGCTCTTTACCTTACTTTCATTTTCTTTGGATCAATTATGGGTAAGTGAGTTTAAGTATTTTGTTTTTTAGTTATTTTTTATACATAAAGTTCATTGTTATTATACTTGTTGAGTTACAGATTTCATTACATAAAAGTCTGTTTATTCTTTCATTTTTACTTCTGTAACAGTGCAACCACAGCTTTTACAGCTGTAGTAATTTTTGAACGAAAAATGAAAGAACAAATGTCTCATCATCGTGATTTGCTCCGTGATCAGAGGAAATGTTACTTGGTGCAGAACAGTGGTGAAAATTGGAAGTTCAGTTTAATATAATCCAGTCTGTGAATAGTTCCGTCTGAAATGAATGAAAATAGTTGTTTTAATGGTTATTGAGTCAGATATGTGGCGGTAATGTTTGATTTATCTAAAGGTTTTTATCTGTTACTGTGTAAATGGGTTTGGCTGTAATTTAAGGACAGATTCTAATAGATCTGCAGAGTGGGAACTATAAATCTGATAGAAGTTTAATTTTTTTATTGTTGTTTTGCACAATATGCTTAACTAAGTATTTTTTGTTGTTGAATATTAGAGATTTTGCAGATATATTTTTTATAAATACATTGTTTAGATTTACTTATATCTTTCTACCCCTTTTATAGAATAGAATAGAAAATCCCTTTATTGTCCCACAATGGGCAGATTTACAGCAGCAGAAATATTATTGAAAATGGTCACACAAATGAGGACCTTAGAAAAATTTATAAGAATAACATAATAGGGAAGAGTTAAAATATAAAAAATAAAATTCTGTAAAGTGTTTTAACAATATAAACTAGAGAATAAATAACCAATATGCAGCTATGGACATTTTTACAGTAATGGATATTTGAAAATAGCAGCAACAACAGAGATGTGCAGAATGACAGCAGCATGTTATTTAACTGACTAAGGTTTCTATCATTACATCTGATTTGATTTGTTCCTGCTCCCGGTGGTTGGAATCTTTATTCCACTCTGGATTCTTGTGAGTGTAGTCTTTGTTCACTTTAACTTTAAAAAAAAAAAAAAAAATAAAACAGTTTTGAAAACCTCGGTATTCATTCTTTTCCTGCTTTGTGTGTCAACTTTCACGGTTGCTAAGCAACAGAGCATACGGCGGTAAAACCCGCCGAAGGGTGGACCTGTTCGAATTTACAGACAAAACTCTTCTGGCCTCCTTATTTTCAAGGACTTCGAAGGATCCAGTCTAGGTAGATCGCATCCTTGGAGGATGCAGCCCAGGTTTTCGAACAGAGCGTCTGATTAAGAACAGGGCTGACCGCACTGACGCGGCTCAGGGATTACGTCACACGGAGCGTCGTGCACAGTGAAATCAGGACATTTCCACACTTTCTAAAAAAAAACCCGGGACGCCCGGGACAGGACGTGAAATACGGATATGTCCCGGGAAATACGGACGTTTGGTCACCCTATGCAAGAGGAAAAGTCAGGTTTTAACCATCCTGTAAGGTCCTTTTCCAGGAGGTTCAGCCATCCCCAGTTGAATTACTCTGACTGAAAAAGAGGCGTTGGCTATGACTTGGGCATTACAGCACTTTCAGGTTTCTATTGATGATGGTCCTGTTGTATTTTTTTCTGTTGGAGTTGAGCATAACCCCTTGAGATTTCTGAACAGGATGCAGTCACCAAACCAGTGGCTGGTGCACCGGTCTCTTTCCTCAGGCCTGCAGTCTGGATATGAGACAGATCAAGGACCAGGACAATATTATGGCAGATGCATTTGGGATGTCTGTTTAACACCCATTGCTAAGTTTTTTATTCCAGTTTTGGCCCCCATTGACTCCACCATAGGTTCACCGAAGTTCCTTCCTTGGATCAATTTCGGTGGATACTCCTCAGTGCACTATTCTTAATGCACTAACCAAGTGCACAGCCCTCTAAGTCTGGTCTTTGATACTTGAGTACTGATCCTAGGACAGGCAGGTCAGGTTTTTGGAGATTTTGTATTAGCACAGTTGATTTTCATTGATAACTGAATAACAGGCTTTCTCTGAACTGTAATAATCAGAATCACTTGCTGAAACTTTAAAACCTGTAGGGCAGTGTCCCTCAAGGACTGGCTTTGGACATACCTGTCCTAGGTTTTAATTTGGAACTATATTAGCCAGGACAGTTGTGTAAAAGTTTAACTCTACTCTCCAAAGTAAGACTTTGTCAAAACCAGCAGATTAAAACACCATAGTCTGAGAAGTGGGACAGCAAAATGGAAGGTTGCTGTTGCAGATGTGATTAATTACACCTGTGCCTGTCCTACAGGGGGATTTCAAAGCCAGCACTGTGAAGAGGGTTTATAGCAAAGGGGACAAGGCTACCTGTACAAACTGGAACTCCTGAAAGCAACTAATTTAAGCATCGCCTTCCAACAGCTACCACATTTAACATGAGACAAAAACAGCTATTAACAGATCTGTACATAAGAGATGCTAGAGCATAAAAAAATATCAGATATGTTAAGTGCTCTGCCAGTCCAGCTTCCATCTTAGTTAAAGCACCAACAGTAGCAGATGGTAACAGCGATCAAAGTAGATGAAACATACTTTGATGCAAAGGCATTACTCTCTATTCTATCTTTTTAGCCAAGGTAGCTTGTATGTCTTTTCATGGGAATTTCATTCTTTCCTATGACTGTCATTCCACCATGACAATGCTCAAAACAAATGAATAACGAAAAGGAAAAAAAGGAGTTGTAAGAAATAGAAGACCATAAAAAGAAGCAATGATCCAGCAATGACAGCTGTTCACTGCAATCCATAGAATATATCTTCCCTTTGTGAAAGGGATTTAAAAAGCAAGGCACCCACTCATATGGGTTAGGTAAATCTCTGAGCCTTTTACTGTTTTTCTTACCTCTGCTGCTGTTCAAAACTGTCCATTTCTTGAAGTAAAATGATCACAGGCACATTTTTGGGATTTTTTTCTTTATGCACAAGTTTTGTCAAGAATGCAAAATGCAAGTGTAGATGTCTCCATTGTGTGTTTAAAACTCCACAACTCTCTATTTTTTTCTTCACTTTCAAAAAATGAGAGACACCATAGCTGATAGCAGAGTTTTCTAAAATCGAAAATGTTCACTATGACTCCTTAAAGTATAATTTTCTGATACTGTATTTGAATCTTACTCCTCAATGCCACTTAGTTAATGCCACTGTTTCCTTATAACAAAGCTCTCCATCTCATGTGACCAAACAATTATTTATTTAAAAAGGATTAGCGATTTAATGTAAAAAAAATCAGCCAAGTAAAATGGTGTTTAAACTGGAACAGAGGAAACAAAAATAAAAAAATTAATTTAGTATGAACAATTCCATCGGTGAGAAGCAGTTTCTAATAGATAACCGTTCAAGAAGATTCTGTACAATTAAATTTTTTACCTTAGGGTCACATAATTGATGGCTGGATTACAAATTTCATTCACCTGCTTAACTCCACTCAGTTTCTCATTGCTCATCTGATCCTTCTTCTCCAGCTTCTAGTTAACCAGCCCTCTAACCAGTCATTAGTGCCAGATCATTCTTGAGCTAGTGGTGAGAGTTTTCTAGCGTACCCTCATGTTACTGATTGCCGGATCCTGACCCATTCTGTCTTTGGACCTCTGAGCCTGCCTGTCCCTGTTCTGATCTGTTTGCCAGACCTGTCCTTGGCCCCCTGTTGGATTCTGCCTGTTAACCGAACTTGGGACTGATTCCTGACACCGACCTCTGAGGCTATAGTGTCTGGGACTCTCTGGGAGGTGCCCACCACATCTTGTTGGCAGCCGACTGGCTGAAATGAACCTGATCCTCTGGGCACGGACTGAACTATAAAACCAGGTTAGTGACTCACATTCAGATTAATGTGCTCTCTAACCTGTGTTTTCTCCTGCAGAGGTTCCTGCCTTAGACATCCTTGCTCTTACGGAAGATCTATCATGTTTAAATAAACACTTTTTGAGATATTTAACTGCCTGTCTGATTGAATACTGGGTCACTGTTCTGAACCTTGACATGGATTGGTTAAAGATTGGAGAGGACTGGGTGTTACAACCACACAATGATCCAAACACATATCCACACATATGTGGGGATGGAAAAGAAACATTGGAAATTAAGTCCAGACCTCTATGTGTTAAAATGGACCACATTACTGTGCTTTGAAGTGCAGTTGATGGAAGTAAACCAACCATATCAAGCCTCAACCAACTCTGTGGTCAGTTGGAGTAGCATCCAGTCACATGTATAAAAAAAAGCTGTCATTCTCTTGTCTTTCATCTTTTCATTCATCCATTCCAAAATTGATATTGATATTTATAAACAGTAGCTTCTACTGTATAAACCAGTCTTATTTTTGATTCTGTTCATGGTGGAGAATCCTGCTTCACAGCAGCAGGTTGAGCCAAACAACTCTAAATGTGCAGGCTCCTCTCCGGTCCGGCCAGGTCAAGATCCGCTATTGCAATCGCACAAAACAGGAAAAAGAATGGCAAGAAGATCCGGTTTGTCAAATTAAAATATAGAAACAACAGATCAGTTACTACAAATTAGAGGATAATTCTTATATATTTGAAAAACTAACACCGTTTATTTAAAAGATTGGATGCAAACTTGGTACTTCAACAGGCCAGGAAGTAGATTTCTCATCTCCATCAGAAACCGCACATATGCTGAATGCTGATTGGGACTTTTTTAATATGTCATATGAAATTAAGCTTTCATTTCTGCATGTTTTGCTCCTATGAATTTAATGATAATATCGCGCATGCTCTCCCCCTGAGCTCCGAGGATGAGTCAGAGTGCACCAATACGGGAGGAACGGCGGAGGCTGTAGGCTTTGCTTTGTGCAGGAGGTCTGGAGCGCTATAAGGCAGAACGCTGGGTGGCGGAGCGGAGACAGAGGATGTGGGACTTCAGGGTAACAGGAGAAGCGGCACAAGTGAAGTTTAGACACTGTTGTCAGACAACATGTGGTAACTCCTAAATGTTTTAAATCAGATTGGGTCCGGATTAGCCAGCAATTGGGTCCGGATCCAGACCGCAGTCCGGTAATCCATGACCTCTCCATTAAACCGAAGCCAAGAGTAATGAGTAATGTTGTTTTAAAACTGTAAGGAATAGAAAGTATAGCTACTTGTGTGAAAATGTAATGAGTAGAAGTCAGAAGTAGGAGGACAAATAAGTAATGGAGTAAAGTATAGATACCTAAAAACTGTATTTAAGTACTGTAACAAAGTATTTGTACTTTGTTCCTTGACACCTCTGCTCCCCTGCGACTCCAAGCAAAATCTACTCAAATTCCAGCCACTGGCCTTCTGCTGGGTGTGCATTTTTTTTACTCTTACTCCACCCTTTCACTGAATTACAGGGTCTGACCGGAGATGAAGCCTCTCTTTAGATGTTAATGTCCACAAATCATGACAGAAAGAATATTTTAGTACAAAGGTTGATGTTTAAAAAGGAATTGTAGAGGACCAGCTAAGAAGCAACAAATGGCCCATCAAGGAAAGTGGGAAAATTTTAAATGGGTACTATTGTAGGACATTAGGTGGGACAATGGCTTTGGGACCAGCAAATTTCATCCTTGCTTTTTGCGGATGATGTTGTATATGCTTGCTCCCTCCTTACAACAACTACAGCATGCACTGGGGAAGTTCGCCACTTATTGTGAAGCAGATGGAATGAGAACCAGCTCCTTCAAATCGTAGGGCATTGTTCTCAGCCATAAAGAAGTGGCTAGACTTAAAGAAGTCTACCCACTTCTTTACATAAAGAGGTTGAAAGGAGGGATCCTCCGTTAAATAGAGGAGTTCAAGTATCTTGGGGTCCTGTTTATGAGTGAAGGTACACTATATTGCCAAAAGTATTTGCTCACCCATCCAAATTATTGGAATCAGGTGTTCCAATCACTTCCATGGCCACAGGTGTATAAATTCAAGCACCTAGGCATGCAGACTGTTTTTACAAACATTTGTGAAAGAATGGGTCGCTCTCAGGAGCTCAGTGAATTCCAGTGTGGAACTGTGATAGGATGCCACCTGTGCAACAAATCCAGTCGTGAAATTTCCTCGTCCTAAATATTCCACAGTCAACTGTCAGCTGTATTATAAGAAAATGGAAGTGTTTGGGAACGACAGCAACTCAGCCACGAAGTGGTAGGCCACGTAAACTGACGGAGCGGGGTCAGCGGATGCTGACGCGCATAGTGCGAAGAGGTCGCCAACTTTCTGCAGAGTCAATCACTACAGACCTCCAAACTTCATGTGGCCTTCAGATTAGCTCAAGAACAGTGCGCAGAGAGCTTCATGGAATGGGTTTCCATGGTCGAGCAGCTGCATCCAAGCCATACATCACCAAGTGCAATGCAAAGCGTCGGATGCGGTGGTGTAAAGCACGCCGCCACTGGACTCTAGAGCAGTGGAGACGCGTTCTCTGGAGTGACGAATCGCGCTTCTCCATCTGGCAATCTGATGGACGGGTCTGGGTTTGGCGGTTGCCAGGAGAACGGTACTTGTCTGACTGCATTGTGCCAAGTGTAAAGTTTGGTGGAGGGGGGATTATGGTGTGGGGTTGTTTTTCAGGAGCTGGGCTTGGCCCCTTAGTTCCAGTGAAAGGAACTCTGAATGCTTCAGCATACCAAGACATTTTGGACAATTCCATGCTCCCAACTTTGTGGGAACAGTTTGGAGCTGGCCCCTTCCTCTTCCAACATCACTGTGCACCAGTGCACAAAGCAAGGTCCATAAAGACATGGATGACAGAGTCTGGTGTGGATGAACTTGACTGGCCTGCACAGAGTCCTGACCTCAACCCGATAGAACACCTTTGGGATGAATTAGAGCGGAGACTGAGAGCCAGGCCTTCTCGTCCAACATCAGTGTGCGACCTCACAAATGCGCTTCTGGAAGAATGGTCAAAAATTCCCATAAACACACTCCTAAACCTTGTGGACAGCCTTCCCAGAAGAGTTGAAGCTGTTCTAGCTGCAAAGGGTGGACCGACGTCATATTGAACCCTATGGATTAGGAACGGGATGTCACTTAAGCTCATATGTGAGTCAAGGCAGGTGAGCAAATACTTTTGGCAATATAGTGTAGAATGGAGTGGGAGATCAGTTGATGGATCAGTTTGGTTGCTTTTATAATGACTTGGCAAGGACTTGGCACTGGTCTGCTGGGATGAAAAAAAGAGTTGAGCAAAAAGGAAAAGCTCTCTATTTACCGATCAGCCTACGTTCGTCCCCTCACCCATGGTCATGAAAACCTTATCAGGATAAAGAACCAGATCCCTATTACAAGCGGCTAAAGTTAGCTTTCTTTGAAATGGCTGGGTATTCTCTTAGAGAAAGGATGAGTAGCTCTGTCATCTGGAACAGGGTGGGAGTAGAGCTGAGACAGTTGAGGTGGCTCGGACATCTTTTTCGGAGGCTCCATGGAAACCTCCCTCAGGAAATGTTCCATCCTAAGAGGAGGGCGCCCAGGTGGGGACCAAGGACACACTGAAGGGACAATGTCTGTAGGCTGCATTGGGAGCGCCTTAGGCTTCCCCCAGCAGAGCCTGAGGTGGTGTCTTGTAGTCTCTGCTGACACTACTGCCCCAGTGACCTAGTCCATGATAAGCAAAAGACAGCAAGTATGAGTATGCGTACAAATACTTTTTCTCAGATTGATACAATGGGCTATTGTTTGTAGAATTTAAGGAAAGATATACATTTAATACTGCACAGTAAGGCTGTAACTACAGTACCAAATGTGAAAAAGTGCAGCACTGTAAATATTTTAAAGATGCACTGTATAGAGTATAAATTGATTCCCAGAAACAAAACCGAATAAGAAAAGAGTAGATATAACATTTATTTCAGTACAGAGAAAGTCAGCACTTTTTATAATTTGAAAAGTTCAATGACTCTGAAAATCTTAGAGCCTCAGGCAAAGCATGGTTTCAGCCTTAGGCTGTGATTGCAAACTCCCTGAAGTCACCTCTGAAGCCTGGGCCAGACTTGTGTTAATTTCATTTCTATAAACTTTCCAATCATAGGCAATTGATAAAAAAAAAAAAATAATAAAAAAAAATAAAAAAAATAATGTAGCAGTAGTCAAACTTTAATGCAAAGTATCACATTATTTTGTGAACTAATCTTGTAATCGATGTCCACTCATACTTCCAGCTGGATATATTTGCAAGGTAAGTAAATAATGCTCTGTTTTTGTTTTTTTTTTTTTCCCAGATTTTCTGTTTAATAAAGGCAGCAAACAATGCCAATGTACATTCTTGTCTATTGTATCCATTACTGTGAGGGTCTGCTGTATGTGTTTGCACATATAAAAGTGAGAGAGAACGACCATGCAGACAAAAATCGTATTTCAGCAAAAAATCGAAATTGAGGATTGAAAACCCGCTGCATGAACATAGTCATAGTGAATAGGCTTTATAACGTGATGCACAGTGGATTTTCATCATGTACTTTAGCAGAGGAAGCCACAAAGGTTATTGAAAAAAAAATAGATGTTTAAGTATTCCAAATAACTGATGCAAAATGTTATTGAATTTTCCAATTGAATGATAGCATTATTTGATTAATCAAGGCTTTAGAAACATAGATAAAATCTTTTTTTTTTGTGTCTATGTAGATATTCATTCAATGTAATTCAAATAATGAAAGATAAGAAGGTGTGGGGGGTTGCTGGGGAACCCCTTCTCATTTTTTTTTATCTTAGATCATATTACATATGTTTTCAGGGCTTGTTCAAGGCTGGTATTTGGTCTTAAAGCAGCCATCAACTAAACAAGCCTGTTTTGGTTGTATTGCCAGTTGGAAAATGGTAAGTAAATCACTGCCATTTGCTGGTATTAGGTTGTAATTAATGCCTTAATTAGGGAAAAATATTATATTAAAAATAGTTAAGGAATTGTGGTTAGCAAAACAAGACATAGGATTTGTTAACACAATGGATAACTGTGGAAAGCAGGAAACTGATAACATTGGAAACCTTAAAAGTGAAAATGCTAATACAGAAACTACTGTAACATACAGAAGCAGAGAGCAGAAAATAAAATAGTTACAAAGCAGAACAAAAGCAAAGATAAATGACTCAAAATGCTCCATCAAATGATTAAGACAAAATTAAAAAAGAGGAGTGTGAGAAGTTTTTGATTTTAAGCACAATACAGACAGATGCTCAGCCGCAGCAAGCCGTGTATTTGATACTTAATAAATGAATAAACAAAAAAAAAAAAAACAGCACACAAGCATGTATACAGGAGAAAAGCAGAGGATCCAATGACTTGTGACTGCATTAGTAGAGCTGTGCACAAGTGCAGACAATGTGAAAACGCAGGTGAATATATCTACTAATTAACTGGAGGCTCTGGCTAAGATAGACATGTTTAAACAGGGATAAACATTATAAAACACAAGGAAAGCCCAAGAGAAACTCCCCAATGATAAAGAAATTATCACAAGCTCTAGTAAAAACAAAGCAATTGAAAACACTAAGGCGTTAAGTTGCAGAAGTCAATTTCTTCTCAAAACTGCTATTGCATTCTCTAATGGTGGGATTTGTTTTCATATTTTTAGAAAATCCACTACAGGTTACTTTACAATCATTGTGATGGAGATACCGACCTTCTGTATTTCTCTCACTGCCTTTTCTAACATTGTTTGGACTGTCAGGATATTTAGTTAGTGGGTCAAAGAGCCAAGGTCATCCCCCTGAGTTATCTTGGCAGTTTCATGCTCCTTCTCTGATTATTTGTTATCTTGAGAAAAAAAAAAATGCTGCCACTGTGTGAACAAAGAATCTAAACCAACAATTTAAATTGGATAATGGTAAGTTATCATTATTGCATTATCACTTACCAATTATACTAATCTTCTTGCTTTTTTTCTCTCTAAAATGGAACAGTATACTGTAATATTGCTTGTTTTTTTGTGCTTTTTGTTTAACCTGTTCCCAAAGGGAACAATGAGCTGCAGACATTGATTGTCATCTGGGGAGTATTTTCTGGTTAAGGGGCTTGCTTCGGGATCCAAAGTAACATTTTGATATCAAACTGCTCTTTAACCACAATTCTACCGTTCTAGCAACATTATTATATATATAGATTTTTTCAGTTTTACCTCAGTGTAAAATAAAGTCTTATTCCACCAATGCTTCTGATAATTTCTTTTTTAGTATAAAAGTAGTACTAGTCGTGCTAAAAGATTTTCTTAAGCTTCTAACACACAAAATTTCATACAAGGACTAGATACATTTCCAAAAGTCATAAATAAAAAGGATAAAAAAATACTGCTTTATGGGTCTATGATGTTTATCATTGCCCATAATTATCTAGTTATTGCAAGCATTTATAGCACTTCAAAATATCTGAAAACAATCCCCGACATTAGGGCCAGTACCTATTTCTTTGTTTTTGAAAATCTCTAGTCTATGGCAGGATTTTAGTACAAGTCATTAATAAACCATCAAATTGATCATTACTTTGTATTAATAAGTCACAGGGATCAAAATGCTGTAGATGTTTATCATTATATTCCTTGCTGGGGAGCTACAATCTCACTGTCACTCACTGAAGGGGATTACGGAATGCAGTTTGCTATTCAAGAAAATGTATCTGAAATAGAATGTGAAAATAAGGAGTATATTGTAACAGCTTATAATACTTTGCTTGTTTATCTTTATTTGTCCATACCCCCGATTTTTTCTTTACCAGGTGCAATAATAACAAAAGCCTTAACCATTTTACATTTCTGATTTCTTTTACTATACTGATCAAGGGTGCTCAAAAGGTATGAATGCTTTAAAATGTAACTAAAGCAATCCAAAAGTGATCATTGTGTTGTGTAGAGATGTTTATTCTGAATTGGCATTTAGCTATTGACATATTGTCTTCTGATGGGATGGACATATAGCACGTGGGATGTTTATATAGCACAATTCAGTACAAAGACAATTTAAAGTGCTTTACATGAATTAAACAATAGATCGAAGGAAAATAAAACAAAGTAAAATCAGGTTAAGATAAAAAAAATCATAAAAGAAGGTAGTAGAACAAATGCAAAAGTTATACGACTAAATTAAAATAATGATACCTCATTATACAGTATTAATATCTGAATAATTAGTACTTATAAAAGCAAAACAGGCGAAGAACTTACAGTAGAAAGTTCAAGGATGATGTTCAATGTTATACTTTTCACCCTTGAAAAAATTAAGTTGTTTTTTTTCAGGTTAGGTTTGCTTCAGCTTAGCTGTTTCATCTTGTTTGTTAGTTGTTGAGTCAATAATATGCTCTGTATTTTTGTATGAATTTAGTAAGATACATTTCACAATATTTAACCATGACAGCCTGGGATCAAGAAATACTTCTTATCTTTATCATTAATATTTGCAGTGTCAAATTTTATTGGACCACCCCAAAGCCTCAGGACCTTCGCCCACCCCCCTGCACACACAAACAATTATTTGGTGCCACCACTGAAATCACTGCAGAATTTAACCCAGCTATGTGCAATATTTGCTCCCTCTCTGGTTCCATCACTACAGCCTTTTTTGTCTCTCTCTCACACACTGAACTCTGGCTGCCTCAATGTCACAGCAGCGAGGCAAAGACAATTAAGGTGTATAAATATGTAAATATGGTCGCAGCAGCTCAGCGGGAGGAACGGCGTAATGACATTTTCTGCCCTCGTTTGGCTAATCCCCAAGACACCTCTAAATTAGAAACCTTAATGACAACCAATAATGCACAGATGGTCAAACTCTGGGGGCACACCGGCCCTTCTGATGCTGCCCAGGCTCCTTGCAGAATTGGACTTCACGCCAACAATACAAACACTCACAGGGAGAGAGACACAGCACTACACACATGGAAAAGGCTATCCGGCAGGGAGGAACATATACCATACAGATCACAAACTGTGCACAAAGATACACACACAAAAATAGTCAAACTCACACACCCCCCTTTTACCTAGCCAGATGTCACCTGTACCCATGGGGGTGATCATGGTTGTAACTAGAAGGTCAGGTCTTGGCATGGCTTTTAAGGCCAAACATCATCAGTGTGGTTTTTTTATGTGTGTGTGGAGGTTATTGTTTGGTGTCTTAGGTAATATGTCCAGCGAGGCTCTCTGGCAGATGTCGACCATTCATCTTGTAAAAGCTGACGTGCAGAAAGACTCTCTGCAGCCTTGTCTCAAGAGACGGAGCAAGGCGAGTAAGGAGAGGTGTGTGTCAATAAGAGAATATGTGGGAACAGAAGTTAAAGAGAGAGCATAAGCACACAGAGAGAGGTGCCTTGGCTGGTTTCCTACAGTAATTAGTTCAACCTAGCTATTTGTTCTTCCCCTCCACTATTAGATTGGAAAATGTTTCTTTTGGGACTAAGCATGTTTTAACAAAGGGCAAAAACACTTAAAAAACTTTGCTAATGTTCTCTTGCCCTGCTATGATTTCTGAGAAGTTTGCAGACTAAATAAAGAAAGGAAGTGCAAAATAAAATCTAGTAATGAAGGCAGAATCTAACAAAAATAGATGCTAAGTAAATATTAAATATTTGATGCTTTGACTTCCAAAAACATTTTACTGATTTAATCTTTCCACTTTGAGCTACCTCTCAGCCACCAGCTTTAATTGATTTCATTAAGACGTTTTCTGATTGATCAAAACGAGGGAAAGTATCACTATGAGGGTGACAGAAAATGCTGAATGTGTAATAGATTAATATTCAATACTCCTAAATATTCTGTAGAAGCTGATTTTGCTACAATAAGAACAGCTTGTTTTGGGGTATGTATTTGTGCCAGCTTTGTAACACTACAAAAATTGAATTTATAATAATATACCTTATTTAAGTTCAGTTCAGTCAGATGGAATGCAGAGAGTCTGAGAAATAAGACATTTAGGCTTATCCATATTTACACATTAACATGTTTTGGTCTGAACCATGGATGCCCCTAGAGAACTTGGGTTTGACATCCCTGGTCAAAACCATCATATTTTACTCTACCTTTACCCATTTGTTTGAAGATATTTCCATCCAGAGTATTCTTGGACTTAGTCTTGGACTTCTTTTACAGTTGTATAACGAAATTTCGTTTTGTACAGTTCCAATGACATTTCCATTTCTTAAAGTGCAGCAGTGATCAAATGTAAACACTGTGGGAAGAAAAAAAAACATGGTGCAAAAAAACTCATATTCAACCTTTGCCCTGATCTCTAGTTGTTTGCACTCACTAACAGAATTCTTTCCAGACTGGCATGTATATATCTCCATTCATTTTTCTCTTACCATCATAGGTTTCTTTAATAAAGAAATTCATTAATACACAATGATTCCATAGTTATTGTGTAACATAGCATAGGTTTGGCAAAACTAGTAAGAGGTGCCGAAGTCAATTATTTACTGAAGTTACAAATTTTGATCAGAATAGCAAAGTTGGAGAAAACCTACAGTAATGAACTAAAAGCCAACTAGCCCATAGTCTGTCAGTTTTGTGTTTATGGTACCTACATGCTAGGGTGTCATACAGTATATGGGAAGGAACTTGTGCCATCAGAAACTGACTTTGAATTGCCTTGACTGAATCTGCATTAATGTATTCTGTAATTAAAGGCTTTAGTTTAAAAATGAATGTCAATAAACTGAAATGTGGTCTAAAACTGAATTAACTTAAAAAAAAAATTTATTTTTGCATTTAATATTAAATTTGTCTACTCTTATGTTAAGTTTTAGAAGGAAAATTCTGTTTCATTAGTGTTCTTTATGTCAGACAGCCCAGTCCTTAAGCAACAGAGTAATCAAAGACAAATTCACAAATTGACATATTTTACATTAGGTTAAATTTACTTTTTGTTGTTTGAAGCATGCAGGAGGTTGTGATTAACAATGTCAAAGATCATAAATAAGAAGTATCATGTAAAAACAAAGATGGGCTTGGGCTAACTGAAAAAGCTACCTGTTGCTATTGGCTGTGTCCTAAAAATACGTTTAATCTAATGCAAAAAGTAATTAATGAAAATTAGCTTAGTTAGTTTAAGACTAATTTGAATTTCATTGAATTTAAAAGTGCTTCTGACAATATGAAAGGTTCAACTAAACCACTTTCCCACTTGCTGAAAAAACTGTTTAAAACCCAAACAATCGGCTTCTATTAGCAATGGGAACATCTCACAAAAGTAATAGCATGTAAAATATTACTGTAACATAACATAGGATGTGCTTCATTCTTAAACAACAATATAACTTCAATGTTTAACCTTTCACAAGAGTGTAAAAGGCACACATGTATGAAAGAACTAAAAGTATTTCTGTGAAAAACCACCAAAAATGTCTTAAAACAATGTGACAGAGGGGATAAAAACTGTTTATATCTGATTATTTTGCTATTGTTTTTGTTAGAACTTAACTATGGATTGAATCAATGTTTATATGATATAGGGTAATGATAGCAATATTCCTGTCTGTGATTTATAAAATGTTCTCATTGTTAGAACAATTTTGGAATCAGAATAATCTTTGTAGGTTTAAAAAGGATGATATTTCCCATCTACAATGGTCAGCAGATTTTCCAGTCAAACACATTTTTTTGTATTCCATTTTGAAACAATTCCAGCAGAATCTGCAATTTCATTTTGCATGCTTGAGTTGTATAATAATAAAAACATTAAATCTTTCAATCTTGAAGCAGCAGATTTGTCACGAAGCTAATTATAATCAAGTCCCCCCAGCAATTATTGATCTCGCAGCAGCCTCCAGGTGCCTCATTTCCTGTCCTTATGGCTTGTTTTGCATTTTATGGAAAAGGCTCTGCATAAGCTGGGCTGCATATTTGAGTCACTGAGGGCTGAATGAGAGCTAACCTATTCAGTTTCAATTCAGTTTATTTAACTGCAGGCTGGCAACCTACATTAAAAAAAAAATAAAAATTATTATCCACTGTAATTTGAAAGATCATACAGAAAATCCCATGTATCATAAAAATATGGCAGGTGTCTGAAGAGTAAAGCTTTAACTTTTAAAAAATGTTTTTCAAAGGGTGCATAAACTCTAAACAAAATCTCCTTAATCGGTTTGACAAATCAAAGCGTTTCTCAGCTATCAACTAGAGATTTTTTATAAATTAGTTTTTTTATGCTCACACAAGTCAGAGGATTTAGGTTTAGAAAAAAGTTGGAAATGAACGGACACCATGGTTTGAATGGTGGTACATCGTTTCTAACTTTTAACTTTTTGAATAATTGACATGAATACAACCCAAGTGTACTTTGGCTTAAAGTGATGCATTGATTGCCAAACGCTGTCCTTCAGATTTCCATGCCAGGAGGAGAAAAATAGAACCAATAACTGCAAGACATTTAGTTATTAAAGAAGCAAATACACTAAGATTTTTGGCTGTATCCTCATGTTCTATACCATTATTATTTTCTCATTCTAGTAGTAGAACACACACATCCTCAACAGAATAAATACTATTCTAGGCTCATTGTTTTATGGAGCCATTTTGAAAATGTCTTCCTGATGCAAAAGACCAGCTAATAATGTTAAATGGAAAGCTCTCTTATTACATGGGCATGAATAAAGTTTTAAAACTATCCCCTGGTCAACATTTGGAATTATTTGATTTTTAAGGGTTATGTCCTTTTTTTTAAAGATTTGTGCTTTTACTCTAGTGGCTTTAACACTCATTTATACTTTTTTGCAGAAGCAGCTTATCTACTGCTGTAAAAAAGAGGCTTTAGAAAAGGATAATATCACCCCATGTATGAAGCTGTTACAGAGAGAGATAGTTCATTTAGTGTAAGACTGTAGTACTTTTACTGTGTGTGCATCTTTTTTCTGGCTTTGTTTTTACAAAATAATGTCCCCTATAAATTTTAAATGAGATTTTGAAACTCTCTGGAACATATTGTATAAATAAAAGTTAAATAAAAAATAGTAAAAACAAAATATGTGATTATTTCATCCACAGAATAAACCACTACATCCTTACAGTATGAGCAATAACATCTAGCACCATTTGAGGTATGTCTTATTTATTTGACGCCTGATCAGCATGCTACGTTTGTTTGCCTAATACACATTATTAACATCTGTAAAAGACTGGTGTTAGTTCTGGCAAAGGAGAAAGGTATGAGAAAAAAGCAACCTGCCATGCTGATACTAAAAGGAATGGGTCAAGAGAATAACAGATTGTAAAATGTATGTTGTATCACAGTGAAATCTGCCTGGCCATTTAAGAACTATTTACTTATAATTTGAACTGTGTAAACTTTGTTTAAAATCAGTTTTATTATTTTGAATTCATTATTATATTGTTGCAATAATTGTAATATGATTATTAGGTGGTAAAATATGATACTTGAATAACATAATTTATTACTTCTGTTAAGAAATGTGAGCTACAGATATTGCTTTTATTTTTTTTCCCCATGTAATACTTTCTCATTTTAACTTTAAGCCTATCCTTTTTACTTTAAAATGGAGAGGCTTTAGAGATGAATCATTCCACTGTCTTACAGTCTGCAGCATTATTTTAGTTATTTGGAAACTTTGTTGTTATATAAAGATACTGCACCGTAGCTATTCAATATGTACTGGACAAAAACACTCATTATGTGGCTTGGAAGGATTAATGAAAGAATGAATCAATATTCTCCTATACAAGACAAATACATGTTAGGTACAATGCTATCCACTCTGAATTTCCCACTCCTACTTTAATTTAATGGTATACTAGAATTTATAGTTTCCTATGAATATTTTGTATTGGCAAATGAAAACATGAAAGATTGTGTCACTGTGGGAATTTGTAAAAGTGGAACAGTAATTATCTGTTATCCATGCAGGATCAAGGGATGGCCTTTATTTATATAAATATATATATATATATATATATATATATATATATATATATATATATATATATATATAAAACAATTCTACCAGGAGGAAAGTCAACGGCAGGTAAGGATAAATTTACAAGAGAAAAGAATAATTCTGAACAGTTACCTAAGAAAATGTCATACAGAGTGCCATACAGAGATCACATGAAATGTGCAACTGAGTAGGATGATTCAAAAATGTGCTAAATTTGGAGATAAAAATGCAAATGTTGTGCAATTTACAGCATAATTAAATAATTTTACATTAAGGCATACCATACTACCTAGAAGAAAAAAAAATGCATTTAACAGCAGGAATGTAAACAGCTTATTCAAATTGTTGGGAGCAGTAATGAGTATACAATCAAGCAGGTGTTAGAAGGAAGAAGTAATAATGCTAATAAGTACACCTAGAGTTGATAATCATAGATTTTTGTCTTACAATTCCTGTACCAGCTGGCTTAAGATATAACTCCAAACGTTATTATGAATAAAGCTTGTCTCTTCCTTATCTTTGTACATTATACTTTGTCTCTAAACTGCATTTTGTTCGGAGGAACATTCTGTACGAGGACAAGACAAAAACGTTAAATTGCACATAATGATTGTGTTATCTTTGAATGAACAAAAGCGGGTGTATCATGATTATTTATTGATTGGGCTTCCTGTTAGCTGCAAGACCGATTGACTCTGACTGTGGTTTTAATTTAATAAATCTTGAATAATAAATAAATTGAATAATTTTTATTTTCAGTTATGTAGCTTGTTCTTGGTAACTGTGATGATTTTACTATTGTTTTTTCTCTGTCTCTCTCTGCAGGTCTAGAAGCATCTTTCTAGATGTTATGTTTTCTTTATCCTTTTTTCTCTCCAGTCATTCTCCTTTACTCCCATTTACAGGTTTTGTTTGTCACATTGGTACATTTCTCACATCAATATTAACATTTGCACAGTTAGTTCAACCTCTTCAACATTTAGTCATTTGTGAGCATCATAGCAGCTGTTTCTCATTCCTTCCAACAAATTGAAAATGCTTTTTGGACATGCATCAATTGCTTTTCAACTCTCTGCTGTTTTATAACATTATCATTTGGTCATGTCATTTAAGTTCAAATTAGCTATTCTTGTGAATACAAAATAGTCATTCTGTATAAAAGGAATAGGAATAGTTGTACGACTTGTGGTGGGAAAAAAGTATTCAACTATTCATCCTAGTTAAATAAACGGAGATCGATGGATTTCACTCAGTCGGCACATTTATTAAAATCTTTGCAAAGAGAGAACAGTCATCATGGCACAGCATTCTGCTCTGTTCTGATCTGGGCAGGGTTCGCTCCCCCCTAGTTACAACAATCGAAAGCAGTCAGAGTCATAACAAATTACACACACTTTGCTTAACAGTAACATGTTATGAATAAACCTTGAGAAAGAATCTGGATTGTTATGGGAAGAAGCTATGTCTGGTCTACAAAACAACATTCTGCAGGGAATGGTGTGGCCTTGAGAGAGAAACAGACTAAGTGAAAACTTTTATAGTGAGTAAATATGAATATTAATATATAAGACAGAGAAAGATATAAATTTTCCCACAACAGTCCACCCTTTCGATTATAAAAGGATATTATCCTTGTGTAATCGATATCATAAAAAAAAGGAAAATTTATGAATATAAAAAACTTAAGAAACTAAAATTGTGAGTATATGTAAAGAAAGCTAAAACTGAAAATTATGAATATATGTAAAGAAAGCTAAAATCTAAGACACTACAGTAAAAATATATATAAAAAAAATCATAAGAAGAAGAAAAATAATGATAATTAAAAAATAATGAATCAAAAATCCACAACTCCATTAAGTCGGTGGACAATGTTAAATGATTATAATAGATGGAAAAATTATGGAAAAGATAATGATAGCTAAAATATGTTGCCAATAAATAGAGCCCTGGAATCACACCTTAGTTGGCAAAAATATTTACTGTTTTTCCCCATTATGATACTTTTATGGTAAAATATCTATTTGCTGAAAATGTAAATGTTTAGTTCTTATCATTATCAGTTACCCTTTTTGTTTCCCTGGAAAGAGAAAAGTTCAAATCAGTCAAAACAATAGAACCCTTCATGTCTACAAACTGTAAGTCAAATTATTCATCTGAATTTAATTAAAAGTAAAAAAAGATCAATCTCTATGCAAAATGTTAAAATCATAACACAAAAATGTTTCACGCAGATGACTAGTTCAGCTCTTCAGAATCAGGCTCAGTCAAAGCACACATTGAAAAGTTGGAGGATTAAATCTTAGCGCTCCTCTTTCCCAATGGTAGCTGAGACCCGATCATCAGAGTTCATTCTCTAATCCAGAAATCTCTGCCAATACTGACCATCAGCCATCAGGTGCTCATCTAACACTTGGACTTTCTTTTTATTATCAAGAAAAGTAATATCAAACACTTAGACACTAAAAATGTTAATCTTTGATTAAAATGCAACACATCACAACACATTTCCCTTCTCATTAATGTTGTATGATTAAAAATCAAAAAGCCAAAGCTGATGTCAGACATCTTCAGGTGGGCGTCTTCTTCTTTCTGTTGATGTTGGTCCCTTATACAGGCGACATTTTGAACGTTGTCTACAGAACAGCTGGTCCTCAACACATCAGGTGGACTACTGATGTGTTAATTAACCAATCAGAGGGGATTATTCTGCCCCTTTATTCTGATTGTTGAAGCTTTTCCTGGTTCCTTCCAGATGAGCTCCGATGAGCTCTGATCACTTTTTTATTGACTCTCAGCCACACCTCCTCCTGCTGAAGGATGGAAGGATGGCTGTGATGGTCCTGCATTAGGGTCTCCAGGCACCTTGGTCCGTCTGTAAAGCCTTGTCTGACTAAGGGGAAAAAAGGTCTTGTAGGTCATTTTAATGTGCAACTTGCTCCACAATGTGTGTGTGTGCAAAAAACCATGAGGACAGAGACACTGGGGAAATTTTTTTTTTTTTTTTTTGTGGGGAAACAAGGAGGAGGTGCACCAACATAAGGCTTTCCTTCTCTCCGGTGCTAAATTATTATTATTTTTTTTAATTAGTGAATATTTTTTTTTGTTTGAGAAGTGGCTGACCTTTTTGACTGAGGTGGTGGAGCTCCAGGACTGAAACAGCCTGTTGGCAGCAATCAGTAAAGGGTAAAGTGATCGATTATATATTTTATTTTCTTTCCTTTTATTTTATTTCATTTTCCATTTCCATAGACTTCCAACTATTCAAGAAAAGTTTGATAACTTTCTCTTATTAGATTCCTTTCTGCATCTTGCAATGAAGAAAATGCTTGCTGACAGACTTTCTGACTGACATGACTTTATCTATGGGAAATGTCTAATGAGGGTGATAATGAACGGCTTGATTGGCTTTCACTAAACAATGATTGTTTTAGAGTAATTTTTGATCAAATTAGAACTAACCTTAAATATCTAAACCAAAAATTATCTTTTTAAAAGAGAAAAACTCAGCAGCAACTGTCTTTTCCTATGTCGGCTTCAGGACTGGAAAACAAAACGTTTTTTTTATCAGGCCTGTGGTTGTTTAAAAACAGGACGGGTCTCGTTTTGTTCATTTCCTGCTGTCACCATGTTCCATAATGTTATGGACGGACCTGGAGATGAAAACTTAGGCAAATCCAGAGAGAGAAAAGGGTCCAAACATGGTCTGACACAGTAGTTGTGAAATGCGCACAGGTGTTAGTCACAAACCAAATTCTCTATTTCCACAGCAGCCACTCGGAGAGATTAGCTTCATCTCTTCATGATTTTGTGGTTGTTGCTTTGTCCCTGTGCCATGAATGTCTGAGGTTCTGACTAAGACAGAGAAAAGGTGATGGTTGCTCTGACTTATGAAAATGTAAACAAAACAGCAACTTATAGATGAATAATATAATCCAATAGGATAAAATCTAAAGTTATGTGTCAGTTTATTCTGAATTAGATTTCTCTAAACGAAAAGCTAAGAGAAATTGATTTTCCTTTCCTCCAAAAATATTATTATTTACTTATATCATTTAACACATATAAACAATGAAATCAGAAATTTTCATCCCTTAAGTGTTTAAAATAAATAAACCTTACAGTTAACCAAATATATGGGATGTAGTTTGGGAAAATGCAACCAAAATATATTAAAGCTATGAGTTTATTAACTAATATTATAGATTTTCAAAAATAAATAATTAATTCCTGAAAGATTTGAATCAAAGTGGCATATTTTCCTGAGAGAGTGAAATATTAATAATATTTTTTTTGGCACATTTAAAACAAGTATGTTTTAAAATAAATAAAACCTAAAACCTGCTTAATGGATTTAAATCAAGGATGATAAAAACAAAAAAAAACATCCTAACTTTCAGAATTAGGACTGAAATAGCACCTGACATAAAGTTATAAATGGTTGGCTTACAGAAGAATAGTAACTGATTCGCTGTTTAGAGTTAAAGTACCTGCGTATAAATAGACAGAAAAGCGTCCATTTTACCGTTGACCCAGTTACAGGAGGTTCGGTAAAGATGGGCAGGCTAAGGGCCCCCCCCGTGAGAGAAAAGGGCCTGACACACATTAAGGTTTGCATGCAACAACAATTACGTTTAATCATTTATGTTATGGCCATTTGTTTGTGTTTTGTTTGTCTTATCTGTTTGTCTTATATGTTGTCTGTAGTGTCTGTGGATCCACTCTAACTATTGTATGTTGTCCATTTGTGAAATGATAGTTTAGTTATTTTTTGTCTTGGTAAAATAGAAATGAGGGAATAATTAAGGTTAAACTGTAAAATAAGGACAGTTTCTAGTTTCTGTGGCTCATTCTTCCCCCTCACCTGTTTTCAAAGCAAAGCAGGAGTTAAAAGTGTTAAAGATAATGCACAGCTGTTTGAATTGGTAATAAAGGGGATTGATATAATGGTTCAAATATCACAACAAATAAAGTTTAATGAGACAGATTTTAAAAAATTAAATCAAATGAACAGATTATGCTTGTTTAACAATAATTGGGCATTTCTTCAAATAATCAAGGACCTGAGTCATTATTTAAAAGCTAAATGCTAAAGGTTAATTTGTTAACCTTAATTCTTTAAGATTTAGATTAAACTTTAAGGGTAAATAAATCTATATGTGTGTAGCACAAATAGCTTGTACAAAAATAAATTAGGCTGATTGAATTTGCTTTTACATTATTTACAATTCTTTAAGAAGTAAATCTATCTTAAACTGATCTGGAATAAATATGCAAATTTATTTAACATAATTATTGGTTAATAATTATACGGTGTTCAAATGACTCAATTGGAAATAATGATGATAATAACATTATTTAATAATAATAATAATAATGATAACATTAATAATAATGATTACAATGATAGAGGATATAAATAACAGGATTTTATTCCTACATTAAGATGAATGGTGGAGACCTTAAAATGATCTATTCTCAATGGATCCATAGCTCAGATATATCTGGAGGTTAAATTGACTGAAACTTTGTAGTTTTTCTTCAACAGAACATATTTTATTTGTTCTGATGAAGAAAAGGGTGGAAAGAAGATAAAACAAGAGAAAAACAGCAAAGCTAAACTAATAAGGATCCATATAGATGCTGTTTATTTTTTCCATATGGAACAGTCCATGTGGAATTTGGGTTGATAATTGAGAGCAGAATAAATAAACAACCTAAAGAAACGACTGCTAGACTTCTGGATGAAGTTTGAACACCTCAGCCTGACTGTCTGGTGTGCGTTTGGGAAAAACCAGCTTTGTTGATGTTTGTTGATGGTTCAGCTTCATGCACCTCTGGTTTGGTGTTTCTTCACCTCATGAAATCTTGTTTCTGGTTCTTTGATTTTGCTTCGCCTTGGAAACATCGTTCTTGAAATCGGATGGAAAGCCTATATTCTTCTTCCACACACATCATGTCTGGTGGAAGCAGCAGAGAAGGCTGTGCTGCAGTGTCTCCCCTTGTTTACATTGCTGCAGCCCACTGACACACACAGTCCTCTGCTGAGGAGAAGTTTGTTTGGATTTCTGCAGGTGCAGAAGTGATAAGGGTACCGAACACTAAGGAAGTACATTTACTGGGTAAGTTTGAAATTATGGAATAATTCAATGATTTGTGACAAAGTTTAAAGTTCAAATTTTAATCTAAAGTTCTTTAAGCTACATGAACTTATTTTGATCTACTATTGTTTGTGAAAGGGTAAGATAACATCTGATCTTTCCTTCCCTCAGCTCCTTTAATTCAGCATGTTGGTAACTTTGACTCCCAGTTTTCCTCCCCATGAGCTCATGACGGGTCGACCCGTTCCTGAACCACAGAACGGACCTGACCTCTGACCTCTGGCCAGACTGGGACTGACAGGTGACACATTAAAATGACCTACAAGACCTTTTTTTCCCCTTAGTCAGAGAAGGCTTTACAGACGGACCAAGGTGCCTGGAGACCCTAATGCAGGACCATCACAGCCATCCTTCCATCCTTCAGTCACTTTAAGTCACGTTCCCCTCTCGTCACAAACTTTTTCTCATCTAATTTTCTTAAATTTGCTTTTATCATCAACCTTACTTTTCTCTATTTAATTTTGTATGTTTTCTTTATTTAATTTCAGGTTAATTCCTCCATTTTATTCTATTTTAAGTTTTTTCAGTTTTTAAACTTTTAATTTGACCTTATTTTATGCCCTACTTACTTTTTTCTGTAATAATTTAAATAGTTTTTTTATTTTTAGCTATGAGTTATTAACTTCCTGTAAAAATTGAGAGAGTTTTGTTTCTTTAAAAGCACCATTGAAATTAAAATTCATTATTATATAGTGTAAGTTTAATATGTAATACAGTGTAAATATGTTTAGTATCAGGTTTAAACACTCTTTTTTTTTTTTACTTCTTATTGTAACCCGTTTCATTTTGAAGCTGAGAGTCTCTTTGAACTCTCCTTTTAACCATCCATCATTTTAAACAGTTTTCTTCTCTTTTCCCTTTTTCCATTTTTTTATTTTTTATTTTTTGTCAAAATCTGTAAATTTCTTACCTTACCTTCTTTTTAGCCTCTAACTTCTCATGATATTTGTTTATCTTATCTTCAACATTTTTGTCTATTGCAACATTAAAAGAACCCTATTTTCTTCGCAATTGATCAAAAATTTCTCCTTGGGCAGTTGACAATTCCCTGGTACCTTGCAATTTTGTTCTACCACCATACTGTAGAACTGCAAAACCTTTCCCATTATCTACAGGTAATTTACCGGTTTCCAATATGCACCCCATTCCTATGGTGCCGACCTGGATAACTGGGGGGGATCCCGCTCTAGATTACCGACGTCTCAGTAAAATTAAATGCCTTCTGGTGGCACCTACAACCTTCCTCTCACCCTTGGAGAGAGCCTCACGTTCCTATGCGAGGTCTTTTGGTTCCCAGGTGGAACAAAAACCTGAATTGCCTTTCTGCTCCCCAAAAAGGAAAATTATCTGTTATTTCATATGTATAATCTTTAGTTTTATACAAACTTTAGAGCATTAAAATGATTAACCCATTAATTAGTTTCTTGCTAGATCATAATTTTAATGGAGACGAAGAGGACTTTGTTTGAACAAATTTTCCAGAATTTGTTTTCTAATTATCTTTAAATCTGTAAACAACCTGTTGTTTTGTGATTTAGTTTTTGAAATCTAATCTAAATTGTGCCGACAAAAGATTCATCTCACCGTCTCAAAAAAAAAATGGTTCGTTTTGATCCTCCTGCTGACCTCTAGGGACCTCGATGCCAGAAGTCCTCACTCCCTTAACCTTCTAACCGGGGTATCGAGGCTGCAAGACTGCTTCCTCCAGGTGGTACCTGAATCTTCTGACAATCGCCGTCCTCAGAAAAAATCAGTCAAAGAGAACTGCCTTGACAATGCCAAATTGTCGTGGGAAAAAAGTATTCAACTATTCATCCTAGTTAAATAAACGGAGATCGATGGATTTCACTCAGTCGGCACATTTATTAAAATCTTTGCAAAGAGAGAACAGTTATCATGGCACAGCATTCTGCTCTGTTCTGATCTGGGCAGGGTTCGTTCCCCCCTAGTTACAACAATCGAAAGCAGTCAGAGTCATAACAAATTACACACACTTTGCTTAATAGTAACATGTTATGAATAAACCTTGAGAAAGAATCTGGATTGTTATGGGAAGAAGCTATGTCTGGTCTACAAACAACATTCTGCAGGGAATGGTGTGGCCTTGAGAGAGAAACAGACTAAGTGAAAACTTTTATAGTGAGTAAATATGAATATTAAAATATAAATAGAGAAAGATATAAATTTTCCCACAACAGACTTCATCTTAAGTCATTTGATAAAAAAAAAAAAAAAGTCAAAATGAGGCAAACACATTTTAACACATTTAAAAATATTATATTTTTTCCAGAAAACTACACTTAGGTGAAATTCAGCTTTCATTGTTGAGAGGGGGTGTGTGAAACATCAAGCCAGGCATACACTGCACTGTTTGATATTTTTAATCGTTTTACTCAGATACAGCTCAAACTGTACGATGAAACCACAGGGTTTAAAAGTTTACAGCTTACGATGTATGTTCTTACACTGTATGACTCGATGTTCTGATGCGATCTACCAACTCTCTCACTGTAAGTCCAAAAACCACACGCCGGACTCAACGCTCAGAGCTTTATCCCAGCTGGGGTCACGAGGGGTGATGGTGCCTATCTCCAGCTGTCTACGGGCGAGAGGCGGTGTAATAACTCCTTTCTCTATAATCATTCAGAGCAGCATCCCTTAAGCCCCTACCATAAAAACATATATGAACCAAGCCGGGGCTAGTGTGTACAGTATAGAGCAGGGAAAAGGAAAGTCAGCCTCACGGAAGAGGGCTCAGGGTGCAAAGAGAAGGGAGATAAAACAGGGGAGGAGGAAGAACCAAGTCTATCAGTGGATTACTAAAGATATCAGTGATACAATGGAGGACAAAGGGGATAGTCAAAGGGTGCAGCTAAATGTTGGGAGAAGCACTAGTAATTAAATTATTTAAGTATTATGTCTGGAGATCAGGTGTATATAAATTGGCTGTAATTCAAAACTAAGTCAGCACATTACTGTCTTTGTGTCATGCATGAAGCTTGCAGTGGGAAAAGAACTTGTCACTGTTTATATTTTACGTTTAAATGTCCAGCTGTACCTCACACCTTTGTTTTAGTGCATTGAAGTGTACACTGTCTCAAAGTAAACATATTTTTTTTACTCTGCTCCACACAGGATTGCAAGGCAACATTACAGAGGTGGAAGAGAGCTTCTTTTTATGAAGCAACAAGAGAAAGCCATTTGTGCAATGGGAATGCCATACAATGCCATTTGGTTGACAGAAATACAAAGTACTGCTATGGAGGATGACAACATCTTTGGGAATATGGAGTCTGTTTGCGAAGCTACAATTGACCGAGTGCTCAGGATTAATGGAAGGAGCATGAAGCAATTGCACAATGTGGCATTTGAACTGAACAGAAGATATTTCACCAGAATTTAAAGGTAAAATATGGAAACAAACTCATTGCTATCGATGGTTACGTTTTTGTGGGAGCTGTTACAGCTGAAAAAGACTCAAGCAGTTATCAGTTTTTTTTCTGATATTTTTTTTATTTAAGGGAGGTTTGTCTGATCTTCATCCAAAAACCACAATTTAATAATATAAAATAATGTTTATTAACAGAAAAACTGGTGATTTATTATGCTGTGCCTTTCCTCAGGCTCCAAACCACATAAATGATATAAATGGAAGGGGGAAATAGATGCTAAATTTTTCATTGTTTGCAATTAAAACAAAATCTGGTTTTTAAATAATGGGCTTTAAGGGCATCTTAAAAACATGATATTCAAATCCAATCACTGGTATAAGAAAAAAAAAACAAAAAAACACCACATTTTCAAACTCCTGTAAATCAAAGTCTGGTTTCCCATGAGGAATCGTGGTTTTCAGGGCTTGTTGCATCACTTTACCAGCAGTACATGGACATGTAAGCTAGAATGACAAGAAGCCCCTGGAGGTGATTCACACTACTTGACAGAAGGGCCTTGGGTCTAATTTTAGCTATGAGAGGTGACCTGAACACTTGACAAGTTTACAAGCCCTGGGAGAAGGATTGGATGGTTTGTAGCCATGCTGTCATTCTTATCATTTTCCAAATCTGGATTCTGATCACAAAGCTTCTTGGTGCCTTTTTTTTTTTACTGAGCAGCCTCCTAAGAAAGACCTACTCTGTTTTTTCAGCATCAAATATGTTCTGAATTTTGTTCCATGTTGGCCTTGAGCTCAAACATTTATCTTTCTTAAAGAACAGTACCTCGGATGGTTCAATTTATCTATATACGGCGTCTTCCCTCTGAGAACTGAATTAACTTCTTAGGAAAGAGCACAATGTCAGTTTCTGCTGCTAACGGAACAGAACGTATGTTTTACTTTTTCTCTTATAATGTAAATCAGATCTTTCTTAGTGATATCAAACTAAGAAACATACTCGAATCAGTAATGATGGTTTCATTGAATCCGCTCTGATATATTATTTCTAGAAGAGCACCTTTGCAAAATATAGATTACACATATTACAGTGGAAACATGTAACTGAATTAAAAAGATGTGCACAAAAAAATTATAAAAACAGAGAAATTAAAGGACTTTCACCGTAGAGATGAGTACTTTTTAATACTGAAGAAATTGAATTTGTTGTAAAATATCTCACTCTCTTACCTGTTTTAGAGGATGTCATTATCTACAGGGAAAATTGTGCAATGTGGGATATAAGGCTACAGTATCTGGTCAGAACGAATATATTTTTCAAAGTAACATAAAAAGTCAGATAGTTGTCAAAAGCACATAGGAACCTTTGCTTTAAGAGTTATCTCTTGTGATCCAATAAACTTAGTGTTGAGTTTTAAATGACCTTTACCTGCATTCCAGCAAAAAGGGAGAAGCTTGCAAGTTTAAGTACACCATCCAAGCTGTAAAGTGCATTGGTGGGAGCAACATGTTGTGTTGGTGTTTCTACAGAAAGGACTAGTTCATTCACAATGTAGATGGCATCACTGGGAAATAATCTTTTTGGGAAAATATCACAGCTGCATCCCGAGACATCAGCCAGCAAGTTAAAACCTGGGTGTCAAAGTGTCTTCAAATAAGTCAATGACCATAGGCCAAATTAGTTACAAAGTCTCTTGAGGATAGGGGGAGTGGCGACCTAGTGGTTAGGGCATTGTGCTTGGAATTCAGGGGTTCTGAGTTTAAGCCTAACTCCCACAGACTGCCACACTGGGTCCCTGAGCAAGACACTTGACCCCCCCCACACCGCTTCCTGGATGACACACCATGGCAGCTCACTGCTCCCTAAGGGGATGAGTTAAATGCAGAGAGTTCATTTTGTTGCTCGGTACTTGTGACAGTGTAATGACAAAAAAAAAGCTGGAGGAAAACAAAGTTATGTTTTACAAGTGCCCATCACAAAGCATTCTTTTACTGAGCGTTGCAGCATAAAATTCTTGAATTTTATCATAAATGTGAAAAAAAAAATGGTTTCTTATTATTATTATTATTATTAGGATTTTTTGGTACAGCTATTATATATTTATTATTGAAAACAAAATATGAATCTTTCAGTTTTGCATATGAATAAAATGCAGCAGCTGCACAACCTCTTTGACTGACAGGCTGGGCAGGTATGTTAACCATCACCTCAAGCAAAAAAATCCTTTTTTCAGTGAGTTCCAGTAAGTGAGTGAAAGGGCAGTCACTTTAATGTAATCTTTGTTTAATCCTATAATACAGAGGCTGGGGGTTGTCATGGCTAAAATGTTGTTGTGAGAATACATTTGACCCATAGCAGTGGTTCACCTCTAAAGCAGATTTTCGTCAAAGATTAATTCTCTTCAAAGTAATACTGGTGTATGGAGAAAATACCGAGCAGAAATAGGATCAACAGCAGTTGTACTGCAGAGCCACCATGTGCTTTTTCTGTTTAACTATTTCACGTGTGGAAATCCCCAAAAATACAGTATTTTTTATAGCAAATGGTTTCCATTCAGTTTCTCATTATAATCTATATGGCATAAAACCCAGGACAAGTACAAACCCCTCTTTTATCATTGACTCTGAGAAATGTAAGGCTAAAAAGTATCTGCAATGCCAACTACAAGGAAATCTGTTAGGGTGGAAAGTTGCTTACATAAGAATATAGTTAAGAAATTAAAGAAAATAACAACAACAGAGTCTTGTACTGATCATAGTCCGGAGAGATTTCCTTTCTATTTAGCAAATTAATCTAATGTAAAAAACAGTTCACATGATTCACTGCTTTTAAAAAATTGTAGAGTGCAGCATTAACAAATTCATCAACAGTGTAATGTAACCTTATTTTAAAAGATCTGCCAAGAAAAGCCAATTATACAAAGGTTTGCTGTCAATATAGGTGGATAAAAAAGGTTCATTTTTATTTTTATTCTTATTTCAGATAAAATAGATGTGAAGAAAAATTGGATTTAATAAAAAATGAATCGATTTATCAGAAGTCGCTTGGATATTCCAGGGGGAAAAATTTAATATAAACTACAGGCAAAGGAGGAATTACTATGTTGTGGTTCTATTACATGTATTTTACAAAAATATTTATGATCCTTAAATATATTTTATTTAGATTTGTTGTGATATAACAACACAAACTAATATATTTTAGTCAAGAAAATGGGAGTGACACTCCATGCATGCATTCTTGGAGTTGATTGGGTACCTGCCTCCAATGTTGATATTTTTGGCCAATCACAGCAGCAGTAGCAGCTTGATTTGTTTCACAACTAGAGGAGTTAACTGATAAATCTCTAACTCTTACCAAATCCAGTGGAGTGGAACCTGCAAACATCTTTCCATTCTTAAAGGCAAAAATTGTCCAAAAATCCTTTTGCTCCTTTTACAAAAAAAAAAAAAAGAGGTTATTCCAGGTAAAACCAGTGCAGCCATGTTTGTTTTGCTTCAGCCTTCCACCTCTGGTAGATGTGTTGACTTCATACACATCACTGCATTTCATTAAGGTGGAACATTTCTTTACTGAGGCAAAGGCATCTGCTGGCTCCTGTTGTTTCATTTTCTGGAGTTTGTTAATTCACAAATTTTTAAACAATTTATTTGGCTTGCAATTGCAAGGCAACTTTATTGATCCCGAAGAGAAATTTACTTTTTTTCATCTGCAGCTTTCGCCAAATCTGCAGCAAGAACCTCTAAGGTTTGAATGACTTCAATGACTAGATTGGGTTTGCTGCCTTAGTTCCACAATATGTATCATTCTCCAGGGCTTGTTGATCCTTTCCAGGATTTCTAGATAACCCTAAAAGATTAATGGTAATATCTGACATACAGCAAATATATACTTCCATGGTAATGTTCTGCAAACCAATATTATCTCTGCTCTTAAATCAAACGTTGCCAGATGTTCTTCTGTAATGCATTTTGTTTGTATCTTTTAGCTAAAATTCCAGCAACCACAGCTGCCAGTGCTTTACACAAATAATTGAAGTTTACAATGTCATCATCCACTCCACTCAATCTACGTATTTTTTTGGTCACAGTTCCTTCCTCAGGTTTTTCAGGGGTTCTCGAGGGCCAAATAGTTTTTGGGAAATGGTCCCCTTTCCTCCCTTAATCAGAGTCCGAAAATGTTCTGAGCTCATCTCTCATCACAAAGCTCCCTGCTGAGGGCGTGCCCATGTTCCCACCCTGGTTCCTTGGACATATTAGAGAAGCACTTGCTGAATGCAATCAAGCAGTTATTCAGGCAAATTAAAACAGGGGCTGCACATCAGCCATTGTTAGTGAGTGTTCCTTCACGCTTGCTTCAGTAACTCAACTCCTTTGGCAAGCTTTTGCAGTAGGTTCCTTTTAGTATCCCACCGTGTCACTAGGTCCCAGTTGCAATACTCATCTGACACCAGCTCATAGAACACACTAGGTAGTCCTTTCGTGGGTGTTTGTGATTCTAGGTTTTACTTTCTTTGCCTTCATGGGATTAGACCTGGTGTCTAAGGCTTCTTGTAATTGGGTAAACTTTTTTGACACTACACCTCCACATTTTTGCATGGTAAGATCCTCTTTCCCTCTTTGTAGACCTCTGCTGCACAATGTCCCGGCTGCTAGGCCCATTCCACACCAACTCTTTTCATACACTAAGGTTCTATAGACCTTCCCTAAACTGGGTTTTATTTTCATTGCTTTCATGGAATTAGGCCTGTCTTGTAAGCTTTTGTGGCATTATTCTGTTTTTGTAGGCCACTGTGGCATTAGACCCCAGCTGCATGACACCAGAGCGAGTACTGTCTCAAACTGCATGCTTTAAGTTCCCTTTTGTAGAGCAATAATAAATTCAAACTTTATCACGTCTCCTTTAAATTATGTTTAACAGTATCTAAAGGGATTAAATTTAACGTATTAATACATCTTCACAAATCCACTGCATTAACATCTTGTGAAGCTAGTTCCCGCACATACCATTTGTCTTTCATGTGGCTGTCTCCTGCTTTGACAGAGTCATCTTCTTCGCTGCCTTGTCTGGAGATTTTTGATGCAACTCTGCTGCATAGAAATGTGGACCAGCAAACAGAAGTACCTCATACAGGGAAATAAAAGCCCCATTTACACTCCCCTCTGAAATCAATACTTGCCGAATTTGGACCGAGCTTGGATCATTTAACCGTGCCGAGCTTGGTTCTTCACTGTTTACACACCATGCAAGCATGGTTCCCCGCCTCCTAGTGACAATCTACGGTACCACTGCTCTCTAGATTTGACAGAGGGAAGCAAACAAATAAAAGTGGCGGTGCCCGTAAAATTCAGGAAGTTATGTTTGGTTATAATTGTGATATTTCGTTGTTTGGCAAGGCAGCCTTTAGTAAATTTACTTGACCGAGTCGGCTTTTGGCAACTGAATCTGACAAACAATAGTTTAATCAGGACTTAGACACGCAGGAAACAACAGCAGAAATTGAAGTTCATCACACTGCTAGGTACAATCACTGGAAAATGTGTGGCACGGTAGGGAAGCTAGTATTCTTATGAAGGTCTGACTGTAAGGAGAAGACGCTGTCTGCTTATGCGCCATTTGTTATCAAAGAATCGAGCCACAACTGAACTGCACCAAGCATCACCATTTGGTGATGTTAGACACATTGCTACAGCCTGATAACTAGTGTTATTTAAGCGTTCTTTACCTCCCACTGCTGATGAGTATTAGAGATAGTTTAAAAATGTGAGCTGTATATTTGCATGCTGCAGCTGTATCATATACATGCATATTTGTGTATTCCTTTTTCTTTATATGGACATGCTGTGATCTGAGGGATAAAATAAGAAAATGCAATCCAGGACTTTAAGCGGACAGTTTGAGCCTATGCAGGTGTGGTTTTAGTATACAAGTGGATGAAAAACAAGTTAGGGTTTCGTTCTGGTAATAGAGGAGAACGAAGCTTGAGATATAGGATTTTTTTTCTCTGTTTGATTTGCTTATTATCAATTGTTCTGTTATACTTAATTGGAATATATTCTGTTAAACCTTAAAATGCTTTTTTCCTTTTTGCATTAAAGTACATGGTGATTACTCCCTATTTTAAAAAAGGACCAGATCAATCATGACAAAGGACTCGGTAACACACTGCTCAAAAACAGATGTTGGCTCCTAACCCACAGTCAACATGGGCTCCAAACTGGTTTGAGAATAAAGGTTCTGTCGGCTGGAAAAAGGGCATGTGTGATCCAGCTTAATCCACAACATAAACAGGATAGGATAGAATTTACATGTGGACCCAGGCAGTTTTAGGAGGCTCCTCCCTTTGGGTGTTCTAAAAAGTTCCTCACTAACTGTCTAAAATGCACAATTATACCTCTCCAAGATTTTTGTAAAGTCCATGTCCATATTAAATTCCATATCAATCTCATGGCTGTGAAGTACAATACTGTGCCTCAAACACATCTGTTAACTTTCATGATTCAATTACTTCTTACTTTAACTGGTTACACATTCTAGATTTACACACTAACTGGTTCTACATTTTTCTTCATCATCACAATTATGCAATATTCCATGCTGGTGTATTGCACAAAAAATTATATTTTATTGATGTGATGCAAACGTTGAATGTATACTGAGTCTTAATACATTTGCAAGGCAATATAAATACATAACTTTAGTTATTACCCTAATATGTTTAGATGTGCAGGTCCAAGATTTCATTGTCTTAAATTTTTTCTTTTGTGATATCATTGTCTTTTATTTTTTGAAAGAGGTCAAACAGGTAAATGAGTGGAAAGATGGAAAGAACATGCAACAAATGTTAAAGTGTATGGATTCAAAACCGAGATTATGAACTGAGGCCTTTGCGTATGACTTCAGTTTTTTATTATTTCTATCCATTCCCAATAAAATGTGGAAGCTAAAGTTTCTCCACTTCCTAAATGCTCATTAAATGTAGACAAATGTATATTTCATGTTGGCTGTTGCAGTTTCTTCTTCCTCTTCCTAATGATGACCATAACACCACTCTGTGTACAGCCATCCATCATTATCCATGAAATTCACTGACCTAAATCAGATTTTGTCTGCAGGAGCTGCAGCTTCCCTGTCATCTCAATAGACTTTTACACAAAGAAAACAATCCCAGGGTATTTAAGCTGAAATTATCAAATCATTTGTTTATTTAAATGAGGCACCTCAAAGTTCTTGTTATGTCAATCAGAGTCAATTTAGTCTTTAAACAAATGTGCACAAGTCTTCATGCACTTGTCAATTAAATACATTTTGCAATAGCAAAATAGCAATAAAATTGGTTCCTCAAAGTTCTCACTTTTTCTTGGGGTAGCAAATGTTTTTTTTTTTTTTTCATTGTGGCTTTTATTTCACCTTATCTTGTAAACTGTTGTCAACCAGAAAGCTGGGGATGCTCAACATAGAGCAATGTGTCCTGAAAAAAATTGCAAACTAAGAGACAATTTGCAGGTTACAAAAATAGCAATGCATGAGCATGAATAATCAAATTTCTCCAAGGTTCAGTCTGTAGAGAGGCACAAGATTGGGATGTCCACATACAGCTTTACCATTTACCATTTCTACCAAACCTTTCTCAGCTGCCATCATACAAAATAAAGATAATATTGAACTGTAAAGGGGGAAAAAAAAAGAACACAGAATAAGTCTTTATGCTGATGATGTAATCGTCTTCTTTCATACTGTAATAAGAAGGTGCTCTTTAATTTCAGACTACTCTATCAATTTGTCAAAGTTCACAGCTTTTACCCTTTAAAGGTAACTTTGACAGTAAACCAACAGCAACATTACAACCAGATAGAATAAAATAAATTGGGATTAACATTTCCCCTAAGCTTTCAGAACTTGCTAAATTGAATTATGAGAACCTTTTTAAAAATCATTAAATACCAACCAACACGTTGGAACCCTCTTACCATATTATTTATGGGAGTTGCTATGATAAAAGTGATTGTTTTACCTTAATGAATTACCTCTTGTCATTGATACCTACTAAAGTCTTCGCTATATAGTTTAGATAAATGCATTCTTATGTCTTAAAATTCCATTGGAAAATCCTTCCCCTATCTATTAGTAAAAAATCTCTACAGAAAACTTAAAGTACTTTAAGGACTAGATTCACCCAATTTTCATTATTTGTTTCATAGCCAATACATTACAGCATCCAAAGAAGGGATAATTGGCTAAGCCCTCCAATTAAATTAATCATGGTCAGATATAGAGCAAGAACTTTGTTAGATCCTGGATATTACAAACCTACCATTTATCAGTCAAATGATAAAACATCAAAGATGTTTAAAATGTATTATTATTAGCTCCCTATTCACAGCCTAGTGAAACCTCATACTGTCACGTATGGTTGAGGTTTGGAGGACCAAAATGCAGAGGCAGAGAGGCTGAGGTGAATACTTGTAGATTTAATGATGAAAATGGTTAACAAAGGCAGTCCAAAAATCCAACTAAAAATGTAACAGACCAGAACCATGGAGACATCAAGGGAAAACACGTGCAAGGAGCCAGGGAGAGATGTGGTGAGATGACAACAGCGATGACAGGACCAGGAACAACAAGGAACCAACAAAGAGTGAGAGCAGAGGGAGAGCATATATAGCTGACAGAGACAAAGGCAGGGCTAACGAGCTGACAAGGAGCAGGTGTGAGAGGAGACAACGAGGGAGCCAAGGGGAAAGGAAAACACACATACACACACACACACAAGGGCAACAGAAAAACATGAGAACATATATCTAGAAATTACAACAAAACTGGAATTAAACCATTAAAACTGGAAAACAAGGAGCAAAGTAAAGTACAACAAAACCAAGACCATGACACATACATTATAAAATTATTCATGAACACATTATACAAGAAAAAGGATCTTCCAGATGGGGTTCACACCATTTAAAACCTGCCTACAATGCACCAATAGTAAACCTGATGACTATACACCCCCTTTGTGGTTTTCTTATCTATTGAAGAGATTTTGGCTAGATATCACCGAAGATTAACTAACAACCAACTGCTGAATTCCATCCTGCTGGTCTCTGTATTCGGAGTAATTTAGTTGTCACTAAAATGGAAATTATTTTTGGGTGTCTTGGTTGTGACTGCCTCAAGACTTGCAAAGATAACTATCCTCTTTAAATGTAAACAAAATACAAAGTAAATAGTGGGGGGTGAGGAATAAGCTGGGGTGATATACAGTAGTAGCCATTCAAAATTTCCCCATTCTCCTTGATGGGCCCTTGGCTGGTCCTTGGCTAGTTTCCTGCAATTCCTTTTTAAACATCTAAAATATTCTGTCATGATTTTGTGGTAATGGTAAAGCACATGTCATTTATGGCATTAATTTGGCATCTTCAAAAAAGTAATCTATACAAGAAAAGGACATCTGCATATGTGAGCAAAAAGATGACTCCCTACATTTTAGATGTAAATGCAGAGATGGAAGCCAGATAGTTTCTTGCAGATTTAATTAAGAGGTAGAAGGTAACAGAAGCATAAAACCAGAAAATACAGGCAAGGAACTCGCAAACTAAAAGTAGGAGACACTTGGGACAAACATACCTGAAGAATGAAGAGAATCCAACACCAAGTAGCTGCAGAGAAGGAGTATATATGGGAGAAAATGAATAAATTAATCAGCTTATTGGGAGCAGGTGCAGACAGAAGCAGTTAGAAAGAAGCTAAGGGGAAAGGAAAGGGGCATTGGGTGCATCAAAAAGTAACCAGAGAAAACGATAGGGTTTAACTGTAACTAGAAAGGAACTTAAATGAAGCTAAAGGGTAATACAACTAATGACTATGAAAAAAAAAATGACCAAGGGTAAAACTGGAGGATAAAGGAAAGGACTGGAGATAATGTATGATAACAATGTAGTCTTGGAAAACATAACCTACATATTTCGGAGAGAATAAATGTAACTAAAACAAGACTGAGGAATAAATACAAAAAATGCAGAAAAGAGATACTTAAAAGGAATAACAAGGAATAGTAAAACTAAAAATTCAAAAAATAGAAATCTTGACAATACAGAGTAACATAACTGAAAGCATAACTATGTGTCAGATTTTGGGGAAGTCTGTAGGGGACCCAAATGAAGAGACAGAAGCTGAAGTGGTTTCTTGTTGATTTAATGAGTAGTGGCAACAGGAGCATAAATCCAAAAATAACTGATCAATAAAAGCAGGAACCAGAACAAAGGGAAACACATGGGTCAAGGAGGGAATAAAGAGGAACCACCAAACAGTAACCTTAGAGGAGGAGTATAAATGCCAAACAGAACAAAGAATGAAGTAAACAATTGATTGGTAGCAGGTGTGGACCAAAGGATCTAAAAGGGAGCTAGGGGAAGGAGAGTGGCACAAGGGGGCAACATAGAGTAAACAAGAAAAACCTAAGAACTCAATTACAACCAGTCAACAACTAGAATGACACAAAATGGAAATGAAACCAATTAGCTAGAAAACACAGAGTGACATGTATCAAAGTGTAACTGATAACCCAAATAGAAAACTTAAATAGAACCAAAAAGTCCAGAGACCCACATCATGAAACTGAAATACATAGTCATGAAGACTCAAAAATCTTCTGCTTAACAAATTCTACACAGTCATTGTTATGTGGGATGGGCAGGGATAGTTGGAACCCCGGCTCCAAATCTGCCTCTTCTATCCTTCGTTTAGCCGAGTCGCACGGTAAATGGGCTCAAAAGCATAAGCAAGGGGACTTAGGAGCTTGACTGTCCTTTCAGCTTTGTCTTCCATCATACCAAATGTTTTAAGTGTTTTAGTCTTGTGAATTAAGTTAGTTTGGTTGATTTTTTTTCAAGTGATTGATCATTTTCACTTTACGATTGTAGCCGATTTTTGTTTATCTGCCTCTAATTTTAACTGCAGTATAATTGTTCTCATTTTTTCTATTTATGCACTTTTAGATGTCTTGTTTTTGAAATGTACCTTACAAATAATCTTGCTCTGCCCTATTTCTTCTTATAGTCTAAAGAAAGCTAAAAAGCGATCAGGGAGAAGAGGAGAAGACAACAAAGCTGACTCATCAGGTCAAAGCCACATCTATATTATGAATAAACAATCAAGCTGTGATGATCTTCAGAGAATCTTCAGAGAAGACATTTAAAACAAAAGACTTGGACAGTGATCTCGTATTCAGCAGTTCCATCCAAAGGGTAGAATTTTTAGGAAAAACCATAGCTCGTTCCTGCAGGCTAAGCTTTTCTGGATTCCATCCTCCTCCAAGGGAGAGCACCTGGCAGCAGACAATAAGATAGCATAACAGTTAGTGCGCTGTTAGCTGAGCCAACCAGCTGAATCCAGGAACAACCCCAAAACACGCAGACGGATGCTGAACAGATGACAGAACATCCATCACAGTCCAGCGAGTAGTCAACCCAATGGACTTCTAGTGATGCCTATCTAAAGCATAATCTGTAGCTATGTACACAGAAAGGTAAGTAGAAATTGGCAAAGAAAGTCAGGCCAATGTTGCTGAGAGTCTGAAAACTCTGAAGGGTCTGGCAATTAAGAAAGAGCTGAGTAAGACATTCAGAGGAAGAAAAAAAATAGATGGTAGAAATAAGCAGCAATCCCTTTTAAGCATATAGCCATCCTCCTGTCCATTGTTTTATCCTTAACAATCTTTTTTTCTGATTAGTTTTGCATAGTAGGACATCCTACAGAGTCAATGGGTTGCATGGTGGCAGGAAATAGCTTCTGTTTAGAGTCGCAAAAGCTGCATTCATGCTTGGCTGTGGTTTGTACTGCCATCTTCTCCTAGAACAGTGAAAGGGAAACTGCTTACTTGACCAAATTAGGAAAACTGTCTCTTCTTTAGGAATCAATAGTTCAGTCGGATTCTAAGAAGGAGCTCAAACATGTGTGTGTGTGTCCATATGCAGGCTTTGGAAACTGCTTTGAAAAAGAAAGAGCTGCTGTGAAAGAAATATTTTGTAGCTCTAAGACGTTTACAGGACCACACCACACAGAGGCACAGCTGGTCAGAACACTCTCTACGGTGTTTCTGTAGAAGGTCATGAGGATGGGTGGGGGCAGGTGGGCTCTCCCCATCCTTTGCAGGAAGTGCAAACACTTCTGTGCCCTTTTGACCAGTGAGGTGGTGTTCATAGTCCAGGTGAGGTTATCTGTGGTGTGCACCACCAGGAATTTGGTTCTGCTGACCACCTCTACAGCTGAGCTGTTGATAAGCAGTGGAGCGTTGTTAGGTTGATTCTTCCTGAAGTCGACGATGATCTCCTTCATCTTCTCCACATTCAGGATCAGGTTGTTTTCTCTGCACCACCTGCTCCACCTCCTCTCTTTAGTCCCGGCCGTTGTCATCTCTGATGAGGCCCACCACTGTGGTGTCGTCTGCAAACTTCACAATGTGATTGGTGGTAAACCTGGGGACGCAGTCATGTGTCATCAGAGTGAACAGCAGGGGGCTCAAGATGCAGCCCTAAGGGGAGCCTGTCCTTAGGGTGATGACATAGAGGTGTTCTGCCGACCCGGACTGACTAAGGTCTGTTTGTGAGGAAGTCTAGCAGCCAATTGCAAAGGGGTATATTAAAGCCCAGATATTCCAGATGCTCTGGGATGATGGTATTGAGAGCTAAACTGAAGTCCAGAAACAGCATCCGCATGTGGTGTTTTTCTCCTCCAGGTGTGCCAGGCTCAGGTGAAGAGGAAAGGAGATGGTGTCCTCAGTGGAGTGGTTCCGTCGGTAGGCTCACTGGAATGTTATGGATGTTGGTGGAAGTCTGGAGATGACGTTGGAGGCAAAATTCATCCTTTCTAAAAGCTGCAATAAAAATGTGATAATAATGGGCATTCCAAAACTTAAAATCACCATTACTTTTACCGTTATCTATTGCATTTCAGTTATGTTTGTTCCTCCTTTTGCTGGTTCTAAAATCACATAACCGTTTAAAAAGTTATTCTGAATACAACTATTGAGGAAACTAAAAACTGCTTATGCATTATAACCCATGTTCTGGAAAGTTTTAAATCTTTAAAGCATTAGAACATTATATAAAATTGCGCGTTTAAGTTACGTTTAAAGCTAGGTCCTACAGTAGTAGATGTGCCCTGCTTGAGAGTTAGAAGTTTTGTTCAAGATCGTAAAGCTTCAGAGATGTGAAAAAAATATGTCTGAAGTGCTTAGCTCTTAGGGCCTGATGAAACGGTTTGCCGGTATAAAAACACATGCAAACTAGATGGCAAGCATAAAGCCAATCAACTAGGCATGTGAAAATTGAATTGCATTTAAAAAAAAAGTGCCGAACTGCACACATTTTACTTTGTTTGCCTTTCTGAATACGTAAAACATATGCTGATGACCAAAACATGCAAATTAATGGGAAGGGAATATGCAAATTGAATTCCTTACCACCCACAAGGTTATTCATCACACCTGAAACAGATGGCAGGTACAGTATCCTTCTATATTTACTCAATGTGAAAAGGAGAAAATATATGGATGCAATGAAAGACAATCTACAGAGTATAACAGTAAAATAACATACGTGCGGAAAAAGACGTCTGCAAAAGACAAAATAAATGCTAACATAAAAAAAACATGACTGAACTTTTTTACTTTGTCTATAAATAAACAACCTGATTAATAGACACTTAAAGCAGGTCAAGCATGGCTCTCAACCAATCATTTGCAAGCTACTAGTTGCTCAATTAGTAGCTTTACAGTAGTTTAGCAAAGCTCCAAAGTTTTACTAATATAAAAATACAAACCTAATTTGTCACTGTGAAAAAAGTATACATTTTGGCCAGTCCCAAGTCTCTTGTCTATTTTGAAGAATATTCATATCATTTGTCAGTGGAACATTTGTGCTGTGTTACTGTCTGTCATTAGAAGGTTGTCACTGACTCGGGAGTTCACCATCGATGCATTTTACTCATCTTGTATTGTCAAACGCAGATTCTCTCTCTCTCTCTTTCTCTCACACACTCTCTCACTTTTTCCTCACCCTGCACATATGTGTGTGTCTAAGCTGCAGCACAGGAAATCAGATTGATTAGCATAAACATTTACAATAATGCTTCGTGAGTAATTTCTTTCAGGTGCATATCTTCAAATTACCCAACACAAAATTAAAAGCAACATATAAAACATGTGAAAAGAGAGTCACAGCTGGAGATGTAATAACTTTCATCTTTGTCTGACATTTGAAGATGCATGAATAATGATAGGTGGTGTTTTTTTTGTTGTTGTTTTTTTTGCTACAATGAAAAAGCTGACTTCATCCTACTTCATCTTATCATCAAATGTTCAGCTCCACTGATTTCTTCATATGTTGAGATTTATAACGATTTAAAAACTAATATATGATGAATGATTTACATGAGAAACAAACAAACAAAAACAAAAAAACTTGAAAGGACTTGAAATTCGAAAGTAAGACTTGGAATTTGACTCGAGAAAAATCTTCCTTGACTTCAGCCTTGATTCTGACTTGAGGGCAAAGGCTTGAGGCTTACTTGACCCTTGCAAGACAACTTGGTTCACCTCTGTAGTTTAAACACTTATATTTCCAAGCTCTGTAAAAGTATAGAGACTAACAGAACAAAGAAAAACACTCAAACCTTAAAAGTTTGGACAAAACAAAACGAAATAAAGTCACTTAAAATTAAACATTATGCAAAAGGGAGGTTATTATCAAGCTTGTAGCCTCTGTATGAAGGACTATCATGTTCCATTTAATTATTGTGACTGTCTATATTGAAATATTTTGGGTCATGTGGCTGTTATGAAGACCTGTTGGAGGTAGATCAGAAGAACCTTACAGTTTCTGCTCATTGGAATATTCTCTGTCAGACAAGGGGGTGCAGAGGAAGCTTTTACTGGCTAAATGATTTATTTATTTAACTTTTGTTGTTTTTCAATTTTGTTTATTAGCTGTTGTTTGTAGCACTAAGAACTACATATGTAATGTGATCATAAATACATTGGTATCATTGTCATTATTATAGGTATTAATTAATATATTTGTTAATGTTACCAATATTCCCATTTCCTGGCTTCAAACCTTAATTGTCTTTTATGGCCACATTGCTTTCTCAAAGTGTCAGTCATGATTTCTTCTTTGAAACAGGCCTGAACAAGTTTTTCATAATAGCCATTGCACAGGCACACAGGTAGATAAACTATTCTCCCACTACTTGTACTGATTTTCTTAATTTTTCTGTTTTTTACAAGCAATTTATCTCAACTTATTTTTTGAGAATCAGAACCCATATTTGCTCTGATTACCAGCATGCATTCGCAGAGCCTGTAACTTAGCTTGAAATTTCTTGTCAACGACTTGCACTAAGATCTCGATAAATCAAAATTCAATTCAATTAAGTTTATTTATAACACTAAAGGCACTTTACAGGGACAATTCAACCAGATCATACAGTCAAAGTTTTCTATCTAAGGAAAACCAGTTAATTGCATTGACTCATTGACTCGAAGACAATCCCTCACTCCAACCATGCTTGTAGTGGAAAACTCCCTTAACAGGAAAGAAACCTCCAGCAGAACCAGGCCCAGTGTGAATGGCCATCTGCCGAGGCCAATTGGGGTTCAGGGAGACAGAGGCAGAGATAGAAAAAGAAGCAGAGATATAAAAGTTAACTGTCAACCAGCTCCACAGATGGCCCCATCCAGGAAACACACAGCCAGGCAGATGAGCGCTGAGCCAGCTCCCATGTCAGAGGATGAAAGAGAGCACATGCAGTTAGTCAGTGAGAGAACCAGGACTACAGGGAAAAACAGGCCAAGCTCATACATACTCAAACAAATGTGTTGCTAGCAGCAGCACAGCTGATATTTCTCTCCAGGATGGCGTCACAGCCAAACAGGAACAGACGAGATTAAGCTATTATGAAAAAAAGCAGAGAGAGCATAACATTAGAGATTGGACTAACAAATTGTGCAGAGTGGGATAATAGAGACAGAATGAAGCAATGTGAGGAAAAAGGGTCCCTGTGTCCTCCAGAAGTCTAAGCCTATAGCAGCATAACTATAGAAATAGCTCAGGATAACCTGAACAACTCTAACTACAAGCTTTATCAAAAAGGAACATTTTAAGCCCACCTTTTAAAGGAGACAGAGTGTCTGCCTTGTGGACTATAACTGGTAGTTGGTTCAACAGGAGAGGAGCCTGATAACTAATAGATCTGCATCCCTTTCTACTTTTAGAAATTCTAGGAACCACTAGTAAATCTGCATATTGAGAGCGAAGCGCTCTGTCAGGAACATGAGGAACAATTATATCTCTAATATAAAATCGAGCTCTGCCATTTAAGGCTTGTGAGAGAAAGCATTTTAAATTCTATTCTGGATTTAACAGGACGCCAATGAAAAGAAGCTACTGTAGGGTAGGAGAGATATGATCTCTCTTTTTAATTTTCATCAGAACTCTGGCAGCAGCATTTTAGATCAGCTGAAGGCTTTTAATTGCAGTTTGAGGACTTCCTGATAGTAAAGAATTACAATAGTCCAGCCATGAAGTAACAAATAAATGGACAAAATGTTGCTCAAATAAAACAAAGTATTATTTACTACTTTACCTGACCAACTTTTACAGTATATATGTATAAATCTTAACTAACTTAAAGTTTCATCATTAAGCTTCAACAAGTTAAATACCTTCACAACCCCTGCATCTGCCTGCAGATTTACAGTTTTATGTTCAGGTCGCAGTGCTCTTGACAACACATTTCCTTTTCCTCAGTTAAGCTGCTCTCTTCATGCTTTGCTATGATTGGCACAGCTGCCACAGAACAAAAAGACCACTGATGTGATCGCCTAAGAGTAGATTTATATACTCACCACATCCACTGGCTTACTTTCTACTTCAGCCAGCCCTTTTGATCTTTAAACCGCAATACACACCAACACCAGTAGAGTTTAGGTACACCCTACTTGCTTGTTTTGCAAGGACAAACACTGCTTTTCCAAACTGATTTAAAAATTTAAGAGAAATAAAATTTCTTTAAAATACTGTAAATAACCTTTAGCATCCCTTTATTGCGGTTTGTTTTGCACAGGTACATGTTTAGATACTATTGCAAAGAACTCAGCAAAAGTTTGGATATAAACTAGAATTTGGCAATATAGACTATCACAAAAGTTTTGTACAATAAAAAGCATATTACTTTTCTGCACTCTTAGGTAAATGTATGGCTGTGTCTGCATTTGAAAGGAATCATACTGTAGTCACAAAATCCCAAATACTGCTGTGAAAAAATAGACACATTTAAAATAGGCTTCTTCAGGACACCACTTACACAAGAAAGATGGGTTTGTTATTATAAAACCTCTTAGAGTAACTTAATTTAATCATATTCTTAAAATTTGCCAATCCCCAAATGGAAGAAAAGATGAAACTATAGACTATAACATGCATCTATCAAGTCATAACACAAGCCATTTTAGGGTTTTACAGTCAAGAAAAAAGGCTCTACATAATCTTATCTCATTTGTCTGAAGCGGCCGGTTTGCATCATTTGACAAATGTTTCAAAAAGCTATAACTGTATCTTCCACAGCACGATTGGAACAGGCCGATGGAGCTGCAGTGGCATGACACTTTTTTGGGGAGTTTTAATCAACTTTTCTGCCCACGCAAAGGGTGCAGGGTTAGGAAACTGGAAAGATGAATCTGTTTGCTTCTGATCACAGAATAAGCCATGCAGTGGGCTGAATCCTTGCTAGTTTGGCAAAAAGGAAGAGTTTGAAGATTAAACAGTGAGATCTTTCTCTTGATCAGCCCCTCAGTCTGCCCTCCCTGCCATTGCTGCACCTGCTAGTCACAGCCCCTGATGTATGGGCTGTCTCCTCTGCAACGCTCACTCTCCGTGTCTCAGCTGTCACTGACTATCTTTCTTCTGCTGCTACCTCCCCCTGTCCTCTCCTCTGTGCAATCCTTTCACTGCTTTTGATTATCGGCTGTGACTCAGAACTTGGTGAGCAGACCAATAACAGTTTTATATCTGTTAGGCTTTGCAGTCACTTTCATACATGGTCTCTTTGAGTTTGCACATTGTCCAATGCCCATTTATGTCCTTCCTCTGCTTAATAAGACAGTAGTTTGAAAAAAGAAAAAAAGCTACTAATAAAGAGGGCAAAATACCTTTAAAAAAAAAAAATAAAAAATCCTAATATAATGAAGACTATACTTTCACTTTAAAAACAAAAAGTAGGGATATTCTTAATGTGTCATTAAATTCTATATATCAGTTTAGCATCTTAACATCCACCTCATTTTGGTAAATTTTCGCCTATTTTGCATACCCAAATGGAAAAGCAAATAACTTAGGAACTGTAAGCCCAAATTATATATGTGATACATTATTTGAAAACTAATACTTTCTAGTTTCTGCATATATAAATGAAAATTGGGTGAGTAAAACACAGCCCAAGCTACATTAGTTCAAACAAGACTCAATATTGTTTTTTTTATCCTTGAAAATAATCTTTAATGAGCAGCAGTAATAAAGACATGCTTGCTTACAGCATGTTTACATTTTGAGATGCTTCTATATCTGTTTTAATTGTGCTTTGGTGCTTGCTATGTCCATAAAATGAACGTGGTGGTTGAATTGTGGAGAATCTAAGCTTTCCAACAATGTCTAACATGTCTATATTGGTAAACATTTTACTGGTGTAATTTTCATGCACACTGAGTTATTAGATATAAACGCTTTAAACAAGTCGCCGGTGATCGGGTCATTTTGAGAGTTTAGTTACATATATTTGCTAAATGGAAACAAACAAGATCAGAGTATCCTACCTTATGAATTACAACACTTTAACTATCTGTTGTCTAACCCTAGGCCCAGTCTTCCTTATGGAGCAGACCAGGACTGATTGATAATCAAGGACACAGCAGACAGAAAGCAGCTTTAGCCAGAGGGACAGTTTCACACATCAGACAGTGTTTACAACTCCTTATAAATAAGTAAAGGAAGACAGGTAGAATAATTTTGTCACATCTGACAAGGTGCAAATATCATGGATGAAAACTGGAAACAAAAACAAAACTACTCTGTCAAAAGTTCCTTAAGAAACCCTGGGTTATTTGTGTCTATACAGTTCAGGTTAATATAAATAAATATAAATAAAAACTACAAAAGTAGTAGTAGTATTATTAAATATTAGTTGTATTATTACTATTAATACTAATAACTATATACAACTACTATTAACTATATACAACTGAATAAACTTTACATTATCCTGAAAAAACTAATCCTACAGTATAATGAGGCATGGTGGTGGTAGCATCCTGCCGATTGAAGGCCTTTCTTTAACAGAAACTGGGTATCTGGTTGAACTTAATGGAAACGGAAAAAAAATGTTCAAGCTCCAAAAGACTGTAGACTAGGGTAAGGGTCTTTTTTCAGCAGGCAACATTAAAAATACAACCCTACATCGAAAATGGTTTAGATTAAAACATATGCAATACATATGAATCAACCAGTCAAAGCCCAGTCAGTCTGACTGAAGTTGAGCTATTTAAGAAGAATATTCTAAAATGATAAATTCCTAAACACCTAAAGAGCTACTGGAAGACCAAAGTTGTAATTGCAACAAACAGGACTTCTATAAAGTATTGGGTAAGTATGTAAGCAGTACTTTATAAACACTTGTTAAAAAAACAAAAACAAACAAACAAACAAAAGCAAAGTATGAGGCACTTCAAACCCCTTGTTATTACTCTGTAACCTTAAAAGTATGTGCTACTTAGTCTGAGTCTTTCCTGTTAACTCCACATTTATAAAGTGTGTGATTATAATGTGACAAAATTTAAAATAATCTGAAAATTTGGAAAAGGGATGCGCTGGGAATACTTTTACGTAGGAGATCACAAAAACATAATAAAATTTACTTGCAAGCTCATACATCCTCAAACAAAGGTGTTGATAGAAGCAGCACAGCTGATATTTCTCTCCAGGATGGTGTCACAGTCAAACAAGAACAGACGAGTTAAAGCTATTATGAGAAAAAGCAGAGAGCAATATCTTAACATTATACTGCTTTAGGTGGAATTGTTTTGTCTAAGCACAAAATGTTTGTTTTTGTTTGTATTTTTTTTTGTTTGTGTATTTTATGCTCAAATGAAGGATTTATAGTACATCTAGGCTGATGTTGCTCCTGGTCTGGAGCCAAAATGTTTTTCACCCTGCAATTATTATTACGTTTTTGTAAAGATATAAAAGATAACTAAATAAGGGTAAAAACTGTTTAAAACAAGGTTACGCTAGTAAAAGTGAAATTCACTGATCAGAAAAAGTACTTAAGGTAAAATTTTTCTGAATAATTGGGAAAGGAAAAGTACTATTCATTTTTGTACATTAATGTGACAAAGTGGTTCAGTTTGTGTTCATGACTTGTCCCTTATTCTTATTTCTGATTCATCTGGTTTAAATTTAAACATTAGTTTGGAACTTCACTCCCTATCCCGGAGTTGTTTGTGTAAGCATTATGTTGCAGTTTCCATCTATTTATATTTTTAGGTTAAAGCTACTACTTTTGGAAGGTGGTACAGCTCCAGATCCCAACAGGTTGAACTTGTGTATTTTGTTTCAAAGTATATTCATTGTATTTGCTTTCCTTTTTACTCAAAAATTCTTTGTCCCAGTATTTCTAGCTAACATGGTTGGATGATATCATTGATTACCTTGCTGGGTTGCTTTGTTTGTTTTTCTTTTAAGTATGTTTTTTTTTTTTTTGTTATGTTGTATTACATGGTTTGTTTTGTAAACCCTTTAATTATGTAGATGACTTTGTCAATTTAATTAATAATTTTATTCTTGTTTCTCTTTTTAGACTCTGTTTTTTGTTTATTTACCTGTTTAATTGTGGTTTAATGCACTCAAGTGCATGTGTGCTGCAAATTGGTTATAAAAAAAAATCGAGTTGTCAGAGCTAACCCTGTAATGCCAAATGCATCATATTTGATACATACGGTTTCTGAAATGTTTTGCATCTGACACCTTTTGCATACAGTAATTTAATGGTAAAAACTTTGCTCAAAATCCTATTGTACACAATCAGATATACCTGATAACAGAGGGCAGAAGACTACACAAAAAATAATCTTGACTTATCGCATAGTAATAAAATATTATTATTTTTCTTTTTACATATTTTGTTAAAAGGTCAAAAAAGGACTTCAAACCAAAAAAAAAGTAATTTTCTGTTTTGTTTTATTCATGGATCGGGCTTTAAAGGGTTAAAAGTACCAAATAAATATCATCAGAAGAATCTGAAACCGTGTGCTGATCCTATTTTTCTTTTTTGTTCACCTTGCAGATTTTTGACCTCACTAAGAAACAAGAAAAACTGTTTTATTGTTGGTCCCTTTACTTCACTTGTTTAAAAACAATGAAGACATTTTTTGAAAGCTCACTTTTTCCAAAGAAAACACATAATTTAACAGTACTGTCCATAATAACTCAGATTAACACAAAAGCTATTGTGTAGAATGACATGTTTTTACAACTAAAAGTGTCTTTTGTAAGAATACAATGAAATAGGTCCAGTCTGTTTTAGGAAAAATCTAATGAAAAATCTAAATTAAGACATTTCAATACACTTTACTGCCATTAATGAGGAATGGTTTGGCAGTAACTTAGATTTATCAGCTTTTAGCACAATATTTACAATGAAGCAGTGTATATAACTTTCTCAGTCTTCTATAGACATATATAGATATGCATATTTCTGTTTTTAATGAAAGAAAAAAACATGCTCAGCATAAAAAAAACAAAAAAAACAATTATTTTGCTTTTAAAATTTCAGAGAACAGGATGTCAACAACCCTTTTTGTAGGTTAAATTTATGTAGTACCAAATATTGAATAAAAAAAAGGATAAAACCTGGATCTCATCTATTTCTTTTTTTGTTAATGGAATGTTTACTTTTTTTTATAAGAAGTAAGTAAGTTTGACCTAAAATGCAATTTGAAAAATTATCCGATATAGACATAGTTCCTTAGAAACTCTGGGTACCTCTTCAGGTGCCTGCTGTCCTCATTTCTTAAGACCTGTGCCATAATCATTAGATGCCTCTATCTCTGGATGATGGCTATGCCTTTTCTCTGTGGACCCCACCTACAAGGCTTATCTTAGAATGAACTCCCCAGCGCAGGGAGGACAGCATAGTGCTTTTATCACATTTGTTTTTTCCACCCTCAACAGAAAAAAAAAATGTCTTCACACAGTCAACCTCAACGTGCCATGATTTTATGAATGAATACACCTTTGAGACATTTAAGACATTATCTTTTGATGTTTGAAAACAAACACAAATAAAATAAGATTGATAATAAAAAACAGAAAAAAAAAAACAATGCAATCTTGTAGTTGCTGCATTACACAGTGTTTTCAGCATTAAGAATTAAACACTTAAACTGCATTGTAAAGAAAGGTAGATTTCTTTACAACATTATTTTTACAAGGCCTCCTAACACTAATGTTTTGCTGAATACACTGTTCATAAACTGTAGCACAAAATATCAAAATTGCAGATGTAATAAATGGTAAAGAATTTTCCAGACAACTTTAATCATTTATTTTTAATTTATTACTTTTTTTTGCTAAATATTTTTAGATTTGCTAACACTTTCATTTACAGTGGCAGACATTTTACAATCTAAAAAGTTCCTCTAATGATTCAAAGCATTATTTCAGCAAGTGTTTTTTCAATCCTCCAACTAGCTTTTTTTCCCTAATGTACAGGACTGAAGAAATAGCAAAAATTAACTCAAAAGAAAGCACCTACAAAAACCCTGTATAGTCTAAAATATTTATAGTATCCTCAATGATAGCTTCAGGAACAATCAGACCAGCATAAATAATAGATGAACACACAAATTAGTCCACTTATCCTATTTAATCACATCAGTTCTATTGTAGGATATTTTACTTTAGGCAGTTGTTTTTTTTTTTTTCCACACTGCACTTTTGGCTTTGAAGCTACATGTCCTATTTTTTTACTTTTAAACAGTTTTTTTAAGAGGACAAGCAGATATTCCAGTTTAACAGCAGACCACAGAGCTGCTTAAATATTAAATGGATAGACAGTGGTGACACAGAAAAACACAATCTTCTTTTCTTACGGCTTTGTGTCCAAATCCAAATTGCAATCGTGTGTTTGATAAAGCAGCCATGGGATTTAGAATAATAAAAAAAAGGCCCACTAAAAATGTTGGTTTCAGTGAAATTCATGTGGACTCCGTGATGGAGTTGCAACAGAATTAATAAAAAGTTAACTGAAGAAATTACAGAATAAATATGAGGAGAACAAAACATGGTGCAGAGTTTAGTGTAATGGTTGTAACCAGTTACTAACAAGGATTGATTTCTATTAAGTTATAGATTTTAGCTAGAAAGTAGTCAAATCCTGATGAATAGACGATGTTGTAACACCACTAACAAAAATTGAGCTATTGTGATATTTTTATTGTCTACGGTAATTAGCGTTTATCAAAGTGCTTCAATGGTAGTGGGTCCTTAGATATAAAGGGTTCCTAGTGAATTTGTGGAACAAAGGATCATCTGACCCAATGGCCAAGCTGTGTCCCAGACTCTGGAAAAGATCAGTAGTGTTTCTGATGAAAGGAATAAAAAAAATTCACTGTGATGTAAAGAATTCAATTCATTACAGTAGTGGTTCCCAAACCTTGGTCCACCCCTGCCCTGCTTGTTTTAGATACCTAAAACCTGCAGGACAGAGGCTCCTGTTGGGAGCACTGCAATACGTCACCAGTTTGTTGCATAATGTAGGGGTCTGTGCACCAGTACATGTTGACCACTGTCCACCAACATGAACATTAACGACAGCTGTTTGAGCATCACAACTGGCCCTGCAAAAAAAAAAAAAGGGGGGGGGATGATTTTTGTTTTTTCAACATTTGGTAGCCTGTTATGTTTTACCATTGCTCACCAAGCAAATTCATAATACCAGTAGGCACCATGGTAACAAGGTAAACCACTAGAGGCAGGGTGATGCTTTGGGCAATGTTCTGTTGGGAAACTTTCATTTAAGCCATCAGTATCTGGATTTTACTTTGCCACATAACATTGATCTTCAGAGAACACATGCTTCAATGCAGAAAATGCACTGGTTAGATGACAGAGTTAAAGTCTTTCTGTACACAATGAGTGGTGTTGTGATTTCTCTAAAACAGCTAACTTACACAAATAAATCTGTGATGCTGCAGACACTGTAGGAGCATAGGGAATTTTATTAGTCGGTTTGCGCATCACCACCATCAATTAGGCAATTATGCATGCGGCAGCCTTTTGTGTGACCAATAAAAGAGGTCAGGCAAACTGTTAAAGATACCAGTGATGTCTCTTTGAATATGACATGCAAATTAGTATGAGAGGGCAAATGTACAATTAGATTAAAAATGAAGATGCTGCTGTTGATGGGGCCTTAAGGGCAAATTGGTTGCATTTGCTGTTAGTAATCCATGCTCAGCCATTACAGAGCTATTCAGACAGCTTATCGATCAATTACAGTAAGGGGGTCAGTGGCATTAACAGTCAATACCTAGTAGAAAAAAAAACAAAACAACAATAATAACAATAACATAAATATGTAAATGATTAGAAACAAGAAATTGCATTTTTTTTTTCCACACTCAGATTGCCCTTGATTTACCCCACTCAGCACATCTCTCCGGCGCTGTGCTGGGAGACTCAAGCAGCTGCAGGAGAAACAGCGAGGAGAGTGAGAGGAAAAAAGAGCGACGGAGATGGCGAGTCTAAACATGGACCCGACATCGCTGCTGCTGGGGCTGCTGTGGCTGCTTCTAGCAGCCCGAACCACCTCGGTTCAGGGTTTGAACGGCGACGAGGACCAGAGCCAGGATACCGAGTGCAAGATGAAGAGCGTCACCGTGTCAGCGCTGCCGTTTCTGAGGGATAACGACTTGAGCATCATGCACAGTCCGTCGGCCTCTGAGCCCAAGCTGCTATTCTCCGTCAGGAACGATTTTCCAGGGGACGTGGTTGTTGTGGACGACCTGGAAAACACCGAGCTTCCTTTCTTCGTCCTGGGTAAGTTTTGCGACGCGCTGGTCACCGCGTGGCTTTATTAGCCGTTAATTGGGTGCGTTAAATCCCACTGAGTCTCAGATACTACACAAAACATCTGTCTGTTAGCCCAGGCCTAGCTACATAACGCAGTTTGTCGTTTTTATATGCAATATTGTTCGTAAAAATGTAAATATGGACAGAAAACAATCCGCTTTTAGGGCGAACCAATTCTACAGCGGCTGATAATTAGCGTTGCAGCTTTTATTAAGGGGAAAAACTAAGCAATTCTGACTGCAATACCAGGCCGAGTAGCACAAGTCTGCTAGCAATATATGCATTTTAATATATTGTAATTGATAGTACTAAGTTAAAAGTTGAAGCAGCACTTTAATTTCAGCTCTATCTCTTTATTTCTTGCTAATCTGATCACTGCTTCAATTCAAAAACAGGTGTAGTAAACTGCTCGCTTGTCAACACGTTAGCAAACATGTAAACAAATTCTTTGGACTTTAAAAACGTTTGGTTTTAGAAGTGTGATGAATGGTAGGACCATTCTTTGTGGTCTGTGCATTGTCTTTTGCACTATTACTTTAAAAAGGTTTGCAGTGGGGAAAAAAAAGTTTGATGTCCACTGTCCATGGTGCTGAATTCAGTTACAGTTAGTTTACAGCCTCTTGACTGGAGAGGAGCTCAGTCTAGGGGTTAACTTCCATCTACATGTATACAGTCAACAAAAATGCTTTTGTTTTTGTAAGATTTTAACATGGATTTAAAGTAAGTTGAAAAAATACTGTAGTTACACACCTCCTCCTTCATATCGAATTTTTTGAATCAGAAAAAATAAAACATGAACTTTTTCTAAAAAGAAACTTCTTGAATGAATAATAATAACAATAAAAAAAGATCAAAAACACCTGACATCTGTCAAGGGTATTTTTGCTAGCCAAGCCATTTGCATTGCTCTTTGCAAAATCTGAATAAGGAGGGGAAAAAAAGGTGCAAGGAGTATTTTCATCTTTATTTTTTGGTGATAAGGTGCTACACATAGACAAATGTAAAGTTATGTAGGATAAAATAATGCGTACTTTATTAAAATGGTGCCATTCTTGCATGTTTTTTTTTAAGTCAGGTAACTTAGATTATAAACGAGGTGTTCTTAAACCACATAATAAAAAGTCCAACTAAATTTTGTAGATCAGATCGTAGGTCCATAAAATGTGGTGATGATCAAAATTTTAGTTATTCATTTGTACAAATATTCCTTTATCTCCCACTCTCTCTGTTGTCTTTCTCTATCTCTGTTTGTATGTCTTAGCATCCGTGTATGTATGTAACAATGAAACTGAGTATGAGTTCTTACAAAATGAATAAATAGAAATATTTTTTCTTCTGTTTCTTTTTTAATTCATTGAAAAATGTAGTCCCTTGCAACAGTAAATCAGACAGCTAAAGTGTTCTACAGGAAAATAATTCAGATAGAATAGTTGATAAAAGAATAAAAAACTGAAAGAAATCTAGAATTAAAGCCTTATTATTAAAAGCCCTCCTAAACAAAATGACCTGAAGTTTGTATTTTGAAAAGCTAAGTTGTGTGATTAAACCGAGAGGAAGTATAGGTGCCTTATATGAAACGTTGTGGTCATGTCAGTTTCTATTTAGCTTTTAAAACATTTTAGAAGAACCAAGGCAGGGACATCATGGATCTAAAATGCAAGCAGATAGTTTAAGAATTAAGCATGACAGGGCGAGAACATTAAAAGTTTAAAAGAAAAACACCTAAGTTTATGATCTTTTCTAAAATGAAAAGGCAGCCAGTTGAGTAAGGTTGTAATAGAGGTAACTCTCAAAGTCAGCATAGTGTAAACAAGTCAACTTGTGAGTGCTTAATCTATGAAAGGTGATTCATAAATACACTTTACTTCTAATTTACTCAACTTTTTCTGAAATGGAAGGTTTGTCAAAAGTTAAGCATGGTTGTTCAATTGAGTCTTTTCAAAAAATATTTGCCTTATTGCTAATTTTACTACATTTATAATTAAAGGAACTAATGTAAGAAATTATATTTTCTATTGACATATTGTATTCATTCTATTGTTTTTTTTTAAAAACAGGACATTTTGGTCTAGAAAGAACTGTAGAATTTGTTACCAGTATTAAAAGACAGGTAGAGGATAATATTTATTACAGTGAAAAGGCAAATTCTTTTAGGTTTGATAGGATGTAAACTATTTAAGCACTGGGACTCAGATATCAACATAGTAGCTTAACTATGACAAAAAGACAGAAAGATTGATACTGTTAAAGGCCATTGTAAGGTCTGACAGCTCAGGAAAAAAGGACACCTTCCAAATTTCATTGTGAACCATTAATAGGGCAGACGCTGTGCTATGTTGCAGCCTGAAGTTAGAAAAAAAAGGCAGCTCTTCAAGCATGGATGTTTTCACAATATCATTAAATCCACAGTAAACCTAACTTTCAGTTCAAACATGTTTTTTTTTAATAATTTGTATGATGTTATATTTGTATATTAAAAGCTGTGTTTTCCACTTAAATTGTAAATATATATCAATATATCAAAATATAATCAAATTAAGTAAATGTTTTAAAACACATGTATGCAAGTAACCTGTTCTTGCTTTTGGAATAGATTTACTAAAAAAAACAAAAACTCCAGAAATGTTAGAATTGAAATTCTTATTATCTCCAAGTTAACTTAAGTTTTCTCATTAAACTTCATATTTTAATTCAATAACAACATTTTAGTTTTTTTTTTTTTTGTTAATTTTTTCCTCTCTTACTTTAATATTGTACATAGACAGCATAAAGTGCAGTCAGATGTTTTGTCATCAGGTAGAATTGCAGTAATCAGTTTTAATCTCTGATTTGTGAGTCTTTAAACTGATGGTACAGATTACAGCTTGGGTTCTTGCCAACAGATTTTACCATAACTGGCCATTATGCTGTCAATTGCCAAAATTACCCTATGATTAGGTGGTTACTATGTCTGCTAAGCTGTGAAACATAGTCGGAAATCCTGGGGGGACACAGGTGTGTCCACCTCCAAACATCATTACATACATACGTCTTTTTTTGTAATAACACAATGACCTTAAATAAAACCACAACCCAAGCAGTCTAAATTATAATGAAATATGTATTCCCCCATTCCACAAAATGGAATTGTCCAAACAGTTAGGCTAGAGGAGGGTCTGTGCTTCAATCAATTTTAGATTCACCAAAAAGAAAAGCAGATTCAATTCTCACACCACTTGTGCAATGAGGATGAAAATAATATAAATACATTTTATTTTTAATGCACTTTAAATTAGATTCTAAGTCGAAAAGTGCTGCAAGAGCAAATATTTTTCAAATATATGAATGCATAAATGGTCATAACAGCATTTGGCTATATGTCTTTCTAAAAACAAAGGTTTTATGTTCTTTCTTAAAAGTGTCCACTGTCTGTGTGAATCCTAAGGTGGTCTGGAAGGGCATACCATACTGTAGGTAGGGAGCGGCAGGTTCAATAGCTCTGCCGTCCATCATTTTGAGCTGTGCTCTTAGCAGGAGCAGACGGTGCAGTTGGCCTGACTAGGTCCTGTATGATGAGCATAGAAGTTCAGCGAGGTAGGTGGTGTGGCTACAGTTATAGGTGTACAGGAGAATTTTTCACTTGATACAGAGGCGATCAGGAAGTCAGTGGAGTATGCTGGGAATGGGGTTGATGTGTTTGCTCTTCCTTAACCCCATCAGAACCCTTACTGAGCATTTCTGAAAGCACTGGAGCTTTTAAAGGTTCCTATCAGGAATCCTGATAAGGATAACAGTGTGAAGGAGGTGGCAGAAGACGTTTTGCAAAAGGAGGCAACATGGCTACTGTAAGTAAAGCTAGGGGTCAAAGATAATTCCCAGGTTAGTAACATCAGGAGAGAGGGGAACAGTATGACTAAATTGGGAGTTAGTTGTGAACGGGGAATAGAGCAGTTATTGAGTGACAGAATTGCTTCTGTTTTGGAGCCTTTTTGCTGCAATTGATGCATCCTTAATCTCCTCCAGGCAGGAGCAAAGGCAAGTAGCATTAGAGTGGGTGATTTTGAGTTAGAGTTGTGTTTCAACAGCATATTAATTGAAATTAGGAAATGCCTACTGACAACTAAATCAAAGTGAACCATGTAAATGTTAAAGAGCAAAGTTTTGAACACAAAGCCCAGTGGGACCCCACTGGTAAACTTGTGAGGTCTGGATTTTGCCACCTCCAGGGCCATGCATTTAGTCCCTTCTGTGAGGTGAGGGATGAGTGAAACCATTGAAAAGTAACCACTTAGAAACCAATGTAGAGCTGCAGACAGTGGGGAAGGATGGTTTAGGTTTCTAAACACAGCACACAGGTCGAGAAGAAAAAAAATGGATGAACGAGAGTGATCCTGATTAAGGTTGTTTCTTTAACATGCTAGGGATGAAAACCAAACAAACTCTTTCATGTATAAACTACTTGATATGACTGTGGAGATGGGAGGAGACAACTTTTATTAGGAATTTTAAGATTATTGGGAGTTTGTAAATTGGTCTGTAACTTGAAAGGAACAAGAAGGTACATTTATCCCAGTGCTTTCAAAACCAGCCCTGTTTTTTAAATCAGTTTGGTATTTGAGCAAAAAACCTAGTTTATGATGGTTAACAAGCTCAAACAGTTCAACAGCAGTGATAGGGGACAAAGGACAAAGACAGAGGAGAGTGATGAGGGAAAAGAGAGAGATCACATAGGACTGAGGAAAACTAGATGAGGGACAAAATGAAGACAGATTTCAAAAATTTCTGTGAGGATGTGGATGTAAGATAGAGGCGTAATTTATAATTCTCTAACATTTTAAACATGACTTTTTGAATCTAGCAACACCAAAGTGGTATTTACAGTATCTTGTCTGAGGTGGAAATCTCCGTGTATTTGACGGACAATTAACTTTTTTTTTAAATTACTGATAAACAGATAACATTTTAGATAAATTTGCAATTTGATGTTGATGAAGAAGAAATGATAAGGTTTTAGCTGAAGGGGTGCAAATTGAGGGTAAGAGTGACAACATTAATAATAACGAATGCCATAAAATGAAGTGGTCAAATATAGGTTTACTATTTACAAAACATAAACCATGGCTGAAGAAAAGAAAGATTAACAAGCAGGCAGCACACTGTATTGAATAACCTAAATCTGCAAAATCAGCCTGTGCAAAAAGATGCATAAATCTATTCTATAGATTCAGAGGGCCTTACGATTTCTCTGTTTCTTCTTCCTCTTTGTGCACATTGAAACCATGACCATAAGATAATATGCAACATTTCCCAGTAGTAATCTTGCACAATTGTCTGCCATCAGTTCTCTTTGACTGGGTCTTTAACACTTACAGCTATTCATTTATGTTTCTAAGGTGTTTGGTTCAAAAATCTATTTCTTGCCCTGATGTGAGGCATTATGAACAGGTGTGTGTGACAGCCAGAGAGCTTCTGCCACGGATCTGATGCAACAAAAACACTGCCAATTCCGCATAGTGCGAATATCAGTTTCCGACCTCTAAAACAAATTTTACTATGATCTCTGCAGTGGATGTTTCCTGCACGGATGTTGCAGCATCAAGTCTTTGCTATCATGGATGTGAACCCTGTAGTGGACTGCTGCATTGTTTTCTTTACTGGTGATCCCACAGTTTTGGCAATTTCTGTTTTTTTATTGGTGCCTCTTTTTGCCCCTTCCATCTCCCTCCATAGCTGATAATTGCAATTATCATCCACCTATCACCCTCCCAGGCTGCCATTAGTGGAAGTGAGAATGAAAGACAACACAAATAACCAACCGGCCTGAACAAAGTGTGCTGAATGCTTAAGCTGAATTAGATGAAGGCAGATACTTTGCCTTGAGAAATTTTAGAAATCGACTTGCTTGACTCATTAGGGTTTCTTACCCTAATATAGATTGCCACAGTAGCTGAAGAGGTGCTTTGCATTTAGCTTTGCTTGATGGCTCACTTGATTATTTTAAATCTAACAGAAAGAAAAGGTTAAAAAATAAATTAGACTTTAAGAGGACAAACTTAATAAGATTTGCAAGTTGTTGAAATGAAATCCATCAACAAAGCCTTTAATGGTCACCTTCCTATGAGAAGAACGTTTTTTCTGTGTTCAATCAATAAATGTTATATAGGCTTTAGAAAGTACTTGTTTCTTTATTTGCACCATAAATATTTATTAAAGTAATTTTTCATGTACCGTACTTATAGATACTAGAGATTCTGGAAATTCTCCTAAATAATAGCGATCCAGGATACTTTGGTTTTATTAAGTATTTTCACCAGAGACCACCAGATCTGAATAGTTTGAATAGTTCATTTAAAGGCCTAATTTAGACAACAGTTAAATCATCATGGGGTAGGGGGATCTCTCAGGGCCAGTGCAGCATATTAATGAACCTCAATTTGTGTGTGACATTTCCATGGGTTGCCTTCTGCTCTGGGACAGAAAACTTTTAATGAAAATGCACACTGGGGAGTCCAACACATCTCTGTATTCATGCTGCAAGTAGCATCCCAGCTGCCCAAAAGTAAGCAGAGGCGCAGCTGCGTCCTTTTATTTATTTCTTTTCTTTCCCTTATTTTGCTTGTGGCTTGATTTCCTCTGCTGCTTCACAAAACACCCTTTGTGACTTAAGGTGTGTCTGCTTTGAATTGTAAAGCAGGGTGTTTATATCTCATTGCAAGAAAGTAAAACCGTTTGGGTTAGCATGCTGTGGCTATGTTGATAAGAATTGCTAATTGAATTTAAACCTGTGTGGTAAGATTGTAGCTGAATGCTGTTTGATGGGAAGCATATGATCATGTCCTTTGTACATATCTGCGGCTGTTTTGGAGCTACAGGCATCCGTGTCTTAGACTGAACCTTTATTGTTAAGCTTGCCACGGCTTTGCTCTGTTTAAGGCTCTAGATCTTATATTGTCACTTAATAAGAGCACAAGGTGTCTGACAGAGTATAACAAGTACACCGGCTAATTTGAACTAAATTGACAGATTATATTCAGTCCACCCAACTGTATTTTGATAGCTCTTTTGAATTTAATTCTTGCATGTTATTCTCTGAACAGTGTTGGTTTTATTCTGAATTAAAATAGATTTTATCAATTTTTTTCCCCTGAAGAAGAATTGCTGAATTTTTGGTTTTGTTTTAAAGCTATCCATACTTCACTGAAGTATATGAACAATTTAAAATCTTTACGAAATGACATAGAAAAGTTAAATTTCACATATATTTTCCTCCACATAAGATTATGTGTATCTACACAATGGCGAGGCACACAAATTGATGTTTTGGCATCTGTTCCGACCATTAGAAATGGAAGAAGAAGCAAGATCAATATAATTCATGTTGCTTACTCTTCCATGGGAAAATATTTAACTTATTTTATTTATTATAAAACCTGGGTGTCAACGTAATTTCATTTTTTATAAAAACAGCTTTGGCATCAATTCTTTGGCATTGTTGGTAAAGATACATCTGCCCAGTGGATTAGTCATTTACTTCACAGTGCAGATCTTTTACAGAACTGGGAAAAATGGATCTGAACTTTCCATACTCAAAAAAATTAAAAATAAATTCACCCAAATGTTAAGATGTATGCAATTTCCTTACATTATATTTATTGGGTGTAACTTATGACAGCCTAATATATTTTTTACAATGAGTTAAAGGAACATATTGATGCTCATATACTGGTACTAATATGTTGTGAAAGTAAAAAACAAACAAAAAAAACCAAAACAATGAATTAACTTTAAACAGCCCTTTTTTTTGGTAAATAACAGCAGTGAGAAATCAACTGGTATAATTAACTTTGTTGTCAGACGTGCACATGTTAAATTATATCACCAAAATTGATACAAAACCTTTTTAATCTTAGAAATATAATTTGGCTTTTAATGGGACAAGACTGACAATATGACACTTTTACACTGTCAGCCTGTAGCGTGTATAAAAGTGTTATTTTTCATAAGTAATTTTAAGTAAAATTGCCCAAACTGTGCCTGATTAGCACTTTACTGTCCAGGGTGTCATGTGAAGCATTAGTGATACCTGATGTTAGTGTGCCTGATTATAACTTGAACAATAACATCCTGTTGTCTGTCTGCTCTAGTGTTAGTGAAAAAGACTAACACTAGAAGAGACTAATAAACATTTTGCCATTGCCCTGATGAAGGCCTTTCAGGCTGAAACAAATTGATGTTTTTAATCACAGAAGCCATGTACAGTACCAATAAAGGCTTTGCATCAACATTCCTCCTGAGTGCCTCAGACCTTTTCTAAATATTCTACATTGATCCCTTAATGAATGTCGAGCATTAGTAGAACATCTTCTCATTCCCTACAAGCATTTTATACTCAGTTTCCTTGATCACAAAACATTAGGCTAGAAGTGTTTTTATTTTTAAGTGAAAATGTTCGTGTATTACTTAATAACTGTTCATTCCAGCAGTGTGATGTGTTTTTCAAAAATATTTAATCAATTTCATAATTCCATACAACTTTATGTGAGGTTAGAATAGTAACTCCTTCCATCTCTTGGGAACCATCATTGTTTAGTCAGGATTTGAAATGAATATCATCCCCCTCACCAAGAGGTCACAGCAGAGGATGCACTTCATTAAGAAGTTGAACTGGCAAAGACAGTGATGGCGCACTTCTACCCATCATCAAGCCTATCCTCTTCTCCTCCATCACTATCTGATACTCTGTTGCCACCACCAAGGACAAGAAAAGGGTGCAGCCTATAATTTCTTCTACAGACAAGAAACTCTGTGTATACAAAATGACAATATACGTTTTCTAAGTCCAAGAAATATGTGGGAGCAACCACCATCGATGTCCAGCATAGTTTGTGTTGGGTCACCTCGCTGCTTCTTCGGGTCTTCAGTTAATGTTACATTACGTTAGCTGTTACATTCTTACACACCCTCCCGTTCCCTCAGGTCAGCTGATCAGTTGCTTCTGAGAGTCCCAAAGACAAAATGCAAGCTCAGAGGGGACCGTGCTTTTTCTGTGGCAGCTTCTAAGCTATGAAACAATTTGCCTCTGAGCATAAGACAGGCCTCTTCTCTTGCTGTTTTTAAGTCCCTTCTAAAGACTCATCTTTTTTTTCCCTGGCTTTTGGCACAATTTGAGAGGTTTTACTTTGTTTTATTCTGTTTGTATACTAATAAGTATTTTACACTCGTTTTTTTTTCTATTTTATAATTTTATTGTATTTTATGATTGTGTACAGAACTTTGGTCCTGTCCAGTGCATAAAGTGCTTCATAAATAAAGTTGGTATGGTATGGTATGGTATGGTATGGTATGGTAATGTGCCGCTGTCTGGGTGATGGCGTTTTAGGTGGACTTTTAGGTTTGTGTTGTTTTCCGAACATTTTATGTTTGCGTAAACAATCTTGCACAACACAAGGCTTTTATCTAGGTTTTCGCCTTCCTTATGTCTTTTAAAACCAAAATGCTCCCACAAATCGGCTTTTAAATTGGAAAGTGCTAGATTTATATTTTCCGCAATCTACTGTAAAGGTAGACGTTGCATACATGTAAAAAAAAGTGTCCAGATGAGAAAGCAGCTCTACAGCAACACTAGCGGCCGGCTGACCAAATCCCTCTTCCTGCAAATTTGAACAGGGGTAAACACAGAGGATTTGAAGGGCACTTATGCATTGACTCTCACAGCTAAGAAATCAATACTTTCGAGAAAAACAAAATATCGATTTATATTGCAAAATAGATCAAATTGCCCAGCCCTAGTTATGATTGCAGCTAAACCCTCCTGTTTGACACAAGCTGTTTCAGACTCTCCCCTTTGGCAAGGGGCTGTGGTCAATCAGTACCAAAAAATCCTGCCGCCCAAACAGCTTCTTCCCATCTGCTACTAGCCACAATAACAGGCCTCAAGTCCCCTACAGACACTTTTCCAATCAAAGCAAAAGCAAAAAAAAAAAAAAAAAACCCTGAATGGTCACATGTTTATATGTATAAAGTTTTGTTCAGTTTTATGTTGATGTTTAATAACTGCCATGGTGCTCTTTATACACAACTTGGATTTTCAAAGTATTATATTCCTGAATTTATGTGTATTAACTGCATTTTTTACTGGTGTATATGTAGCACGTCATACCAAAATAATTGCTCTATCCATCCGTCCGTCCGTCCATCCGTCCATTTTCTGACACGCTTAATCCCAGCCAGAAGCCGGGTACACCCTGGACAGGTCACCAGTCCATCTTAGGGCCAAAATAATTGCTCATACATTTAAAAACATTAATTGATCATAAATAAGTTTGTTTCAGATTCTAATTAAAGAACAAAACACTTAAAAAGAATATTTTTAATGTTAACGATAAAGGTTTATTTTCCTTTGAGATTTCTCAGTTTTGGAGGCATACAAATCTTGTTTTGGGAAATTCTGATAGTCATGTGTTTGCAGTACATTATCCACAAAGACCTTATAAATAATAATTTTAAAGTGCTGCTTGTTTGTCTGGTCCCGGTTGCCTGGTTCGATTTGAATTCCGCACATTCCTCTCGTTTTATGGTGTTTCACATTTTTCTTGGTAAATTGCCTCTCTGGGAAGTATCTAAGAAGCAATTTGAAAAAGGGTGATTCTGTGACTGACAGTAAATAATGGCTGCAGGACTGCAACCACTCGTTAGTGTCAGAGAAGCCCGGCTAGGTTATTAGAAATTTACCCTTTTGGTGTTGTGTCATAAATTGTGTGGGAGGTGAGGTAATAAAGTTGCCCTCTGGGAGAAACTCATGCTGTATTTTCTGTCAGTGTTTGGTGGTTTGCTCATCTGAGCCGAAAAGCTTCTGGAGAAGTGCTTCTGAACAGCCTGCCATTAAAATAAGCTCTACAAACATTTTCCATCTCTAGCATTGCAGACATACATTAATATCTGCAGGTTTCCTCAAGGTTTTCCAGTTGTCATGCAGTAAGTTACCTTCTCCAAATGCTGAAAAACAACTTGAGGTCTTGCTGTTAGTCCAAGCAAAGCAGGGATGACTGAATCTCTGGTCCATGGTAGCGGGTGTGTGGCCAAATCTCAACTTTAGGCTAAGAATGCTTTTTCTTTTTTTTCTTCTTTTTTTTAATAATACATTTTATTTGAAAGCGCCTTATCACAACACCCAAGGACACTGTACAGGTAGATAAAAACATTAAAAACAGGAAGCTAAAAAGTACAAGCATAAGATGCCACAGAAAACAAAACAGCAGGAAGTAAAATAAAACCAAAGGAAGAAAAGGAAGAGAACAATATTGGAGTGATGCGTAAAATAATGGCTGTTGGTAAAAAAAAAAAAAAGCATAGTATTGTTATTTGACTTACATCATACCATTTCCATTAACCTTTTTACTTCCACCTTGCTCTTGTAATAATAGGGCAATAACACCCTTTCCAATATGCACAAAACAGTTTAGCTGCTGACACAGCATCTTTCAGCTTATTAAGCGCTCCTGTAATGGGAAAAATGCTAGGTGTGCTACAGGTAGACAGAAAAATATGCCACCTGAATTTCAGCTCTGCTCTCTGCGCCTCTGCTTTGGTAGTGCTTAGAAACTTAGCAGCTTCTGCCAGGGACATGTTCTTTGCTAGATGAAATTATAAATAGGACAGGTCTAGTAGGTGTTACTTAGAGTCTGTGCTGTTTCTACTGTAATTTGGTCTAAAATGACATGAATGCTACACGGGACCACTGCTGCACCTAAAGAGAATAGGCTGGAATTGAGTGATTAAAAAGCAGATTCAGCTGTAGGGGCTTCACTAATAATCTACTGTATATATAGCTAATTTAATGAAATAGGAAATATTTTGAGTGCAGCCTGCAGCCAAGACTGCCACAAATTCCTTCATTAAAATCTGGCACTATTTCTATTTGTTAACATTTCAGTGTAAAAGTTTCAGTGTAAGTTGAGATGCATTCATCAATAATAAAAAAGAAATTATGATATCATAAGTGATTTGTTTTAATATAAAAATTTTTATATTTATTAAGTGAAATAATTTTCTTCAATACAAAAGATAGCATTTTTTATTCTTCTATCTTGCAAATCCAAATCTTTCTTTCTACAAGAAAGTCAGTCATTGTGATTTGGATGTGTAAGATGATCTGCAAATGACTTCCATGATGCACTCGAAGCAAAAGTTTTTTTAAAAATATGCATCATTTTAACATTTCCTTGAGTCAAATTTTGATTTGCATCCCCAATTATTGCATTGATCAATCAATTAAGATGTTAGAAATATAAAAAAAACTGCAGCATATTTTTTTGATATATATATATATATATATATATAATTCGATTCTATTCAGAATAGAGTGCTAATTCACAACAGCTGCCATCTCAAGGCACTTTACAGAGAAAATACAGTGAGGTTGGATAAAAGTTTTTGTCAAGGAAATACAGTTGATGTCATTGACTTGAAAGACATGCTCCTCCTTGAGGAACTTGTGTTGACAGGACTACACAGACCAAGTGTCATGATGGGTACTCTGAGAGTGACCCAATTATGCAGAACACCACTGACGGACACAGGAATAAAAGTTCAACAAGTTTATTTGAACACAAGCACACTGATAATACTGGTTCTGGTTCGGGCCTGGATACTGGTTCACCGGAGTCTGCGTGAGAGACAGTTCAGTTAGCGTTGCACCTTGGAGCTTGCTTTCTTGATGATTACTGATTGTACCTTGAGGGTTCTTGAGGTTAGCTTTGGGAGAGTCACTGTTGGATCTGAAGAGGAGTTGATCAGCAGAGTCCGCTTGCTGCTTCAGCGTCTTACGTCTAGTACTGAGCAGACCTTGGCTTTGGGTTTTCCAGCTCTTAGTCCTGAGCTGCATGGAAGTTCACTGTGGTTCTTCGGGTTAGGCTCTGAGGGTCGGCTCGGCAGGTTAGCTCTTCCAGAGCTTCAGAGAGGAGACACTGGTTTCCTGGAAGATAGAGACAACGGTTAGAATCCAGGCTGGATTCAAAGTCACAAAGATTCACTGAGAGACTAGGCTTAGGCGCTGACCAACTGGATCAACACTGCGGCGTTGAGGCAAGGTCTGAAGACAGCTTATATGGTGGATCCTCTGATGATCTGATGGGCTGCAGCTGTGCAGGAGGCTCACTCAGAAGGATCCACGGCGGACTCTGCTGGAGAAAGGTGGAACTTCTCCAGCTCCCAACACCAAGCTCCAACATCAATTCTATAAACAGAAACTTGGATGCCAATAGTACAGCTATTTGAATCTAGGATAGTGTCACTGCAAAAAAAGAACAGACCAGATGAAGCTACATGTTCAGTTACGGGTGGTGGAATGAAGCAGAATGAGGAAAAGGAGCCCTATGTCCTTCAGATACATACAAAACATATGCAATAAATATGGAATATAACCTAACTACTTTGGATGAGTTATGAGGTAGAGACCAAGTAGAGCCAAGGAAAAATGTCTGTCTGGACTGAATTCTCAGATCGGGCTGTTCAAACTCTTCCTCCTCCTACCTCTCTACTCACCCAGCTACTAGGTAAACATTGATCTGTTTCTAACGATAAGCTTTATCAAAAAGGGAAGTATTAAGCCTGTTCTTAAGAGTGGATTGTTAAAATTGTGATATATAAGAGTTTTAAGTTATTTCATCATTGAGTGAAGTCACATCTCCTTTCCATAATAGAAGTGCCAGAGTTTACAATAACCTCAGTGATATCTTTAAAACCCAATGCACATAGGCAAAGTTGGTGTTGTTTTTTTTTTTTTTTTTTTAGATATTTACGGCTCACCATACTGTATAAGGAAACACTTGTTATGCATAAACATCTTTAAACTTCTTGTTTTCGTGAAACACTTCAGCATTCAAAGCAGAATTTTAATATACTACAAAAAAGCTTTGTAGCCTAAATCTTATTGCTTGTATCCCAAGCCACGAGGAATTAAAGCAAAATTCCATACGTTTCAAAAGTAACATTAACAAGTCTGTTTCTCCAGGAGACAATAAGCTTCAGACTAAATGTAATGGCTGTGTGCCATCCTTGCCAATTTAGCACTTGAACCTTGTTTCAAGTATATATTCACTTGAAACCAAATGTAATCTATACAATAATAGACTTGTGTTTTGGAGGAGAAAAAGTAGTTTAAAGTCGAACAATTTAAACATGATCTCAAGTATGTTTTTTAATGTATATTTTTAAGTGCTGCATGCCAGATGCCAAGCGGATGCTTCAAGCTTTTTTTTCATATTGCTAATTTTATGGTTGACTTGTGCTGGTTATGTATTTAACTAGTTGAGTGCATAGCTGATTCTGCCCTGCGTAAAGGTTCAATTGAGAAAAGCACTGTAAACCCACACCTGGGGATCTGCTCATTCTGTTACCCTTGGCCTTTAGTCCTTTCTTCTTTGCATCTAACAGAGATCTACTTTAACATTAACTTAACATTTTTGTCAAGCATGTGGAGACAAACAATTGCACAAATCCCCTGGTTTGGTCTCGAATGCTAGCCACATTGTTCTCATGTTCCTTTTCCCAGTTTGGCACAGAAAATTGTGCCAAACTGGAAAACTGACAATTTCGCACCACTGAATTGTTTACGGTGCTTTCATGTTGTGGACTGCTATTGCAATACAGAGATAGAGAAAGTGGTTATGATGTCCAGCTACTGAACAGTTTGGGGAGGTAAAAATTCTTTGTCAGGATATGATGCATTATTCCTTGTAACCACCCTCTAACATTAAAACGTTTGATGCTACAATCTTCATGCTGTCTCATGTAAAGAACATTGCCCGACACAGTGTTTGCAGCATTTTATATTCTGTGGGCTTATTTCCTGTTAATTTGAACTCAATCAAAACATCTGGCATAATCCATCAGGGAGTCAACCACAGAGCACAAGCTTGCAGCACCATACTACATGTTCTTTTCAAGAGTTGTTCACAAATTATTACGGTGCTTTCTGGATCTATGGTAAGGTATATCTGGTAGGCTGGCTAAAGGCTTAACCTTTTAAGATCTGAACTCAGAAAAAACATAAAAAATGTGAACCTTTTCTAAGGGTTTGTAGGAGTATTATGGAGATACTTTTTTCAGATTATCTTTTTTTGTGACGTTTAAGTATGTAATTTGCAAAGTTCAATTAATTGGCATTATGTCTGGTGTTTGTCATAGAGAATCATTGCAAGAAAAACATGGAAATAATGTTTCTACTTTAGCAGAAACAATTTAATAAGGATACTTAGTTGTGTAAAATCGTTCCTCTTACATGTTAAGCACCAACTCTTTTGTGTCAAACTTTCCTCACCCTTTCTCCTCGAAGCACTTGTTATCCTCAAGATGGCAGATGGGTAGGCGCACCTGCCTGACTGTTCTTGCATAATGAAAACCAAGATCAAGCAGTCTCTTTATCACTGGAACAGAGTCTGCATAGACTTTAAAGTTTGGACCATAGCTGAAATGGAGCAAAAGGCATTTAACAAATCACTTAAAAGAGTCAGCACCCTGAAATATGTGCCTTTTCATGGTAAAAGGGGTGTTCTGTTGTCGTACTTCAGTTAAAATGTGCTAGAAAATCTGAATTGTGAAAGTTTTTTTTTTTTTTTTTTTTTTTTTTTCTTGTTGGCTCTTAGGTCAAACCAGAAAATCCCACTAGAAAAACGTTGGTCCTCCTCCTTAATGTACGGGGTGGAGGGTGCTAATATTAGTCTATCAGACTTTCATCAAGCTTGTTTCTTTTTCATCTAAAGGGCCGATTCCAACAATCAGGGAGTTGCTTTAAGGCAGCCAGTAAGTGATGCTTCTTATGTAACTAGAGACTAGGAAAGAATTGTAAATGAACCATAGAAAACTGTTAATATTGCTTATGCTGCCTCCGCATGAATGCACAAACACACCAGTCAGTTTTGCATGCATACCCTTACAAGAAAAAAAGGGGTTATGAAAAAAAGAGTTAATAATTAGCTCATTTTTTTCTTTTAAAAATTACTAAACGTACATATGAGGACAATTTCTAAAGGATTGTTGTGTTATAAAAAGCAGAGTGACTGCAGTAATAGATGTATTGGGGAGGACCTTTCATCTCATTCCTCATCCACAGGGTTAGCGCAACAGGAATTAACTAGTTAAGAGAGATTTCTTGTCATACTACTACCACAGGAAGGATTAGATGAAAAAAAAATAATTTATGATCATTAATAATTGGTTAGGAGTGCTTCTAGTCAGTAATTTTGGTTTCTGTTATTGAGAAGAAATTTCAGTGGCAGATGAGGTCCTGGTGTGAAACAATGAGCTGGTGTTGTGCACCCTGAAGCTATACCCCCCACCCCCACCTCCCATATAGTTCCGACATAATGAATATGTTACAGAGACATCTAATTACGGTACATGTAGGGTGCCAGAGTCACTTTACTGAGCAGAGCGAGGAAGCAATTTGTGTATTAATTGGATTTTTGTGCTGAATGCAAGGCTTTTGCTGAACACAGGTAAGTTATATAAGCATGAAAAACCTCTGTATGCTTAGAACCAGAGACAAGTAGTTTTGCAAATTTTTTTTTGCCTCAAAAGATCTCTCTTTTACATGTAGATTTATAGATTTTATTGCCCTTTAAATAAAAAAAAAAAAAAAAAAAACAGAAAAAAATGGAGAAAAAACAACACACCTTTGCAAGGGCTTACAAACACATATCATATGACAGTTCAATTTAAAGTCAGTTCATACAGGATGAAAAATGGCTACAATGTTGATCTAGTAGAAAATAAAATGCGTTTCAGTTCATTTTGAAAGCCAGCAAGTGAGGGTCCTGGTTCAGCTCAGGAGACAAGCAGTTTGGCTCCCTGGTCAGAAAATGCTGACTGGCCCAAAGGAGGTTTTTCTCAGGAGAACTTTGATATTTCCATTTGAAGCTCCTCATGTGATGAAACCTACTGGTCTGAGTGGGAGTATGAACTGTCTGAGGACATCTGGGGCCGAACTCTGTGCAAATTTATACATGAATTCTATTTTAGAAAACTTTACAAAGTTTTCATAAACTAAGAGAATTAAGTCTGCAAAACTTTACAGTGCTGCGTTCTGATGGATTTTCTGTCAAGTATTTTCAAAACCCTGTTGTAAATTATTCTTTCTGCTCTGATTGTTGTTGTTGCCTGAGACCAGGAGGTTATACAGTACCTTAGATGAGAAATAATCATGGCATGCATGCATACATACATACATTAGCTGCTTGGAAGAATAAACAGTCTGTTATGATTTTAAATGTGAAGAAATTTGCTTTCTCTGTTCTTATGAATATTTCAATGTAGCTGTCCAATGATAAATGAGAGTCTAGAATCAGACTTAAATATTTCAGATTTTTAACTTGTGCTATGTATTGGCCATATATTGTTAGATCTATTTTTTCTGCAACAAGTCTGATGGGAATTTACTAACATTTTAATATACCCTGTTTATTCCTATCTTATACTTTTTTAGATTTAGTTTTTTTTTTTTTTACATCAGGTAAAAAGAAACTAACTGAGTTGTGTTTCATCAACAAATGTACCAGTCATAAACACATCTAAGTCATTTCATTTGTGACTTTAGTTTAAAAAAAAAAAAGATTGATGGATAATAGCTTGAACTTAGATAACTCTTATCCACTCCAAGGACTAAAAAGTACTTTACACTACATTCAGACATTCCCACATTAATAGTTCTAAGCTGCATGTAGCCACAAGGCGCTGGGGCAGACTGACAGATGCATGGTTGCATCAGCAGCAGGCAAGAAGAAGTGTCTTTTCGAAGAACACGACTGAGACGGATATTGTGGGGCTCAAACTGGCAACCTACTAGTTATGGGACGAACATCCAGTGTAATCGTTATTTTTATTTTTTTCTTTGACAAACCGCTTTTCAAGTTTTTTAAGCTACTTTAGCTAAGCTTCCCAGCTGCTGAAATATCTTGGAAACAGCTAAACCAAACCAAGACTGGAGTCTTGTTTTTTTTACTTTTTTTTTTTTACCTGAAGTGATATTCACAAGATTCTAGAAGAATTACAACCTTCTAAAGAGAAAAAGAAAGAAACTATAAAGCCACACCCGCCTAGCAACAAAGAAGTTTAAACCAATGTCAGAGGACAATGGATAGGTTTGAAATTTTACAATTAGTTCATCTAAACACCCATTACAACCAAACTATGCAGAATATTGCCTCTAAACGTACATGTTAATGTGTGTGGTGCAGTAAAAATAAAGCATGGCATACTTGGTTTAAGTAGACTTTAAAATTTCTTAGTTCTTTTGCTGCATTTTATTATCCTTTCTGGGAGAAAAGTTTTGTCATAAGACACAAACCAGAGATCTGCAGTTGTTTTTATGTTTGCACAAAGCAGGTTGGAACTATAATAATGTGGATGGGGGAATTTGACCAGAGTAAAACCACGAGATAAACATAGAGAAAAAGAAGCAGAAAGACGGAGATTGGAGAGCATATAACTAGTAAATGGTTGCCATGGCGATTTGATCAGGCACTTAGACTGGAGCTCCAAGGAAGATATGGCATTTTTATTGCCACAGCATGATGAGACAGGAAGAAAAAGGGGGAAAAGAAATGTTTGAGGTGACACCTTCATCTTTATAATACGCTGCAGTGTCTGATTAATGATGTCTATAAAATAATATCAAGGTGTCAAAAATCAAGTCATTAAATGCTGCTCAATTGAAGAACATTTTTTTTTCTGTTAAAGATCTTTACAATCCTTCTTTATCAGATTTTTCCCCGTGATTCAGAAATCATGTCAACTGTTTCTCAGCAGTGATGAGTAAGCAAAAATCAAACAAAAACAACACTCAGGGTGTATGTAGATGTTTGGCTCTTTGCTACTATATTTCCATTATTAAATCACTTAGGATTGCTTATCTTCAGGTAACACAGAATACATGTCAGATTAAATAATGCAAATTATACTTCAATGATAGTATCTAGGTGTTACTTTATTGTATATCTTGTACCATGTCCGTTGGTTGTGCCATTCTTTTCACATATCTCTGCAGGTGATGAAGCAGACTGAAAATGTTTTATCATTATCTCCCTTTTATCTCCTCTTTTTTCATCTTTATTCCTTTTCTTTCTGTTTTTCCTTTCCTGTTCTACTTACATAGTGTCCATATAATCTGTAAAAATACCTGCATAATTATAATAAAGCAATTTATATGCATAAAGCAAGCAGAACACTATGGCAATAGCTGTACTGCTCCACTTGTGAAAGTAAAATCTGTTGGACTCTTTTTGGCATGAAGACAATTATCCTTATTGCCACATTGCCAGAAAGGACACTGAAAAAAAAAAAAAAAAAAAATGATTGCTTCCAAGTAAAATACTGATGTTAAGGGTAATTACTGTGGAAATCTTTCATTGCTAAACATTTTAATAAAGTAAAAACCATAATAAGTAATAGTCTATTGTCTATTGTATTTCCTCCTCTACTGGTAAAATCAAAATGATAGTTGAGGTACGGAAACCCACCATGTTTTTAGAAAGACCTCAGGAATCTAGAAGAAAACATTGTGCAGATGTTTTTACCAGAATTAGACCATAGTGCTTCTTGTGGTGGGACATTAGTGGTTGTTTGCTCAGAAGAGCAGAAGGTACTACAAGCAATAAATTAGATTTACTTTATAAAATTAACTTAATGAGAAACATAACTCGATGCCAGCTTAATGTTAATAATGAAAAAAAACCCAAAACATTTCAGCTTATACATAAAAAAAAATGCACAACGCTATGCTTACCCAATAGTATGCTTGCACATATTGCTCCTTTCCCTGCTTTTGTATAAATTAAGACTGAAATAAAGTAACAAACTACAAAAATAACTCTTCTCCCTATGTTAGATATTTATTAAAGGTTATATGTTTCAGTGCTGAAAAACACTAGCGCCGCTGTTCTGAAAATGAGAAGGCTAAAACAGGAGAGTACCAGGGAGAAGCAAACTTTAATATATATGCAGGCTCACAGAGGCTGGTTGGAGAGGGTTGGAGGTGGACAAACAGTCAGAGACTGCCTTTGAATATTTTCCATTCCTGTTCTAAGGTTAGAGTGTGGTAATTTATTGCACTCCATGAACAGCTTGTTTTCAAAAGTCTTTACAGCAAATTGATGGAAAAAGGGTGAAACTTTGATAAGGGCTCAGATTCTCATGTATATTTCATGCATTATGTAAAAAAAAAAGTAATACTGTACATAAAAAGCTTTTTAGATGTTTTCAGAGGTTGAGCTTTGTCAAAGGTAACATGTACAGATGTACTTCAGTGTATTCTGAGCGTCAGACGAGTTTGCTGGTTTCCTCCCAATGATGTCCTGATTTCATCATTCCGGTAAAAGCAATATATCTTAATTTACTACTGTCACTGCAGGCTGGCCTCAATCTGTCAGTTCCTCAACCGCGGGGAAAGGTGCTGCACACAAGAAGGACATCGGTTCAAAAGGCATGGCGACATTAAAGCAGACATATATGTTTGAGCGATGGTTGCACTTATGCCTCACTGAACTCTGCTGATGCAAATTGGATTCCTTTGATGCTATAGAATATTTTAGTTGTAACAATTTTGACCTAAGGTCTGTTGTTATAAATCCAGCCTGTGAAATAGAAAAATATGTTTTAGCGGAGGAATATAATTTGGTTACATTATAAAAGCACCTTTGTAGTTACAAGAAATTTATTAGCAAAATTTTTTTCCATTAAAATTATAGCAAACCCTTTGGTTTTATAATCAAGCATATTAACAGTTATTGGTAGTGTTCTGTACATATGACAAAAAAAGAGTTTCTGTGAACTTTTTCATGTTTATGACATGCTGACCATAGCAAATAGAGCCACCCAAATACAACTGTAAAGCTGTACACATTTTTCAAAACACTCTTACAGACAAAAAAAATTAAAAGTTTGGTGTAGAAGAAAATGCTAATGTAATAAGGACCAGATCTTCAATTTATTTGTGTATTTAAACACATTCAAACTTGTAAGCTGAAAGCTGATCTTCAGTAGGTGAAAGGTTTTTTGCATGTGTGCATTCATGAATATGCAGAATATATTCTAATGACCAAAAAGTGAAAATGACTGGTTACAGAATACATAATGTAAATACTTACATACCTGCAAAGACATTAATCAAACCACAAATTGATTAACTGTGGGTATAGTTGTGTTTATTTTTAGCACAAGTAATTTAGATAAAAAAACATGATAGTTGCTCTGGTCATTGTGGCCACAAAAAGGCATTCTATATCTATTTCAGCCAAACAAGAAACACCACAGCTGAATCTATATATTATGGCATGTTTAAAAAAAACCCAACTGAAAATTAACAGCCATCCAGAGCATCAATCACAGAGCCTGTAGGGATAAGAGTGTACATCCCTAACTTCTGGTTAAAGGAATTTTTAGGCTTCACATGAAGCACAATCGTTTATTAAATTCTAATTCTAATTTCAGTGTTGTTATTGCCTCCAACTGCATGTCTTGAAAAATCATCTTTCTTTTATTCATTCTCAAACTACCAGTAGCCCACCAAATGTGATCTTATAAGGGGGACCTACTGAACATGTTTCCAAATCTTATCCTTAGCGTGCAATTTTTGTAGATCATCCCCATCACAGCCAGTAATTATGCATGATATTATATATGAGGGATATATATATATATATATATATATATATATATATATATATATATATATATATATATATATATATATATATATATATATATATATATATATATATATATTATATATGAGGGATATATATATATATATATATATATATATATATATATATATATATATATATTATATATGAGGGATATATATATATATATATATATATATATATATATATATATATATTGTCCCAAGGTCAAAATGGAAGACACCTCCTAAGTTAGTTGAGAATGACCGAGCTAAGATCCTATGGGACTTCATGATCCAGACTGACAAACAGGTGATGGCTAACCAACCAGACATCGTGTTGATCGACAAACAGCAGAAGAAGGCAGTAGTGATAGATGTGGCAATCCCAAGCGACAGCAACATCAAGAAGAAAGAACACGAGAAGCTTGAGAAATATCAAGGGCTGAAAGGGGAGCTAGAAAAGATGTGGAAAGTAAGAGCAGCAGTGGTGCAGTGGTAGCAAACATTTATATATATATATATATATATATATATATATATATATATATATATATATATATATATATATATATATATATATATATATATATATATATATATATATATATATGTATATATATATATATATACATATATGAGAAGTGGAAGGCATTATGCAAAATATTTGTAACATTATAGAAAAGTACATCAATAAGCACAGTTATGATAAAATACTGATCTACCTTAGGTGGTTGGCTTTGCATTGAGATGATAATATATAAGCAGAGATGAATTTTTAGATATAATGCATTTCTAACCGTCCTGCTGCGCTTGTATTTTTTTGTGTTTAATTATTACAATAAAATCCATGATATACCAAATAAACACAGTCAGGTTTTCATATGAACTATCATTATCTCCTCATATCACATTGACATTCAGCACCTATAGTCATAACTCTTGAGCCTTCCATTCTTATTTTCCTGAGTGCTTCAGCATAAACAAAAATCTTTATTTTTGATTTACCATCACCCATATGTACTATGTTCCCCTCCACAATTACAGTTATTTTTTATATGTTGCAAATGATTTCCATGTGGAAATGGCAAATTCATTTTCAATCTTACAAAAACAGATATCAAAATAGAGTTACAACTGGAGTTTTCATCAAAGTTCTTCAGATTTAAATATGAAGTTGTAGTGTAACTATAATTTGTGGTGACTTCTTGATTTCCATCTGTATGGCTCACATCAGTTTATTTACATTTGAAAGCTTACCCTGTCATGTGGGCAACACTGAGAAAGGAAGTTCATGTCAGTTTTTGGAGGTAACTGCCATGTACAACCATTACTCTGAAGTTCTGTTGTAGTTTTACTGCCAAATACTGCAGATACTCCTGCTTTTCATGCAGTGAGCTTCTTGGAAGGACTTTTATGAATTAACTTATAAAACTGTCACGATTTTTAAGACGCTGGTCCTTAAAATCAGGAATCTTTTTGTTCTGGTTTTATTTTGTGTTCCTGTTTTTCAGTTTTTTATTATTTTGTGTATTATTTAGTTCACACTGTTGTTTGTAATTTCCAAGGCTTCCTATATCAGTTTATTGTTTGTTATGGTTTAATATTTTATTTTTTGTCTTCTTCTTTTGTTATTTTTAGTTATTTGTTTGAGATCTAGTTAAATGTTTATCTTTACTCATTAGGTTGTGCTTTTTGATCCAGCCACTGATTGTTGGATATCCAAACTATGTTTCTTTTTTAATTCAGCATATTGTCAAATATTGTATCCTTGATGTTATGGAACCACCCTTTTAATAATAAAACTGAGGTTTATAAGAAAATGGCTGCTTAGAAATTAATTGTTAATCAACTGATAGGATCAATTATCTTTAGATCAATTTATTAGCTTAATTAATTGGTAACTTGAATCCTTAGTTCTGGGTTTGCTCAAAAAGGTTCTTAGGTCGGAAATGAGGGCTGCATTTGCCAATTATTACTTTCAGCATGATTCCTCGTTCACTGTGATTTACTAGAGATCCAACTGAGAGATTATCTTCAGTGCAAGTTTCTAATTTAAGTCTTTATCAGCCATACAACACAGTTAATACATTTAACCATCCGAGGCCTGATTCACAAAAGTTGTATTCAGAAATTCCAGGATAGGAGATAAGGCTGAATTTGATCTAGCATGATAAATGCATCATGGCCTTATCCGTTGGACAAAAGGCTAAACCAGGCTCAATAAGTGCAATCATGTCAAGCCAGGTGTAAGTAATCGTGCTACATGTAAGTCTACAGTTTTCTTCAAAGACCATGAGGTCGATTACAGATTCATTCATTCTGTAAACAATAAAGGATATAAAGTAGTTTTGGCTAAATGTTTGAAAACCCTAAAATACTAATTTCTGACCTTTTCTCTTACCTAAAAAAACTTAATAATTTCCATAGTCACTTGTCATTTTTGCCTTCAATGAACAACTTTTAACTTAATAATCCACAATGGAGGCCATCACTATAACATGTGCAGATCATAAAGTTTTATAGATTTATATTTCTGTTGTATTCTGTCTCTCTGTTGTGTGGTTGTTTAATGAAAAATGTACCTTCAATGCGGCAGATTTAGGATCAAATCCCAAATACTCCATAAAAGTCATCTGCTATCAAAAGCTTTTTGTAACAGGGATATGATTTAATACTTTGTTTTGTTACAACATTCGGTTGTTCACTGAATTCACATCAGCAGAAAATGTAGCCCTTAATTTAGACAAAGGGGAACCTATTTAAGAGTCGATTCATGGAGGAAAGGGTTTGGAAGTAATAAGAACCATTCCGGTTTTGTAATTTACATAATAAATATAAGCATTTGACAGGCTTTCACTCTTACAAGGAGCGTTGGGATTTTCTGTTAGCAAAATCCCCTTCATGTGCTCAAGAAGAGCATCATATCTTAATGTGATTGCAGTCCAGGGAACCAATAGCACAAGGGAATCCAAAGATTAATTTGTGATGTTTAGACTAATTGGTCTTCATTGCAATATTGTAGAGTCCTTCCTTAATGTAATTCATTCTCTCTGACCACCATTAGTAGGCCAAGCAGAACAAGTATCTTGCTCAAGGACACAATGACAGAGAAAGCTGGAGCTGGGCTTAGAGGTAAGGTAACAATATCACTGACAAAACTCATTGGTTTCTCATCTGTCACTGCTGACTGAGCAGATAAGGCACCAGGATTGAGTAACCCCGACTGTTAACCTGGTCGAAGGCAGGCTAGCTGCACAGAATAAATTGCATAGTAACTTGTTACTGCTTTCATGAAGCCAAGGTTAGACTTAATTAGCCCAGGATATCCAGATAAACCCGCCTTAATCTCTTGTCTTGGTTTTGTGAAATCTCTGATGTTCCCACATGTTTGTTCTGGCTTCCTTAGATCACCAGAATTTGTAAAATTAGTTTGATGGCTCTTAAAAAACCGACAAGGACCTACTTAGAATACATTTCATGAGTGTGTTGGACACTTATGGTATTAGGGATTTGGATATGACTTAGCAATGCTTTAGTAGCATAGAAATAGTTTATACCAAAATGTCAATTAAATATCTCCACTACTACTTGTACCACACTTTGCATACCTTTCCTGCTTTTGTTTACCTCCTTATTTTTATTTTCTCAGTTCAGTTTCATTTTTTCCTTGGCCCCTTTTTTTTGTCCCACTTACACAATATCTGGAGCACCGCATGGTGTCATAGATCATCTGAATCTACAGATAGAGTACCAAAATGACATTTATCTATCAACATATTTCACCTCGAATCATCAGGAATGTCAGGAAAGATCTAGAGAGGAAACCTATAATCCTTACAGGCTAAGCAGGTTGGCTGACTTTAAGTCTTTACTCTCAGTAGTTCGCTGGCTTGAAATGTGTAACAACCAAATGGCATGTATCTATCTCCCTTTGGCATTTTCTGACCTTGTTATGTCACTCTGAACCAAGTTAAACATGGTAAGCTAAGATCAATCAGTCAAAGCCTAAAATGGGACACACAGTTTCTCCTTTTGCCTTTCAACACATTTCTCTGAAAGTAAATACATGTTCAGTAAAGTCAAGGTCAGGGCTGATGGACAGTAAAGTTATTGGTCAGACACATTCATCAATAGATATATTTTAACAGCTCTTAAAAACTTTTGAGATGCTTGTTAACTTTATGCAGAATTACTTACTTGTAGACATCTCTACTCAAGAGCGTGTTTCTACTCTGTCTTCTGCAACAACTGTCACTGATACTGAGCAGGACTCCGAAGCAGCATTGCTTTTTCGATTGAAATTAAAAAACAATGTCACACATTTGTATTTAAATGATTTTAGAAAATACCTGATTATTTTCGCTAAGGGTTAATATTTTATAAGAATGTCAAAAAAGATATGTTTTTCTTGTCTTTCTTACAAAGATGCTCACAGTTTTGTTTACTTTTTTAGAGGTTAACTCCTATCTTGGTAAAAAGTCCTTGTTTTTGATACCCAGGTTATTTGGCCAGGTTGAGCTGTGGCAATGTTGTTAGTGGACAATACACGGTTTAAATCTTTGCCCCGGGATCCTTCTGCGTTGAGTGCTCATGTTTCCCCATGGATGTGTAACTTCATGGCTCAGACCTTCTCATTTGGTCCTAGAACATTTGTCTTAGCACAATAAGCCACTCTAAATTGCACTTGTTCTGGTCATGGAGTGTATTTCTGACCTCTGTTAACCCTGTCCAGGATGTACCATACTTGTTGCTTAGTGAGTACTGGATGCTTTCATAATAATACCTGATATTCAGCAATATTTGAGATTACTGCCACATATTTAATTCAATAGCAAAGGGGAAGATCAAATTAAATCCAGCCAAATTACATCAGTATGGGTGTGCATAGAAAGCTCAGATTAAGAGTTGTCTCCTCTTTACAACAGGATAATACAATGAAAAGTTGCTATTAATCCAAGAATAAAGGTAGTTAGTCATTTCATACACTGTATTTCTTTAATTATTAGTTGTTGCCACATTAAAGTCCTTCGGCTTTATTGTTTCTTCCATATAGACTATTTTGACATGTTTTAGCAAGGCCTGGTTGAATTCTGAAAGGGAAAACAATTTTTTTATACAGCCTTTTCTTTATTAATATCTTTTTTATTGGAGGATTCTTCCTCTGGGTTTACTTGCAGAAGCTACGGAATGGAACAAACAAAAGAAATACTATTTCATATTTATTTCTCTCATTTTTATTCTGAAATGACTCCTCTATATTCTGCATATCATAAAAATCTCCTGGCGAATATAGCAACATGAAAATTAAACCTGGGTCATAACAGGAAAATATACTCTTTTGCTGTGAATGCAATAAGCAATGGGCTGATGAAATATGTGCATGGTCATACATTTTCACATCGTCAGTTTGCTTTATATTGGGGACTATCACCTATAAACCATGAGAATGATAAAAACAGGTCGGTATTTGTTATAAAATGGACAATGACAGAGATTTAGGGATACAACCTTAAATAATTTAACAAAGACCCTGGTTTAATATGGATTTTAAATAGAAACTTCCATTTCTTTTTTTTACTATCTTGCTTGAATGCAATTAAATAAATATCATAAACATAACAGCTAACACATGCATCAAGATAAATATTACTGCTTTGTATTCCTACTTTTTTATCTTATCTAAGAATTATTACAGTTTATCCCTCAAACAATACAAAATAATACATTTCTTTTCAATGGACGTGAAAGCACATGGATATTTTAATTTTAGTGCTTTATGAGATTAATTGCATTTCCAAGATATATAATCTTTTGGTCTAATAATGCGAACATCACTCTCAAAGAGGAGTTAACAGACTGCAATTAATATTTGAGAAATTATATTTTAGCTAAAACAGAAAACATTTATTGATATTTATGTCATTACGTTTAGTAAAACAAACAAAACTTTATATAATCGTTTCTTCTAAACTTAATGTAGATACTGTCAGGGTTGCTGTGTGTGAGTGAGTGCAAGTTATGCATCTCTTCCAGAGAGGATCTTTGTGTAGAACCTGGGAAGCCTACACAGGTAAAGATAATCTTTCCCATCAGAGTGCTGGGCTTAAAAGAGCAGCAGAGCCTTCAGTGCTGGTTTCTTATACTGTTGATGTTGTTTTGTTGCTTTCTAGTCTCTTGATTCCTTAGAGTGTTTTCCTTGATGTTTATTAGATTAGATTAGATTAGATTCAACTTTATAACTTTATTGTCATTACACATGTACAGGTACAAGGCAACAAAATGCAGTTTAGGTCTAACCAGAAGTACAATAGCAGCAAGTGCAAAACCAATATCCAAAAGCTCATGACTGGTGTACGATGTAAGGGCACAACTGTTCTGCATGAACAGACCCGAAATGAGCAAGAAAATCGCCGCAAAATTGCAGACTCTGGAGAGACCGTGAGCCTCACGATGTACTCACGCCGCCATCTTGGTCTAGATATTTTATATATATGTATAGATATGTTAATTGGTTTTTGTTTGGTTTTCAGTATTTTTGCATTTTGGATTTTTGCCTCTGTTCCCCCTGGACTTTCATAAAAATCATCCAAACTCATCTGTGCCTACTCCTCTCTGCATTTTGGTCCTCAAAGCCACCACCCAACCTGACAGATATTTCTAAAATCCTCTTGGCTTTCTTTGTGACACACTGTTTTTGACTTTTTTTCACATTTTGGCAAGTTTAAAATAGATTTCCTGACACCTAAACATTGGAGAGGTGGCAATGAATTTTTAATCAGCTTACCTAAATCAAGATATATGCTGCTAGTAATTTGCAACAACTTTTTTACACCTGCATATACACCTTTCATTAAAAGTTCAGAAACTATTTGCCTTTATTTTATTCTCAATTTATAGACTCCTTTGTTTTTTAATATGCAGAAAACCATAATACAAAGCATGGAAGTTTGAAGTTATAACATTGCAGAAATAATGTCTTGTGCTCCTTGTAACAACCTTGCAAATTATTTCTGTGACCTTAATCTCACATGGTGGTTTAATGGGAAAGAAGATGGCCTCTAATCAGTGTCCAGTAATGCATTTGATTACTTCAGTAGATGCAAGACATGCAGGAGTTGCTACCATAACCTTAACTCTTGTGGTCGGATCAGCAGCTTATGGAGATTAAATTCCACTGCTGAAATAAAATCAATTGGCAGCCTTTAATTATTTTCTCCCTGAGGTTCTCTACCACTTTTTTTTTAAATGTCATACATTTAAAATTCCTGTACGTTCTTCATTTTATAAAGAAAACCATTTTTTGCTGACTTGCAGCTGGCTTTGCTCATTTTTCGTCCTACATTAATTAGTTTGCGATGCTGCTTTTTAGAGGTTGTTCTGCTTTTGCACTGAAGGCATTTAAAACTTAAATATTTTTATTTTTCAAGATATTTGGAATCACTAAATGCTCTTATAAGTTCATGTTTCTTTCTGTCCTATGTGTCTTTGTCTTCCTTTGCTGGAATCATGACCATTTCAATACAGTATATCCATGATGCGATTCTCTTCTCTCTACCCATAAAGTGAATGTATGTCACGTAGTTTTGTTTTACTGTGTTATATATCCATCAGTTGACATTGTAACCACTGCAGAATTAAAAGTTTTACATTTGTTTACCTCTTATTTTTACCCAAGTGATTTGGTTACAGTGTTTTTAACTGTATACTCATCATTTAACCTTTTAATTTGTGTCATGTCCCTTAACTTAAATATGTCTGATCTATAAACTAGTAATCGAATAGAAGGGAAATTATGCATTTTTTTTTTTTTTGCGTAAATCTGAAGTCTTTGCTTTGATACCACAAAATGAAAGCCCCAAGTTAAGATCCATTAAAAGCATTTTTCTTAAGGCAACATGATGTGACCTCATAAGGCAAAAAAGTCGTCATTGTAGATCTTTTTAAAAAAGGAGCCACATAGGAGTAAGGGAATATATGTTTTCTGTTACAAGAAAGTCAGACATTTGTGTAAACAATATATCAGAAAACCACTAAGAGTGAAGTAATACATTTACAAGATCTACTACTGGATTTTTTTCCAAACTGTGAAAAGTTCAGCCTCTTTTCCGGTATCAGAATGACATAGGCAAGATATCACGTTCTGTAGGACTCTGTTTCTTGTTTCATTTTGTGTTTATATTTTCCAGTATTTTGTTAAGTGTATTCTGTAAGTTTTTGCCATTTTCTGGTAATTCCTGTTGGATGCGCTATGACCGGTCTGATATATCTGATGTGTTTTTCCGTAAAGACACATCTAACTGGTTGTGTGATAATGATGGGACAACAAATGAAACTGTGAATAAAGACCAAAACATTTAACTCTGTTCACATGTTAAATAAATTCACAACAAATTCCATTCCAAAAAAGGAATTCATTATTAAATATAATTCAACTTCATGTCAAACATATTTGTGTTAAAAACTCTTGAGTCAAACCCAACTAAAACTAATGAGCTATACATAGAAAAAGACAAAATAAAATGGTTAAAAACAATTATTAATAATATGAATCAATGATATCACAGTGCAGTATACATTTTATGATGGAGAATTACATTTTATAGTTATATTTAATTAGCTCAAATTGGCTTTTAAACTTTTTTCTGATAGTTTTAATGTTCCCAAACCAAAACACAAAGCAAATCTAAGTTTTTTCAATCAACCAACGTTTAATATTCCAAACATGTAAATAATTATCTCATGACTTGTGACATAACTATAAATTGCAACTATGAGATGACTGGCCATTAGTGATTTGTTTTTGTATGATGCTGTGGTTTTTGATCTTTTAGTTAAGTTCAGCATTAAGCTTATTAAATCCGTTTGGGGTGATGGATGAAGCTACAGAAAAGGGACACAATGTTGTGCCACAGATGCCATTTTGCTGTATGGGAATATTTTGCAATTGAAAATGACCATACTTAACCAGTTTTTAGAAACACTCTCAACAACATTGATCACCGTGCAAGAAAGTGACCTTAGAAAGCTAAAAAATAGACTATTGCCAATGTGCAGTGGGAAAGTCGTCTTTTGTGGAACCCAAAGTAATATTCCTCCAGTTTCCACCTGGTTGAAAGACTTCAGAGCATTGTGTTAGAGTTTTTTCCCTCTGCTCTGACTCTTCTAAAACTTTCTGCATTCCTTCAGAGCCTCTCTGACGTTTTTGATTTGCTCTCCGTGGACATTATTTGGTTGATCTATAGAGCACTGCATGTATCTCCCTTTTAGATGAAAACTAGATAGGACAGCATTGATACCCTACAGTGGTTGGATTTTCATTACAGCATCAGAAAGTCAATCTTCCATTTTGTGGCATTTATCAATATAATTGACTTTCTAAAAAAGATCCATGCCAATTGGGGATAAAGCTGAAGGAGTAAATAGAATATTTGAATCTTATTTGATGTTATCTACTATACTAACCTATAGAAATGGCTGAGTTCACACTAAAAATTTCTTGGTATTAGACTTGAAGCACAAATATTTCGTTTTTAAGATCTGCAGTGGGGATGTAGATACCAACTACCTTTTATCAAACTAGATTGAATCTCAAAATAATTAACATACGGCTGTTTTCTGTCAGATCACTGTAGTTTCAGGTTTGATGATTTTTTTTTTCGCTTCGTGATGTAAAACAACCCAATGAAACCTTTAGTTCATTGTTATGTTCAAAATCCTTTCCAAGAAAACCACAAATGGAAGTGTCAACAAGAGACAAACACAGTGTGGCCAAAAACTGGGAATGTATTCTAATCCTGCCAAATATATAAACACAGCGCTTTTTATGGTTATGTAACAATAATCTGACTTGCAGTGTTTGCCCTGATATCTCATGCTACACATCCCGCAAGACTCTCATAGGGATACAGCCATAAGCATTGTTTAAATCCTTTAAGCCATGCAGACATCTCATCCTCCAGGATTTGAGGAAGTAGCTCAAAGCCTTTGTTTTCCATTATATATGAGCAAATCGTGTCTGAAAAATTAAGCGATCTTGGTCCATGAGAAATGGCTAAAACATCACAAATATATTCATCATGAATTGCAATTGTAGGAGTACATAGAGCCTGGCTGGAGAAAACCACTATCCGATAAAATAAATTCTATAAAACTATCCTAATTTGTATGACTTGTCTTTTCCAGTTACTGGATTGGATATTTTAAAATGATCATCTTCAGAGCAGCTGATAAACTCAACTCCTGATATCAGCTGCTGTTCGGTCTGTAAACCTGTCATTTAGATAGTATGATTAATCTGTGGCCATGTGCTATGCTGTATGGCCAAATATCAGTGATCATGGCCAAATTTCCTGTTCAAAACACTATTGTCAACTGTGCTGTTACATTATTGTGAACCATTATACAGTTCTGTGAAGAGATATTGTATTGTTTGCAGAAGTGTCCTCTGTTTTGTAATCTGCACTTAATGCTGTATTCATATGTTCCAGACCAGTGGTTTTCAAAGTAGCGGCCGAAGCCTCCCGGGTGGGTAGTAAGGGGGCCTCAGAAAATTGCAAAGAAAAAAAAAGTGCTGAAAGGAAATTTGTATTATCGTAAAATGTATCTTTTTTTTATCAATATTAGAAACCATGTGTTTCATAATATATAATTTGAACATAGAAAAAAAATGGCATTTAGAACTGAACTTTAACTGTTTATGTTTTGCAAAAAGATTATTGTGTTGGTCTGACTATTTACCTTAAAAATTTAGAACATTTCATGTGGAAATAAAGAATTATGATTTGTTTTTATGTACCATTACACCCCTAGTAAGTGTGTCATTAATTAGATGTCTGTTATATCACTGTATGGCATTTCAAAGCTTCAACATTTTCCAGCATGTACATTGAATTGATTTAATAAACCATAAGGAAAAGTCTCACTGAGGGTCTTTATGAGTCTGAAGGCTTAGTTTTAAAAGTCAAAGGTCAATATCAGGGCCAAAAAAACCCTGAACAGGAAATGCTTAAGAAAACCTGCTGGTTCTATACTATCCTACAGAATATTAAATATTAATCAACCCACATTTTGGTGCTGTGAGATCCGTCATTCTCCAAACAATGTTAAAGGAGGTGGATTGCATTGTTTACTGAAACAGTATCAGGAACATTGTAGCAGCATGAAGGTGGGTTGGAAGAAAAGTTAAGACAAGGTTTTACAGGGCCACTTGGAATTTGGCCATTGCAGATTAATGTGGTTCACAAGTAGAGCCTCCTAGGTGAGAAATAGACAGGCACAGATTAGGAAAAGTTATAGCCATCAGTGAGCACTTGATTTAAGTCCTGCAGAGCGAGTAAAAAATAAGGTGCCTTAGTCTGTGTCAGATGCTAGATAACTTTATGTTGCGGTATATCCTGAGTTACTAGTTTCTGAAAACAGTATTTTTGGAAACTCTATCAACCTTTTAAAACTTACCTTAAAGATATAGAGGATTATCTTTTATTCCTGAGTAGATAATCTAAATAAGTAGTCCTCCTAATGTTAATCATTCTGGTGATATGTTTATGTAAGGTCATCCTACATGCTTGCCCCGCTAGCTATCTTTTTCTGAGAATAAAAGTTGTCTAAGTACTTGGTAAAATGCAATAATTCAACACCCATGTATTCTTATCTGTTTGCCTATAGCATTGCTGGCCACTTGGATGAATGTTTACTACCAATATCTAACCTAAAGCTAAATCACAGGTGGAGATCTTGATTTTCCCCACTGCTGATGACAAACACTTCTGCTGGAAATCAAGCAAAGCACCAGTCCATTTTAAAGACTGATCTGGCACATCCTACTCTTAATGTACACACTCAAAAAACACATTCTAGATCTAAATGAATGAAATATTGTCATTGAATACTTTGTTCTGTATAAAGTCTAATGTGCTGACAACAAAATCACAGAAGATTCGTTACTGGAAATCCAATTTATCAGCCGATGCATAAAAGATGGACATGAATCTGGATACATGACTGTCATACAGTATGTGCTCAGTGTGAACCTGCTTTCATTTGGTAAGAGCACAGGATGTTAATGACGAATATGGCTATCTTGATTTTCTCTGGCGAATGCCAAGCATCCTGTATGGTGTTGGGCAGTGAGCACAACTCCTTTCTCTGGACGTTGGGCCCTCATACCATCCTCCTGGAGCCGGTTTCTAACAGTTTATGCAGAGAAATGCACATTTCTTGTCTATTTTGCAGGGCTCTGCCAGTGCTCCTACTTTCCTCTTTACACAAAGGAAAAGGTAGTGGCCCTGCTACTGGGTTGTTGCCCCCCTAAGGCCTCCTCCACATCTCCTGGTGTACTGGCCTGTCTCATGATAGAGCCTCTAGCCTCTGAACACTATGCTGACAGACGCGGCAAGCATTCTTGCCACTGAGCGCATTGGTGTGAAATCATGGATGAGCTGCACTAGCTGAGCCACTTGTGTAGGTTGTAGAGTCCGTCTCATCCTACCATGAGTGTGAAAGCAACACCAACATTCAAAAGGGACCAAAACATCGCCAGAATCCATAGGTACTGAGAAGTGCTATGTGGCCCCCACCTGCAGAACCAGTCCTTTATTGAGTGTGTCATGCTATTAGCCTAATTTCCACCTGTTGTCTATTCCATTTGCACAACAGCACATGAAAATGATTCTCAGTGTTGTTTCCTAAGTGGACAGTTTAATTTCACAGAAGTTTGATTTGAAGTTACATATGTTGTTTAGGTGTTCCCTGTATCTTTTTTTTGTGGTAGTTTACATTCAAAATTCTGTATCACAAAATATATATATATATATATTCCTTCCAGGGATATTTTATATCTTCTAAAAGTTGTCTATTTTTTCTTTTAAGAGTTTCTCTTTCAATTTTCCTCTAAGGGCATGGAATATTTTATCTTTTTCTTATGAAGCCGCTTTATATTTTCTAAGGATGTCCCTCAAGAATGCTTGAATGTTATGTCAGTATTTTTAATGTTATTCTAAGATGTGTGCTCAACAAAAATGTAGAAGTTTTATAATGACAATAATTCTTGATTTTTGTTCTCATGATAAAAAAGGACAACATGTAAGGGTGGGGGGTAAATGTTAAAACATGTAAACAAGCAGACATTAAGACATTGAGACTAAAATATGATTATTACAGTTTTAAGGATGTGCTCTAGGGCATTTATTTTTGTTACTAATGACGGTTTATTGACTTAGCTGTTTTATTTACTCATGACAATGAATTAAAATAATTTTAAAGAAAACAAAAAGTTAACATCAGCAAAAAACAAGTAGTACTTTTTCAAAGATGGCTTTAAGAGTTGTACAAATTAGTTCAGGGCCAAAGCAAAATATTTAATCCAAACAAGCTGAATTTAGCCTAAGTATGTTTGTGCTTGTAGATCAACCTCTGTGGAAATGTCTAAAAACAGAGGAGGAAGGGTAACTTTGTTCCAAACTATGATCACCCCAGAATGTTCCTAAGTGTATTATAATAGAAACTTTAATGCATAAAATACTGTAGATGATATACATTGTGTATCATTTTTTAACTGATAGATTGAGACTAGTAACCAGTGCATGCTATAATAGGTTTACTAAAACATGTTCAGTAATTGTGCAGTCCTACTAGCATGTCCTGGTTTTGACTTAAGTTTTTATCATAACTATTTGGAGCTGAAAAGAAAACCCATCATTTTCTAATAGACATGATTAGACAGGTAGACTCCACTTAAGTAGTAAAAGTTCAGGGTCAGAATTTAAACTTGCAATCACATACATACAGTTAATTATTTTATAGTCAATAACCAATGGTTTGTAAAAGCTGATATATTTTCTTAATAGTGGTCTAACATTTCTTTACACATTAAGTATCTGTAAGCTCATGGTATTATTGTAATTTTTATGAATGACAACTTGATTTATAACATCAAACTGCAAATATTTACGACCATTGGTATGAAACCTTAAAGTCCTAAGTATCCATCGTCTTTCTCGCTTTAATGTCTTCCTGAGGGCTCATAAAAGACCTAAAATGGTTCATAAATTTTACATGGCAATATCCTAGAAATATGAGGACTGCATTTTAATGAAAGGCTTCACCTGTTGGCAGGTTTGTTTACCTTGAACAGTTAAAAACCAACAAACAAAAGCTGTCCTTGAAGAGGGCAATGCGTTTTCTCATGTGGCCTTTATTCAAGCACTACCCTTATGTTTCTTGAGGTAAAGTAATTTTATAAAATATTTTCTATATTTTACCTTTGCTCATGTCTAAACACTTCTAAGAGGTAAAGGAGTGTCCCTGAAGGGAGGCAATTCACTGTGATGGACTTAACCGTGAATCTGTGGCTCATTGGTACAAGGTTAAGTGAGCATCTGTTGGTCTCAGAACATATGGCCATTAGGCTATGTGGGTGCCACAGTAGGGTGACAGGTGGAGGCCATTACTATTTATCTAAAAGGGTCTCATAACATGAAAAGGAATGGTCCAACAGAAATTTGATAGGAATACATTTTAGACTGCATAAACCTTTATTTTTTCAGATCTGTCTTCATTTTCCTCCCTCCCACTTTACTGTTTTTGTTCATCTCTGCCCTTTTTTAGAATAAGTAGACAAAATAAAACATCAGGAAAAAACATTTACACATGTTGGCAGCAGAGAGCATGCTTGAGAGCGAAAGGTCATTGCAACTATTTAAAAAAGAACCAACTTGAATCTGACATAATTTATATTACTACCTTGATGTAGATGTTTTTGTGGGTATCATTGTAAGTAGTACTAGAACAGCAATGTCTGAGTTCTTTGAAAAATTTAGATTATAACCTTAATTTTGGATTTATATTTAAGCTCTAAAGATACATTTTAGCTATAGCCTATTCAGCTGTTACCTGCTTTAAGTTTTTACTATATCGCAGCCTTGTTCAAGAATGAGGGAAAGATGGAGCGGGAGATTGATAGGCGGATTGGTGCGGCATCTGCTCTGAAGCGGGCACTGTACCGGTCCGTTCTGGTGAAGAGAGAGGTCAGCCAAAAAAGCAAAGCTCACGATTTACCAGTCGATCTACGTTCCTACCCTCATCTATGGTCATGACCTTTAGGTCATGACTGAAAGACTGAGATGCCGGATACAAGCGGCTGAAAGGAGTTTTCTCCATAGTGTTGTCTGGGCTCTCCCTTAGAGATAGGGTGAGGAGCTCAGTCATCCGGGGGGGACTCAGAGTAGAGCCGCTGCTCCTCCACATCGAGAGGAGCCAGTTGAGGTGGCTCGGGCATCTGATTAGGATGCCTCCTGGGCGTCTCCCTGGTGAGGTATTCCAGGCACGTCCCACCGGGAGGAGGCCCAGGGGGAGACCCAGTACACGCTGGAGGGACAATGTTTCTCGGCTGGCCTGGGAGCGCTTTGGGGTTCCCCCGGAGGAGCTGGCAGAAGTGGCTGGGGAGATAAGCGGAAGAAGATGGATGGATATATCACAGACTGAGTTGACTGTATATGTTTTGACAATTTGTTTTGTAAGAATGTGAGGATTTCTCTTAAGAAAAGAGTTATGGAAAGAAAGAAGAAAAAGACAGGCAGCAAATGGTTAAAGACTGGAATCTGATTCGTATCAAAGTTAAAGCTTCTGCACATAGTTTGTCTGAAACATGAGGGAAATAATGCCAAAGAAAAAGGTGAGATATTATGGATTAGCTGGCTGGTGGTCGGGGTTGATCAAACTGAAAGAAAAGCATCCAATTACAGTTAGCAGCCTATGTTTTGTTACAATTCTTCTCTGACTCTGATCTGACTTTAATTTTAGAGCTTACGAGCATCAGCTTCACAATGAGAGGCTTAGACAGACAAGGAGAAGAGGTATTGAATTCAGTAGAACTTATCTGATATATAAAAAGGTCAGCTTCTATATAGACTTCACTCATGTTTGTTAAAAGATCAAAGAAGCAGTAAAGTAGAAGTTCTAGTGCTTTCAAACTCACACACATGCATAGTGTCAGCACATATGATGTATGGCCCTGATCTAATCAGCATATGATTTTTGTCCTCCACTCACCATCCTTGTTGTCATTGTTTCTGTTAGATTTACAAACCCACTCTCTTCTCGTGTGCCATATGTGCTAGCAGATGCTATCGTCTCGGCCCAGAGGAAGAAGACAGATGACCTGTCTTTACAACTGAAGCTGAGAAATTGTTTGTGTTTTGTTTTGTGTGTGTGCGCTTGTGTGTCTAGCGGAAAAACATTCCCATTTGCATTCTGCAGAGGTGTTTTCACACAAGCTGTCTGCACTGTAACAATAGCTCTCCCCCTCCTACATTCCTGGGCTGTTTTTTTAGGGGCAGAAGGAACATTCTTAGTTCTTTAGATATAAGTAGATTGTTTGCTTGATCTTACTGAAGACATACATTGTCACAAAGGGTGCAGCTTACCTCACATGGTCACTATAACACCAAACAGCTGTTTTGAGTGCTATTACTGATCAATTTATCAACAAAACTTAAGCCAATATTTCTCTAGGTCTCTACAGAGCTCTATTAATATGACAAAATTCTTCAACATTCTTAGTGGACACTTTACCAGCATTGCAATTAAACCACAGCCTGCCTTATTTACAAGACCATCATATTTAATTAATGCATGCAGAATTCGGCAGCCCAAACACCCCTTAAGAAAAGAGGTGCCGCTTTGCTTAATTACTGCAGAAATGAAATTTTAATAAAGCTAACAGAAGAACTCGACATGCAATCAGGAAGCCATTAAATAGATGAAGGTAATCCTACAGGACTGAAGTAAAATTAGAAATCGGCTGTGAAAAACAAAGGCTGATAGAACAACAAGGCCAAGTGCTAGAAAATTGACATTTGATTAGATTTTTTTCCTTTTAATTAGGTCGGGGTTTTTTTCCCTTTTAATTAATTCTTTTTTTCAAACAAAAGTTGTAAAAAAAGAAAACAAATTAATTTGCAGGCCTTTCTGCAGATTTTATGATTTTATATTGAGATTATTTTTTTTTAAATAAAGCATGACAACAAAAGGATTAAATGCCACTGGCCCATCACTGATTGTATAATATATATATATATATATATGTGTGTGTATTTTCTTTAATGTGTCAATCTTTATCTGCTATCACGTGTTTTTCTAAAAAGAAGCTGTGGCACTGCTGTCACTCTTTCCTGTATGGTGATTAACCATGAATGCTGGCAAGTGTTAGACAAACATAAATTTAAATGTGCAATATGATTACAAGCAGACATGCTTTAACTGATGAGGAGCGAGCCCAGCTTTGGCTGCCCCTGTAAACAAGCTTTGAGATGCTACAAAAAGCAGATGTGTAGCATTGTAAATGTTATTTCGGATGAGAGTTGTCTTACTGCTCTGAAGCAATCATTTTGACAAAGGCAGTCCCATGCTCCACCTTGATGTGCTTTACTTAGCAGTAAATCTATACCTGTGGTAAGAACAGCCTCTTGGAATCAGTGAAATAAATTTAAAGGATGCTTGATGCTGAAGGCACTGTGCTACTGCTGTCTCTCAGCTCTGCCAAAAACTCACTGAGTCATCACATGTAAATGTATGGCTGAGGCTTTCTAATTGTGACTCATGTAGCATTATTATATTTTCTGGAGGGCTTTTACAGAAATAATTAGAACTAAATGTCTTAATTAGGTGAGTAAATTTTCATGTTTATCTAGGTTATGGATTCATTTTTTCTACCTTTATCTATTAATTGGATTGAGAACGATACACTTGACAATTTCATAACTTGCTGTAATGAATTTAAAATAAAGTCATTATTATAAAGGGAGTTCCTTATTGTTTGGGTGTTTGAACCAAAGTATAAACTAAATGATAAAATATTCTACATTGGAAAATAATTCATGTAATTATAATGGGGAATGGCAACATTTTTTCAAATGCTGAATTCACTGCCATTTTGTATTTAAAGCTAGATCAAAACTTTTCTTAAATAAACTTTTAACATATTCTTAAAACACTGATAAGATTGTTTTTAAAACAAAACGATTTATTTATATACTTTGTTTAAAATGTAATCGGATTTCTGTCAATTTATGACCTCTTTTCTTCTCTTTCAGTGGGGTGTCACTTCTAATTCACACAAACATATACACACTGTAGTTTACTGGTCCAGTTACCAGCCTAAAGGGTTGGTTATAGTCCCCGAAGCAGTGTGTTGCAGTGAGCTTGTTGCAGACATTTTTGATTTATGCCCAATATTGAAGCGAGGTCTGCGCTATGTTATTCCACGCCACAATGCAAGAGGGATAGTCACGAACTAGCTGTGGGTCTAGGTGGTGAGGAATTGGGGGCAAGCTTGTGCAACCACGGAGGGGCATGAGGGCAAAAGAGAGCAGGGATCCAGGTGGAGAACCGGTCACAGCGTTCTCGCGCACCTCTCTCTTCTAGCTGGTCCATATTCACGAGTCGTTTTCCACATTGTCGGTTATACAATCAAAACAAGCCGGTACTGTACCAAACAGGAAATACGCATATCGTAGAGCAGATGTACATTTGACCAATCAGAGGCCCTCTTTTCTGCGGGACTGTCTGCGGTCACCTACAGTTTTGGAGAGGTGCACCAGAGTGTCTGCGGAGGGGGTGAGGGCACATTTGCTTTCACTGCGACACACACGCAGGCGACCTGGTTTCTGAGTGTATTTCAGCCTTAAATCTAGGTATGTTAGTCTAAACCACTAAGATTTTCCCTCATACCTTATTTCCTTTATTAAGATGTAACAGAAACACTAAGATTTGTTTTCCAGACTATATGGAGCTGTTTTGTTGGCCATTTTGGTAAGCGACTTCACAATTTACAATAAATACTTTGACTTTATTCAATAAAAAAATATATGTATACATGTATAACAATCAGCGTGCGTGTTTGTCCTTTTGGCTGCTCCCAGTGGTTATCATAGCAAGTTATTCCAATTTGGCAAAGTGTTTTCCCCAGATAACCCTTTCTAACCTAACTGGAATTTAAAACAGCTTTCATATTACAGTCAACGACTTTAACCACTTTACCATGGAGACTGCAATATATTATAACAAACTAAATTATTTTACTTTCTATTTTATATAAAACAGCTGGGTATGTTCTTAAATGAGTTATTTTACATATTTGTGTTCACAATTTCAGCAAAGTGATGGAATTTGCCAACAGGGTTAATTTTTATCCAAAATGAAATGTAGAAATAGAAGTACATTTGAATAATATGCATGTAATGAAGTTGAATATTTTGTATTTCTCCCAGAGCATACTAGCATTGGCATACTAACATTTTGTTGTTTGCAGTTTTCATCATTTTTTTCAACTGTACACTCCATCAGCTGGGGGGAAAGGGCTGGCGTATCTATTGGAATAACTATTAAGCTCCTACTAACATGACATTACAGTCTAACTCAGAAGTTGTAGTTAACAGGGAAATGTAGTGTCTGCCTACATTTTATAACCCAATACCTTCAAGCCTTAAATCATTTGCTGTCAGCTTTATTGTATGTAGTGGGCAATCCAAACTACTCCTTTACAGTATTTATCCAGCCTTATCATAAAACCATCATATATTTTTCCTGAAAGTAGTAAACAGTGACAAAAAAAAGTTGGTGTGAACAAAAAAGATAATTAACTGGAAAGAATAAAGACAAATCGAACAAGATGGTAACAAGACCGCATTCTCATCTAGAGCCATTGAAATGCAAAATTAAAATTGGGTCATTAATTACTCAACAACAGGGCATTCACCAAAAAGTCGACTTGTCTACAAGTCAACTTAATTAAGTTGAGTCGACTGACATCTGGACAACTGGAAAGTTGCGTGCCTGCATGGCAGTGGGAGTGCTGCATGCAAAAATGGTCTCTTATTTTCAGCCACACCCTGAAATAGAAGCAGCACCTCTTCATTTTCAATCAGTAATGTCTTGTATGTTCTCCACCTTAACCAACCACTGCACTGGCTGATTGGTGGCAGCATCTCTCTTTACTTGTATTACAATTTTGTGATAAATGTAAAAATGTTTGCTTTTGGACTTATGAGGACTTTTCCTGTTCATCCTGTCACCATTCAGCCAGTTCACCAGCCTACCTATACCTGCCTCTGCCTACTCATCTCTGTCAGAACATTTCACGCTCTTCTTTGCTCTTTCCATGTGATACGCCTGTGCTTTACGAGCACATGTGCGCTCTGCCGGCTGGACTTTCCTGCTAAGGTCACCTGTGTCTGCATGCTGCAGTTCAGCCTGTCTCCTTCTCTAGCGGATCATGTGCACCCTGCCAGCTGAAGTCTCCAAGTTGCGGTTGCCTTAGTTTGCTGCATGGCTAACTGTGGGGTACAGATTAGCGTCATTAACCTTTTGGTGGAGAAGATAAAATCAAACATCAACTTAAGAAACTTTATTTTAAAAAAGAGCTTGGCAGTAGCTGTGTTTCAAATATGTGTAAAACAATGTTGATATTCTGCTAATTTTGAAAATTAAAAATTTCACAATTTCAGTATTTGGATAAAATTGCAAATTTATTGGGTAAACATTTGTTTACCCGATAACACTGAAAACAACATGGCAACATCTTCTTTGTCATTTTGCGAGGCAGTAATTTTCAGTTATAGATAATGTGACTTGTGTTATGCAAAAAAAGTATTTCCATTGCAGTTTTATGAAGTATAAGAATTTCAATATGACAGGAAAACCACCTCATCGAGAGGTAAAAACTTTTAGTGAAAAACATGAGTTGCTTTTTTTTTCTTAAATTGCAGTGCTCCTACTTAGACGTTTTTTTTTTTTTTTTATTATTACAGTGCACAATTTGATGGGTAATAGAAATTCAGCTAATAAGGGCCTGAAAAGCATGATGACATTCCATTGATTATCCTCTCATTCACTTCTGTTGGATTTAGATTTTTTGGTGGATTTTTTCATTGCGTCTATTTAAGGACCATCCTGTTTAACTGTAGAAATGTGTGCAACTCTGTTTTTTTCCGCATGTGACAGCAAAAACTGAGTACAGATGCTGTGGATCACTGATGGCGAGGAACAATGACAGACTTGAAGTACAAAGTCAACAGCAGCAGTAGCAGCAGTGCTCCAATTAATTATTAATGTAGTGAGTGAAAGCAGCATGAAGGAAAAGTTGCAGACTTCTTTAATGTCAGTTATGAACATCTGTGATAAGACAGATCTGGGAACCAGCAGAGCTAACACGGGTTCAGAAAGTTCAGCAAGTTGTAAACTTCATAAATGGAAAAAAGAAAGTAAGGACTAAAGGGCAAACAGAAACTCAAGTTAAAGGCAAATTAGAAATGAGATGGTAGTGAGGCACTTTACTCACTTTCACACTTTTGAAATGGTTTCAAGAAACTAGTCTTCCTTTGGATCTAGTGAACCAAACTGCAACTGAAATGGAAGCAGCACCTCTTCATCCCTGATCAGTAATGTCTTTCCTCCAGTCTTTGTATAGTCTCCACGTTAACCAACCACTAAGGTGGCTGATTGGTGGTGGTAACTCTTTATTTGTATTACAATTTTGTGATAAATGTAATTTAAAAAAAAGTCATAGTTATATTTCTGTTTAGTTTGGTTTTGGACTTACAGTATAACTTTTCCTGTTCATCCTGTCACCATTCAGCCACCAGCACTTATCCTACCAACTCAGTCTGTCTCCAGCCATCACTCCACTCTAGATTATCTCCACCTGTTCCCACTTTTAGTTACTCAGCTCACCTGTTAACCAGCCTACTTATACCTGCCTCTGCCTACTCATCTCTGCCAGAATGTTTCACGATCTTCTTTGCTCTTCCCATGTGATATGACATTGCTTCACAAGCACATGTGTGCTCTACCAGCTGGACTTTTCTGCTAAGGTTGCCTGTTTCTGCATGCTGCAGTTCTAGTGGATCATGTGCACCCTGCCAGCTTAACTCTCCAAGTTGAGTTTGCCTAAGTCTCCATGCTGCATTAGTACCTGTTCCTCTGTGAGAGGTTGTTCTCTGGTCCACACGGCCTGTTGGTTCTGTTACAGCCTACATCTCCTGGTTCTCTGCTCATCCCTGCAAACTAGCTCTTTCAATCACGATTCTGCTGCCAAGATTTTGAATATTTGCCTGCTTCATCTGCGTTTATACAACCCTTTAAAACACCCTTTAAACATAACTCTGTATGTGGCTGAATTTTGGGTTCACCTGCAGTAAAATCCATGCATTTTTTTTGTATTTTTTGCTTGCTGAGTGAAACATGGATTAGGTGTGTAACAATACATTAATGATTAATGATTCAATAAGATCAATGTAAAATAAAAATATCGAGAGATAAGTGAGCTTCAGCTAAACCAACAAAAATTAAAAGGGCTATTAGATTAAAATTTGTAAAAGTAGAGTATTATAGTAGCATTTACATTTATATATAAATTAAAGGTCCCATATTATTTTAAGTTTGAAAATAAAAAGGTAGACAGCCTTTACCAAAAACCTCCTTTTTCAGTCCTATTCTTGATGAGCTGTTTTGGCTTTCCATGCCCCATCCTCCTCAACACCGCACCCCTACAGCCCGCAACCATGACAACCAGTCAGAGTTCATAAAAGTATCACAGAATAATACATAAGATGAACACCATAGCTTCACCAACGGGCAGCTACAGTCAGCTCTGGACAGCTAATTCCTTGTTATGACATCTTAAAGGGCATTATTTTCAAAAGGAGCATTTCAAGCACATATTGGCTAAGACGGAGACAGGCAGTGAGAGAGGGGAAAGTCTTTTTTTTCATTTCTGAATCCCATATACAGGCTTCTGGGCCATATGACTGTTACAAAATGTTTCTGATATGAATTTTGCATAATATGAGACCTTTTAAATCATTTCAATTGATTATTAAATATGCATATCCAGTTTTTGTGGCCCTTAATTTACTTTTGCTGCCTTATGTGAATAATTAAACTTATTTCAGCTTGCAGAGATTTTTATTAAATTTTTACATCTTTTAAAAAAGTATGAATCCTAGAAATGTATCACTATTTTGTGGTTAATTGTAATAAGTTAATTGTTTAAGTCTTAACATTTAGTTCTAATTGTTTAAGTCTTGGGGTTTACAATTAAGGACTTGGATATGATTTGAGTATTGCATGTCGTTCTTGGTGTGTGATGCAGGATCTCTGTAAAGACTTAAGTTTTTTGTCTGACTTGCAGGACAGTGATTAAGTACCACCCATCAGGATCAGGAAATGGGTTTCACAATAGTACCTCTTTTTTTTCTATTGCTTTGAGCGAAAATGTACAGTAAGAAGAAAACATCCATTAGCACTTATCAGAAATGTTAAGAATGAACATGTTTAAATGTTCGGGTTTCATGCATATTTTTGAAAGATAACATATTTATACATAACTTTTAAATTGTCATAGCAAGACACCCCCTTTTATTTCTATATCTAGCCCATTCCAAAATGTAGCTCCAGGTTAAGCCCCAGACTATTAAATGGGGTGCGAAGGGTTAGGGTTAAAGCTGCAGTCTGTAACATTAGCTACGTTTACATGCGCAAAATTTCCCTGATCCAATCCAAACCTTGGTTGATCAGAAATTCAAAATCTCCGTTTACATGAACACTAAATTAAATGATCCGATCATGACGTGTGTATACATGTACCAAGCGTTGGATCAGATTAAATCTTTTAAGCATGCGCAGAACTTCCTGCCAAACTTGGCAGTTCTGTCTGCGTCTGGTTTTTGGGAGGCCTGACAAACGATGCGCTCGGAGGGAGCGGAAAGAAAAAAGGAGAGAGGAGGAAAAAAGCGCTTGGCAGTGAAATGCCCGAGAGAAAATGTAGAGAATGAGCGATTGAACCGGCGTGGGAGAGCGAGTGGGCTGTGGAGAGGAAGAAGAGGAAGAGGAGGAGGATAAATTCCTGCTTCCTGCAGCTTTAAATTAACTTGAGTGTATAAGTCGGCGTTCCTAGACTTCTCCCGCCATGTTGTTCACAACAAGAGCGAGAGCGACCGGTGGTTTCCTGTTGTTGACAAGGCGGAAAAACGTCACGCTGACGTCGCACACATGCGCAGTGAAGATTATTTTACTCTTAAGATCCGAATGGGTGTTTACATGGACGCCAATCGGAATGGCGATCGGCAAAAACCACCTCTCTCTTTCGGAATTAAATTTAGATCCGATCGGACCGAATCGGATTAGAATCTTCAGTCTGACATGTTTACATGAAACATTTTTGATCCGATCAGGCCTTCAATCCGATTAGTTGTGTCCATGTAAACGTAGCTATTGAGGAGAGAGCAGACTTCGACTGAAAATTTGAAGAAAAACAGGTTTCACGCCACTCCCCCACCCTCTCTGCTTCACTCATGCCCCACCTCCAAGCTCCACCCCTCTCACAGCATCTGCGCGGCTACCGCATGCGACCAGAAGGGGGGGGGGGGGTGGGGGGGGGCGGGATTCAGCGTGTGTGAGCTGTGATCATCAGACGCTCCTCTGGCTGTGATTGGTTGTTTTGACTCGTCCCGAATTATTCTTTCCAGATTGAAATACAGGCAGTAGGCGGTACCAATTGAAGCACTTTTTTTCACAGGTTACATATCACATGTACTGCTGTCTGGGCATAGGGACAGTTTTAGCCAATATGACAAAAAAGTGATTTTTAAAAACTTACAGACTTCAGCTTTAACGCCACATCTTCTCAACACAAATTATCCTGTCAGATTGTAATTCTCTTCTCTATTGTTGGAAAATGTTTTGTATATTGCCAGGAAGCAGAACACACCTCGCTTTGTACACTAAAACAACAGATATACATTTAATTAAGTCTTCAACATTCAATGTGGGAGTTTTTAAGAAATGTACATTAGTATGATCTCTGAATCCAATATTTTTGATGATTTGTATGGCTTTTTTCTGAAATTTGATAAGAATTAGAGATTCAATATTTACTATTTTGGGTTTACAGTTTACATCACGGCTTAAACACACGCCCAGAAATGCATGTTCATTAACCCTTTGAATGTTAATATTGGTAATTCTAACATTTACTGGAGTATTTTTAGGTTGTTTGGGAAAATAATAATTGTAGTTTTCGAAATGTTCGTTGATAATTTATTATTGCCAAAGTATTCTTTTAACTTTAATTCAGTCATTTATTTGTTTAATTTCAGCCATCAAGCTGTAGATCTTTCTTTGAACAGACTATTGTAGTGTCATCAGCAAATAATGTAAAGTTTAATTTTGCTGAGATAGGACAAAGATTGTTTATATATAATAAAAACAGTTTTGGGACAAAATTTGGTCCTTGGGGCATACACCAAGTGATGTACCATCTTCCAGATGAGAATTCCCCCTAGCTGTACATACTGTTCCCTATTTTACATGTAGGATGTGACTCAGTTCAGTGGAACTCCTCAAAGTCAGTATTTGATCATCCATCGTATCAAATGCTTTTTTTTTTAATGTTTTATTTTTTATCACTACAGTGTTTAATTTATATGTATTATTAGTTATTTCTTCAAAAACATCCATTAAAGCGGAAGCAGTATATTGTTTGTTTAAAAAACCATATTGATTTTCTTTTAGTATTTTAAGCTTTTTGATAAACATATTGAGATGAGCTGAGAAAACCCTGAAATCTGTGATAAAATGGATATGGGTCTATCATTTGTTATCTGGATGGAGAGTTGATGACTGCCAACCTGCCAGAAGCCAATCCACTTGGGTTATAATCCAGGTTTAGTAAGTAAAATGCCTGTGCAGAGATTAGTTTCCACATTTGCATTTCCACAGGGACTGATATTCAAAATCACCTGGTAAGGGAAACAGCATGATGGGAAACCAGGCAGGGTTTTTATCTTCCGAAGCAAGATTTACCCTACCTCTGCAAAGCAGTCTCTGACTTGGACATGTTAGAGTATTTTCAGCTGTAAATCCTTGTTTCATGGGTCCAACAGCAGGAACAGACAGAGCTGTACAGTAGCTGCTTCTTGTAGCTTTTAGCTGTATACAGCTAATATTCTCTGTCCACCAGCATCAATGAGCTTGGTCGGTTAGCCGCCTTCAAATCAACCACATTTGTTTAGCAGGCATTCTGTCATAATTTATAAAGTGTGAATTGTTAACTGTAATCCAATGAAAATACTAAAATGAAAAGCAAGAAAACTGCAGTACGCATAACTAAGAGTAAACATATTCTACCTTGAGCCAAAGAGTTCATTAAAGATGTGTGTGTGTAGCCATTCTTAAATTAGACCATTGAAAAAATGTGTAAAAAACAATTTTAATGATTTTATTTTAACACGTGAATAATTTTCTTTCATAGTACACAAAGGCTACAGTGGATTTAATTTCACTATATCCGGACTTCCTGTTTTTGATTACTTGAATAACTCAAGTTAATCTGTCTAACAGTGCACAACCTTACAGTTGCTCAGACACAGTCTACTTTGCTGCCATCTTGGACCTAGATGTGCATTTTAGAGCAGGCGATATGAGCTGACATGTACAGGCAAGCTCCTCCTGAGAGTAAAAGCCAGTAAATATTAGGTTAATTGCTCAAGCACATTTGCACTTGTTCCTCACAGTCATTATTGATTTCTATTAGCATCAATTAAGATCAGCTTTCCTTTAATTCAGCAAGACGAGGGGAGACTGGGCTGTGATGCTGAGAGGAATCAAGTTTGGCTACCTGTCACTCAGCAGATGCTAGGAGATTTGGACTATTAGGCAGCTGGAAAAAAGATTGAACCTCTTACAGCTCTGTGTTCTTTATTAATATAAGAGCACTGAGCTGTGAGAAAACCCATTAGTTTTTTTTCTGCCTTCTACCAGCTTAGATTTTTATTTGATTAAGATTAAAATCAAAACATAAGACTCAAAAATTGTTTCCACATAGGTTAAGAAGCCATCTCCCTTGTGTTGTGTTTGAACCTGTCAAGCCTGTTTCTAATCTTTTTTTAAGAGATATTAAAATTATTATAATTTTTGTCACTCAATAAGAAAGAGCAGAGTTATATTTATTCAGAATTTAGAATTAAATTGAAATGATTGGCTCTGGCTGAATGAATTTGCTGACTTGTATTCTCACTTGCTCATCCTTTATTTTGTTTTTAGGAGGATATATTTTTATTTATTTATTTTTTGTTGCTGCGTTTAAACCAAAGTAAAATTTAAAGAGCTGAAGTGATTTACTATCATTAGCTCTCTAAATTCAAACTATTATCCTTACAAAGATTTCTCTGGTTGCATTTTAATCATTGTTTTTCACTAAGCAAATCAGTCAGGTATGTATTAACCACAAAATTTAAAATATTGCAGATATTTTTCTTGACATATTTGATTCAGAAAATTTCTATTGTGATTTCACAAATTATAGGCATTATCATGAATTACAGAAATTGATCTTGTTGGAGAAAATGTGTTAGGTACAAAAAGGCCAAAGGAAAGGGACAATTCAAGAATAATTTTTTAGCTCTGTTAAAGTGGAATGTTCAAAGTTCCTTTGTGAGATCCACAATTGATCTTGACATCTCATCAACCTATAGTTGTTATTAGATCTACATCATCTGAAGAGGTAATTAGGGCTCATAGCTTTCACTAAAAGGGAAAATGTGAATATTTTACCATTTAACGCAATTTTATATGAAGAATAGTACTTTTTTTTTTCTTGTATACCTGTCCAGGCTGTCCATTTAAATCATTAACCTTCCTTCAGGTTGAATTATATAAATGTTAATCCTTTTAACTGCAGTAGTTGCTGGTCTACCAAAATAGGACCTGTTAGACATGGCTTACACTTTGACTACCTCAGTAGCACTGACTTAGTTTCCCAGATCTTTTGTTTAGGGATCATGTTACCTAGTTTATGAGAAACAAGAAATATGTTAGAAATAAGTGTTTTTAAGGGGAAGGTATAGTTGCCTTCTCAAATAATTTCAAAACAGGTTTACTAGGACACTTTCTCTCATAGGTAAATCTCTATTCCCTTATTTTAATAATAATTTAGGAAACATTTAACTTTCCTTTTTCCCCAACTCATCTTGTGGTTCATAAAACTGTAATTCATATTTATATTATTCACATTTATTTATAAAATCTGGGATGTTATGACACTAAAACAATCCAGAGAACCACACCATTTCATCAACAACTTGAAAAAGGATATTTTAATTCAATCTGATATCTTTAGTAATTATTTCAGTTTGTTTAATGTGAAGACTTTTAAGTGCGACCTCAAAGTAAAAACAAAACAAAACAAAAAATCATTAAGGGGAAAAAAATGTTTCTAAACTCTGATTAATTTATAAATTCAAAGTAGTTTGAGTTTTTCTTTTTTATGATCTTGGAATTAATACAAGTAAAGCTGAATGTGCCCTGTGGGCAAGCTGTAGATGGATTTCCATTCTGCAAAACAAAATAATAAACAGGCAAGCATTGCGTTGATGAAAACAATTAGAATTAAACATTCAAGGAGCCCTGGTGGTTTGAGGTTGAATGTGCAGAATTTACCATCTCTCGACCCATAAAAGTGAAATGTAGAGAGGGGAACCAGAAAAGGGCTGCATAAAAATAAAACCAAGTTTTACAAGTGTCTAATTTATTTAAAATAGTGACTAGTTTAAAACAAATAGCATTTTCTTTATAAGAAGACATATAATATCTGATAGAAATGTAAATTTCTCACAAATGAGGTAAGAGAAATTTTTAATATTTAGGTGCCTATAGATGGAATATGCAAAAAGGCCTGCTAGGAACAGAACAACAATAAAACTGAGGAATCTATGTTGTTCATGGAGGGGACCTGTGGACAACTGTCAGGAAAATAGAGAATCGGGATACAGCTGCATGGTTCTGGGGCTTCTGATGCAATTTTGATTCATAGCCACCACAGCTTGCAGCTCTTAAAATATCTTAATGCCTTGGTGCTGCATACCTCAGGGCAACTTAATAAATCTTGCAGTATTGTGATTCCATTTGTTTCATTTGGCTGTCCTCCAGGAGGAGAAAGATTAAATCAAAGACTCTAATGTGGCCTCAGAATGCTTTAGTGTTTCACTTGTATAGATATTTTTGTGCTAATTATCTGTATATAATGGGAGTTCAAGATGTTGTTAAGCAACATGTTACACACTGGAGATTTGGGTTTAAAGAAGCATTTTCCACACCAGAACTCCAACGGCAGTGTCCCAGTTGAAATAACATTATTGGAAAATTTGTGGAGAAAGCTATGCAAAAAGACAGTGACTGAGCTACTTATACACCACCAAAAAGTTCACCTGAAAAGACATATTAGTTTTCTATGAGTTTGGACAAGTATATGTGTTTGATTAATGGAAACAAGCTAAAGAAGGATGCAAGTATATTAAACAAGTTTTATAGAAGCATAAAAAAATCCCCAAAATGTCATGTTATTTCCTGTTTTGCTCACAAATCAACTTAAAAAGCATAATAAAGATAAATGACATGATCTATGATATGATATTACGATATGATAACTCATCCTGTTCATTCCGCAACACAAAACCAGTTGGAAGACATGCTATTGTATTGTGTATATACATAAAACGGGCTGTTTATAACAAAACAGAATAGAATAGAACAGAATACTGCTGTCTCTTGACGGGTAAATGTAGATGCAGATTTTCACAAATAAAAAAAAAAAAAAAACACAGCAAAACTAAAAAATAAGCACAGGGAACTTTTCATTAAGGACAAATCTACAACTTAAGATATAGTTTCTTTGCATATTTCAACATAGTTTACTCAGATTAAAAAATTTGCAAATAAGTAGCAGGCAATGTGCATGTGCAGATGTATTTGATCTAAAAACAAAAAAACTGCATCCTACTACTTACAAGATATGGGAGATGTGTAAATAATAACAGGGGTGGATACTGTACATGTATTGGTATTGCTTAGAGCAGAAATCAATAGGCCTTTAACAGATTCTGGGAGGAAGGGAAGTTTCTATATTTATTAATACCTGATGAGATGGCGCCTTCAGAAATTCCCTACCAAGTTTTTTGGTTTTCCCCGCATTTCCCTGAATTAGGAGTTGGTTTTACTATTACCAGGCAACAAAGTTCTGTGTCCATTAATGGACCATCTTAACTCTGGTGAGGCCAACTATGAGTTATTGATAAACACACTATTTTACTTTTTTGTCTGTCTAATAACATATTTTTACAATAATAAATCAGATGTCATCTGTTATTCAGTACTATTGTAACCTTTTTAAAAATAGGTTTTTACTCTTATATGAGGAAAGCAGTCTGTTTTTATTTTTAGTACTACTCCCAATACATTTTGGGATCTCTACCTACCATTGGTCTTCAACAGCTGGTGAGGTGCTTTAAATGTGTGCTGTTTGGCAGTCATACAACACAGGAGGCTTTGTAGAGCTGTTTTACTCCCAGCAGCTGCTAGACTTTATAATAACTGTCCCAAACAAATTCCAGAAGTTGCTTACATCTCCACTGTTTATTAGTCTTCCAGTTGTTATTTTATACTTGCTGTTAATTGCAAACTTTTTCAACCCATGTTTCTAAATGGTCTTATCCTCTTTTTTCTTGCAAAATTATCTCAAACCCATGCTATACATTTGTTTTATTTGTCATAATCTGTTGCACCTTTTGATTTATCTAAGTATTTTGTCTTTTACTTTTTATTGAAAACATCACAATTTTTCCATCATGAGACAATAAATTATTATTGTATTCCAAGCTTTGTGATGATCAACTAATGGCTTTTCAATTTACTCTCACTACAAAGTTAATTTATCCAATAAACTACTGAGGGCAGTGGTGACTCTTCATTTTATTTTTGGTAGATGTGTGCTCATAAAAGACAGAGCAAAGAGCCACACTGTTTAATGCCCCAGCTGTCAGGGCCACTCTTCCCTGCCCCACTTTGCAGTTTGTTAAACAGAAAGATGGTAAATGGGAAAAAAATAAAAATAAAAAAATAAATATATATATATAAATTATAAAATAATCACAATAATAGAAATGACATTAGGGACATGGTTTATGTATGATTTAAGTATAATTTCTTAACAGCTTTCTTCCTGGAAATGATCTGCATTTCAAACGTATTACTCTAATATACTAATTTCCACCTATAGCCCTTTGAATACAATCTAGATGTTTAATCAATACTTAGATAACATAGCATTATCCGAGATAAAAAAGAAGAAATCTAAATTGAATTGTTACTATTTTCTGTCTGTACATTGAGTTTATCGCCTTTCAAGACCTGCGGTGTTCTCAGGAGGCAGAAAATGCCAGTAGCTAAAAAGTGATTCTTGAAGCAGTTTCTGCTACCTCAACTTGTTTTTGTCTTAATTAACACAACCTTTGTACTTAAAAGCCAATGTATTCCTGCTATAATTAACATTCACCTTGGGTCTTCCAGAAGGGTCAGGTAAGGCGCAGGCGAAAGTGACATTCAGTTCAAATGAATCCATGATGTAATAGGTCAGTCAGACGTAGTTGTGCATATTGCTGATTAGTAACCTAACAACTGAAGAAAAGGCGGGGAATTACTTTCAATTATTAAGAAAATGAAATGATTTAAGCTGCACTTATGGATTTGTACTGTTAGCTAGATTCAGAAACTTCTTTTGCATTGTGATATATTTCGTGTATATATTTTCATAAGCAGAAAAATCATTACACAGGAAGTACGAGCCTATACTATAGCATATTACTTTTGGGGAAATACATATCAGTCAAAAACAATAAACTCTTTAAACTTGGAAAGCTATATCGCTCCTGAAAATCAATACTTTTCTTACCACTGTAAATACTCTGAAAGTGACATTTATCAATACAAAGTTTACACAAGATGTACTCCATACTCCAGAGCTGTCTAGGTTGTACCGTGCACTCACCTCGTGAACTGAAGCCTGGCACTACCCCTCATGACCCTGTAAGCATTACATGGATATAGCATTGATGTTGTCGGTGCTTCCCTAAAGCACCTTTAAACCAATCTTGTTGCTGATTTTATAGTTTCTATTGTATAGAACTGCTAAACAGTCCTTTTAAAACTCACAATTGCAATCCATTTAAATGAAACAGTTACTTTAGGATCCAACATGCTCTGCTCATCAAAAATTGCTTGCAGGATAGAGTGATCTATGTTTTGCTTTTCTGTTTTTATAATTGCAGAGAATCTTCCATAAAGAACAGAACAGAGTGATAAAATAAACTTCCATCACCTTTAACTTGAAATCCAAAATATGTTCTAAACTTATATTCTATAATTGTTGATCAGAAGTTGACCAGAATTAACTAGTTAATCACGGAACTGTGAAGAGCAGCCTCGTTTGGCTTTCCTTTATGCATTTTTCCATTACCTCTAACAAATGGTTACCCTTTTTTATCCTTTCTTTTTTTGTGCCTCCCGGAATAAATAATGCTTTTTCTTTGTACTGCCAATCCCTGTTGACAAAGCTGACAGAGGGAGATGGCAACCTGTACAGTTTTTAGTCAGCTGTGACTTAGTCTAATTTGATCTAATCCCCAAATAAGTACAGACAGCGAAGGACATAAAAGGACAGTTTTTATTTTTTTAAGAGAGGCTCTTTCCTGTTATTTCGTGCAAAATCTGGCTCAGTTATGAAAGCATTTCTAGAAGCCTTAACTAGAACTGCTTGGTAATGTTAGGGTTGTTTATGTCAAACAAAAATTAAAAAATAAATACCACTAAATGTCAGTAAATGTCTTCGTTCTCTAACTCTCTGACAGTGGGCCTATGTGGATTGTCAGAGATTGTGAACAGAACAGTCAAAGAATAAAGGCTGACAATTCATAGAGCACTGGGTGCTTATTGCTCTTAAAAAAGTAATGGGTTCATTATAGTAATATTCTTAGCTTAAAATGAATATTAGCTTTCCTTTATTTAAGCTCATCAGTATCGGGGTGCTCCCTATATTTTCATAGCTTCTTTTTTTACTTATGTGCCACAACCTTGATTATCATTAGTTGTCCTTCTATCACCAAACATGTTTTCTGGACTTTCCTACACTTCTCAGCGGTTTTTCATTTAAAGACTATTTGTCTCTAACAAAGTTTTTGTCTTCAGGAAAACATATTTTAGGAGCTCAATTGCTCTGATTGTTTGTTGTTGGCCTTTCTCTACCTTGACTTCTTTAAGAGCTCGCTAAATTTCACTGAAGCTATTTTGTGTCTGGCTTTCATGTTTGTTCGAAGATGGATCTTTTGTTGCAGTGATAATGCTAATTTGGTCTGAAATTAATTTTTGCAGCAACAGATGTAGTATTTGCATAATTCATCAGCTCTTATAAACTTGTCTTGCCTCTCAGTTTTGCGGATGGATTAAAGTAATTATTGCTTTCTACCTGTACACAGTAGATGGGCATTTGTGCAGGAAATCAAAATTTGTCTATTAGAACAAGGAAAAGTTGCTCATCCTATTGGAGGACCATACACTTAACCCATTATTAATTTTCTAAACACACATAAAGATATGTTTTATTTTTGTTTTCTTTCATAAATGTCAATAATGAAATACAGAAGCTACATCATAAACAGTTATGTTAGAGACCATGTGCAGCACAGGACACAAAAGGATTTTAAATGACTTATAGCTTCTGCAGAAACAAAATGAGAGATCATTAAGTTAATAGCAGCAATAATTTTAAATAATGCTTAAATGAAAAGTAGTTCGACAAAGTGGCTAATATGTCTTCCAGCAGCCTAAAACCACTGGAGCCCAACCACATTAGTATCTCGGGAAAACCTAAATAATTTCAAGTATAACCTTTAAATAATAGGCATTGTTGAAACCCTGACTTAAAACTAGAAAACAGAATAAAACAATACAAAAAAAAAAAAAAAAAATTTGAAAACAGTATTTTTTTATGTATTTTTTTTATTGATAAAGCAAGTATGACATATAGTAATGCATGTAGTTAAAAAATACAACAATTTATTGTTCATTTCTTTTAAAGCATAGGCTGTATAACTAGGCACTGTGCTTACTTTAACCTCAAGCATAGAAACGGCATCTTTCACAAATCACTTTAAGCTAGAGCAAAGGTGATTTTTTAAATTTTGTTTGTTTGTTTCAGAGATGAATGGGGAAAATACTGTTTTTGTGATGGTGCTGAAATTACCAACTTATGCAAAATGTATCTAACAAAAGCTGGCAATGGTATAAGTCTGTGACCAGCTGGCCAGTAGAAGTAATGCAAGAACATACTGGGACTGCCATGGTTAGGAAAAAAAGTTTTATATATATATGTATATGTGTCTGTGTGTGTGATAATTTGTTGGTCTCTAGAAAAGAATAATATTTCTTTGCATTTTAATCACTGCTTAGCGCCATGACTTTGACATGGTAGGGGGTATTTGTGTTTAAGCCATTACTGTTGCAGTATCCCACTATGCAGCCATTGTTAACGCCATGTTCCTGGCCAGCATCATTCTAGCAGAACAGAAGGCAAACATCAAATACAAGCTTGTTGGCAATTTATCCTGGAATAGAGCTTGGTACATTATTGGTTTTCTTTTTCTATAATGTTTGGACATAGATATGAATAACTGAAGGTAAAGCAAAGTAAAGATTCTTGAGTCTGATTATTTGTTTTACCTGAACGTAGTGGATGTCTTATTTAAATCGTTATGAAAAAGAGCTTTCAAGTTAATAAAACCCACATAATATTATACAGATGAAGAAATACCTTGAGCAGATATGTTCCTCTTCCCCAGATTTTTTTATCAAACCTAAACTGATTCACTGCCAATTTTTGTTCGGTCCCTGCTTTCATTGTTGATGAATCATGGGTATTTCTCTCATTTTCTCACCATAAGCAGTTGGCTTTTCATGATTCTTTCATGCAGAAGAATGTGAAACTCTATCTTGTGGGAAGAAAGGATTGTAATGATTTTACAACAGTTTTATTCAGTCAAGGCTCATGCAATTTTTATTGGAACCTAAGGGACAGTAGAAGTGAAAAATAGTTTTTCCTTCTCACCTTTCCATGTGTCACAGGTTTTTATTTTATTTTTCTCACATTTTTTTCTTACACACTGCATAAAAAAAGTGTGGGGAGAAAAGTGTCTGGAACAGTGTGCAATTAAAGGTATATTGATAACTGAAAGTCAATAAGTAAAAAAAAAATCTCTACATTCTGATAGTTTGCTTAAAATAAGGACACATACATACACATATATAGAGCAATCAGTGGGATGCAAACACAACACAACCAACAGTCATACTCTATATTTTCATTGGGTCTTTTGGCAGCTGTAGCTCACCCCAGGGTATTATACATCCCCAGAGAAGAGCAAAAGACTGGATGGTGTGAAGAGTCAATCTTATTTACAATTGTACTCACTGCCTCCGAGGTATGCTAACCTATTCCTTTTGAAAGATGCAGGCATCACTTCTCAACCATCTTACAGTAAATAGTACACAAATTGCAACAACTGAAAATGATATCCACATTTTTTAAATGGTGGTTTGAATTAACATCAAAAGTCTGAAATACCTGAAAATCCATGAATTATGTTATTAAGAAGCTGCACGTCTTTTTTTCAGGAACTAAATGAACACATTTGGCTTACAAGGTTATATCTGCTTTAAAGGTGGGAGTGCTCTTTTTCATGAATACGAATGCTATACCATATTCTGAATCTCAATACAGCATATTGTTTGGGTAAGAAATTGATTAATAGATGAATGAAAGGAGGTATTGGCTAGAAATGATACATAAAATGATTAATAGATGTTTCTGATTGAAGCATTAAATATTTAGATGGATGCTATACCGTTAGTTAATGGTACTGTATAAGTGTTCATCTGTTTCTAGGGTCATGTTCAGTAGATCAAGAAAACCACCTGCGAAGTCTATCAAAAAACATATCACACTTACACTGTCACAGTCAAGGGTAAAAGTACTCTGTTATCAGACATGGCCTATAAAGCTATTGTCAGTTTGAAACACAAAAAAACATCAGATCTTCGCTCTCATTACAGCATGTCAGATTGAGCACAGTTATTGAAAATCACCTTCAATTTGCTAAAGATATTCAGATTGGGGAAAGCAAGTCTTCATGTTCTTCTTGATGTGCTAATCATTCAAATTACGTATTCTCTTAGACAGGACAGCAAGACGGTGACATGGTGGGATCAGAATTAGTGAGCCTGAATGTACAAATGAGGTAAATAATGGGGTTGTTACTATTAATGAAACGAGACAAGATGTATGCATACAGGTACACGTCTACCTATGGCGGTTTTTAGACACAGCAGAACATGATAAACACAATGCTGAGCTTTAAAATGCCTTAATCCGGTGAAATGTGTTTCATATCTGACCTGAATGATTTTGCTGTTCTCTCTGCAATAGCCATGAAATAGCTAATATAACAGTAACTGAGCTCAACCAATGCATCTGTCTGGGTGTAAAGGTAACCCGACGGTTCTGTTATTCTGCAAATAAAAAAGTATTATACTCTTTACAAAAAGCCTGTATGGGATTGTGATTCTTTAGTTTCACTATGACACCTCATCTTTGTTGCTGCTTTCCGAACTTCAAAGCAAGCACATAGGAAGCACACTCATCTTTGTTTGTAGTAGAGGCCCAAGTCTTAGATAGATTTTCTTTTTCTGACCTCTCTGTAGTCCTCATTCTGAAACACAGAATTCAATATTACGTCATTGTTATTGGTTTGAATGTGAAGAAAAAATTGAGTAAAGTTTTGGGCTTGTGCAGAGTTTTAGATAAAACCCTGGAAGCTTGTTGATGTAGAGAATGCGGTATTTCTTGCTGAGTTATTAAACTTTATTCTCAGGGTTTCCTTTTTTCCTGCAGAAGCCTTTTTATATTACCTTGCTGAGCTACTTTTTTTCTCTCTAAAGCATATGAAGACTGAGCCTGTGGTATGAAAGACTCACTGTCCCTTGATTAGGTTCTGCTGGTGTGTATGAACAGTTGACCAGAGCCGACTTGTGGTTCGAGGAAGCGTAGTGGGTTTTCAGCTACATCTAGCCATGTGGCTGGATGTTGATAAGTTCATTGTTTTTTCTCTCCTGTGTGCCCCAGATAAGCCCCCGCATGTTGCAAGTTTGCCGCTGCTAACACACCAGTGGCGGCAGCACTCCCCAGAGTAAGCCAGATACGGCTGGTCAGACTGCACTGCTGTTACAGATTGTCATGCCAACCTCTCAGGACGTTTAGTGCTAATTTAGTTGTCTTACTAAACAGAAAAAATACTGACTGTATCCAAAGCATGTTGTATTATTCCCCTACAAATTAAGTAATATTCATACATGAACATTAGAGTCCTGTTCTGAAAGTTAAATCCAGTTGTTATTGTAAACATTCTTGCCCACTTAAACAATGGGGTGCTTTAAACTTTATCTTATTTTGCAGACCTCAAGGTAGCTGAAGTAGGTGTTAGGTGAGAGGGAGGAGACTGTTGATGTGTTCCTGAACAAGACACCTAACCCCAAGTTGCCTGTTGATCTGCTTAATGGTGTATAAATGTTGGCATGTTATTGAGAGTGATTATCAGAATATTGATATGACTGAAGCACTTTAAAGCAGTTCTAAAGAACTTTCAGTTTAGGTTGATTTTGACTCCCCCAGTTGACAAAAGCTGTATATATATATATTTTTTTTTTTTTGTATATTTGTGTTCCTGCTTTATCCTTTGGTGGTGATGTCAAAATGTATGTTTTTTTTTTCTGCAGAACAGAAATCTGCTGGAAAAAAACGGAATTATGCTGAATTGGGCATGACTTTTTTTTTTATTTCTAATTGACTAAACTGATTTAACTGATTTATTTGTTATGAAATCATTTTTTTCTGATGATATTTATCTAACCTAGAAGAAAGCAAATTGCCTCCACTGCGATTCCTCCTCTCCCCTTCTTGGTGCAGCTCATTTCATGACGTCACCATATCACAACATGTCTGGCAATGAGGTTGTTCTTTACGATGGCTGAATAAAGTTTGAGACATTTTGCAGCCAAAACACATTTGCTTTGAGCAGTATTAATTGTGCCCTGTTTTACCTCAGGACCAAAATTGACTGTCCTACGTAAAAAAATAATGACCACAGCTACTTCAATAGAATAAATGAACATTGCGCAAATCAAGCGAAGTAACACTTGGGGCATGGCTTTGATGAATGATTACACTTATAATTAAATACTTGAAACAGTTGATTTTGCATGATTTTATGCCCTTTCAATAACTCGGAGTGGTAATAGAATGATGATCAATTTCACAGAGTAGTGGAAGATTTCTAGCTAGTCAGATGTATTCCATTTTTATGTATATTTTACCATCTGAAAACAAATATTTATATTTGCAAGGTTTAAAGGTCCTATATCATGCTTTGTTTATGCCATCCAGTCAACTGTAGGGATATATATGATATATATGCCTTTCAAACAATTATACATTCATTTATCTTAAATAAATGTTTGTTGTTTGTTGTTTATTTAATGTTGATTTTAATGCAAGGTCTGATTAACTTACAGGTAGTGCCTGTCCATCAACTCCTCTCATGCGGAGATTTGCATCATTTATAAGGAATAGACTTTCTGTGAATCCATTCTGTTACCAGCCAAGGTTCGAATAAAGAATCAGTTTAACTTGCAAGATAATCGTAAGTTAAACTGATTTATTTTACTCAATTTTGGTTGCATTTATTTCAACACAACTAAGACACATACCTGTGTAAATTCCCAGTCATTTCATGGCAACCACAAACAGAATTAAATTGGAAGTGAACCAGACTCTTGATCAGTTTTTGAAGATGTTTCGACTCATATCCAGGAATCTTTGTCAGTTATGTTGACTGATATCAGAGCAATTTACATTTGGAACGTTAATGTATTTAAGCAGCATCGAGGTTCATCCTCCTGCACACATTCCAAGTCAGAGGCAAATCAAATTGCCCTTGTTTTTCTGGATTGGTGGAGTTTTTCCTTGTGCCTTGGCCATATGACTCCCATTATGATTCAAAAGACCGATCATATAGCCTATTGGATGATTGGCAAAATTGTTTAGCCTGAAAATGAAAATGACATTGCTCTTGCTTTCAAATAAATTGATTTACAAACAGCCTGCATAAATATAAAGAATCTAAACATTGTCTAAACATCATTCTGGCATAAGAAAAACATTCTTTGGAGCTGAAACAGGTGTTTTTTTTTTAATGTTTAGTATTATTTTTGTCTTGGTTTGAACCTTTCTCCATCGCTTTCAACAGCATATTGAATGAAAGACTTTATAGTTCATTTCATGGGGAGCCTTCCACCATTCAAAGGTAACATGCAAGGCATGATAGGGACAAAGGAACAGTGGCACTCTCCACATTTTGTAACTCAAGCATTTCTCAGGGTCACTGTGTAAGCTGCATGATGCATTCCACACGAGTAATCAAAAGCTACCATGTTTACCCACTGTATAAATCAATATGCAACATACACAGGGATGCTGACAAGGATCCCTAAAGACACATTGTGTCAAGTTTGGATATAGCTTTCCTATGTACTGATTTCTATACCAAGTCTGGTATTTGTCAATATGCAGAAGGTGTAGGATACATGTGCCAAAGCCAGCATTAACGGCTTTAAAAATGACATAGTTGAATTTGCTGTGTGAGAAAATAAATCACCAAATGAAAGGTGTTGTGCTTTGCAGATACTTTTACACCAACACATGCTCTATTGTTCTGTTGTAGCCCAACAAATGCACATAATGATATTAGGATTTTCTTGGAAGGGATTTATTTATGCAACCGAATTTGAATGTAAATCACATTTCTTTCACTGCTTAGAACCTTTAGTTCAGCTCACCTGAAGCAATTTAAGAGGTGAACCTTGGTAAAAATAGAAAGAAGGTAATGGAGAATGTGCATGTAGGTAACTTTTTAATTACTTCCAAAAATGTAAACCATGCTTTAAGCATGAAAAAGTAGTTTAAATGAGTGTTGCAATGTGACTTTAAAGCAAAAATTGCAAAAGGGATAGTTAGATTATAAAGAGTATATGATAGAACTTAGATACATATTATTGTCCAGGGAAAGGTGATGATTATAAAGATGATAACTTTGGATCAGAAAATAGTCAATATTTGAGAAATAGTTGTTTTGGTTATTTTATATTACTGATGAAGGGAGAAGTGTCTAGAAAACTGTACTAAACAAAATTATGTTTTGTATTCACTCTGTCTATACAAAATGACAATAAAGTTGTCTAAGTCTCAGTCTAAGAGTTGATTTCAGAGATAGTTATAATTAACTCTAGACAGGTGAGTTAAGCTCAGTGATTTTTCTGTGGCTGTGTCTGAATGTCCTCCCTAATCCCTATTTGGAGAACTATGTAGGGGTTACAACATTTTATGAGTGTCCAAATGTCTAGTTGATGAAAAAGTATTGGATACAAAATTTCCGGCATTGCACCTGGAAAATTAGTACATCCATGGTCACTAGATGAGCAGCATCATGGGATTTGTTTTGGGAGTGAAAGAGAACAAAGATTGTGCAGGTACCATGCAGAGAACCGGAGTCATATGACCAAGGCGAGAGAAGTAGTGGTCAGGTTCCCTATAATTTGCTTACTAACTTGTTGTCACTGATTCAAGCATGCCTTCAGTCAGATATTTCCAACTTTGCCTACCACAACTAATACAATTATTTGGTGAAATGCGGATCTTACTGCTCAGGAAAAGCACTAAAAGGCTTATAAAAGTTTAGACTGCGTCAAACCTCTGGAAGAAGGAAAGCGTGGTAGGAATACTGTGTGTCGGGCTATAATAACAGTTAGCTCTTCAGACCAAGAGGTTTTTTTCCTCAGATGGAAGCCTTACTCACTGTTTTATGTCACCGAATTTAAAATTCAAAGATGACACTTATCCTGATGGGGGATGGGAGTAAAACCTGGTCACCCTCCAGGCTTATAATATGCTGGTTAAAACCCTGCATGCTTGTTTCAGAATTAAAATCTTCACTTGTTTTTGACTTGCATCAGATGCAATTTCCACATCTATCTAATTCACATCTATCACATCTATCTAAATAAAAAAAATGTCTACAATAGTGATTTGAGCATAACAACTAACAGTTTAAGAAGTAATTTCTATTTATGCAAGGTTTTTTTTTTTTGCTGTCCATGGAGCAGGAATTGCAGGTGTCATGGAATTTGCTGATATGCGCTGCATGTCCAGCAACATGGATCCACAACTAGGTAATGGTTAACTGACTCCATAGATGGCTATGTCTAGGAAAGAAACCGTTAAGCAGATTAGCTCTGAGACGGTTTTCATGTCAAAAAGGATGGAAGACAGCACATACAGTTAGTCACATTAAAAGCTGAGCCTATAGTATGTATAGGAGTGAAACAAGCCCAACTCGGTCACCTATAACCAAAGTTATTGATGGCAGCAACAATAAAGCCTCCTTTCAGGATGGTTTCAGAACTAATCAGTGTGCCAAGCCTATGTATCCACTATAATAAGAAAAAGAGGTAAGATTTTGCCAGGTACAATAAAGAGACAAGGAGACATATACAGCAAGAGATTAACAATTGGAGCATAACAGAAAGAGACATCTATTACTGCAATACCTCTGAGAAAAAAATTGCATTTCTCCCTGAGTACAATAATGCAGAAATAACATAACGACAACATAACAAGTACCAAACTCTTCACTCCTAGCGTAATAAAATGAAAAGATTAGAACTTCTGGGCCAGATGAACAAAGAGTCTTTTTCAAACTTATCGTCCAATTTTTGACATAAGAAAATAATTTATGTTTGCTGTGGAGAGCATATACAGTTTTTCAGATAACGTATTTTATAAAAGAAATAGATCAATGGATAAATATCCAATTTGAACATTACAGCTGAAAAAAGAAGAATTCCAAATATATTTACGGTTTTCTTGTGACTTGGATGAGATTTACAACATACATGTTCTCTGTTTCCCTGCATTTATAATAAAGGCTAGATGAGTGGCCACAGCAGGTTGAAAAGGAGTTGTTGGACGCTGTAGGTGCTGAGTACATAAACCACATCCACTATCTCATATTCAACTCTTATTAATCTAGGGGAACAGAAGATGTAAAAACAAATGTTTCACTTTAATTCTGACCTGACTACAAATTGTATAACATTTGAGTGGATGGTTTGCTTCTTCATTTATTCAGAACTTTATCAATTGAAATAAATTGGTGCAGAAGTAAAGCAAATTGAGGGAACAAAACCCTTGCAAAAAAGTGGGAGGATGCTGCTTTGTGAATTTTACCCTTCGCTTCTTATATTAAACCACCCTTTTGATTCAGTTTGTTGTCTTCAAACTGCACATGTCATTGAGTCATGAGCCCCTTTCTTAAAGTGGACTTATTTAGCAACATGAATAAGAGCAACTTGTTATTCATGCAATGCTGAGGTACCTGGGCTACTTGGCAAGAATGTTAAATTGCCCACTGGGAGAGCCAAGTATTCCCCTCACTATGTTTAAGTATTCAAGGTGACTTTACTAGCAGGGTCATTTTAATCGTTTTTTTTGTTGTTTTTTTCTAAGCCATTAAACTTTTTCTCTTCACTTCTAGGACTATAGGGCTTTTATAATTTGTCCTTATGAAGACTGAAAAGCTAAATTGGCAGACGAAACCTTTAGAAAATATTGGAACATCCTTTAACAAAGGGAATGTTCAAAGGTGAGGCAATTGTTAGGAAAAAGGAAAAGAAAATCTTGCTGTAAATAAAGATATGCTTTAACTTTTTATACAGAGTGTAAGGGGGCATTACATTTAAGCAACACAAGAAAGTGGATTGTGGTGGCATGCCAATGACTCTGGGATTAAGTTTTCCCTCTACAACATGTGTTTTACTCATAGAGATTATGTTGTTTCATGATTCTGTTTCTCTACTGAAAAACAAATTTGTTGGCCAATGAGACATAACTGAAATTGTAATTACTGTTCGTCTCAGGATGGCAAATGATTCTGTTGTTTGTTTGGTTCATTGCATAGCAAGTGTTCTTTGCGAGGACTGACGTGCCTGTTGAGTTAAGTCAACATTGAGATGAGAAGCTCAAATTCACAAGGATGGCAGTTCTATTTAATCACTTTTTACACAGTAACAAGGATGGAATTTGCTCAGACCATGGATTAACAACTGACTTTGTACAATAGTAGGGCATGCAGTACTTTCCATTTATAACACCAATCATTTACTTGATAGTGCTGTAATAAAGTATACTTATTTACTTATTTTAGTAAAAAAAAAAATACTAGAGCAGTAACAAGCAGTAGGTTGTTATTAATCAAAGCAGTGATGGAAATAAAACTCAACAGGCAAAATGATGAAGCTGTTTTCCAGTGCTAAATACATGCAAACCAAATGTAGCATTTCCTTCCGATTCTGAAACTAGAAACAAAGACAGATCTAGTCTTTAAATAAATCTACAGTACAAAATAGTTCCTCTCTTTCAAGGTAGTTTACCCTTATTTAAATTAGGTATTACATGTAATTAAGGCAAATGTCTGAAATCCTGAAAACCCAAAAGTCACCTGGGACTACAGATTAAAATTAGCCTTAATAGCTAAATATGGCATATTTACATGTCACTGTGCTCTGTGTGCAAAGTGTGCCCATTTGTATTGATATACACTCAAAAAAAAAAGCAAAAGTTACGAAAATAACCTCAAGTTGGTTTGTATTTCCAGAACTGTTTTTGTTATTCATACAGACATAAAGCTGATTAAATTGATAAACAGGTAGTAACTTTATAATTGATACATTTCTTGCAGGTTATCATTTGTTTTCTGGCAACTGATAAAAGTAACAAAAGCAGAGCCCTTTTTTCTTTAACTATCATAATCTTCTGTATCTTCCCTATTGTATTGGTGGTCTGGAGGGAGTGGAGATGGGACGGCTTCAGGAACAGATTATACACTGATTTTTTAAGGAGATATGATACACATTTGCTGGTGATTAGCTGACATGTTCCGAGTAAAACTGTGTCCTTTAGTGCAAGGATATGCTTTATGTTATCCCTGCCATCAGCATTGTTAGTGTTTTATGTGTGAACCAAGGTGGGAAGATTGAGTTTGGCTGCAGTCTGATTTTGCATCAAATCCCACTCAAATTGGGCTTGCTTTGTAAATGGAGGAGAATTCAGGAGCTGAGGATAAATGTCGGCCAAAAACATAGACTTAAATAGACAGAAGATGATTCACAGACTAAAATGAATAATTTCTACCGTATTCGGTGGTTAAATTTTTATATTGAGCTGAGAATACAAGGAGGGATATGTTCCCACCTTCCTTCTTTCCCACCTTCCTTTTAAAAGATTGTTTGTGGAAAGTTGAAGCAGCCTTGCTGAGTATTTAAGCAAAAAAACTGATTGCTTAAATTAAAAGTGATAACGCCCCCACCTCCCTCCAGAACACCTTTTAGTTTGCTGTGCTTGCAAAGCTCTGAATGCGTCAAAAATGTTTTAGGTTGAAATTAGGCCTTTTTATAATATTTTATCCCTAGTTTAGTCTTTGATTACATTTACTCACCAAAGATGCGTATGCTAAATAGATGCACTCTGCACAATTTTTATTGCAGAGTGGTTATATTAGGCAGTCTTCTTGAAAGCAGTCCCCTTTAGCTCCACTCACACTCATGACCAGACCTTGAGAAATTATATATATGCAGAGGTAAGCAACTACTTATTCCACTCTGTAAATTCAGCTTAAATGAACCAAATAAATTGCTAACAGAGTTTGCACTCCTAGCCATTTTGTTTACCTCCTCATACAGTGATGCATTACACCTCAGTGCCTTTTATTTAAACAGCTTAACAACATGTTGAAACAGTTTTGAAGCCTCCGATCTTTGGCAACAATCCATTCCATCTGCTCCTCCTTGCCATTTTAATGGGATTCATCAGTGTGATTGCAATCGCTGAAACTCTGTGAGGTGTGTGACATTTCTCTACTGGAGCAGGGCCAAATTGGGGCAGTCTTTTTGAATCTCATCAAACAGCACCCCATGTATTTTACAGCAGCTGCTGGCAGAGCCTCCTGTGATCTCGGCTCACCTTGAAGTGGACTATTCTTCTTGTGTTCAACTCCCTGTGTCCCGTACATAATCACCTGACATGAAATTTTAAAAGTGCAACTTCGATACCTACCACAAATGACCATTTGCCACCTGTCTAGGTTAATATGTAGAGTCGCGCACTGGGAGGCTTGTTAGAAAATAGACCAACTTTGATTGATTGCTCTGTTTTCAATTCTCATTCATGTAGAAAATTGGCAAGGCTGAATAAAGAACACCTTAAAACAAGGGCTGAAGTTTTTGTCTGTCCATTAGAGAATTTATTTGTCCAAAGTACTTTGATGCGTTTTGTTCTATTGTTTGGCTTCTGAACCATTCACCTTAAGTGCTAGGAGTTAAATTATGAGATAAAAGATAAGTAATTGGACATTCCTGGACAAGATCAAAATGCTTACTTTTGTAGGACTGTCTTGGCTGACACATCTCTGCAGCATCGCGTGGCGGTCAGGGACATTACCCCTGGATTGGCAAACTGGGGTGATGGTCCCTCTCTTTAAAAAAGGGGGATCGAAGGGTGTGCTCCAATTACAGAGGGATCTCACCTCAGCCTCCCTGGTAAGGTCTACTTCAGGGTGCTGGAGAGGAGGATCCCGTCGATAGTTGAACCTCGGATCCAGGAGGAACAATGCGCTTCTCGTTCCTGTCACGGCACACTGGATCAGCTCTATACCCTTCATTGGGTGCTTGAGGGTTCGTGGGAGTTCCCCCAACCAGTCCACATGTGTTTTGTGGATCTGGAGAAGGCGTTCAACCATGTCCCTGCAGGGGGTGCGCCAGGAGTATGGGGTGCGGGGCTCTCCGTTCTCTGTATGACCGCAGAAGGATCTTGGTTTCCCATTGCCGGCAGTAAGTCAGACCTGTTCCCGGTGCATGTTGGTCTCTGCCAGGGCTGCCCTTTGTCACCGGTTCTGTTCATTACATTTATGAACAGAATTTCTATGTGCCAACCAGGGACTGGAAGATGTCTGGTTTGGGAACCTCAGGATATACAGGTGCTGGTCATAAAATTAGAATATCATGAAAAAGTAGATTGATTTCAGTAATTCCATTTAAAAAGTGAAACTTGTATATTATATTCATACATTACATACAAACTCATATATTTCAGATGTTTATTTTGTTTAATTTTGATGATTACAAATGACAACAAATGAAAATCTCAAATTCATCATATCAGAAAATTAGAATATTACTGAAGACCAATAAAAACAAAGGATTTATAGAAATGTTGGCCAACTGAAAAGTATGAACATGAAAAGTATGAGCATGTACAGCACTCAGTATTTAGTTGGGCCTCCTTTGGCCTGTATTACTGCAGCAATGCGGCGTGGCATGGAGTCGATCAGTCTGTGGCACTGCTCAGGTGTTATGATAGCCCAGGTTGCTCTAATAGTGGCTTTTAGCTCTTCTGAATTGTTGGGTCTGGTGTATTGCATCTTCTTCTTCACAATACCCCATAGAATTTCTATGGGGTTAAGGTCAGGAGAGTTTGCTGGCCAATTAAGAACAGGGATACCATGGTCCTTCAACCAGGTACTGGTAGCTTTGGCACTGTGTGCAGGTGCCAAGTCCTGTTGGAAAATGAAATCTGCATCTCCAAAAAGTTGGTCAGCTGCAGGAAGCATGAAGTGCTCTAAAACTTCCTGGTATGTGGCTGCGTTGACCCTGGACCTCAGAAAACACAATGGACCAACACCAGCAGATGACATGGCACCCCAAACCATCACTGACTGTGGAAACTTTACACTGGACTTCAAGCAACGTGGATGAAGTGCCTCTCTTCTTTTCCTCCAGACTCTGGGACCTTGATTTCCAAAGGAAATGCAAAATTTACTTTCATCAGAGAACATGACTTTGGACCACTCACCAGCAGTCCAGTCCTGTTTCTCTTTAGCCCAGGCAAGACGCTTCTGACGCTGTCTGTGGTTCAAGAGTGGCTTGACACAAGGAATGCGACAGCAGAAACCCATGTCTTTCATACGTCTGTGTGTGGTGGTTCTTGAAGCACTCACTCCAGCTGCAGTCCACTCTTTGTGAATCTCCCCCACATTTTTGAATGGGTTTTGTTTCACAATCCTCTCCAGGGTGCGGTTATCTCTCTTGCTTGTACACTTTTTTCGACCACATCTTTTCCTTCCCTTCGCCTCTCTATTAATGTGCTTGGACACTGAGCTCTGTGAACAGCCAGCCTCTTTAGCGATGACCTTTTGTGTCTTGCCCTCCTTGTGCAAGGTGTCGATGGTCGTCTTTTGGACAACTGTCAAGTCAGCAGTCTTCCCCATGATTGTGTAGCCTATAGAACTAGACTGAAAGACCATTTAAAGGCTTTTGCAGGTGGTTTGAGTTAATTAGCTGATTAGAGTGTGGCACCAGGGGCCATCAATTTTGAACCTTTTCACAATATTCTAATTTTCTGATATGATGAATTTGAGATTTTCATTTGTTGTCATTTGTAATCATCAAAATTAAACAAAATAAACATCTGAAATATATGAGTTTGTATGTAATGTATGAATATAATATACAAGTTTCACTTTTTAAATGGAATTACTGAAATCAATCTACTTTTTCATGATATTCTAATTTTATGACCAGCACCTGTAAGTTCTGCTGTTTGAGGATGATGTTGTCCTGTCGGTCTCATCAAACCAGGACCTTTGGCATGCACTTGGGCGGTTTGCAGCCGATTGTGAAGTGGTGGGGATGAGGATCAGCACCTCCAAATGTGGCACTCTCAAGTGCAGGAGTTCCAAGTATCGCGTGGCCGGATGGATGGAGCGTGCGATTGATAGACAGATCAATGTGTCTTAAAGCTTTTTTCTATCTCGGCTTCATTAGAGAAATCTCAAATGTTTTCAGCAATTGGGTTGCACTTGGCAAGACATTTTTTCAGTTTAATGAAAAATGCTATAAGAAAGTTTTATTATTCTAGAATTATATGGTATAGGATCTCAGACATCCCTTATGAATGGTCTTAGACTTAGACAAACTTTATTGTCATTTTGGTTACACAGAGTGTATACTAAACAGGATGGTATTTGGAATATATCTCCAAATACTTCCTGACATAGCTGAAGCTTCTAGATTTCTTTTTAATATACAGTTATAGTATTTTGTGTGAAGGCTCACAAACATGTTAAGGTAGTAGTGCATTATAAACCCTTTTAAAGTCAGATTTTACTCAGATTTTGTTGTCTATTTGTTCTGTATCTTTGCTTAACCCAATCATTTGTGCGCTTGGGTTTTAACATCCTTACCTCTTATTTTCCACCCATTCTACTAACACAGTGAAACCAGAAGTAAGAGAGGCCAGCTTCCTCCGACACTGCAGGAGGATGTGAGCAGAATAGCTCCAGTCATCACTGCTTTTCACCATAACACACACCCACACACATACATCTATCTGGTGCTATTAAATCCCAGCTCAAGCACATAGCTCCGTGGCCATATGGTCTTCTCGTTGCTTCCCTCCTGTCCCACTGGGTAAACAGCCGTCAAAAAACAGCACTTCTCTCAGATGGTTGTTTAGCTCCTGATCTCCCCTTATCAGATCTCTTCGACTGTCTCATTAGTGCTGAACGTCTCGGTCAATATCTTCACATTAAATTTTCAGCTGCACGCCATGCTCATATTCAAATCTGGCTTTATTTTCTTGGATTTCCTGTCACCAAATGTTTCATTGGCTTTAATGAGACACACATCTTCCATGCCTGCTAAAGAAAAAATATTTTACGTGATAATGTAAAGACTTCATTATTCTATCCCATATGTTTCATTATTGAACTTGTGTGCAATCAAAACAACATACAAGAATATATTTGTTTCTGTTTTTGTCCAATTCTCAGCTTTTAACATTTAAAAGTGTTCCAGCAATTAGTTTTTTTTGTGTAATTTAGGGAAAAAAGATGTGTGAAATTATTCAAATTTGTGTCCCATTTCTTTGCGAACATGCAGACGTGCTGCAAAGTTAATGTAACTGTCACAAAAATCTTACGGCATAATGTACTTACCTAATGGCAAAATAACTCCATTTAAAGATGCAGCTTGAAAGACAGAAACAAATAAATGCTGCTTTGAATGAATACTATGGTTGGTATAAAGGAAAAAAAAATGTTTCGAGGTTTTACTGGATCATTAAAATGTGGCATGCAGCTTGCACAGTAGTGTAACATGTCTTATGTGAGATTTATTACACCTCATTTTGGCAATATCATACAGGACTAGAAATTCCATTTCCACTACTGTGGACACACTTTTTTTTTTATAATTTGATATCAGTTATAATGACTATTTCAGGCATGTCAAAGCGAGAAAGGATCTGTGGTCTAATAAAATCTGCAGCTGTTCTCATCCACTGTGCTGAGCAGCTTTCTTCTCTGTTTCATCACTTTTTTCTATCTTTCCCTAACTCAACAGAACGTTCCTAGAATTTAGAAACGGTCCGTAGTGGTTCCATTGCCCAAACACTCCCCCTGCAAAGTCTTTAATGATTTTAGACCATTAGTTATTAAGTGTGTCGAGAAACTGCTGAAAATGGTGCTTCTACAGAAAAAAAAAAGAGAATTTCGGGATCCTTTACAGCAGTGTTCTCAAACTGTAGTCCTCAATGGACGCCATCCTGCAGCTTAGCTGTCTTTGTTTCAACACACCTAAATCCAACATGAGCTCATTAGCAGAGCTCTGCATACCGACTGCATGCTGGTGAATTAGTTAAGCCATGTAGTTCAGGTGTTAAGGTCAAGGTGCAGATCTGAAAGTTACAGGACATTGACTCTTGAGGATTTTAGTTTAAGTCCACCGCTTTACAGTTTGCTTACAGTGCTGAATGAAAGGTAAAGAGATGATAAGCCTTAATCTGATATCCATCTAATTCAGAGTAAAACACATGTATGGTTTTATTTGTCGATTTCTCTCAATTTATTTCAATTTACCCACTGGTTTAACTTGATTTAATTTTAATCCGATAGGCTGGATTCTGTTTTTTTAAACTGAATTTTATTAGCAAGGGAAAGTACAACCATGTCAGAAGGGCAGTTATCTTCTTGTGGGATTTTTTTATTTGTATTTTACTTTACACTGTTTGCTTTAATGACTGTCATAGCCAGCAAAATGGTGGATATATTTCAGATATTGTCAGCCTCCTTGGTTAGGATCAAGGTTATCCTCTTCTGAATAATCCTAAATGTCAACTGTCCTGTCCTGATGATTTGAATCTTTGAACTATTTGTGTTTTTTTACAGCTTAATGTATCCAAGATTCATAGATTACAGATTTTGTAATAACATATTTTGGATGCAAGCCACATGTTCCTCAGATATCAACTAATGTAGGTCACTAAGCAAACCTAAAATACCTTGTAAATGTCAGTAGCAAAGCTGCATGTTCTGATCCCAGTTCAGGGTTCATCGTGTTTTTTAAGAATAAGTGTAACCATGAATTAATTCATGTCAAAAACAGCTGTCAAAAACTCTAGGCAAAGGGTTTTTGACAGCTGTGTTTTTCCTGCTTTTTAGCTAGTGTGGTCCCTGAAAACAGTTTTTAATTTTAGCTTGTGTATTATTTATTTACTAATGTATGTATGTTTCATGTTGTTTAGGCCTATCGTGCCAATTTCCTAAACCTAAATTGGTTGCAGCTATTGCATTCAGTGTTATATCCTTAAGGGAGGTTAAGGCTTTATTTTATATTTTTCATGTGAACTGCTGTAAAACATATCACCTACTGAGATGTAAATTAAGAATAGCATAATAGAACAAAGTCATCTCAAAGCTCCCAGTGCATTTTCAACATAAAAAGCTTAATACAATTCTGGCAAATCCTAATGTTTTAATGTTTTTTTTTTGCGATATCAAGTATATAGAGTATAGTTTAGTCTAATGTTTGTTATATAAAATACTCTGGGCTTCACCCACAAGAGTCCCCTCTTTGATATTCGGCATACTTCTATTTTCATTTCATGAGTTTCTACATTATCATAATTCAAATAACCATATTTCCTTTTCTGAAAATATTTTCTTATAAAAGATGATGCATGAAAACTGTAGAGCATAAACTTGTATTATGAACTTACTCTTAGAGTGATGGTTTCCATGATCTATTAAAAGCTTGTTTCCATGGTTTCCAAAAACAGATGTGTTTTAGCTTGTCCTGCATTACACATTAACAAACATATACAGCTTAAGAATTTAAAAAGTCATCCAAGCAGAGCTGTATTTTAGAATAAGGACAACAATGTTTTTATATATATATATATTTTTTTTAGGCATTTCTAAATAATTTTTGGTGATTTTGGTGTGGCCTGTTAACAGGGTAAACTGGAAGGGGATCTGGGAATGATTACAGGGTCTTATGTTCTTGATTTTTTTCAGACAGATACTGAACTTAAGAGTTCCATTTGAAATCCCAAAGCCATCTTTTTTTGTCAACTAATAGAGATATGGGATAAACAGTTCCAAAATACTTTTAGATTATTAACATTATTACTTGCTGATCATCATGAGACAGCTGTTTTCAAAGACCATACAGTAATTACACAACGATCCTTATAAAAAAATTATATATTATTTGTGTATTTGTTATGAAATCTGCTTGACCAGGATTTAAATATGACCTCTTTATACAAGACAGGCAGAGATCTGTCTCCCACCCAGCTCGCTGGACACAATCAAGTTTACTCGATTGATGATTTCACCTCAGCGCTCTCCGCTCAGCCCTCACACACCTGGAAATGAAAGACTATTATGTAGACTTTGACTTAGACAACGTTTATTGTCATTTTGTATACACAGTGTGTGCAAGACGAAATTTTGTTTTGTACAGCTTTCATGACATTTCCATTCCTTACAGTACAGCAGTGATCTAATTTACACAGTGTGGAGGAAGAAGAAGAAAAAAAAAGCATGGTGCAAAAAAATTTATTGGGATACTGGTCATAGAATTCAGCTCGGTTTTAAACATTACCATTACCAACATTCCATTCAAGAAGTTGACCAAATACTGCTCAATACTTCACTATGAAACTGGGTGTTGGATTTCTTGACAGACTAATCAAGTAGGTCTAGTTCAGGTTTGCAGCAACACCTCCAGTACAATACCTCATAACAACCACTGACAATTGAAAATGCTGCTGTGCAGAGAATGACCAGCACCAATTTTCTGGGTGTGCACATCTCTTAAGACTTGTCATTGAACACGAACACTACGACTGGCTGGGAAAGGCCATTAACACCTACACTATCCGGAGGAAATGTAGGCGTTAATGGTCTACAGGCTCTTTCTACAGAGTAACTATTCTGGAGCATCCTGCATCTCTGTACAGTATGTTATTGTGCCATCACTGTGTTTTGCTATAACACTATGCAGTACATGTAAAAAGCAGCATAGGAAATCCTTTATGCCCCTCCCTTGTGGACATATAACACCCGTCTCATCCTCAAAGCCCTCAGACTGCAGGTGAGCCCTCCCACCCATCTGACAGCCTCTTCACCCTGCTGCCTTCAGGAAGGAAGCCAGTTGTCTCCCAGCTCTGTGCCCCATCTCCCTTCAGCCCCTAGCACAAACAAATCTCTGGACCTTTACCCACCTTCTTCTCTCTTTCCCTCTCCAGGGGTCGGCTTTGTTCTATCTATGAAACAGCTGTACTTTGGTAGAAAACAACCTTGACATAAACATATAAACAAGTCAGGAATGGCACCCATCTCTTTTTTTATCCAATCATTTTATTTATCAACTTGTTGCATGCAGTTTTATTATTGCATTTCAGATATGGCTTGTTTGCTGCACCATCAGTCTGTGAGGATCAGGATTTTAATTTTATTGTATGTGTGGCATTAACAGCAAAACTGAAATTAAATTTGAGTAACTAACAAAAAAAAAAACGGGTAAAAACACAATAATTTCTCTAGTACTTGGGTTGTCTTTTTTTTAAACTAAGCATTTGCAAACACACTGCTTTATCCATTGCCAATACTAAGTCATTATACGCATGTACCAGGTCTTTCCCATAAAACAACACTTTGTTTTATATGTTTATGATCCGAGAGGAGAGATAAACCTTTTAGGGCATAGCGCTCGTGGGTGGATCAGAAGAGTGAAGTAGACTGAGGGATATATTAAAACAAACCACAGATAAAAAATGAATTGGAAAAACAAAAACAAAATATAAAGCCCATTTTTAGAGAGTATAAGATGAAAGTCTTATCTTTGCATAATGTCTGTCTTGATAAAAGCTTGTTCTTAAAAAGTGGTACTGTAGCAATGATCATGGTAAATTACTAAAGTTTGGAATAAATACATTTCATTTAACATTATCAATTTAAAAGAGAGTATGAACATAATTTTACATCTGCTTACTCCTTTTTGACAAAAAGATTATTTAAAATAAATATTAGTTTTCATGTATAGAGAAAAGTTTCTTTTTATTTGTATTTATATTCAAAATAAAGGAATTTTAATCCAATATATAGTGATCATGTCTTATCCAGGTTTGCTATATTACCCATGTTTAGTTGTCCTAACTGGCAGCGAAGTTGCTTAACCTATTACCTACTAGTTGATCACAATTACAACCAATTTCAATTAAAACGTTGGTGAGTTGCTATGCAAAAGCAGAAATACAGAGCAATATTTCACATTTTTATGAAAATTTGGAAGTTTAAATTACAAACTGTTTGGGTCTTTAAGAAAGGCCTGAAGACATTCATATTTCAAAGGGATTTTTAATAGCTGATTTTAATTTTGTTTTTTATTATTATTTGTTGATGAAGGTTCTCAGTCATCCAGGTCATAGTCATTCCGTAAAAATTAAAAAAATATCCACTGGACTTGGTTTTCAAGATTTGAAGACGTTTCGCCACCTCTCCAGGAAGCTTTCTCAATTCAAATGTCTGGATCCGCAGTGAGTTTGAGTCTTATATAGACAACGCCTTGTATCGCTTGGAAACATGCAATGGAAACCGATGAATGGGTCGTTAGTTCCATCGTTAGCCTGTAATATCTGAACCTGTCTATGATTCTAGGGGTCGGTCGTTAAAGGGGGGATTGTCATTAAGGGGGGGATTGTCTCCTGTAATACCTGAAACCTGTCTATGATTGTTAAGGGTTGGTCGTTAAGGAGGTATTGTTCACCGGCTGGAGCGGTGAACAATACTGGAACTGGAATACTGGAACTCGTTCCTCTGTGATGGGGTGGGGGGTTTGGTGATATCTGGAAGGGATCATGTCTAAAACGACCAACCCTTAACAATCATAGACAGGTTTCAGGCATTACAGGAGACAATCCCCCCCTTAATGACAATCCCCCCTTTAACGACCGACCCGTAGAATCATAGACAGGTTCAGATATTACAGGCTAACGATGGAACTAACGACCCATTCATCGGTTTCCATTGCATGTTTCCAAGCGATACAAGGCTTTGTCTATATAAGACTCAAACTCACTGCGGATCCAGACATTTGAATTGAGAAAGCTTCCTGGAGAGGTGGCGAAACGTCTTCAAATCTTGAAAACCAAGTCCAGTGGATATTTTTTTAATTTTTACGGAATATTATTTGTTGATTTTGTTATACTGTAAACTTGGAACAGTTTTAACACCGATAAGAGATTTCTTTAAAATGTAAATTTTTATTTAAAATGTAAATACAATTATTATTATTTTATGAACACAAATGTCTTGACTGGATTATACTTTTATACAGCTCTAGTCATTTTTGGGGCTTTTAACAATATGCATTATTGTATGCACAATATGCATACATTTTGTCTGTGAAAGCAAACCGTAGCGATTATTAAAGGATGTGTGTTTTAGTACCGGGGATTAATATATGAAATTTATGTGACTTATCGAAAAATATGCGCCATTCAGATTCAGTTTGCAGACAAAAAAAATACATTTTAAGTTGTTTGATTTATAATACAGTAAACATCTTGAAAACTTCAAATTTGTTTTTTATTTACAAATTAAGTGCGAAGTGATAGTTTAACAAATGCATCTTGATATCTGGGTAAAGGGTAGGTAAAACAATCCATGTTTCAACTGAAACATTTTCTATTAGTTTAGTTCTATCTTTGCATGCAAGCTCAATTATTGAGATATTTGCGAGTTAAAAATCACAGAACCTATCTTTTACTGTTCCAGACAAAGGCAAGAGCTGCCAAGCCCACATTCAAATCGAAAGAAACATGGCTACGAGCGGGATATTTGTATAGCAGCTGCTGTCACATCTGTCAGAATCCACAATTTCCTCTTTAAAATAAAAACAGCAAGTGCATAAATGTGGAAGATGCTGTGGTTCCTCCTGGCATCTGCCCCTATGTCATTTGTTTCTGTGATTGGCTAAAACCTAATTTTGGTAGGCAGGCAATAGGTGTCGCTTTTGAGCAGTCAGCTTGAAAGGTTCTGCTGAACAGCCCTCCTCTCCCCATACGAGTGACTGGGAGCAGACTGAGATTGATAATATGTTGAACTAAACCTGAGTGCCACATATGATCAATCTAGGTTTCCAGGTTTGGTTGGTCTACACCCAGGTGATTATTTTCAGTGTATGTGTAAAAAGAAATAAATAATTTACAAATTGTTGCAAAGTAAGTGATTGAAAATATTATTCCATACAATATCTTTATAAAAGAATAGATCTTGAGAATTTATCAATTTCCTTAAGCCTGGATTAAATGTGTGGCTTTTTAAATGTTAAACATTCTACTTTCATTAAGTTTGAAAGGTACCAAAACTCTTTCAGGCTAAATGATCCAGCAAATCTACATTCAGGGAAGGTAAACGAGTAATGCGGTGTAATCAGATTATTTTGATTTACTTAAAATGTAGTGAGTGGCTACTCTGTGTTTTTCTTCCCTTTCCCTCCTCTATTCTTCTTCTCCCTTTTTTGCTTTTCCATCTTACCCTCCATCCTTATTTTTTCTTTCTTTTTTTCTTGTTCTTCTCTGCTGTGTGACGCTGAATGCAGTCGTATACAATGGTGGTCTCATTACTCAAGCTCTCATGGCAAACTAGTCTCGAGGGAGAGCACGCACACTTTTTAAAAAGTGCCCTGTCACATTGAGGCACATGATTTGCATTTAGGGTAAAACCAGCCAAGACTCTCAAATCTTATTTATGGGTAGAGGGAACTCCTTTGTCACTGTAGTGTTGGGGGATCGGTTATTGTCAAACTTAATCTTGTTAAACTATCACAGTTTTAAAAAAGACAAATACCTACCCACATATATACAGAGTGATATCAAAGAAAAAAAGCAAAGTGTTTTTTTTTTTTTGTAAACAGGTTATAATCTTTAAAAAGGTTCTGGCCATTATACAACAAAAAACTAATACATGAAAAGTAATACAACAAAAGCAAATAATCAGCCTAATGGGATGTCTGACAAGAAGATTTGATGCTTGTACAATGTGAGGTGAAGCACTGAATTGTAATTGTATGCATGTATTGCATGTGCACAAAATATTAATGCTATTAGCTATTATCATAAATAGTTTAGGGCATGTAAGTGCTTACATGGATGATGCCAAGAGAATGAGTTTACCATCCAACAATGAATGCTATCAGTTTGATAGCTACTTTAAATGCATATCGGAGAAGGGACAGGAAAGCTTTTTTTAAATCAGGCTCACATATTGAAAGTTCAGATTAACTGAACCAGTTTTATGCAGCAGGACTTTTCTCTCTCTCCTCCATTCATTGTTTACACCATGCTCCTCTACCTTCCTCCTCCTTCCTTATTTTCTTTCTTACTACGTCACTCACTGGTTTGGTATACAGTAGCAGCCATTCAAAATGGTCCTTCCCAGTCAAACACCAGCTGAATGGCAGCCCACTTTCCTGCAACTCCCAGCAAAATCCCCACCAACTTCCAGCCACTGGTGTGACCCCCTCCTTCTCCTGGGCGTGCATATTTTTTTTACTCTGACTCTGCCCTTCACTGAATTACAGGGTCTGACCAGAAGATGACATTTCTGTTTAGATCTTAATGTCCACAAATCATGACAGAATATTTTAGTACAAATACTGATGCTTAAAAAATGAATTGTAGGGGACCAGCCAAGGGCCCATAAAGGAAAGCTGTGAAATGTTGAATGGCTACTACTGTAAGTATTACAATACAACTAGTGCAGCTTCTGTACCTTTTGGCAATTATATCTTTACTCCAAAGACTTTCTGTAAGGATACCTGATGTAGCTCTGTGTTTATTAAGCCAAAGCATTTTTAACATTTCTAATATAACAATGTAATATACTGTAAACATGTTAGCCTATTTTGGTCATGTGGCATGCAGAACTTATCCCCTTTTAACTAAGAAAGGAAATCATTTTAAGCCTTAATTTCAATTTATGTGGCAAAGCCTATAGCCAGTTGTAAACAAACAATGTAGACTGCTGAATAACATGATCCTATCTTGCAAAATACAGTATCTTGCTGCATTATTTTTATACGACATAGGATTAAACATGAATAAAAAATTTGCTCCTTGAGCACCATGGTCTTTTGTCATGTCCTCAGAGGTAACAAAAAGTGTCTAAACTTTACACAGACTTTTTCCGTCATGTCACCATCTTGCTTTTTTTGTTGTTTGCTGTATCTGTGGAAAAAGGTTCACTGCTGCAAACAATTTATGCATGGCCCCCAATTATTAGCTGAAATATTTACCAGGGCATTCTTGCAACATCTGAGTGGGACCTCCTTAAATTTTGTAAAATATATACATTTTTGAATTTAAACATTCACTGCAGTGTAGTTCTTTCGCATATCCATTTTTTTACTGTTTCTACACTAGCATAGAAATATATTGTAGGAGCAATAACATGTTTTACCTCATGTAAATATCATGGCATGGCTTGTAAGATTTTGGTTGAGCCAGTATGACAATGAACCTCCATCTAACCATCTTTTACTACTTGTCTGTCAGAGTCACTGATGCATATCTTCAACAATCTATTTGTGAAACATAGGCGACACCCGGGTCAGGTTTCCAGTTCATCACAGGGTAACTAATATAATCATACACACCTGCAAAACTTTGAGAGATACCAGTTTATCTAAAAGTCATGTTTTTGGTCTGTGGGAATAAGCCAGAGTGCCTGGGGAGAACCCAGGGAAAACATGTAAACCTTGTGCAGAAACCCCTATGGCAGGGATCAAACCCGAGACCTTCTTGCCGCAAGGCAACAATTGTGGCATCAACATGCAGTCCACAATTGACTTTTTCTTTTTTTTTTTTACTTAATTTAAATTTATCAGCAGTGGCAAAAAGAGAAAATCTTGAAGCTAGAACTCATCCTAAAATCAGTTTTTCTGAGTAGAAAGCCACTCATACCCTTTTCTATAATGTGCTCTTCCTACACTCTACATTTCTTAAAATTGAAGGACTAATGGTACATTGTTTCAAATTGTACTTAGTTTCTATGAAACGGGTAAACCCGGACTTTTCCTTTTAGGGTTTCACTAATTACAATTTTATCAGTGAATTGCAATCTTTAGTTTTTGTACAGATTACACTAGTTATTAGTTATTTTAACAATATCCCTTGAGCCATTTCAAGAGGGTGAGTAGAGCAGTATTTTTATTTGTTTATTTCTTAGCTTTGATGGTATGTGTTATTGTTAATGAAATATAATGGTGAAGCGGCAACATCACTGCTTGCTCCTGAAAAGCTAGTCTCAAAAACAAGCTTTTACTAATATTCCAAAGGAGACTTTCATATAAACCATTTATACAATTTGCATTAATAAAGCAATACTCTCCATGTTTTTTTACTGAGAAAATATAGATCCTTTACCGAAATCTGAATCGTTAGCTAGGGAAAATTTGGATATCCTATTTTCATCTTTGAAGAAACAAAATAAACTGTTTTGTAACTTCATTAGAGGTTCCTATGACAGTCAGTAACTGGTTAAATCAGCTTAGTGTATCAATTCAAAAATATACTAAGGCTGAAATTTTTACTACTATGTTGATTCGTTTGGTTAGGAGAATGACATTAACAGATCTTTTTTAAGCTTTCAGCTCTTTAGCATTCACAAGGTGCAGCTGAAACGGCTGTGTAATTTGATTCTGAAGTTTTTCAAACTGGGCTGTAAAAGCTCGTGATCAGCAGTAAAGTCTCGCTTGGAGCTATATATCTTTGGTCTGATCAATGTAAAAGTGCTGTGTGGCATTAGGTTACTCTGTGTTTATATATGTGTGTATATATATATATATATATATATATATATATATATATATATATATATATATATATATATATATATATATATATATATATATATATATATCGAAGGTTATAGATTTTGAAGTAGATTTTACAACGTGGGAGAGCTTTGATATTTTATTGCTTTATATCAACACTATCCTGCAAATTGCTAATGGCTTATGACGTTGGGGATCTTCTAAACCTCCATCAATGTTTACCACACATTTTTTGCAATGTGCTTTTGATAAAGTAAAATCCTATTTTAGCAGCCATATACGTACAGTTTCTCTACATAGTATAGAATATGATTTCTGACAGACTACACTGCATGAAAAGTGGGATTTTCGTCAATATACGGCACTGTAGATTGTCGTGGAACTTGAGGTTAGCGGCAGTTTACGGCAATTTGCAGGCTTCGTCGAAAACTCCCGTAAATTGTCAGAAATTGACGTGGAATTTCTTAGGCAGTGTTCCCCCCATGCCTCCCCCCCATGGAATTCTAGGGGAGGCTTTAACATGTAAATGAACATGCTGTGAGCTATACAAATGCAAACCAGGGTTGCAGGGGGGGTTTTACCCCAAGTGACATCTTTCTGAGGAAGAAAATCTCTGATACAAAGAGATCAGGCTTAGTATAGCCTCTCACATTTTAGCTTGAATTGATTTATTTAATTAAAGTATAGAGACCAAAACAGATCTTTAGCTGACAGAGCAATACATTTAGAGCAGTAATTATTTTTAAAAAAATTTGCATTTAAGATAAAAAATAAAATATTGTCTGTCAATATGCTCAATTCACAATTACTTAAGTGGAAAAGTTTCAAGAAATGAGTCTGAGATGATTCACTTTATAACATGGCGCATTATCCTGTTGGAAGTAGCCATCAGAAGATTGGTACACTGTGGTCATACGGTCTGGCCAGGTCAAGATCCGCAATTGCAATTGCACCAAACAGGAAAAAGAACATCGACAAATTCCGGTTCGTCAAATTAAAATATAGCAGCAACAGATTGGTGACTAGAAATTATAGCACAATTCTTATAAATATCTAAAAAAAAAAAAAAAAAAACTAACACCGTTTATTTAAATGATTGGATCCAGACTATTGGTTATTCACCAACCAGGAAGCAGATTTCTCATCTCCATTAAAATATTTATTTTATACCGAGGGACTTAAAGTTTAATCAAATCCAGTTAAAAGAAACTTCTTATTACAGGAATGAAAAGAGATGCTAAGTTGTAGAGAACAAGTTCATAAAAAAAAAAAGCAGTTTTGAATTATCCTTATCTCTGTTACAAAAATCTACAAAAATATATATATATATATTTGGGCAGAAACTGAACATATGCTGGATGATGGTGGGATTTTTTTAATATGTCATATTAAATTAAGCGCTCACAGGGTTCATACAGGAATGAGTGACTCTAATTTAATGCTATTTTAATGCTATTAGAAATGATTTTAATGCCATCAACAAGAACCATGTACCCAAGTTATTAGTGTACATGAAATATGAAGGAGCTGCAAGCAGAGTTCCATGACTCCTGTATGTATGTAAACACACACACACACACACACACACACACACATATATACGTATATATATTCTCTAGCTTTTTCTCCGCCTCGAGCTTCCTTTCCGAACATACGGCTTTATAAACAGTTCCACGCAAATTAATAGCGATATAATATCTGACGACATTGTTTTTAGAAGCATTTTTATTAAAGAATCATAAATGCAACGATAAACATATTTAATTAATTTTAGTGCCAATTAAGGCCTTGATTAAAAAAAGAATTATGAATTGTAATTATTTTTAATGATCCGCGGAAACCCTGGTTCATCTGGCGCATGCCCTCTACGATCTCCAAGGAACTCAGAGAGGAGGGGACGGAGCCACAGCGGCGGCTGTAGGCTTTGCTTTTTGCAGCCGGTCTGGAGCGCAGCGGGGCGGAGCGGAGCGGAGCGCAGACGGAGTATGTGGGATTTCGGGGTAAAACTCTTCTTGGACGCGATGGCGACTCTGCATCGAACAAGACGAACTCAAAGAAGAGATGCTAGCGGTAAATATATGTTCGATTACTGCCTGCTAAGCTAAAAGCGGCCTAGCCTGAGCTATGGCTAATAGCAGCCTAGCTATTAGCCTATCTAGCCTAGCCTTGCAAGAACAAGCTTTATTAAAGTGCATTTTTTGTGATTTACAGGAAGCAGTACGCCGTCTTAACAACTCGGAGACTAATTGCAGGCGCTATGAACCGGAGCAAGGGTAAGATTTAAAGAATATGCTTTCATTCTGCGGTAAAAGGTAATGGATACCGATCATAGCTTTACATTTTGTTTTCACAGACCTCCTTTTTGCTCGGAGCCATAATCAGCAAGTCCAGATTTGCACGATGATGATAAAGACGACATTGTGTGTAAGTGACTTGTTTTAATGTTTTCTCCTTCCTTGTTACTGTGACCTGCGTTTGATTTTTTATTTATACCACTCTCATTTAATTGTTTTCCAGCTGCCTGTAAGACGTATTTTCAGACGGTACGCAGGAGCTTCAGATATACGCTGCCAGCCAACACGCTGCGTGCGGAGGCTATCTGCTCGGAGTCGGGCCAGAAGAAAGAGGGTAAGACTTTATTTGGTGACTATTTTTCAGGTGCATTGATAGATGTGTTGTGTCCATACGCAGTGCGCTGATTCATTGTTTTTTTTTTTCAGCTGCTGAAAGCGAGGCAGAGTGTGCTAGCAGATGAGGAAGTGGAACTCTGGAAGTCCGCCGTCGTCAGCGGTGTCTCTGGATGGATTGTACGGTCGCCACAGTTTCGTAGGCCGGATCCCTCTGAACTCTGTGTTAAGCTGCAGTCCCGGTTAGAAGCGATGCCGAAGTACAGAGCCACGCACAGTAGGCGTCTGCACATCGGACCTGCCTCGGAGGGAATGCTGCCCGTTACCTCCAACCCCGAGGAAGCAAACGGACCGTTCACGGACTTTTAATTTTTAGAAACGCATGTGTTTGGATACGCGTTGTATATAGTTGTGTGTGTTTTAATAAAGCTCTTTCTTTGCATAAACAGCTTCCTGGCAAATGTTCATTTCCTGTATAAATTCATTCATGTCCTTGATGGTAGCATAATAATTGTGTAGTAGTGTAGGATAACATAAATACACAGCATATGAATGAATAAATATATGAATGAATAAATAAATATATATATATATATATGAATAAATATATATATGTAAATATATATATATGCCAACCAATCACGAGCGACTTTACTTGTTTAAAAAGAAGCGGTTCCGTCCAATACTCAGTAAGAAAATTAAAGCCTGGCGTGGCCACGTGTGGTTTTGCTGCCAATCACGAGCGATTTCATTTGTTTGAGAATAGTGGTTTCAGCCAATACTGAGTAGGTTATTCAAGCCAGACCTGGCCAGCCGCGCGGGTTTGCTGCATTCATATGCTAATTAGGGCCATTAGTACAGCTGATCGCTCTCCACATACGTCACGGTACGTTTCCGACAATTTGTGGCACGACAAACGCGGACAAGCACGGGTTGCAAATTGTCGGAAACTGACGAAAATCAGGCAGATCTGCGGGAGTTTACGGGGGTTTACGGGGACGAAAATCTCACTTTTCATGCAGTGAACGCAATAGTTACTTTTACTAGGAACTAGTTACTTTTATTGTGGAGTAACTCAGTTAGTAACTCAGTTACTTTTTGGGAGAAGTAACTAGTAACTATAACTAATTACTTTTTCAAAGTAACGTGCCCAACACTGGTTCCAATTAAATATGTCTTAAACTTAAATAATTAGAATATTCACAATGGTTATTTTGTGACTGTTCAAACAACTTGGAATCAATCATGCAAAGCAATGTTGGCTTTGGTTTTGCTCGTCATCTAATCCCTTTGTGACTCCTTGATGTTTAGATCAGGGATATGATGGGGGGTTCACCATCTGTTACTTCTTCTTCCGGTCACTTAAGGCACCTTTTATGATCATGGCTGTACGTTTGAAGTCATTTTCATGATATCAGATAAGTTAGAAACAGACCAAAATATTTCACTGAAGACTGATTTACTTGATAATGTGTTTGAATTTTACTGTATTTGTAAGGTAATCGCTCTATATTATGCTTTAGTTACTACTAATGTTAAAATTAATGTACTTTTAATTTGTTTATTTTTACATTCCTTAAGTAGGTGTCCAAAAGTTTTGTCCTTAAGTCCTTTATACAAAGACATGGATTTTTGCCAAAATTATATGTTCTCTGGTGAGTGCTTACATATTATTCATCATTTATCCTGTAAGAATAAGTTTTTGCCTCTATTCTTTAAGAACACTTTTTGTAATACAGGCAAAAATGTATATTGTCTAAAACTGAACAATGTCCATGTTTGAAAGACACATAGATTTATGAACCGACCCTTTAATAAAGGTAAAAAGCCATTCTGCTCTGCTTGTAGCCTTTCTGTATTAGTTTTGACTCGCAAACTTGAGCGCTTAAGGTGCTTTGCCGCTTAGCAGTGCATTGTTTTTTGTAACGTGTTCCAAGCATTGGCTAAATTCACAGTCATGGCATTATTCAGATTACTGACCTCATTTTAAATAGAGAAGCGTTCAGATTATGGTGCCTGCATGAGATTTTTCTTAGATATTGTAATCCAGTTTTACATGTTACAGTTGGCTGTGAGCTTTATGACTAAGGCCCCTACTACTTTCTCTACATCAATAAAATATTTGTGCCAATCCAAACCCCTATTACACTCACCATTTTCAACACAGAGTATTATGGGAGCTTTTTATTTTATTTTATTTTTTTAAATATTTAATCTTTTGACCTTCAGTCATTCTGTACAGCATTGATTTTAGATCAGCCTGTAAGCAACATTGTGAACTAGCAGTGTTTTATGTGTAATCTTCAGCTTTTATTGGATGAACTAGTACACTTTATTGTACTCAAAATGCCACTAAAATGAATGCCCCATTAAAGAACTGCATATTTCCTTTTAATGTCCACACTGCATAATTCTGTGAGATATGCTGCCTATGGTAAATAATGCTCAAACATCACCCTATTGCACATCTCGTACTGTAGCATCAGCGATTTGATACCCTGCTGACACAGAGATTTGGACATGCTCAAAAATGTCACCACTGCTTTGGTAATTATGCAAGTTTTGCCCAAAATCTGAAGCAGTGACCAAATGATAAAAATTAACCTCAGTGAATACTATGCAACCTATTGGCTCTGAAAAGTCACTTGCAAACACAATGCTGATCCCTTCATATGTAAAAATGGAAAGAAATTTAAAGCAGACGTGACATTACATCTAATCTAACATTCACCTGAATCTGTGAGTTCCATACCCTTAATCCAAACATGCACACAATATAAAAAGCAAAGGATCTTTAAAAGCAATCCGTACATTTCAAAACTATGACATGTTTTTATATTCTGGATATCTTAATTTGTGTTTTAATATCATAGCAAGACAAGAAACAGTGAGACATCAGTCTAAGATGTCAAATCCAGTATTACCTCAATCAAAAATTGCAAAACGGTGAATTGTTGATAGCTTGTCAGTAAAGAGTAGATTTTAAATGATTTTTTTTCTTCATAAACCATTTAAGTACTTAAAGCATTCTAATACAGTGTCTGGTTAATCTATACATTCATTACCAGTGCTACCAGTGCTACTTCTTAATGCATTGTCTCCATTCAGTGCATCATCCATTACAGTTGGTTGTTGTATCCATCAGTGCTGCTTCGGTAACTATTGGCTATTTGTTGTGTTATTCAGTAGATTTGAATAGACATCCAGCCATGGTGATACATGTTTCTTTAAAGATGAGTGTGCCACACTAGATCTTGGTGCCAATTAGAGTAATTGTCTCTTGCGGTAGTGGTGGTTTCCATAGTAATCCTTCATGGAATTTAAGTAAGCTCACTGTTTACAATACATTAAGTATTCGAATCAATAGCTTGTAAATAGGTTTTCTTGGAAAATAGCTGTAATCATTTATCAATTAAAAGCCAATGCTCACTAAAGCCAAATATTTAACAGATACTTAAAAAAAAAGATTTTGCTTGTTTTTTTCCCTTCTGATTTATTTCTAGATTTATGTCTTTTTCTTGATTGTCTTGATTTAGTAAGTTTTTCTAACCAAGTAAAATCTGTCCCTAAATTTTGTGCGTTTTTGGGGGTTTGAAAAAAAATATCTGCAGAATAAGGTTTTCTTAAAACACTGAAAGTTGTCAGATGGGCACATAGCTCTTCCTATTTTGAGTGATAAAGCGCGAGCGATCCCCAAATTCCTGAGCATATGCATAGCTAGGTGAACTCTTAAAGCTTAATTGTCATGGTGGGAAGTTAATTGGGTCTTTCATGCTGGGTGCAAGAGAAGGCAAGAGTAGTCTTTTCAAGATGTGTTACATACAATTAGAATAACTACTGACAACAGTGGCTGGACAAACTCAGTAAACTGAGAACTAATCACTTTATTTTGAAGTGTTTGCATCAGTGATACTGAGGGAAAAAAATAGTTACAGTGCACTGAAAAGAGAACCTGAAAATGTGACAGAAAACTTGTCCTACACATGCAGTATGTTTAGCTTGAAAAGGATTCTGTAGTGCTGAACAAGTGGCAGAGCTGGAGTTAGATTACCTTCTCAGCTCTTTCAATGAGGGTCTCCAAGTATCTCTCAAGAATTGAGTGTGATTCATCTTCGCTACATAGAATATTTGCATGACAAAGTACCATCTGTGAGGCTCGGTCATGCATTTATAATGTTTCCTATTTCTTTACTGTCTCTATAGGCTTTTGCATCCATCACTAATTTAACAAACCGGAGGTTCAATGTACTGTTGAGGAAATCGAGATACGACTCCAGCTCTGTGTTTCTCATGAGCTGCTGCTTCCCTAACGTTTCTATTTACTCATCTTTGTCTCTTGGGTTCAACAATTTTGGGATGTTTTTTTTTTCTTCATAAAATCAAACTTACTTTGAACTGAGAATTTGGTTTTTATTTCAGACCAGTTTCAGAATTCACATCAGGGATTAGTCTTGTCCTGGCCAAATAGATTATTTTACAGTGTAATCTGCAGCTATGAAAAACTGCAACACAGTAAAATAAAAAAACATCAAAATGCCCTAATGTTCTAATTATTTTCCCCTTTATTACTCTTTTAATTTGTATAGCCTTTTTTACTGTTTGCCTAAAAAGGTTATTTTCGTAACATTATAAATTCTAAACTGTAAATAATGCTTGTAAAAAATCCTGAATATTATCCTCCAATAAAGTTAGCATTTACCTTTCATATTGATTAATTTCTCTCCTTAATTTTAAATTTGTAAAAAAATAAAAAAATAAAAGAATAGGACTGCTGCAGATCTGTATTAATATTGTAATACTGTACCAGTATTATTTACTTGGTGTGTTTTATATTTGCTAGAGATCTCTGGGAACTCTGAGGACATCCCTCTGGTGCGCTGGCGGCAGCAGTGGCTGGAGAATGGGACACTTCTTTTTCACATCCACCATCAGGACGGCAGTGTGAACCTACCTGAACCAACTGAAGACCCCGCCAACGACTCTTCGAAGGAAGAGATGCGCATACTACACATCTCTGTGATGGTAAACAGATTTATGTCGGAAACTGATAAGGATGAAATAGAAATTACATCCGATTTCTAAACTACAATGTGTTCTTTTGGCACATGTTAGAGATCTAAACATAAATGAAAGGGCTGGATCTATCAAAGGTTTGCGTGTATAAAAACGTGAGTTGTTTCACTGCGCACGCTAAAAAATGTACAAACTGATCTATGAACGGCGTGCTAAAAGGATTTGGTCTTTAAAACGTGCTAAATAGCGCCTCTTATCCATTTAGTACTTTTTCTGCAATGAATATGCAATAATGGGCGTTTACACGCAAAAGTGCGTCTTGTGGGAGGAGAACATGTAAATATATTAATTTAGCACTCGCAAAGTGATTTATTAAACCTGAAAGCAATTTTGCTAACGGTATCTGACTCTATATTTAACACGTTTCAAAAGAAGGTGCAAATGGTCTGTATGCGTAATTGCGCACACATGGCAGCGGTTATTGTCGCAAGAAGGAGACATCAAAATGAAGCAAGGAGACGCAGAGAACGCATTTTTTCACTCCGTGTGAATATTTTTGGAATGAACAAGGAAACGATCATCAAAACATATCGTTTATCCAGCATTGCTATTTTGGAACTGTTGGGGGAACTCCGAATGGATTTGGAGCCAGCCACGAGGAGGACCCACGCAATACCAGATATCACAAAACTCCTTGTAACATTGCACTTTTTTGCATCTGGGTCATTCCAGCGTACGGTTGCAGCGAGAGCTGTGATCTCCCAATCTCGTTTTTTCAGAAGTGCTGTCCGAAGTGCTGTCTGACGGGGTCGGGGTTCTCCCCCTGGGCCTGTGGAGCAACGTGCCAAATGCTGCGGGGATGCATACGCGCAGTAATCTCATCCACAGTCACAGGCCAATACAAAACACTAGTTTTTTTTTTTTTTTTACTGCAGTGAAGTAGAAATTCAGCCACATACCACCTTAGGGAATAAAGGTTGCTAATTTATATATATATATATATATATATATATATATATATATAAATATATTTTTTTTTTTTGGGGGGGGGGGGTCACTGTAAGATTTAAATTTCTTAATGCACTAGTTTGCACAGACTACAAACTACTTTGCCGCAAACCACAAAACGCGCAAAACCATCATTTAAATAGGACGTCTCCAACAGTTTTGCACCTGCCACCAGTTACGCAATCACTCTTGTTAAATCCCCCGCAAACCATGGTTCAGCCCCTCGCGCAAAATTCCAGTTTGCGAGCGCAAATTACTGCACGCAAAATTGGATCTTGATAAATCCGGCCCAAAATGTTCTCTTAACTTGGTCTGAGTTAGAATAGCTGACACTAAGCACAATTTAGGTAAATTCCTTTGAAAGCTTTTTTTTTTTTTTTCATTTTCCATCTTTTTTTAAACCAGTGTTGTTAAAATCTAAGTTGCACTACACTTTTTAAAGTCCTTTACACAACAGTTTTGTACTTTATTAAACAAAATCCACTTCAAGCAATTGCTTATTTATTTATTGGTTTTGCAACTGAGAAAACTAATCTAATAGCCACAGGAAAAAAAAGTAAATTTTCAGTTATGCTTGGCTTTGAATTTTATATTTTGTAATTTATAATATTTAAGCATTTCTTTCTCTGTAAAATTGTTTTTGAATGTATCTCTATACATTATGTGCTTCACCTACATTACAGGGAGGATGACAAGTAGGGGCATTTTATCTACTTAAAGTAAACTTTTACCCTTTTGATATAAGGGAGATCTGAGATTTTTACAGAAGGACATGAATTTATGAAGTACCAAAACCCAGTGGCTGAGTGTATAATTTTGCATGCACACACTGTATCAAACCTTATCAGCTCTCTTGGCAGACTAGGAAATGAATCCTTAGAACTCTCCGCTTCCTCCTCTTGCCCTGAGGAAATGTATATTTATTAGATCTAAGATATGCCACACCTATTTGCAGTGCCCTTTTCTTGCCCAAAGACATTACAATCATGCTGTGATGGATGATATATATTTTCAGACATTCAAAGCTTATAATATCTGCATACACAAATGATTAGTCAGCTTTGGAAGACTTTCGCTAAAGGCTACATCTACTAACAGATGCAGTGAGGCCCACTTCAACACATTCAGACCTAATTTAATTCCAACTAGATTTTATTTCCGATGTAACGACAAATAGCTGGCCTTGTCCTATCCCCTAAATGCTCTTCATAAATTTGGGAACATCCATCCACCGAAAATAGAAAACAGAATGGTGTAAACATGTCTCAGTTGGAATATGAGGCTTTTCCACTGTGGTCCTTATCTTGTTGAATTTTCTCTATCTGTGTTTCACATCCCATCACCCTCAGGTTGGTGTCTTTGTGGTTCCTTACCTGCTAATTTGTCATCCCTAAAGCACAGTGGGGGGCAGCAGCTCTGCAAAAGGTGTTCTGTGAAGGTGTAGTCAGGCAAAGATTAGCATGCAAATTCAAGCAGACTGCAAGGACAGATGGAAGCTGTGCTACCACTGGGCCGCCCAGGCTGTGATGCAGCCTGCTACCTAGCTGGAGGCCTCGACCTATAAATCCTAAAGCCGTGTCACTAGTTGGGCTTCTTGTTGAATCAGAAAAGGTCCTGGGAACTCTGAGCATTTAAGCTGAGGCTCACATGTCACTGAAAGTTTTGAAAGGAATGCAACAGGATGTTGGGAAAAACCACAAGATATAGTCATATACAAATATTAAACAGCATACTGTTGTAAAATATCCAACTTTTGCCATATTAACATTCTCCCAACTCTTTAGGTATAGTGTACCTATGATAATATATCAATGCAATAATATCGCTTTTTAATAAGACTATTTTTAGGTACTTTTAAAACCTTTTGTATTCCCTCTTTTATAAAAAAGCCATAAATAAATCTATGACAAGAAATTTGGAATCCTCTGTAAAGCGTGCAAGATTGCAAGACTACGTATATGATCTTAACTTTCACTGGTAAAACTTTATATCACTTTATCATATATTGTTACCTTAATCCATTTCCTCATTTTCATTATACAGTATGTAAACAAGTTTGTAGACCTTCATAGAGCTATTTGTATCATTTAATGTACAAATCACTGTTTGAACCAAAACAGTGCTTTGGACTCACATGTTTCTTATATGTAGATAGAGGCCCATGTTTTATGCCTTTGCCACAAACTAAACATGGGTTTCTTTTTATAATAGGAAACACTGATATCACCTCAATATCTTAGCCATGTCATTTCTCATTATGTATATATTATCTCATGTTGGTGTGTTTTATTTTTTTTTTACTGTAAACCAACTAAACACAAAATCGATTAAATAAATGTAGTTGAAAATTTTTTTTACACTGATTAGCAGTCTAGCATTGCCTCCATTGCAGCTTATGGAGGTAAAATCTGTTTTGCTGTTTGGTAGTTTTTTATTTTTTATTTTTTTATTGGTGCAGTTTGAAAGGTTCACATACAGGTACATCTCTGTTTTTTTAACATCACTGTCTCCAACAGCCCCCTGGCTTTTAGACTTCTTCACGTCAATACATATTTCTAACAAATAAGACTCAGTAATGCTGTGTCATTAATATATGCCTCTAATCTTCAACCATTTTAAATCTTATGATTTGCTGGATTTGGCTTGTCCAACAGGAGCCCCTGCAGAGGCATGTGGAGTCTTGAAGTTTTTTCTTCTGAAGTATTGGCTCTGTACAAAAATAGGAGAACAAAATCAGTAAAGACTTTCTACAAAATTACTAAATTGTTCCTGACATGATGGTTACTTGTTTTGGCTGCCATACAGTATTCAAAGGTGTCAAACTGAATAAAAAGTTCATCTATGAAAGAAAAAATTGCAATAGTTGAAACCACGATCAAAATTGCAATTCAACTGTTCTTTCTTTCTTTTTTCTTTTCTTTTCTTTTCTTTTCTTTCTCTTTCCTGCCTGAATCTTGCTCACATGGTGCAGAATTGCCAGGAAAATCTTATCTTCCCCAATTGACTGCCTGGCCATCCTTGCCATCATATTATTCATAAATCGAATCATCAGTTGAATCAGATGCCCTGGATTTTAAGACTTGCAGAAAAGCCAGACATTTCATTGGCCCAAATTAAAAGGGGTATCAGGTTCACTAGACTAGACAGAAGTCTGGTTCTGAGGCAGGAAAAGTGGATCTAATTGGGTATTTGGGACTGTTTGCAATATTATGAATAGATTTGTGTCATTAATATATGCCTCTAATCTTCAACAATTTTAAATCTTATGATTTGCTGGATTTGGCTTGTCCAACAGGAGCCCCTGCAGAGGCATGTGGAGTCTTGAAGTTTTTTCTTCTGAAGTATTGGCTCTGTACAAAAATAGGAGAACAAAATCAGTAAAGACTTTCTACAAAATTACTAAATTGTCCCTGACATGATGGTTACTTGTTTTGGCTGCCATACAGTATTCAAAGGTGTCAAACTGAATAAAAAGTTCATCTATGAAAGAAAAAATTGCAATATTTGAAACCACGATCAAAATTGCAATTCAACTGTTCTTTCTTTCTTTTTTCTTTTCTTTTCTTTTCTTTCTCTTTCCTGCCTGAATCTTGCTCACATGGTGCAGAATTGCCAGGAAAATCTTATCTTCCCCAATTGACTGCCTGGCCATCCTTGCCATCATATTATTCATAAATCGAATCATCAGTTGAATCAGATGCCCAGGATTTTAAGACTTGCAGAAAAGCCAGACATTTCATTGGCCCAAATTAAAAGGGGTATCAGGTTCACTAGACTAGACAGAAGTCTGGTTCTGAGGCAGGAAAAGTGGATCTAATTGGGTATTTGGGACTGTTTGCAATATTATGAATAGATTTGGTTAATAATCATGTAGCTAATTTGAATGAATGAAGCTCAGGGAGGTTTGTGTGAAATCTTTTTGTTATCAGTTAGTCTCCTCATACCGTACAATGTTCAATGCTTTTTCCTTCTGCCTTTATATAAACTAGGAGACCACAATGTCCCCCACTGGCATCAGCTTTTCATCAGCAATAGATGACTAACCTTGTCTATACTCACACCATGTAAGACAGAAACAGTTCAAACACATAGTAAGCTTTAGTTTAGAACTCTGCAGGAATTAAACATCTAAAAACTAGTTCATGAAACTTTACAATGGGAACCAATTGTTACCAACCCCTCAATGGGTTGTGTTCTTCTGCGGCGTGATTGCTTTATCTATTAGGGCTCGTAGGCTGCATTGTGTTTCTGCTGTGCACATTTCTCCCTTTTTAATTTACAAATTTTAATCAGCTGCTGTTTGGCTACAGGGTCTCAATAGATCAATCCAATCAGCGCATAAAGTATGGAGGCATCCAAACAGAGTCAATTACATTATATGATTGCCTAATATTTTTAAGCTTCGGGGTACTAGATTTGATCCCCCCCCCACCCCCAAATACACACACAGACACACTATCTAGAACACACACCTCTTGACTCTGTTCTACCTCTACTATTTTTTCTTCTTGGTAAAGAGACATAGTAAAAGACAAATTGAAATGTTGATCTTCAAGTTTTCATTAATGAATAAAGCAACAGAGTACTTGCTGCTACTGTTAATAAAAGGTGTGGCCATGCAAATAAAAAAAGCTCTTGTGATAAAGTTACACCATGAAGTATAACACTAAAATATGTTTTTCGCTGATATTCTTGATTTTGCTAAACTACATTTTAGTTGTGTTTATAAACACAGATGCATTACACAAATAGGACATTTTCCTATATTTAATAGTATTTTTTTTCTAGTCAGCCAGTAACTATTTGGCATTTCCTATTTGCATACATAATTTGAAAGATGTAATGACAATCAAACAAGCTCTCGTTGTGGAATCAGCTACGGCACAGGATGCATATAGCTAGTTTTAAATATCCTACCTCTATATTATAGAGTTACCAGTTGGATTGCATACTGCACCTAATGAATGTCTCAGATTTCCCCTGACAGTAATGAAAAATTATCAGCTTACATTTCAGTTCTGTACTCTAAAGCTAAACAACAGAAATTGCTTAGTTATAATTTTGGTTTTCCTTGTTTCTATTATTAAAAAGGATTTTATGACAAATTTAGGAAATAAATCAAAGCACCACAGTCTGTAAGGGGTGCAAATAATAACATCTAAAGTTGTGTAATATACAATCATATGGGCTAATGAGGTTTAACATATATTTCATGCTTTATTCTTGTATTTGTAAAAATTTATTATGAATTATATTACTAAGACCAACACTAAACATCCACTTAAAAGTAATATTTTATTAAAGTAACTATATATCAGTCATTGATGCAGAAAAATTTACTTTTTTTCAATCTACATTTTAGTTGCCTGAGAAGGCATGGGACTTTAAATAAAGAACCTTCAGCCTTGTCTGTCTATGCATCTGGTGGATTATTACATTGCTATCTGGTTAGGGCAGTCTTTTACAGATTATTGGAAAATGTCAAAGAAATATGGTTTCCTACAAACACAATACATACGCTAAAAAAGTGCCCCTGATGTGAAGTGTACATAAATGTCCCCTACCTTTTGGGCTTATAATATATCTGAATCTAATATTATGCTAAACAAGAGCTCCGTGTGAACTAATGAAGGTTTCTTCACCTCAACATGGTGATTGCTTGACTGAGAAGATAGAAGAAATATACTTATTTGATGTTTAATAAAGCCAGTAGTAATTTAACCATTTAGGGGAACTTATTGTTTAATGGTCATGTGTCATTCACAAACGAATGGCTTTTAGAGCCAGCTCTTTGAAGTGAATGACTAGCAAGTCGCTTTTTTCACCTTCCTGTCACTTTCCCTTGCTCTCACCTTTCTCTTGAAGCTGCATGTGTTTAGTCAATACATGGCTTCAGCCGTGCTAAGCCGAGGTATGGAGGAGTGACAATTATGAACAAGGGCTTAGCATTTGGCTACGGATGTGTTAAGTGATGCAACACCATATGTAAGGCTGTTTTTACTGACTTCTGTTAAATGCTTAGGATTAGGTTGGTATTCAATGCAAATAAATTGAGACGGTGAGGTGAATTTCAATACTGGATTTAAGCTATATGGGATTTTATTTATTACAGTTTTACCAAAGTTGCATTTTTATAGAAAAAGAGTTAATTCAAACAACATAAAAATATATGAAGAGGCATTTTATTGTGAGTCAATCCAAGAGGGCTTATTCAAAAAGAGCCAGAGCCTATTCTAGTGTATTGAGCAGTCTACCTTTATAACAGGATGAAAAAACTTATCTGGCATAATTTTGAATGATATGTGTAGCTCAAGGTAAATTTTACACAGAATGTTCACAAAGGGAGGGACATTCAGCATTATTCTTTGGGGTGATTTTGCGGTACTTGAGCCAATCACAGCAGCATTAGTGTCTTTTAGGTTGTTTTTTAAAAAAAGGAATAGAGGGTAATTCAGCTAAAACTGCAGCCGGCATGTTTGTTTTGTTTCAGCCTGCTGCTTCTGGTTGACGTCATACAAGTCACTGCATTTCATTGGTCCAAAACATTTCTGTATCAGGGCCAATTCATCTGCTGGCTTCTGGCAAGATGTATTTTTTAAGGCATTGGTGAATTCACAAATCTTGTGACAATTAATCTTGCTTGCAAGGTAAGGCAAATCTGTACTTAAGTCTGGAAAACAAAAGAAATCAGAGCAGAACATAGCACAGCAGATCTAGTATTTTAATTTTTATGTTATTATGGACAACAAAAATATCTCATATATGTAACTGGATCTCTGAATTTCAAAAACTCCCCTTAGCTTTAGTCTGACTGTAGTCTCAAAAGAAAAGTTATATGTGATTAGAAAATGGCAGTGGGCCTGTTTATAGAAAGGCATTTCTTGGCTTAGAGAAAAGCTGTCACCTAACTGTTACGTTAATTCAGTATTGGTAATTCCTTAGTTATAAAAATAAAGGAAAAGGAAAAACATGCTTTTTCAAAATAGGCATGAGATCAATAAAATTTAAAGCAGAGTTTAAAGCTATAGCAAATAAAAAAAAATATATACTAATTGTCTCCCTATATTTAGTAAGAGGAGGTTGTTTTTGTCACGTTGCTCGGATCTTACGATACTTATTTGGCAACCACCCTAAATCTTGCAGTCATGAACTAGAATTTAAAAACCTTCAATCAATGTTGCCCTGTCCACCTGTAAAGCAGTACTATCTGATGAATATCAGCACCAAGATGTGCTCAATGATCATTGTAGCACTGTGATGTTTTGAAATGTCAGCAAAATGAAACAAATACATCTACAATGTGATAAATTGAATTTGTTCAGAAGCGTTTATTTACTGATCACAAGCAGATAGTAATAAACTAAAAATAGTTACAAAAATATGTAGATAAATCAAAATTGTCTCTTAGGTTTTATTTATTTATCTTTTTTCATGCCTCTTCTACATGCTGCTTACCCATTTACATTATTAACATTACATTCTGTAGTTTGTTATTCTCACAATGAATTCATTTAGAAATGTTCTGTAAATGTCAGTATTAGAAACTCATTTTTTTGCTTTCTGAGTCTCTTATATCACAGCTTTCTTATTTGAGGCCATTGTTGTCACAGTGCTTCCATTTTTCATTTCCGTACTATTTACAGTCACTCTGTACAAATTACACAAGAACAAACTATCAGACAGAGAAACACAAAGAGCAACAACTAAGAGGAAAAGTTAATCTGACATGACAAGAAGTCAACATCAGTTCATTTCTGCTCTCAGCTGAAATTTTACCCGTGGTCTTAAAAAACAACCAGCAGGTTTATTATTAAGTGCACTTGCTTAGGAGATGGATTATATACATGCTGCTTTGGTATTTTTGATTCTTATTAAAGTGTGAAAGATGCAGCACTTGTTTTCTGCTAAAAGAAAGAACATTTGTTGATTGTATAGCCATTTTCATTTTGAGGCTGCTATATTTATTGCTTTGTTCTTTTTTGTGGCTCTACAGTGGTTAAAATCAGTAACTAGACATATTAAACCTTATTATTAACTGCAAATGCAGTGTTGTACACTGTTTTTTTAAGGAATAGTTCAGGAGTTGGGGAGGCTGTTTTTTAATATTGTTTTAGCAATTATTGTCTCACCTGCATTAAATTGCCCCCTTGTTTTTGTCATACAGCATGATTCAGATAAGTTGAGGGCAGAGTCTTAATATAACTTATAGTTTTTAAGGATTTAGCACAAAACCTAAATCCTTAAAACAATCCTTTGAAAAAGCATAGCATGTACTGTAAGTGTTATCAGTTATGTTCACAGAAAAGAAAAATTCCTTACTCTAACTTTGGAGGCTTATACTGTATGTAAAGAGCATAGGATGTAAAGCATTTTCTACCAGAGTAACAGTGTAAAAATAAAACAATGTTTGACTTTTTTTATAGGCATTTTTTATCACTAGAGGCTATTTACATAATCAGTTTTCTCAATCTGGGTTGATATACCCCCTCTTTAGACCAATAATTAATTATTGTCAAACATGGCAGTAGTTTATTGGTATATTAAACGGCATTCTCATAAACCGCTATGATGACTTTGAGACTTAAAATAGGGCAGTAGTACCATACTTGGTTTAGCCTTTTTTACACTTATAACTGTCAGTTAAGCCTTTTAATCTAATCAATTTGACTTTTTTTATATTTTGCAAGTTGGGTAGCAGGTAAGGGTACAAACTAGGGGTGGGTATTGCCAAAGAAGTCACGATTCGATTCGAATCACGATTCACAGGCCACGATGCGATTCTATCACGATGCATCACGATACTTGAATTATTGCGATGCATTGCAATATTTTCTCCTCCATGTTTTGTTTTTGAATGACTCGGCACAGTATTTGAATGACTCGGCACACACATTTGCAGCAACATCTACTGGACTGGCAGTTGTATTACACTTGTTTTTGGCTGATGTTCGCCAACCATTCATGCAATTTTATTTATTCATTTTTTTAAATTAATAATCGATTCTTGGCATCAAGAATCGATGCAGTAGATCACGAAAATTAGAATCACGATGCATCATCATCACGATTATTTTGCACACCCCTAGTACAAACCTCACATGGTAGCTCCCTGAAATAAAATCTGTAAGATATAATTCTACCTCACTGGCAGGTAAGGGGCCATAGAAATGGTACCAACTAAAAATAGCTGGACTGATCTCTTCTCACAGCTTGGTCTCTGGAACACAGTTCCTGGTGAGGAGCTGAGCCCGCCTCTTATCCAGAGTTGCCTATGCAGAGAGGCATCAAGCCAGAGTTGGGATGTTTTAGGGGACTAGAGGCTATCATCCATATATCAGGGATCACATTTCTCAGCCTCCCTGGAAAAGCTTAATCTGAAGTACTGAAGGGGAGGGACAGACCAATAGTGCTTCAAAAGCGCTATTGAATCTTTACAAGGATGGTTTGGCCATGTATCTGTATTTTCAGCACTGTTTCCTCATTCTCAGCATAGTTTTTTCCAATGTTCATTGGATAATGCCAGAACTACATTTTGCTATTGATACCCACAATTTAAATGCAAACTCTTAGCAAGGCAGGTGTCTGGTTTGTGAGACCACAGGATCCTATCTTTGCATTTTGTAGGCAATGTCCTTTCTGCTGACTTTTTAAGGCCATGGCTTCCAGCATGGACTGTAGAGATTTTCAAATGAGTGTTAAGATGCCAGAAAGAAAGTAAGTTCCTTGAAATGTAAGGCCACAGTTTTCAACAGGAAAAAGGTGCAACACCCCTTATGGGTTGAGGGTCCCTTGCGACCTAAATTGGAGAAGTTCAAGTTTCTGGTGTGTTGTTCACTGTTGATGGTAAAATGGAGTGGGATGTGATCAGAAAGATAGGGGCCTAATCTGCACAAATGCAGGCAATGTTGAGCTGATGAAACTTTTGAACCAAAAGCTTCCGGTTTACCAACCTGTTGACCCTATGCAGACCTATTGTCATGAGATATTTAGGAAAGAAAAAAAGAAAGAGAGAAAGAGAGAGAGAAAGAGAGAAAGAAAGGGAGAAAGAGAGAAAGAAAGAAAGAAAACCCTATTAGTCGCTGAGAGCTAGGTGAGAAGTTTTGTCATCTTAATGTAAAGATGCAACTACTCTGCATTGAAAGGATTCAGTTAAGAAAGAGCTGCAGGATATTGTTTCTTTATCGTATACATTTCTATTTTACTGTTTTACTCCTTAGTCAAAAAAATATAGCTCTGTATTATTGTTGCCAAGAAGTTATATTTAAATGCACAAAATATGGATTTAAAACAGTTACAATTGTTTTTTGTGTTATTATTATTTAGTCTTAAATTATTAGGAGGGCAGTTTAACCCCACAGCTACCTTAGGGGGAGAATAGTCAATACCAGCTGAGAGTCTTGACTGGGCCCGCGACAAAATAACTGGATACGCTCCCAAGACAATTATATTATACATGAAAATATCATGCCTAAATAAATGAGTTTGAGATACTTTTTTCGGCTAATAATGAAAATATGGGAAACAATCTTGTTAAAAATTCAAATCACCATGACTTGCTTGTAGCAAGAATGATTTTAATTTGCAAAGTGAAACTATGGAATAAATTTATGTCTTCAGCTCATGGTCATGAAGTAAATATGTGTTATTAATAATTACCATGAGAGTAAATAGAAAAAAGACAATTTAGGATTAATATAATACAATTATCTTGTGTCACAGTGATAGTTTTGCATCTACAAATATCTACATCTACATCTACAAATATGTGTCACACATTCACTTTGTTGAATGTGTGACACTTTTGGCTTCCCATACCTGCTGTGTTCATAATTATTATGACTTAGTCTAGCAAAGAGCTACAATGAGTATCTTGTAGAAACTGAAGACATTGCAAGAATCATCAGACCAGAGGATACAACAAATTAGCTACCTTTAGGTGAAAGCAAACCAAAATAAGGCTTTACCTGCTGCTTCCTCAGGTGAGTTGCTCTACTTCAGTGGCCAAACTGCCTTCTGGGAATTGGAGAGGAGGGTTACGTCCCAACTATTGCAGGGGCAAGTTGGAATTAAAAATATAGGGAAAAAAATTATGTAACTTAGTTATCAACCCATGTGTTTTCTTCTCAAATAGCTTTAAAAAATAAAAATACAATGCATTCTGTTTGCAATCAGCTATACAAATATATAGGTGGCTACACCTGTTCTGGGAAAGCCTGACTTTTTATGATAAAGTAGGATTTTCTTTTGGTTTTCAGTGGGGACATAAACAATCTTAAGTGTTTGAATCACTTATTGGTGCGAAAGCTGTATGTCCAAATAATGAACAGGAAGCCTGCTTAGACAGCTTAGATCTGCAGTGCAGGGAAATGTTATTGAGCTATACATACAGTATGAATGTATTTAGTGAACGCTGTTCTTTGAACGCATTCATGCACAACACTGTAATTGAAGCACCCAACAGTTCTAAACATGCAAGTATAAAAACAAAGTTATTTGAACTATAATAGCCATCAAGACAGGACATAGGATAGGACCAACATAGCAGTATTTTCTTTTAAATCACCCACTTCAGTTCTATATTAATTTGATATGCTGCTTAAACTTCGAGCTGTTGTTTTTTTTTTTTTTGCTACTTTTTGTTGACCCCTTTGAATTTGAGTGGGGGTTTTTTTCTGGCCGAATGCCTCACTGATGGTGCCTTTTTTTAAAGCCTGTTACTTGTCCTAATTTGCTAAACAACTTCTTAATAAACCCTTGGAAGCATTCACACCATCATGTTCCTGCCCTTTAACTTACCTTTCCTCTTCAATCCCCACTCATTTTGCTTTACTTTTCATTAGACCTGTTTAAGTATCTTGGCCTTATTCTGTAAGGTGAAACATAATATTTTGTGTTTTTTATCTACTAAAATCCTGGTCTGAACTGAACCTTGTAGATACCAGTATTTAAATATATTTCAATAAATAATATAATCTCTAAATGTCTTTCAACTATTTAAAATTTTTACAATTGCATATGTGACCATAACATACTTCAAAGCTTTATCTTATCACCAGAAAGAGTCTTGTTTTATGCTGCATTAGCTTGTCAAATTCACCAAATGAAATTAAACTATGCAGGCCAGTCCTCTCATCAATTCTGATTTCCACTGTAGAAAACCTTGCGGGAAGTGTGTCAGACAGACTTTTGACTTTTACGGTTGTTCAATGTCAAAAATAAGCACCAGATCACAAAACATTAAAATGTATTGATGATATGTTCACAAATTCTAACACGGCCACATTAAACTCAATTGAAATAATACCCAATGCATGAAATGAGGGATTCAGTATTTGAACCACGTGATGTATTGTCAGACTTAATCAGTGTGGCTGTGCGAAAGATCAGATTTGTTATATTCTGGGAGACAATCTGCCTTATGCTCTCTTGTAGCTGTCAGAGAGCGCAGTGCTTCTGCCTTCCTGATTTTCAATGCCTAACACCCACAAACTAAGTGACAGACTGATAGCTCAGCTCTAATACAATGTTTGCTCTGTCAGATTGAGGACGGCCATCTCTTGTCTTAGCCATTCATGACTTACATGACAGCAGTGCAAGTTATAAGGAGAGCTTTTGCCATTACAACATCATCCCCTTCCGTTAGTAAATAGATTATGGGGCTGGAGCGCTGGCATGCTTTGATGTGTGGTTTAGTTTTATTGGCAGTATAAAAGAACACAGTCCACTTAGTCCCCACTTTGATTCCAACTAATGTTGACATTAAACTGTTTGTTTTCCATATTGCTTGTATTATCCCCTTCTGCTTATGGGTGCTAATGCAGGTTGATGGTTTTCAATTGCATTTGTCACTGAGGTTGATTTGATTGAGAACCTTTCGAGGCGCTTGACATTTGACTTCTTGTTCAAGTTTACTTGGGGATGAATGACGAATGGGCATGCCTAATGGTAAACCTTAGCTTAATAGTTATTGATATGCTCGTCTATAAACTTTGAAGAATCCTCAATCAATAGTTTGTTGAAGGACTGTATAAATATTAAGCAATCAACATCATTATTAGTTTTCTTTCAAAACTTTTATTACTCATCTTTATCTCTTTTCAGAACTATTAAGTTTGATTTAATTTTTTTTAAACCCCTTTTACAATGTGTGCCATTTTTACATCATACCATACTATACTACAAATCAAGAATAGAGAAAAAAAACAAATCAAAGTATGATCTAAAGAGTACAGAATGGATTTCTTGAGCGGATAATTAAAATTTTGTTAACTACTTTAAACAGCACATTTCTCCAATTTTAGAACAATTTTTATCCCTCAGAATAACTGATATTTATATGATAATGCAAAAGGAAAATGAACTGAAACTTCTTTAATTACTGAGTATTTAGTAAAGAAGTATAATAAATTGTATATCATAATGCACATCTTTTAAGCTTGACCAAAGCATCGAAAATAACTTGGGTGCAGCATGATTAATGGAGGGACTTAACTTATTACAGTCATAGCAAAAGTATTGGAATGGAACAGAAACTAAAGACTAAAGCAGAGGCCATAGAGAAACTAGAAACTAATAAAGCAGTTGAAAGAATTGAATAATGTCAGAGTAGTTGAGTGGCTGAATGAATTTGATAATATTGAGAGCCAATGATGAAAACAAGGCGCATAGATATACCTGAAGCTAAACAAGATTAGTTCCCAGTTAACAGAGAAAAACAGAACACACAAAAACACTAGCAGATGAAATGCATGAAGGCATGAACTAAGAGGTATAATGTATATAATAATTATGGAGACAGGAAATTACTAGGTTTGTATGTCTCTAGGACTAAATGAACCTAAGACTGTAGAGTAAAAAAAATGCATAGATACTGGTTTCTGGCCAATGGTGATTTCCACTTAAATGAATTAAAGCAGCAACCTGACATAGGTGGGGTTTCATAAATTATTTTCTGCATATTGTTGAAGGCAATAAGTTCAAAATTGTGCTAAATACCAGTGATGTATTTAGCAACGTGCTCTTTTGATGACCTTTTGTGTTATTACCTATTGTACTTCTGATTTATCCAAATACCCTAAAGATCAAAAATATCCTTGAATCTTTTCCAGTCTCTAAGCTGAAACAGTGGATTACTTCACACCTATAAATCTCTGAAATAGATGATTTTTTTTCTGCCATTTATTTTACTATGTATCTGTTCCAATCAGTGATGGGACTAACGGCGTTGAAACTAACGGCGTTACTAACGCCGTTACCTTGTTTTAGTAACGAGTAATCTAACTAATTACTTTGACTGTAACTATAACGCAGTTACCATTGCAGACACCCCGTTACTGCGCGTTACTCAGGTCCCACAATGAACCTTTTTTCATGATAGGACTCGTGTGCAGCTGCGTGAAGCTGACACCCCACCCACGTCAAAAAACTCTGCAAATAGACTGAATGGTTAGTGCAACGTTAGTGCAGATTTGGGCAGAAAAAAATATGGTTTGTGCTACTTTTGTTTAAGAGATATTAAAGATTATTTTTTAGGGCATCCAGAGGTGCGCGCCTTGTCATGAGAGAGGGGAGGATGAGAATGGCTGATGAATAGTCAGTTGAGTAGGTGGGTGTTTCTGCTGGTGGGTGTTAACGTACAGCACACACAGAGAGATGGAGAGTCAGGAGGATCCAGCAGCAAAACAGCGTTTTCCTGATGGAAATACCGGTGTTACGTCGAGCTGCGTTTCCCCATCACATACGGTTTCCCCTCCATCTCCGCACAGCGCAGGCGGCACGAGTCACTGCGCAAGCGACAGGAAACGCGCATGCTCGCTAAAGGCGCGCAACAGTCGCCCTGTGCTCGCGCCACAGGGGAACTATGGAGAGCGTGAACGATCAAATGATTAACCTGACAACAGCCAGAAATGATAGCCTGTATGGAGAAAGGGAGAAATCTGGATGGATGGATGGATGGATGGATGGATGGATGGATGGATGGATGGATGGATGGATGGATGGATGGATGGATGGATGGATGGATGGATGGATGGATGGATGGATGGATGGATGGATGGATGGATGGATGGATGGATGGATGGATGGATACTCTGCCTTTTCAACCTACTGTATTTTTTATTTTAAACATTATTTGATGGCCTTTGTGGCAGGGATGGAGATCCATATTTTATGTCACACGCAGAGTATACATCTAGATAGATAGATAGATAGATAGATAGATAGATAGATAGATAGATAGATAGATAGATAGATAGATAGATAGATAGATAGATAGATAGATAGATAGATAGATAGATAGATAGATAGATAGATAGATAGATGTTGCAGTATCTATAACAACCCAAATTTCAGAATTAGACATCCCCAGTTATTAATTTCACCAGATCTGAATGTCCTGTTATAAAACTTCACATGGCGTTCCCCCCTGATGTCATCTACGTTGAGTTGCAATAAATGCTAAACTCTCTGCAGGTTCTTGTCTTTGTCGTCCACTCTATTCAGCTGGCTTTGGAAACACACCGCGAGAAGGTGGGGGCCGGGTGGTGAGGGTTACGGGGGAGAGAAACGCAAAAGTAACCACTGCATGAAAAGTGGGATTTTCGTCAATATACGGCACTGTAGATTGTCGTGGAACTTCAGGTTAGCGGCAGTTTACGGCAATTTGCAGGCTTCGTCGAAAACTCCCGTAAATTGTCAGAAATTGACGTGGAATTTCTTAGGCAGTGTTCCCCCCATGCCTCCCCCCCATGGAATTCTAGGGGAGGCTTTAACATGTAAATGAACATGCTGTGAGCTATACAAATGCAAACCAGGGTTGCAGGGGGGGTTTTACCCCAAGTGACATCTTTCTGAGGAAGAAAATCTCTGATACAAAGAGATCAGGCTTAGTATAGCCTCTCACATTTTAGCTTGAATTGATTTATTTAATTAAAGTATAGAGACCAAAACAGATCTTTAGCTGACAGAGCAATACTTTTAGAGCAGTAATTATTTAAAAAAAAATTTGCATTTAAGATAAAAAATAAAATATTGTCTGTCAATATGCTCAATTCACAATTACTTAAGTGGAAAAGTTTCAAGAAATGAGTCTGAGATGATTCACTTTATAACATGGCGCATTATCCTGTTGGAAGTAGCCATCAGAAGATTGGTACACTGTGGTCATACGGTCTGGCCAGGTCAAGATCCGCAATTGCAATTGCACCAAACAGGAAAAAGAACATCGACAAATTCCGGTTCGTCAAATTAAAATATAGCAGCAACAGATTGGTGACTAGAAATTATAGCACAATTCTTATAAATATCTAAAAAAAAAAAAAAAAAAAAACTAACACCGTTTATTTAAATGATTGGATCCAAACTATTGGTTATTCACCAACCAGGAAGCAGATTTCTCATCTCCATTAAAATATTTATTTTATACCGAGGGACTTAAAGTTTAATCAAATCCAGTTAAAAGAAACTTCTTATTACAGGAATGAAAAGAGATGCTAAGTTGTAGAGAACAAGTTCATAAAAAAAAAAAGCAGTTTTGAATTATCCTTATCTCTGTTACAAAAATCTACAAAAATATATATATATATATTTGGGCAGAAACTGAACATATGCTGGATGATGGTGGGATTTTTTTAATATGTCATATTAAATTAAGCGCTCACAGGGTTCATACAGGAATGAGTGACTCTAATTTAATGCTATTTTAATGCTATTAGAAATGATTTTAATGCCATCAACAAGAACCATGTACACAAGTTATTAGTGTACATGAAATATGAAGGAGCTGCAAGCAGAGTTCCATGACTCCTGTATGTATGTAAACACACACACACATATATACGTATATATATTCTCTAGCTTTTTCTCCGCCTCGAGCTTCCTTTCCGAACATACGGCTTTATAAACAGTTCCACGCAAATTAATAGCGATATAATATCTGACGAAATTGTTTTTAGAAGCATTTTTATTAAAGAATCATAAATGCAACGATAAACATATTTAATTAATTTTAGTGCCAATTAAGGCCTTGATTAAAAAAAGAATTATGAATTGTAATTATTTTTAATGATCCGCGGAAACCCTGGTTCATCTGGCGCATGCCCTCTACGATCTCCAAGGAACTCAGAGAGGAGGGGACGGAGCCACAGCGGCGGCTGTAGGCTTTGCTTTGTGCAGGCGGTCTGGAGCGCAGCGGGGCGGAGCGGAGCGGAGCGCAGACGGAGTATGTGGGATTTCGGGGTAAAACTCTTCTTGGACGCGATGGCGACTCTGCATCGAACAAGACGAACTCAAAGAAGAGATGCTAGCGGTAAATATATGTTCGATTACTGCCGGCTAAGCTAAAAGCGGCCTAGCCTGAGCTATGGCTAATAGCAGCCTAGCTATTAGCCTATCTAGCCTAGCCTTGCAAGAACAAGCTTTATTAAAGTGCATTTTTTGTGATTTACAGGAAGCAGTACGCCGTCTTAACAACTCGGAGACTAATTGCAGGCGCTATGAACCGGAGCAAGGGTAAGAATATGCTTTCATTCTGCGGTAAAAGGTAATGGATACCGATCATAGCTTTACATTTTGTTTTCACAGACCTCCTTTTTGCTCGGAGCCATAATCAGCAAGTCCAGATTTGCACGATGATGATAAAGACGACATTGTGTGTAAGTGACTTGTTTTAATGTTTTCTCCTTCCTTGTTACTGTGACTTGCGTTTGATTTTTTATTTATACCACTCTCATTTAATTGTTTTCCAGCTGCCTGTAAGACGTATTTTCAGACGGTACGCAGGAGCTTCAGATATACGCTGCCAGCCAACACGCTGCGTGCGGAGGCTATCTGCTCGGAGTCGGGCCAGAAGAAAGAGGGTAAGACTTTATTTGGTGACTATTTTTCAGGTGCATTAATAGATGTGTTGTGTCCATACGCAGTGCGCTGATTCATTGTTTTTTTTTTCCAGCTGCTGAAAGCGAGGCAGAGTGTGCTAGCAGATGAGGAAGTGGAACTCTGGAAGTCCGCCGTCGTCAGCGGTGTCTCTGGATGGATTGTACGGTCGCCACCATTTCGTAGGCCGGATCCCTCTGAACTCTGTGTTAAGCTGCAGTCCCGGTTAGAAGCGATGCCGAAGTACAGAGCCACGCACAGTAGGCGTCTGCACATCGGACCTGCCTCGGAGGGAATGCTGCCCGTTACCTCCAACCCCGAGGAAGCAAACGGACCGTTCACGGACTTTTAATTTTTAGAAACGCATGTGTTTGGATACGCGTTGTATATAGTTGTGTGTGTTTTAATAAAGCTCTTTCTTTGCATAAACAGCTTCCTGGCAAATGTTCATTTCCTGTATAAATTCATTCATGTCCTTGATGGTAGCATAATAATTGTGTAGTAGTGTAGGATAACATAAATACACAGCATATGAATGAATAAATATATGAATGAATAAATAAATATATATATATATGAATAAATATATATATGTAAATATATATATATGCCAACCAATCACGAGCGACTTTACTTGGTTAAAAAGAAGCGGTTCCGTCCAATACTCAGTAAGAAAATTAAAGCCTGGCGTGGCCACGTGTGGTTTTGCTGCCAATCACGAGCGATTTCATCTGTTTGAGAATAGTGGTTTCAGCCAATACTGAGTAGGTTAATCAAGCCAGACCTGGCCAGCCGCGTGGGTTTGCTGCATTCATATGCTAATTAGGGCCATTAGTACAGCTGATCGCTCTCCACATACGTCACGGTACGTTTCCGACAATTTGTGGCACGACAAACGCGGACAAGCACGGGTTGCAAATTGTCGGAAACTGACGAAAATCAGGCAGATCTGCGGGAGTTTACGGGGGTTTACGGGGACGAAAATCTCACTTTTCATGCAGTGAACGCAATAGTTACTTTTACTAGGAACTAGTTACTTTTATTGTGGAGTAACTCAGTTAGTAACTCAGTTACTTTTTGGGAGAAGTAACTAGTAACTATAACTAATTACTTTTTCAAAGTAACGTGCCCAACACTGGTTCCAATTAAATATGTCTTAAACTTAAATAATTAGAATATTCACAATGGTTATTTTGTGACTGTTCAAACAACTTGGAATCAATCATGCAAAGCAATGTTGGCTTTGGTTTTGCTCGTCATCTAATCCCTTTGTGACTCCTTGATGTTTAGATCAGGGATATGATGGGGGGTTCACCATCTGTTACTCCTTCTTCCGGTCACTTAGGGCACCTTTTATGATCATGGCTGTACGTTTGAAGTCATTTTCATGATATCAGATAAGTTAGAAACAGACCAAAATATTTCACTGAAGACTGATTTACTTGATAATGTGTTTGAATTTTACTGTATTTGTAAGGTAATCGCTCTATATTATGCTTTAGTTACTACCAATGTTAAAATTAATGTACTTTTAATTTGTTTATTTTTACATTCCTTAAGTAGGTGTCCAAAAGTTTTGTCCTTAAGTCCTTTATACAAAGACATGGATTTTTGCCAAAATTATATGTTCTCTGGTGAGTGCTTACATATTATTCATCATTTATCCTGTAAGAATAAGTTTTTGCCTCTATTCTTTAAGAACACTTTTTGTAATACAGGCAAAAATGTATATTGTCTAAAACTGAACAATGTCCATGTTTGAAAGACACATAGATTTAAGAACCGACCCTTTAATAAAGGTAAAAAGCCATTCTGCTCTGCTTGTAGCCTTTCTGTATTAGTTTTGACTCGCAAACTTGAGCGCTTAAGGTGCTTTGCCGCTTAGCAGTGCATTGTTTTTTGTAACGTGTTCCAAGCATTGGCTAAATTCACAGTCATGGCATTATTCAGATTACTGACCTCATTTTAAATAGAAAAGCGTTCAGATTATGGTGCCTGCATGAGATTTTTCTTAGATATTGTAATCCAGTTTTACGTTACAGTTGGCTGTGAGCTTTATGACTAAGGCCCCTACTACTTTCTCTACATCAATAAAATATTTGTGCCAATCCAAAGCCCTATTACACTCACCATTTTCAACACAGAGTATTATGGGAGCTTTTTATTTTATTTTATTTTTTTAAATATTTAATCTTTTGACCTTCAGTCATTCTGTACAGCATTGATTTTAGATCAGCCTGTAAGCAACATTGTGAACTAGCAGTGTTTTATGTGTAATCTTCAGCTTTTATTGGATGAACTAGTACACTTTATTGTACTCAAAATGCCACTAAAATGAATGCCCCATTAAAGAACTGCATATTTCCTTTTAATGTCCACACTGCATAATTCTGTGAGATATGCTGCCTATGGTAAATAATGCTCAAACATCACCCTATTGCACATCTCGTACTGTAGCATCAGCGATTTGATACCCTGCTGACACAGAGATTTGGACATGCTCAAAAATGTCACCACTGCTTTGGTAATTATGCAAGTTTTGCCCAAAATCTGAAGCAGTGACCCAATGATAAAAATTAACCTCAGGGAATACTATGCAACCTATTGGCTCTGAAAAGTCACTTGCAAACACAATGCTGATCCCTTCATATGTAAAAATGGAAAGAAATTTAAAGCAGACGTGACATTACATCTAATCTAACATTCACCTGAATCTGTGAGTTCCATACCCTTAATCCAAACATGCACACAATATAAAAAGCAAAGGATCTTTAAAAGCAATCCGTACATTTCAAAACTATGACATGTTTTTATATTCTGGATATCTTAATTTGTGTTTTAATATCATAGCAAGACAAGAAACAGTGAGACATCAGTCTAAGATGTCAAATCCAGTATTACCTCAATCAAAAATTGCAAAACGGTGAATTGTTGATAGCTTGTCAGTAAAGAGTAGATTTTAAATGATTTTTTTTCTTCATAAACCATTTAAGTACTTAAAGCATTCTAATACAGTGTCTGGTTAATCTATACATTCATTACCAGAAACAAAAATGTGCTTCTTTTTCATTTAATTTTACTGATCCATTTCAAATCACCTTATTTGGCAAATTTTACATACCCGCAAAAAAAGCTGTTACTTTGGGTGCATTTTTGTTCCCTAAGGCGCTATTTTAGTTGGAGTGAAGTAATTATTTTCTATGAATGTCAATAGGGGTCATTATCTGTGACTTGTTGAGAGCTGAAAATGTAATTATTGCAAATGAAATGACTCAAGCCCTTTCTGACCAGTCTGTATTCAGATTTAATGCATAAGTGGCCCATATCATAAAGTCATTTGTTAATGTCCTTGAGAGGGCAGATGAGGCAAACAACACATGCAAATAAGCCTCTGCTTTTGCTATTTTAAATTAATATATACACCAAAAATTCACATTTATTCCAGCATAATGTTTAATATGTTTGGAGAAAGGGATCTTTAATTTTAGTTATTGACTAAAACCCCTTGTTTATGTGATAATTTTCCTTAATTCTTTCCCATGCAGTAAATTGTCTGACTTTCCTTTAGTCTGTTTTTTTTTTTTTTTACTTAATTTCTTATTAATTAATGTAAATTATTGCTAGTTATAGTTTTTGATTAGGTTATAATTCCTTTTTTGAAACCAGGCAGATAGTAATTTACTTAAGGATTTATTATGTGGCCTACTGGATATGAAAATAATATCACCCTCTCTTCATCACCAAATGATTGATTTAGAGATAAATGCCTGTTTGCTTTTTGTGCAGAAATAGCCTCCCAAACACCAGACGTCATTTAGACGTTGGTTTTTAAGCAAAATCTGGTCGGTCCTACATAGTCTTGATTTAGCCCAGAAATAGTTTAGAAAATTGGGCTGTGTTTGGCGTTTGGATTAAGTCGTGTTTTAGTTCAACAATATACTAGACGTTGCAAGCCCACTTTGCAACGTATTTTCAACAATCTCAAAATTCTTACTTGTCACCTTTTACTTTACAACCAAATGTAGACGTTATTTGGACGTAAATCATGTCATGTTTTCAATGTATTTTCAACCAATTTTTGCTCATTGAGAAAAACTCACAGAGAGCAATTCTGACATATTTATATGTGTTTAGAAACCTTCACTGAAGGATGATAAAATTTCTTAGTTTTTTTTTTTTGTTTGTTTGTTTTTTATGTAGCTTGCTACATACTGTATAAAGAAAAAAAAAGTCAGAAGTATTGCTACTCCAAGTGTTTTTCCTTAGAGTTTTTCTGCACAGCTGGAAGCTTTTCAGAGAACGTTTTGCACATACAAAGACATTACAATAAAGCAGCCTTAAAATCTGTAGTTTTAGCATTTAGCCAAAGAGCGAAGCCATGTGGTTCGATTGCTTAATAATTTCAGCAATTTTGCTCTAAAGGATTATTTAGTTCTACAAAACACTTCTGTCTCTTGTGGCAAATTGACGCTGTCTGATTCTCCATACTGTCACCTTGACATTTTCATAACTCTGTTTGACATTTTTAAAATTGCACTGTGCATCTCTTTTTTATTCCCTCAGTTGCCCTACTGCTAGCATGAAATTAGAAATGCATAAGAGGTAAACTGCATGTGCTGAACATGTAATGTTATGCCCTTGAGTCATACCTATGGTTCAATGCTTCATGTCTCTAATCTATGTCATCATTTAGTTAACCTTAAAAATGCAAATAATGGAACTGGAATCAGAACAGACCAACGCATCTGATGAAGTGTCTTTCCTACATCCACAAAAGACATTATCAAACTGACAATTCCTCTTGCACTATCCGGTGTTTCCACAGGCGAGGTGCTTTCTACTTGCCTTGACTTTGATCCATATTCCGTTTCTTGACAAGTTTTTTTTTTTTTTCTTAACTCTAGTCTCGTCATTTCAGGGTTCTCTTTTACTTTTGCTGCCTCACTCCCTCTTCAGTTTCTGTCTGATTCAGTTTCCGTCCTCTCTACTAACCTGTCCTCGGGGCAAGCTCAATGCCCTTCATCTGTCCATCTCGTACCGTCTCTCAGCCCTCTGTGGGTGTAGATGTCGCCATATCTCCTTACCCTGTGGAGTATCTCACAAGTCATTAAATCAGAGAGAAAAAGAGCCAAATTAAAGTGCTCATGTGACCTGACCCAGTCATTTGCTATCAGTCCTCTCTAGACTACATATACAGAATGAGCTAAGATATAAAATCACAATTGACATTTATATTTCCTTATGGTCTTCATAGGAACTTTATTTTGCAGCCCCATCCCATCACCACCGCAGCTCAAAGATGGGCACCAGCCCGAATATCGTATGTGAATAAGCAGGTTTTAGCAGTGGATGGATGGCTGATCTTTTTATATTTTTTTGTGTTCATTTAAAATACACTTACCTTTAATATTACATAATAATTCTGCCCACTACAAAGAATGTTTGCAAATAAGCTATTGTTCTCTGTATTGATAAAAAAAAAAAAAAAAAAAAAAAAACATTTAACTTGAAACATTTTTTTTTATAATAAAAACACATTGAATGTTTTTGTATCCTGATGGTCACTGAGGAACTGGATAACTCCACATTTTAGAGATCATTTTTTAAAAATTGACAAACAGCTTTAACTCTTTAATTATTCTATTTTCAACACCAGTGTTAAAAAAATAATGAAAACAAATAAAATAAAAGGCGAAAAACATATTTAATGGACAGCATTATATCTCGATGGCATCTTTTTACTCTGTGTTTGGTCTTACCTGTACTTCCCTTTCATGTGTCAAGCTTACCAACACAATAATGGTAAAAAAGAATCTCCCCTACCCATTTCAAACCCATGAACCACTCCTTTTTCAGGCAGCGCTTGCTATTTTTGTAAATAGCTTTGTAAATTCTATCATTGTTCATGCAAGGTTTGCACTCCAAAGTCATTTTATCTTAAAGAGGTGCATTTGTCCTTAAAATTAAGAGGTAAGTGAGACACTTTGCAAATGGAACAAGGCAATTTACATTTCAAATAAGAACAAAACAATTGATTTGTCTTATTTAAAGTGCATATTATCTTATTTTAAGAGAATAAAAAAATTCCATTGGCAAATCATCTTATTTACCCACTAGAATTAAGGGTCAATAAACTAAAATTAAGATAGTTTCACTTTGATCTAGATTGTTTGGTAGTCTGGCTGCTGGTACTATTTGCTCGGCTCTGTGCCTTTTTGTTTTTGGAATTTCTTTGTTTTAAAACCACATGGTAAGAATCTTTGATTTAAAACACTGTAGGTATTTTTCACTAACCTACAGCTGGAAACTTGTATTAGAGTAAAGTGTACTTTTGGTTCTACCAGTTTATCTAATCTATTTTTGCCTAGGCTGAAGTTTCCACTGTGTTCTCAATGTGTCTTTTTTTCTCTCTTTCTCTTTTTTTCTGTTCTTCTCCCACCAGGGTGGAATGATCGCCCTTCTGCTGTCCGTCCTGTGCCTCGTCCTGATCCTGTACACCCGCAGGCGCTGGTGTAAGAGACGCCGCATCCCTCAGCCCCAAAAAAGTGCCAGTGCTGAGGCAGCTAATGAGATACACTACATCCCATCAGTGTTGATGGGGGGCCAGGCTCGGGAAAGCCTAAGAAACTCCAGGGGTCAGGGGCCGAACTCTGCTGGCACCCTCAGCATCCGTGAAACACCAATTTTGGACGGGTATATGTCATGCAGAACATGTCGAAACATGTGGGAGGGACTTATTTTAACAATGAAAAGCTAATAATTGGAAGACAGTTATTAATATTTCTAAGCTGTCATTTTTTTTATCTCATTCACCAGCTTAAGTTATGTCAGTATATTGCACTTAATCCAGTTTCATCTGCAGGTATGAGTACGACATTACAGACCTGCGTCACCATTTGCAGCGAGAATGCATGAACGGCGGCGAGGAATATGCTAGCCAAGTCACCCGTACGCTGGACTCCCTTCAGGGCTGCAATGACAAGAATAATATGGACCTCACACCCGGTTAGTAGACTGCAGAAACAACCAGAGCAGAAAAGGCAGAACAGATGGGTTAAACATGAGGAAAAAGTCTCAGCTCCTTTGAAACATTCTCTAACATAAATTATTTTTGTTAAGGAATTATGCTACTTGTAGGTTTTTTTAATTGTCTTAAAGTCTTCACCAAAAATGTGTGAAATTCTTTTAACAAGTTTATAATAAAGTGTCAGCTGGAAAAAAAAGCACAAATTAATTTGAGCAGATGGCTATTAATAAAAAAAAAAAACTCAGATAGAAGACAAAATAATGATAACAATAAAGAGTAACAAAATAACAATGTAGTTATTATTCCCTTACTAGATGCTTTGTATTGTACTATCAATAAAAAGATGAGGCTTTTTTATGCTTTTAGAATCTACAGTCTGCCTACCACATCGTCATAGGCAGTATCTATGTTTACAATGAAGATTCTGATAGCTTTTTTTTGTTTGTTTTTTCCGCAACCATCACAGAAAATGATCTCCTTACTGGGTTCCACTTAACTCTGAAGAGTGTTTCAGCCATATGATCCTTTAGTTTCATTGATTTTTGTTTAGAACTGTAAAAAAGTCAATAAAATGAAACAAAATGTTTGCTTTTTATAAACATTAACATGTGTTTATTTGAGTTCAACTTATATCTAGATATTAGAATGTGAAAACCTAAAAAAGTATGATATAATATATTAGGGCCTGATCTTATTATAAGGTGTGAATAAATATATTTAAAACTAGTTTTGTAATCCCAGTCTGAGTAATGGTAAATCACTGTACTAAAGAATAGAAATGAATACATTAATCCTTTCTTTAAAAATAACAGGATAATAAAAACAAAATTTACATTTAACCACTACCACTCTGGAACAAAGTTAACACCCCAGTTTGGCTCCTAAATGTGAAAACAGTAGATTAACCAGGCAACTGTGTTTAAAGGCCAAGGATAACGAAAACAATGGTCTCTGTGATCAAAAACCACACGCATGTGACTGCCAACAACTGACTGGAGTACAAAATAATCAATGGCTGTATATACACAACTCAACCATGCAGAATGCACATACAAGCTTAGCTCTGAGATGAAGAACAAACATTACGTGAGATGTGCTTAAAACGACAACTTTCTACATAGACGCCACATTTCAGTGGAGAAAGACCTCATTACAGGCTACCGCTTTGGCAAAAATAAATTGCTACACTGTGGCTGGAAAAAAATCTTTTTGACTCAGTATTCAAAACAGAAAGAAGTTGTGTTATCACCGTTCAAGATAAAGCCAACAACAGACTTAAAGAGAGCTTTACAGTGTTTAGAAGAAACTCTTTCGTTACCTAGTCAATAGTCATGGTCCTGTCTTTAGAATAGTTTTCAAAGCTGAACAACTCTGCTGTTTATTGACTAAGGATGCTCTGGTTAATGCCTTTGTCTTTTTGTTAGGTTAATAACTAAACGGTAGTTTACACATTCGATTTAAGCATCTTCATTCACTACAGTAAAATGCATGGTCATATTTCTCAGTCATTTTAATTAGCTGGGCTCAAAACCATGATGGTACCGCTCTCAGTGAGTGATGCTTTTTGGACCATGAAGAAAATTAGTTTCCACCACAATCTATATTCAGATGGACAAAGGTTTGCTTTGGACATTAAGTATTGTCAATCAAGTCATTTTCTATAAGACAGGCTGTATTTTCTTATATAAATTTAGTAGACTTTTGGAGATCAATGAGTGAAAATCTACAACTGCCTGGAAATGTCTTTTTCCATAAATTCAAGATTGCTAAACATTTTCCAAAAATTATTACATTTAATTAGAAACATATTTTAAAGTTTTATCATTATCAAAATAACCTCTGTTTTCCCGGGTTTGTCTAAAATCAAGCTGAGATGGTTGTCTAACGAGGTTATTAATGCTGTGTTGTAATCAAATGGATATAATACAAGGTTGTTTTTTTTTATTCAAAAGGGGATTTCTAATGCAATCCTTTATGTAGGTCTGATAGACATTTAATTGAGTTCGATATGGCTGCAAAAAAAAAAAAAAGCATTGACACATTTTTAGAAAAACACTGTGTGCTTCAGAGAGTCTGTGTGATAAAGCAGTTCTTTTTTATGAAGACTGGGTACTATTGATCTTACAGCAACTAAGCTAAATTAAACTAGTTCATTAAAATTTTGTTGCACTTTACCAAAATACAGAAGTTAGATTAAACTTAAAAATAATTTAAACCTGTGTAAAGCGGGGAAGTTTGTTTAATTTTTTTTTTTTACAAAAAGCATAAAAAAACTGACTTGTTTTTTCTTCTATATTATACAGTAGACTTAGACTAGACAGATTTATTTTGTCATTATGGTCATACTGACCTTATTTCTTTTTCAGTAATTAGTTTTAAAAAACAAAAATTGAATTGTGGGAATCAAAATTTTAAAATTCCAGCATGCATATATTCAAGTACAAATATGTATATATATATATATATATATATATATATATATATATATATATATATATATATAAAGACAAAAAAAAAAGACATAGAAATGAAAACATAAAAAAGGTAAAGAATAGTCCCTAACAGAAGACTGGAAAATGTATTTTATTCTCTGGTTCAGTAGTTTGACATTTTTAAACCTGTAACTAAAAGTCTTAGTGTAGCCATCTGTTTTCTCAGTTCTTTGTTTTTTTTTTTTAGAGCAATTCCTCCAACATCAACTAAGTTTTTTTTTTAGTTCAGTGCACCATTTTCAGTCCTTTGTTCTACTGAGTTAGACGGTACACTATTAGTGAGAAAAGGATCCAAAGGCAGCATTTAAGGTGGCATCATGGACCTAATTGTTTTCCAAGTCATTGTCTTCTATCTTCCAAGACAAAATGATTTAAGGAGTCTTAGTTTCATCTCTTGACTCATCTTAACTATATCATCTCGTAAAACATGGCTGCCTAAACTTCAATCTGAAAAACTCACATGAAGAGAAAAGACATTTAGGAGAAATTTATTGATACAATTACATTGTCTTTGGGGCTCAGACCTCGGCTGGAAACATAGCGCTTAGTTTTGATAGATATGCGTGAACAGGGCTGTTTCCCTCCTGGAACTGAAACTGGTGGTGGAGTGGAGATAGATGAAGTTGGTCAGTCTGTAGACTGCTGGTTAGCGAGACGGTCTGCTGAGCTTTATGGGGAGATCCAGTGGACTGCATGAGCTGATAGTAGAGCTTCACTCAGGGATCTGGAAGATGGAAGTCCAGTTGGATAACACAGGTTTATAGAACCTGTCCATGATGAGCAAGCATTAAGTGACAGTGGAGAGGAAAAACTCCCAATTGGGAAGAAACCTCTGGCAGAACCAGGCTCAACATGGCGGTCTTCTGCCCGGACCGGTTGAGATGAGACAGGGAACGCAGTAAGAGTCTGGGAGGAATGAAGCTTAAGCTATGATGGTGGAGGAGAGGCTGGAGGCGGGTTGAAACGGTGTCATCTGAATAAAGTCACACAGCACATCCGCCGCATGTGCACAGGAGAAGACAAGTGCGGATCGGAACTTCCGCCTAGGCTCCATATTATTATTTTAGCCCTGGATCTTCAGGGCAGTTAAATTGTATATCTGCACGAGGAAAGATAGTGGTGTTGCAGTTCTCATTAATCATTAGTATTCATATCTGAGGATTGAAAGTTTTGTTTAATCATTACTACAACATAAATTAACAAATTTGATTAAAAAGATGTTGACTTCAAGAAGAAATGAATTTGTTTTCCCTCTTTTAGCCAAATAAATATTGCATTCGCTGTTAAATGGGAGGCTGTGTAATTAAAATAACTACTTTGTTTTAACTGGTTTAGAGCAACTTTTAATTAGATATTTTTTTTCTTAATAAAGAGATGTATTTGTTTCACAGGTGAGCAGCAATGGGCTCAATTACCCTAGAGCAAAGCAGCATGTTTGTTCTGGATTCTGAAAATGCTTTTCGAAGTCTGAAAACATACAGTTTGTGTGTCATGCAGTGATTTAACTTTTAATGTTGAACCCATTTTTGTTTAGTTTTACTTTAAAGTTTCTTTTGAAATTCGAATTATTCAGAACATGTGTTTGCAAGCAGGTAATTTCTTTTCAGAAAATTTATTCTTCTGTATCAAAACTATTCCAGTAAGCCATCACATTACAGGTATATACTGTGAATGGAAATAAGCTTCATATTTACTGGGTGAACTCATTAAGTGATCAGTTGTGGTGAAAGTGCTCAGATACAGTGTTCCTCTAAAATCCGAATGGTCTAGCCCTGCAGCTAATGGAAGCAGAGTAATCCTTTGCATTATGCATTTCAAATGGATAATGCACCAAACTGGAGAAAGAGACAGCGGTGGATGCCGGCTAAGTGCAGAATGTTGATAGATATGACAACTCTAGATGTCGCTGAAAAAAATGCATTGGGATTTCTAGTGAATGAACCAACATATAGACCTATTTACAAAATGGCCATGAATGTTGACATTAAATAACTTAATATTTTATACCTTTATTTTCATATTCTTTATTTTTAGCCTAACAGGCTTATTGTGATGCAGCTAAAGGCCATATTCCTATTTATTTGTTTTTATCAGAAGTAGAAAAACATTTGAATGCACCTAATACTGAACATACATAGATCCATCATAAACATAATTAAATTAAGAACTATTCAGCAAATTAAGAAATTTTATACGCAATAAGGAAGATTCTATTTCTATATGTCTATATAACTTTTTGTTTTGTTGCATTGCTGAAACATTTTTCTCTGAATATTTACAGAAATGTATAATTTCCCTCTCTAAGTCTTAAATATGCTCCAATAGTTTTTGTAATTAGTTTTAATTTCATGCCAGCTTTTCTCTCACTTTAATTTAGGCTCGTTGACTTTTCAGCCTGTAAACATAAAGCTGGATTTATTTTTCTAGGCATAACTGGATTTTTTTCTCCTTACAACTTGCTTTACAAAAAGTCCTTGTGCAGTGAAAAGATATACATTTTTTACATGTTTTTTTTTTACTAAAAAAGAAGTTTTTGTCCTTGCATATGTTCTCTCATGTCTGTAGTCACTTCATACTTCTTTTTGGCAGTGAATGACAACACCAAGTTGGCCCTGATGAACAAATATAAGGACAACATCATCGCCACGAGCCCATTGGACAGCAATCACCAGCAGAACACTTTGCTACCACACAACACGTCTACCAGCCAACGCAAACGCCTCTCCAGCAATACCCGAGGTGAATAACACTTCACAACAGATTTCAGATAAACAAAAACATTAAATAAAGTGCATACGCCCCTGATGTCAAGCTATAAACTGAGCTTGCAAAAGCTCTGTACAGGATTTTAAAACCCCTATACAGTGTGTTAAGATTAAAATCCAAAATCATTTACTTGCAGCGTCTTAAAAACAACTTCTAACACTCTAGTTTGGCGCAAGATATATATATATATATATATATATATATATATATATATATATATATATATATATATATATATATATATATATATATATATATATATATATATATATATTTTTTTTTTTTTTTTTTAGATGAATTCAATGCATTTATTTTCTAACAAATTGTCCTTCATATTCACTCTTACTTTATATCTGAGAATGTTTGTCTACATGCATTTCTGTGGTATTTTAAACATCTGTAATATATTTAACCTTTTTTTTCTGTATCACCAATGCATGACAGTATCTTTTTTAGGTAATGATACACAAACTATAGGGATTCACCAATAAATGAACAATTTCTGAAAGCAGGTGATTTGCCAAAAACGTTGATGAAAAAAAAAAAACATCAAAAGAAGAATATGTATGTATCTTATTGTATACTGAGTGGCAAACATCAAAGCATGGAGTATTTGTGGTCACACCGATGATGAAGATATAAACCCATCTACAGAGGCTTTGGTCCTTGGCATGTTTGAGTCCCCGTCTACAGTAGCAAATATTGCTGCATGTCTTCCCCTTTTCTCACATCCTATTACCTGTCTGCTAATCTTAGAAATAAAGGCAACTAGAGCCTAAATAAAAGCTGGGAAAAATGTCTATGGTCATTAACTAAAGGAACAGGGATGTTTTTTTAACCTCTTACACCCTCAGGGGGTATAAATAAATTTCTGCCTGACAAAAACACACAAAAGTAAATCACTTATAGCCTCACAGCTATTAGATTTAAGAAGAAACTTTTGGTACGTCTGTAAAGGTAAGATGTCATAGAATGGTTTTCTGGTGTCAGCACCATTGTAGCTTTGACCCTGCCTGAAATATTAGGGACAAAATACAAAATATTTTGCATTTTTTGAACCTCGCCAAAATTTTCTTTGAATTAAACATTGCAAAACACTACCAAAATATGATTTATAGCACAGAAAAGTAGTACAGACTTTTAAATCTAAATGTTGTGTAAAAATATACCAAATTTGGACTCAATCAGATGAATCATATTTATTTTAGAATGGTATTAGTGAGAAATTTCTTAGGCGGAGGGGCCATTTTGGCACATTTATCCAAAAATGTCACCAAACTGTGCCAAATGTGTTTTTTACATCAATACTGGGGGTTTGTTTTGTCAGGTCACGTAGCAGCTGGACCCACCGGCGGGTCCGTAGGGTTCTAGGGGTTAAATGTAGTATAAAATAGAAAACACTAACAGATGAGACAAGATTCAATCAAATGAATGTAAATGTGAAGCTCATAACATTGACATTAGTATAGCAATTTTAACAGCTTGTGATAAAAGCTGTTCAGCACTGATTCTGTGTTGTGTTATCACAGTTTGTTAAATTAACATTTATACATTTGGTATTCCTACACTTGCTTTAGATAATTTACTCTCACTGATATAGCCTCTGTATAAAGTAATTGTTTATGTATAGAAAATAATACTATTATATAGCACAAGTAGCTATTTAGATAAAGCATGCATTTATGATGAATATAAAAACACTTGTCCAACTTAACTGTACCCCCAAGATTAAAGATGGCGTTCCTAGTTATTTGTTATAATTCTTTAACTGAAAATGTTGCTTATTTTTTTAATGCCTCAGGAAGCATTTTTACACTATTATTCCACTTTAAGAAAGATTTTAAGGAGTCACTTTTTTGCTTTTAAGCAAAATTAGTATCCTTGTTAAGGACCCAAACAAGTGGTAGCATGTGTTTGAATACATGTTTGTGTTCTGTAACAGAGACATTACCAATTTCCAGTGATTTCTTTCAACTTTCAGTAAAGTACCAGTTTGTCATTTTGGTGGAAAACCTGCTCTGATCCAAAACTGCTTTTGGAGTAGAAGGTGTCTTGATTCTAAATACTCAAGCACCTGTGGTGCTGCTGCTCTTTCAACTGCTTGAGATAATAATGCTATAATTGAAATAGGGTTAAAATTACACATACTGCACCATATCTCCGAGTTCCTGTTTGGAATGCTCACTGCTTTTTTTCAGAACATTTTCTTAATGAGAGAGTAACAAGATGTGTGATTGGTTAAAAACATCTCTGTATTTTTTAACAAACCAACCCTTTATGTTATGTTAAATAATAACCAATGTTATGTTATTATTTTACTTTAATCTTATGATTATCTTTGCAACATGTTTATCTTGGAACTGTTTGATATAAAATGACTGTTAAGGTCCGTTTCAAAGATCATTTATGGTATTCTACAAGCTGGAAATCTTTTGATCAATTTTCAACTGATTGTACAAAATATTAATTCATTTCAGCCATAATGGAGCTATTGGTTATTCTAATTACAATCAGGGCTGCAATAGTCTGAGAGGGAGGGAGGAGATGTGGTAGATGTGGGTGAATGTTTGTTTGCATGCGGGACAGAAAAGCTGGGCCAGGGGCTAAATGAAGGGGATCATGAAAGATGATTGGCTTCGGAGAAGGTGCAACCCCGAGTTGATTGGCTGGAGCTGAACAAGGGAAAACGCAGATGGTTCAGGTGAAGCTGATAAGAGTATTCATGTTTGAATTTTTGCCTAAGCTTCATAACTATGGTTTGACTTTATGCAGCTCAAGCATTTATATTTATTTCTGAATATTTATAAATTAGTGTTACATTGTAAATAGAGAGATTTTTTAATAGATTACCTTCTAAGCAAGATGAATTGTTTTGAGTTTTGTGAATTTATCTACTCCCGAAAATACATCTTGCCAGGTGCCAGCAGATACGTTTGCCTTGATACAGAAATGTTTCGAACCAATGAAATGTAGTGATGTATATGACGTCAACTAGAGGCGGAAGGCCAAAGCAAACAGAACATGAAGGTACCAGTTTCAACTGAAATATCCTCGTTTTCTCTTTGAAAAATGAGCAAAAGGACAACAACTTTTGCCTTTGTGGATGGAAAGGTGTTTGCACAATCCCCCTGATCTGATTTGGTAAGAGTTTGATTTATTAGTTAACTCCCCTAGTGTACTTCTGCTGTGATTGGCTAAAAATTTGTGTGGGAGGCAGGTACCCATTCAGCTCAAAGAATTGTATTGGATGTCCCTCCCTTTTGTGAACACTTTCTACATGAGGCTTTCCAGATCGATACGTGTGTTTTAATTTGAATTCTACATGGTATCACTCTGGCTTATGCCAGGTTAGTTTTAAGAACCAAATCTCACTTCAAAAGTTTTTGTGTTTCAGTATCCAAGGTAATTTATATAATTCTTTATTGGTTTATATTTTCTTTGCAATCTTTTCTAATAGCAGTGTAATTACTGGTTTCATGGAATTATGGCACTCTACATCAACCAGGTATATAAACGGTTCCTAATGTGTGTTACCCAGTCCCCTTTTGTAATTTTTTTTTTTTCCCAAAGTTATGTTTACTTTGGTTTACATATTTGATGTATGTTTAACGTCAAATGCTCCAGGCATAGTACAGATGAGTTGCTTATTCTTAATTTTTTTGCTACAACAGTCAAGAGTCATTTATACCTGGAAGTCCTGTAATCACATTACAAGTCCTTGCCATATCCTGGTAAATTAGCAAATACCAGATAAGGGTATTAGGGTCTCGGTCTGCCTAGCAAACCCTGTTGAGGCAGGTTGCTTAACCAGGACACTTAGCAAATCATAAAATGTAGAATTATGAGAGGGTGGATTATAGAGGACAAGAATGTTAAACATGACAGATGAAGTATTACTTTTAAGACAAGTCATTTCAGAAGGCTGTTCAATTTAACTGTGTGGCATTTATATTTTTAATATATATTATAACTTCTACTGTCAAATGTTTAAGTAGCAGTGAGGTGTTCACACGTGAAGGACCAGACTTCAGATTTCACTCAGATCACTTTATTTGACCAGTAGTAGAGGGTGATAAATTTGATGCAGTTCACACAGGAGTAAAACCTTCACACAGAAAATGCAGACATATTCTTGCAGATCTGTGCATTTTCTTTCACTTTTCTTAAAGTTTTCTTTTTAACGACAATTCAAAGTTATTGCTCTTTATTTTGTTTATATAGATTAATAGAAAATCCAGCTAATTTACTATATCTTAAAGGCTTATTTTAAGGCCAAACACCATGAAAATGAAATATTAAAGCTTTGCACAAAACACAGCATTTACACATTAAATATTTAACTGAACACAAACACATTTTTTCTCCCAAACAAAAGGTTCCACAGAGTGCATTTATAAGTTTGAGGCATCATTTTTCTTAGTAGTGAGCTTTGTGATGGCATTTTAAAACTCCTTTTTTTTTCACAGTTTCAGTTCCTTTGTGTAGCTGCCATCTGCTCAGCTTGCAGTGCACCTTGTGAATTACTGGTTTGCTGTTATGTCCTCTGAGTGAGAGCTGCTTATTGGCCTAATTCAGCTCACCTGGGGGAGCAATCAAAGGCGTGTGCAGGGTGTGGGCAGAGCCGTCTGTAGTGACTTGGCATACATAACTAGAAAAGATGTGCAGACAGCACCTCTTCCGAGTCACTGTGGCACTTAGTTTGCAGGGTTTCGGTGTGTTCGAATTTGTCGGCAGTGTCCTCGAAAGGACACGGTCTACCTGGACTGGATCCTTTGAAGCTGTGAAAATGAAGAGAATTATTTTTTTTAGGATACATTTGCTTTAAAGATGTGTTGTTTGCAAGATTCTTTGTTTGCATATCAAAAAATTAATTTTTAGATGTCTCCTTAAAATTAAAATCCATTACTGACTGGTTTGTGACTTTCTGCTGCCCAAGGCAAAAAGAAAATGTCTCAAGGCGCAAAAACCTTTCAGTGCTGTGATTGAAACTGTTCTGTAATTTTACAGCAGTGAGCAGGGTAGGTTGTTGCATATTGCTCCATCTATTTTACCAGCACTTTAAATAATGTTTCATTCATTATGTTTGAAAATCCAACATTACTACTGGGCCTTTTTGGCTTTAGAAACCTTGACTCTATATTTGCATCCAGCTTGGCAGGGCCTGATGCCCAGATCAGAAGAGGCCATTTGCCTGAAACATAATTCAACAAAACTTCTTAATCAATATTGGATAAACAGAACAAAGAACGAATGCCCGAAAATACACAACAGAATGCCACAGTGGGCACTGTTAGATCCTCCAAATGGCCTTGTTGAAAAATTAAGCCTCCAATGCCCAGAAAAATATTTTAGATTCATAGAAGTAAACTATAAAACATGCTGGTGTTTGCTTTGCCAATATGTGAGGCTTTGTATTAGAATGAGAATAAAATGGTCCAGGCGTGTTGGATGTTATCAACTTTGTGTGATGTCCACACAAACTATCAAAATAGGTAACATTGTTTTTTTTTTTTCAGGACTAAAAAATACGTAATAGAAAACGTGTTATATGAAAAAAGCTAGAAAAAAAAAAAAACCTTAAGCACCCTTATTCAAACAAGAATAAGGGGAGTGGGCATGGAATCTGAAGTTTACTGGGGCAATATATCAATTATTAAAGCCCATATTCATAAAAACTTAGTATTGTTTTCTAAGGGTCTGAAATATCTCTATATCAGGCTTAAGAAGCAAAATTTAATTACTCAAAAGCTTCTAAGGATGTTAAGACATTTTAAATGTTTGCCTTTGTAAGTGTATGACAATTGACAATAATTTATTTTAAGGTAATTCTTATCACTGTTTTGATTTTGACCAAGTATTCTGAACCATGCACAATGGTAAAATATTTGGAGAGAACTAACCCAAAAATGCCACAATGTTATCAAGCTAGCTTGTCAGAAGAGCTCTATTAATACAAGTGGTGACACTACTTGTAAGTAACTGCACAGACTCTGATCCAAATTCTTGGAAGTATATAGGAGGGTCTGCCGATTGACCACTGGACTGGTGTTAAAGATTAAACACAGACTGCTCAGGCACCTCAACCTGAATACTGTAAGTAGCTGCTGATCCACCTTCACACTGCCATTATCCGGTCTGTTATGCACAGTCAATAATGGAGTTCACTGAGAAATCTTGATGAAATGTGAACGTTTACATTTCACCATGAGAGATCCCTCTTGTTAGGAGTGAATGATGTGTACTTTCAACCCCTGTCTCTTTGAAGACTCTTGTTTTTTTTTTTTTGTATGCAACAATTTTTAAATGTAGTACTTTCATATGACTTGGTTTAATGTATGACAATTCTCTGCATTAATTTGTGCTGGCCTGTAAAGATGTTTTTTCTTTATAAATGTTATTCTACTACTGTTATTTTCTAAGGCTCAATAATGTTCACACATGCAAAGAAGGCCTTTCTTTCTCCTGCTATTGTTCGAATTCCTACTTTGTGGAAACATTACCAAAGCTGTTATTGTGTGTCAGTTTGGACCTGAATTTCAGAAGTACTAAAGAAAATGCACAACTGTGAACAGAGTTAAGTTTCAGACTTGGAAAATCTTTTTCTACATGAATGTGAATCCATCCATCTTCTACCGCATATTCCGTCAGGATCATGGTGGGGCCGGTGCCTTACTGTGGTAGTCTATGGGAAATAGGCAGGCTATACCTTGGATCCTTCGCCAGTCTGTAACTGGGCAAAACGGAGGCAAAGACGTACAACCGTGCACACTCACAAATGAGAACAATATAGAGATGCCAATTAACCGAACAGTCATGTTTGTGGAGTACCCAGAGAGAACTCAGGCATGCACGGGAAGAACATGCAAACTCCATCCAGAAAGACCAAGAATCCCATAACCTCCTTACTGCAAGACACAGGTGCTTCAACCTGCAGCATCGTGCATCCCTGTACATGAATGGTAACATGGTAAATCAATTCATTTGCATATATTATATTTTTAGTATTGATGAAGGCACATGCACAAAAAGCTTTGCACGTGCAGTCTCCTAAATTGCAAATGCACATTACTTTGAACCTTCTTTGAAGATCCTCTAAAACCTTTTGAAAATTTGGTCTAAAAAGCATAAATTGTCACCTATTTCATCATACACATTTTAATATCTAAATTAAATGTGACATTTACCTAGTGTTATATCAATATGTGCTGTTATACAGACACTTGGCAACAGGTGAAAAGTAAGCGAAAAACCTAATCGAATTAGTAAGCTCTGATTGATCACAAAGTCTTTATCTCCTCAAGCCAACAAAATTATCCAGGCTCTTGAAATGTGGGCCTGATTTAAATAACTGTACATATTATTTGAATAGCTTCCTCAGAAAGGAAAAAATAAATAAAAAAAAGTGATGTAATAAAGACTGGGGGAGGACCACCCTCGTCTGACTACATTAATGGCAAATATGGAAAGGCAAAGTGTCTGAGGAACACTTAGGGCATGATCAGAGTTGCTCCGTGGGAGAGCCGAGGTCCAATTATGGTGGTCAAATAAATTAACCTTTCTCTAGAAAATCAGTAATGTTCATGCAGATAAGTGCTAAAGAAGGCAAAGGGGTCATTTGGATCCCTGAGGATATCCTCCTAAAAGCACAGATTGTCCCTGACACACACAAGTGAGAGGTTGCTTGGTTTGGGCTAGGGCAAAGTTTTTCGTGGAAACCTAACAATGTTCAGATATTTTGTGTATGGAATTTATAAATGTAATAATTACATAGGCTGTATATTTGCTTAGATGAAAGAAATGTGTGTAACATTTTCTTACATGAAATTCATTTGATGTGCCTTATAACCTGTTGCCATTTGTGATGCACTATATATTTGGGCAAAAAGATGCTGCTAATAACCCTTTCTGTTACTTACCGTGCCCCCCATGCTGTATTCAACAAGGAAGACATAATTTGAACCAAGGCAGCTAAGTTCACTGGGTCAATAGCCATAGTTATAGGGTCAGACCAAGAGTAAATAAACATATGCCATAATGTAACATAAACATAACATAAATATAACAGAAAAGTAAATGTCTGAATTAGATAAACTTGGGAAAATATTATCATTCTGACACACACAACAGACAGGTAATAATATGGTTTAACAGACTCGAACATCACCAACAAGAAGAATCATAACAGAGATTACATGCAAGTTATAATATAGAATTTTTCATTTTTATGTAACTGTAAGAAACACAAGAACACCTACACAAACTGTTTAGTAGATTTAAAAATTTTAATTTGGCTGGTTAAAATGCGGTTTGCTTTACATAAAAGAAACATTTACTTCTGATTCCTTCAGTTGCAGTTACAAATTTTCACTTTGTGATAGTATGCACACACACAAAAAAAAACTTTACTAATCATAATTTTGATACTGCACAGCATCATCTTGGTGCTTAAAAGTACAAGCTTTGCTTTCTATAGTGCTTGGCATGCACACACACTCCCAACAAAACACACACACCCCTTTAGAAATTTCAGTGCTTCCAGATGCAAATTAGATGTCTCCAAAGCCAGCTGCACAGGAATGAAGTTGTCTACGCAGGAAATTAGATCTGCTTCACACAGTTTTAAGTTACTGTTGCTTGGGTTTCCACTCGACACTTTTCATCTTTCTTATAAAATATGCACACAGAAGTATTGTCGTTCTCAGTGGGCATTTTCTGTTTGTGTGATAGGTGTGTTAAGCACTAAAGCTTTCTCGTTTCGCCTTAGATGCTCCAATGATTCTCTTTTCTCCATATGTCAACACTTTTAACAGACACAACAGTCACTTCTCAAAATATCAAGTACCTAAGCTGTCAAATAGAAGAACATGAGTAGTTGACACAGTATGGAAGAGAAGTTTGCCTGGCTGTGAGTCCCCAATTAGCATTTCATGATCATAAATTAATCCAACATATCTCAAACATAGGGGTTTAGTACTGTATAGTTATTTAACTATTTAATATTAATACCTTTACTGTATGTTAATGACAGAACAGATCCCTGTAAAGCAACATCTATTTTTTCATATTAATAATATTCCTCTATGTTTTTCAAACTACAAACATACAAGCATAGATAAACTGCTTTCTTTTCCCTGTGTTACCTTTTGGAAAGGTTACTTGTAATTTATGTCAAGTGTAAAAAGCCTTTTTAGGTGGGAATTTAGTGTCATTTTCAATATATACAAACCAAACTAGTTTTAATTTTTAGGGGAGACAACATTTAGATTTCAAGAATTGAAAATAATCCATCTATCCATTATCTGACATGCTTAATACCAAGTGCGGTTGTGAGGGGTGCTGGTGCCTCTTTCCAGCTATCTACGGCAGAGAGGCAGGGTACACGCTGGACGGGTCGCCAGTCCATCGCAGTAAAAAAAAAAGTCCATATTATCTAAAACATTCCTAAAATGAATTTGGCCCTATTGGCTCTAAGATTACAATGTAAGACCTGGCTTAGATTTTTCATGGTTTACTTTCATTGGCTCTTAAAAACAAAGTACAAAATAGAATGTACTTGTGGTAACATCCTGTTAAAGACAGCTGAAGTAAAAAGTGGGCAGTAATGACTGTTTTATTTTTGGATTACATGGGGTGTTACTGACATTACATGAAAATGTCATGATTATACCACCTCTAGAAATATATTTACTGAGAAAAATGGTGCAGTGTTCAGTACTGATTTCAGCCACTGTGTCCTCCAGCACCCTGGAATAGACCTTCCCAGGGAGGCTGAGAAGTGTGATCCCCCTATAACACACCCTCCGGCCCCGCTTCTTATGTAGGGGAACCACCACTCCAGTCTGCCAGTCCAGGGGCACTGTCCCCAATATCCACACAGTGCTGTGGAGATATGTGAACCATGACAGCCCAGAAACATCCAGAGACCTGAGGTTCTCAGGGCAGACCTAACGCCCTGCCATGCTGGAGTTTTTTGAACATCTTGGTGATCTCAGCCTAGGTGATGAAAAAATTAGGCCCTGGATACCCCATCCCTTCGTCCACCACGGAAGCTGTGTTGGCGTGAGTGAAGAAATCTTCAAAGCATTCCTTGCACTGTCGGACAATGTCTGCTTTCAGAGTCAAAGGGTCCCCACTGCCACTGAAAACTGTTTCATCAAAGTACTTTTTCAACTCCAAAAAAGTTACAAAGTTAAAAAGTTAAGAAAATCCACTGGACTTTGTTTCCAAATATGAAGACTTTTCGCTTCCCATCCAGGAAGCTTTTTCAATTCAAAATGTCAGAAATAACGTTGAGGTCCAGGTTTTATAGTTTTTCCAATTACAATCCTGACAAATCTACTGTCTTACACTCAAGAAATTTTGACACTTTAGTAATCTGACAATTTGCCTTTGAGCAGTTTCTGAAGTTCAGTTAATTCATCCCCCTCTTTCTTTTCCATTTTTAATACACATTTTGTTCTAATGACAGGGTTTGTCAACTGGATTGAAAATCATTGAGTAGGAAGCAGTTTCCTGCCAGCAAAAAATTAATTGAACTGAAAGTTTGCTATGAAGAATGTTTGTTTATTAAATCAGTTGGGAGAAATGCTGCTGAAACAATGGTGTCATCACAAAAGGCCTTTCTCTTGTGAGTGAAGTGCAGCTAGGCTAACATCTGTGCTGGTAGATAGTCATGGCTGCCAATAATATTTATGCCCCTCACTTCTATCTGCAGAGCATATTACTCTAAAGGCAAACAACTTGAAGAGCTGATGAAGCTGCTTTGATGAACAAGTCCTTCAAAATTTACCACACTGACATTGTTGCCAGCTATTTCTATTTCTTGTTATAATGAAACACTGTGTTTAGGTTAGGATTTTGTAACCTTATGTCACAGAGAGCCATTAGTGTTGTTTGATACAAAAATCTATTGAGGCAATAACATGTATGGAGTTATGGGGGATTTTTCGGCTTAAATCAAAACAAAATAAAAAAAAAACTTGTAAACATGTATGAATATGTAACCTCGAAATAAAGCTAATGCCTCAGATAAAACACACTCAGGGTAATATGTTGTTAACATCATCCTATAAATAGTAAGCAGGATAAAAGATCTGGTACATTTGACTTATTTTTCTGCTGTTTTACATATTCCTTTAGCATCAAACACTTTACTCCCATAAATAATTAGCTTTTAAGAAACTTAACTTAACCTATCTATCTATCTATCTATCTATCTATCTATCTATCTATATATATATATATATATATATATATATATATATATATATATATATATATATATATATATATACACTATATTGCCAAAAGTATTTGCTCACCCATCCAAATTATTGGAATCAGGTGTTCCAATCACTTCCATGGCCACAGGTGTATAAATTCAAGCACCTAGGCATGCAGACTGTTTTTACAAACATTTGTGAAAGAATGGGTCGCTCTCAGGAGCTCAGTGAATTCCAGCGTGGAACTGTGATAGGATGCCACCTGTGCAACAAATCCAGTCGTGAAATTTCCTCGCTCCTAAATATTCCACAGTCAACTGTCAGCTGTATTATAAGAAAATGGAAGTGTTTGGGAACGACAGCAACTCAGCCACGAAGTGGTAGGCCACGTAAACTGACGGAGCGGGGTCAGCGGATGCTGACGCGCATAGTGCGAAGAGGTCGCCAACTTTCTGCAGAGTCAATCACTACAGACCTCCAAACTTCATGTGGCCTTCAGATTAGCTATAGAACAGTGCGCAGAGAGCTTCATGGAATGGGTTTCCATGGTCGAGCAGCTGCATCCAAGCCATACATCACCAAGTGCAATGCAAAGCGTCGGATGCGGTGGTGTAAAGCACGCCGCCACTGGACTCTAGAGCAGTGGAGACGCGTTCTCTGGAGTGACGAATCGCGCTTCTCCATCTGGCAATCTGATGGACGGGTCTGGGTTTGGCGGTTGCCAGGAGAACGGTACTTGTCTGACTGCATTGTGCCAAGTGTAAAGTTTGGTGGAGGGGGGATTATGGTGTGGGGTTGTTTTTCAGGAGCTGGGCTTGGCCCCTTAGTTCCAGTGAAAGGAACTCTGAATGCTTCAGCATACCAAGACATTTTGGACAATTCCATGCTCCCAACTTTGTGGGAACAGTTTGGAGCTGGCCCCTTCCTCTTCCAACATGACTGTGCACCAGTGCACAAAGCAAGGTCCATAAAGACATGGATGACAGAGTCTGGTGTGGATGAACTTGACTGGCCTGCACAGAGTCCTGACCTCAACCCGATAGAACACCTTTGGGATGAATTAGAGCGGAGACTGAGAGCCAGGCCTTCTCGTCCAACATCAGTGTGCGACCTCACAAATGCGCTTCTGGAAGAATGGTCAAAAATTCCCATAAACACACTCCTAAACCTTGTGGACAGCCTTCCCAGAAGAGTTGAAGCTGTTCTAGCTGCAAAGGGTGGACCGACGTCATATTGAACCCTATGGATTAGGAACGGGATGTCACTTAAGCTCATATGTGAGTCAAGGCAGGTGAGCAAATACTTTTGGCAATATAGTGTATATATATATACAGGTGCTGGTCATAAAATTAGAATATCATGAAAAAGTAGATTGATTTCAGTAATTCCATTTAAAAAGTGAAACTTGTATATTATATTCATACATTACATACAAACTCATATATTTCAGATGTTTATTTTGTTTAATTTTGATGATTACAAATGACAACAAAAGAAAATCTCAAATTCATCATATCAGAAAATTAGAATATTGTGAAAAGGTTCAAAATTGATGGCCCCTGGTGCCACACTCTAATCAGCTAATTAACTCAAACCACCTGCAAAAGCCTTTAAATGGTCTTTCAGTCTAGTTCTATAGGCTACACAATCATGGGGAAGACTGCTGACTTGACAGTTGTCCAAAAGACGACCATCGACACCTTGCACAAGGAGGGCAAGACACAAAAGGTCATCGCTAAAGAGGCTGGCTGTTCACAGAGCTCAGTGTCCAAGCACATTAATAGAGAGGCGAAGGGAAGGAAAAGATGTGGTCGAAAAAAGTGTACAAGCAAGAGAGATAACCGCACCCTGGAGAGGATTGTGAAACAAAACCCATTCAAAAATGTGGGGGAGATTCACAAAGAGTGGACTGCAGCTGGAGTGAGTGCTTCAAGAACCACCACACACAGACGTATGAAAGACATGGGTTTCTGCTGTCGCATTCCTTGTGTCAAGCCACTCTTGAACCACAGACAGCGTCAGAAGCGTCTTGCCTGGGCTAAAGAGAAACAGGACTGGACTGCTGGTGAGTGGTCCAAAGTCATGTTCTCTGATGAAAGTAAATTTTGCATTTCCTTTGGAAATCAAGGTCCCAGAGTCTGGAGGAAAAGAAGAGAGGCACTTCATCCACGTTGCTTGAAGTCCAGTGTAAAGTTTCCACAGTCAGTGATGGTTTGGGGTGCCATGTCATCTGCTGGTGTTGGTCCATTGTGTTTTCTGAGGTCCAGGGTCAACGCAGCCACATACCAGGAAGTTTTAGAGCACTTCATGCTTCCTGCAGCTGACCAACTTTTTGGAGATGCAGATTTCATTTTCCAACAGGACTTGGCACCTGCACACAGTGCCAAAGCTACCAGTACCTGGTTGAAGGACCATGGTATCCCTGTTCTTAATTGGCCAGCAAACTCTCCTGACCTTAACCCCATAGAAAATCTATGGGGTATTGTGAAGAAGAAGATGCAATACACCAGACCCAACAATTCAGAAGAGCTAAAAGCCACTATTAGAGCAACCTGGGCTATCATAACACCTGAGCAGTGCCACAGACTGATCGACTCCATGCCACGCCGCATTGCTGCAGTAATACAGGCCAAAGGAGGCCCAACTAAATACTGAGTGCTGTACATGCTCATACTTTTCATGTTCATACTTTTCAGTTGGCCAACATTTCTATAAATCCTTTGTTTTTATTGGTCTTCAGTAATATTCTAATTTTCTGATATGATGAATTTGAGATTTTCATTTGTTGTCATTTGTAATCATCAAAATTAAACAAAATAAACATCTGAAATATATGAGTTTGTATGTAATGTATGAATATAATATACAAGTTTCACTTTTTAAATGGAATTAGTGAAATCAATCTACTTTTTCATGATATTCTAATTTTATGACCAGCACCTGTATATATATATATATATATATATATATATATATATATATATATATATATATATATATATATATATATATATATATATATATATATATATATATATATATATATATATATACTTCTAGGAACAGCAAAGCAAAGATACTGCTCACAAGAGTAGAGGACCCACGCTTTTTCATCCAAGCTTGGGTCTTCTACCAGAGGCCAGCTGGCTTGAGGGTTGTGCGCAGTATCTTTACTGTTCCTGTAACAGCACTGTTCTGGATTGAGATGTCTGATATATTTCCAGGGATCCGCTCTAACCACTCCTCAAGTTTGGGGGCACCACGGGCACGACTGGTGCTCCAGGTTTTCTCCACTTCTTCTCTGAGCCCCTGGTATTTCTCTAGTTTCTCATGTCACTATATGTTTAGCAGGACACAGTAAAAGGATTATTCTTGATTACCTACATAACTTAAAATCATTGTGATAAAAATGTTTTTTTCTTACTTCAGATTTTTTTAAATAATTTTTAATTTCAATTCATCTCTATAACCACAACCCTGTGAGAATCTGACTGAGAAACTGTCTGAAAGGTTAAACAGAATTTTGTTTAAGGACAGCATCCACTTTAGTTCAACTTCTGTTTAGCTTAAGGAGTTGTGTTGTGGTTTTTGTGGTCCTGTAATTTTTTTTTTTTTATCGATCCCTTTGGTCCACCATACTGTACCTTTTATGGTGCCTTCAAACACCAGACAGATCTATTAAATTAGCAATGCTGCATCCAATCAGGGACTGGTTGTACGTAAAGTTTTTTTTCCCTTAGAAATCTGTTTTAATTTAGTGCTGGAAGGACTGTTGATTGTCCTCACTTGCCTCCACTAAATCGAAATTTTCCACAGTGCACCTTAAAAAGTAGTGATCATGCATGGTTACTAGTCGAGCAGATGAATCCCATAGTGCTTTGCGAGGAGAGCTGTAGGCTGACCCTGTGCGACAGCAGTGACAAATAACAAAGATGGCATAGGCACCGTGTGTGGAGGCAGAGTCATGGGATCAAAAGAGACTGAAAAATAGTGATCATCTGTCCGAACAGCCAGTTAACCGAGTTCACTATAAAGTCCAATATACAGTATAGTCCCCGCTATACAACTTATTGTGATTTAGGGGTTAGATGTTCGGACACAACATTTCAAATGCTGTAAATTAGAAGATCAGAGGTGATGACTTCAACATCTTGATTCCTCAAATCACTTTGAAATTATAAACTTTACGGTTACTTTTTTTAAGTGAGTTGAGTTTAATGTAAGCAACAAAAAAAAACAATGAAAAAGAAATCGTCTTTGTGATTGGAAGATTTCCTCTTTTATTTTTCGTTATAAATGATATAATAATTTAGTAAGGTGAAATAGAAAAGATAAGGTCTAATTTGGTTTTCTTTAATTTTTATTTACCCGAAAATCCATGAATAATTATTTTGGCTGTATTGGGCTTCTGCTTGGCTGAAAATCTGTAGTATTTGATACCAAAATTGATGTTGATAGTTTGAGAACCATCTGCTTTTTATTTCTGATCATTTATCTGACTTTTGATTTGATAATAACCCAAAATGCCATCATATGCTAAATAATATTTTGTCAGGTACTGGAAGGTTTTAAAAACTTAGTATGTAATCCCTTTAAGTCACGTTTCTTTCATTTGGGCACTCAAAAGGCTGCACATTATCCTCACAGAAACATCTTTATTCCGGCTACCATCACTTACATTTCAGTTACTAAAAGGATAACACTCCGACTAAGCCCCCACTAGCATTTTTTTTTTTCATTAGAGGTGTATTTTTGTTTGAATCCAACAGCGGGTTCAACTTTCTTGAACCCAGACGGGGACTCTGGGACGGAGGCAGACAGCGAGCCTCAGCTGGCGTTTTACACAGACCCGAACCGCAGTCGGCGCCGGAGTCGAGGTATGAGAAATGGTAACGCCAACAGCGCGTGGGGCTCTGGGGGTAAGGAGGAACTCGTACACCTACAGACAATTTATCCCACTGATGGTATTGCCTCTGTCACAACGCATGACAAGTAAACTGTGTACATACAGCCAGTGGATGGTTCTAAATTGGTGTTTGCACATAAATTTGCCAAGTAAAGGAAATGTATAAATGCATAGTAATTTATAGTGATTGCTAGCATGTAAAACTGATCTCACTCCATCTGCATACAATCTTGTTGGTGGAAATCAAACAAGATCATGAGATCAGAGGTTCCCCGTATTGAGTACGGTGTAATATGTGTTGCATCTTGCAATATGAAGAACACTCTATTTTGAAATAATATTACAGACAAATATTATTTCTAAGGAGGACCCTGTGCAAATGCTGTCAAAGTGAAGTGGTGGAGCACGCTTTATCTGTCAGCATGCCTTGTCCTTGCAGCTTTGATGTACAGTAATAGGTTGTGGAAGGGAGATGAAGGAGGAAAAAACAAAACAAAACAATGCCCTCAAAATAATAGCTGCTGTCAAAAGGCGTTACAAGCCTTTACAAAGCCTCCAAGCCAATTATCCCCCCGTCTTGTGCACAGGTGTCACATACACAGCAATGCCTCCGGAAGTATAGGCAACATCTTTAATTAGAACAAGGTGGTAGTGATGATGCCCCATCTGTGTTGTTTACATCCAGAGGAAAGAATGATTTCTGAGGCATGACGAAATTATTTCTTGTCATTTCCTGTCTGTATAAAGATTATGAAACATATTCCCAAAATAGTATAAGTTATACAGGGACTTTTTGCCATAATAAAAATTTAAGTATGAGTTTTGTCCACAATGCTAACGGAAGATATTCAACAAAAATTGCTCAAAAAAGGGAGATGATGCCTGAATCCCATATCTGGATAAGTTGTTTGATTACATAAACAGTTTTTTAGCAATATACAAAAGGTCAGCCCTCTATTTGGCCTTTGTTTAAAGCCTAGCCTTAAGCAGCATCTGAAAGAACAAGCTCTGCCAAAGTAATTTAAAAGTGACAATTCATTCTAGAATTGGCATCAGTGTAAAAGTTACTGTTTCAAAAATATAAGTGTGGTTACCAGCATTCAAGGTCAACATGTGGTTTGTGTGTGTGTGGGGGTGTGCATAGATAGAGGTATGCATCCATCCTGTGGGTATGAGGTCATATTTAAAAATTTTCTGTGTTGCACTCTGGAGTAAAAGAGATAAGGGAAACATTTTTACTCTGACAGCAAAAGGAGAGCGCAGGAAAGAAGGTTGGTTGCAAAGCAGCCTCTAAGCAGTTTTTTTCTCTCTTTTTTTGGTCTGTCTTTACTCTCCTCACACATCTCAGCATGGGTGTTAGAAACCCTTCAAAGGTAAACCTAGGTCTACACTACTGAGCCATGCCCAATCTAAGCTCCCAAAGGCTTGATGCTTTTTTTTTTATTTATCCAAAGGTCCTTTTCATGGGAGCTAAGCCCGTTTTTGTAGAATGGGTGGAGTAACTCCTCTTGTGAGCAGTGAGTGTTCATGTTTGTGAGTGTTTGCATGTATGTTTGTGGTACCTAAAGGTTGCAAGAAAGCACAGGGACGTCCTTTTTATATATCTAAAATCATATGTGTTTTCCTTCTCCTTCCCTCTTTCTCTGTCTGTCTGTTCCCAACAGCAGGATCTCCTCGAAGTCCCATCAACAAGACCACCCTGACCCTGATCAGTGTCATCAGCTGTGTGATTGGCCTAGTTTACTCCTCTCACCTCGCCTGCAGCCTCTCAGTTCGAGTAATCTTACATGTGCCGGAGCACCTCATAGCTGACGGTAAAGCTTTACACAGTATGAGACTGTCGATACAGCCTTTCTTAACAAACTCCTTAGGAAGCTCAAAGCCCTAGGGGGCTGAGCTGGTATTTTTCTGCCGCACTCCGGGGAGTTTAGTTCTCTAGATCTCTCAAACTAAGTGCCAGCGCTTTGTTGTGAGCTGCTGATTTGCTTTGCTCTTAAAGACAAAGGTAAATGCCAGACTACTTTTTCTTTTGGTCTCCTGGGCTTCACCTCATGACAGATGTACCCTTAAAGCATAAAAGCACATTTAGGGAAAAGGGACATCCACAGAAAAACCCTTATCCCTTTCAGTCCTTTTAAATACAGTACACTCCAAAGGTGAACCTAAAGCATTTTTTTGCTTCTCATACATTATGAAAACAAATATATTTTTATTTATTTTTTTCCCTTTGCTAGTGCTCTACATTTATAGATAGAAATGTATGCCTACATTTCTATCCATAAATTAATTGATAAATATAGTTCTTTTTTGTTGATTAGTTTTAACTCGGATGCATTTAAAGATGAGCATCCATGAAGAAAGATTAAAAACACCTTTCACAGATTCCATTCCATTTATGTTTATACTCAAACTGGTCTTGGAACAAAAAATGTTAAATATGTTGTGATTCCATTGCAGCAATGGCTGTATGATTTAGTTTTTTGTTTTTCCTGCAGGAAGTTGTGTCTTCCACATAGTATCAATTTCACTGCTGGCTCTAACAGATTTCCCTTTTAGCTTTTAGCTGTTTAGCCCATCGGATCTCACCAATTTCCTGTTGTTCCTAAAGAGAAGTGTCCCTGATGCACAATGCTCTAACTAGCATTTTTTATGCTAGTCTTGGTTTGTTAAGGGGAATCTGTGACTTGCCTGCTTTATAGTTTTTCTGACACTAGATTCCCCTATTTACGCTGTGAGTCTCTGCAGTTACTGAAGAGATATCATAGGCCCATCGAACTCTTCCCTGATGGACTGCTTTGTGTTTCTTAGTTTGATGTTGTTCAATAACCTCTCAAAGTTTTATGCAATGGGCTTAAAAGTGCTTGAGGAAACTTTATAAACATGAATGAACCTAGGATCTGTTGTAAACTTCTCAAGCTTTGTTCCTGACCTCTCTTGTCTTCTTTGTTCTCCATGATCCTGGTTGTCCACCAATGCTAGCTAAAAAGCCTCCGAGGCTTTCACAGAACAGCTCCTGAGCGTAATTTTACACACTGTTGGGGCTAATTTACATAATGTAATGCAACTAGCCTCCTTGAATTTCTTTGCCAGTGGTACAATTACTTGAAAAAGTATTTGGCCCCTTTGAACTTTTCAACCTTTTGCCACATTTCAGGCTGCAAAAATAAGGATATAAATTTGTAATGTTTTGTGAAGAATCAACAACAAGTTGGACAAAATCATGAAGTGGAACAAAATTTATTGGATATTCTAACCTTTTTTTAAACAAATTAAAACTGAAGAATGGGTCGTGCAAAATGAATTGGGCCCTTTACTTTCAATGCTGCAAAATTCACCAGAAGTTCAGTGAGGATCTATGAAGGATCCAATGTTGACCAAATGACTTATGATGATAGAATAAGAGGTAGAATAGAATCTTGGCATCTAACTAGCTTGGTTTACCACAGGCAAATGGCAACCATGAAGTGGTAAAGGAAAGCAGCAACTGCCACTGTATCTACAATGAGTAAAGGCCAGGTCAGATTGGGTGCATGCCACTTTTAAATCTCCAATCTGATATTTTTTCCATGTCACACTAACTGTGTATAGAGAGGCTCCGACTAGGCAGGGTGAACAGATCTGTGCATTTCTTTTTCACTTCTATCTCTGTGTCAAACACAAATTAAAACGATTTCTCACATTTGAGTAAGACTTATTATGAAAAGTAGTTAAAAATAACTTAGGACATAATTTTCTTAGGATCGGATGCAAAATCGGGTTCGGTGTGTTAAGGGGAAAGGCAAGTTAGTGTGAAGTCACCTCACTAGTAAGAACAATGTTTAGGCAATCAAGAGCTATGTCTTGCCCATATTAAGATACCCTGCTGGGTTAATAAGTTGGACTAAGGGGGAAATTCAGGCCACCGATGTTAAAAAAAGGAAGCCACTCAGTGTGCATGGTGGATTCCACCCCAAATACATTATCCACAGACTAGACTCAAAGTGCAAAGAAGGAGGCAGAGGCCTAGTGAGCATCAGAGCCACCATTGAAGATGACATATCCAAGCTACAAGATTACATCAGAAAGATGGCCCTAAGGAATGAAGGTCTTAGTGAATGTCTTAGACAGTGGACGATGGAAATGAAGGAACTGGAAGAACTGTCATAGGATGAAAAACCCTTGCATGGGATGTACCATAGACAGATAGGCTGGGCTGAAGGATAGTACAGGAGCACTGATCATGGCAGCAGAGGAGCAGGCCTTGGGCACCAGAGCAATAGAGGCCCCGATCTACAAAAGCAGTTATGATCCCAGGTGCAGACCATGCGAAAAGAGCCCCAGAAATGATCCACCATCTCACATTAGGGTGTAAGATGAGGGTAAAAGAAATACATGGAATGTCATAACCAAGTGGCCTGTATAGTGTACATAAACATCTGGACAGGATACAAACAAAAGACGCCCAGAATAAAATGGGAGCTGCCGTCTGTCAAGCTGGCAGTGCTAAGATCCTGTGGGACTTCTTGATACAAACAGACAAAATGGTTGTGGCCAACCAACCAGACATTGTGATAATTGATAAGGAGCAGAAAATGGCTGAGGGGATCGATGTGGCCACCCCAAATGATGGGAACATCAGGAAAAAAGATCATAAGAGATTGGAGAAATACTAAGGGCTCAGGTAAGAACTAGAAAGAGCCTTGAAGGTGAAAGCAACTGTAGTGCCTTTAGTTTTAGGAGAAGAAAAGATACTGCAAAGAACCATCAAGGACCAGAGCTTGAGATGAAGAAGCCACCCACCCCGCCCAGCAGCAGGAGGGTTGGGTAAGAGAGCAGGTTTTTACAAAGCAATTCACCATGAGGGACATTGTTAATAGAATTCAAAATTAAAATAAAGATAAGAAATTTCAGTATGAGAAACAGTCTCAATGAACTGGTTCCTGCAAGTTTATTGATATTTTTTTTAGCTCTAAAAGGAGTGAGATGTCGATAAAAATATATTAGACTCACTAGGCCTACACATCTATCATCTGGAGGTCTGATTTGATTCAGTGTGCTTCAGCTTTCCTGTGGTATACACTGGTCTGCCAGGGAGTTATTAAAATTCTAGGAGGCACCTAGGAAAAAACTTTGAAAAGAGATGAAAGATGACAATTTGCCTGTTGAATAACAAAACCATGATCAATTTAGTATGTTTCTATAAATGTCCCCTCAATCTCATCAAACCTGATTTCATAATGTGGTGAATCAGATGAGAATTTGTATTCAACAACTGGGGAAAGAAGCTAATAATGCCAACAGCTGCGCAAGTGCCTGCCTTCAGATTCACTGAAGAAAAATCACACAAATGAAGAGTCACACTTCTCTCTTCAGATTTATTTTCAGAAAAAATAATCATACCAGACAGATTTTAGTTTACAAAAGACAACAATAGCTACTCCCCATCAAGAGATATGTTAAAAGACTACTGGATAAACCTTTTAGTGGTTGAAAATGAAAATAAATGTCATATATAGAAAAGCTCACTGTGTACTGTAATCTTTTGGCTTGAGAGGGCACAATGGATGATGTGAAAGGTGTTGTCAACCCCAGAAGAAGAAAATGCACGTCTGGTGTTGAAAAACTCATAATAGAATAGACAGAAAAATGTGAAATTCAAAGCTATATCAAAAAAGAAAAAACACCACAAAACACTCACAAAAAATAGCCTCCTCCTAAAATAGAACTTTTAACAGCTGAAGAAGGAACATATTAGTGATTATTTCATGTTATAATCTTAATTTATACACATTAAAGGAATAGTACACCCAAAACATGATTAGCCTTCATTTTCTACTCACCCCCATGCTGAACAACACTCTGGAGTACTTTTTTGATATCTCAAATGCATCTGGAGATCTGGGAGGCTTCTTGCTGTCTGCTGACATTCAAATAATGGAGGTCTACGGTGCCCGAGACAGAAAGGTCCATAAAAGTCCACAAAAAACGTGTCAATATTCCTCCATACTGCTCGTCCAATGTATTCCAAGTGTCCTGAGTGGGTAGCATCCAGAATTTACTCGAAATGAAGTCATTTAGAATGTTTTTAGAGCATAAACTGTAGTGTATAGGATTTCCTGAAAGCGCGAGCCTGCACGTTCACGACGCTACGGAAGCCGGCAGACCAAACCAGATGAAAGTGCGCATTCAGCGTCTGCTCTGCCGATAATGCAAGCGTAGAAGAAGAAATGTGCTGTTTGCCTGTGCAAAGAAAGAAACAACGAAAGAAAAATGTCTGAGGACTTCAGTGTTGAGGAAGAGCATGAGTTCTTTGCCGAGCTGAATGCGCACTTTCATCCGGTTTGGTCTGCCGCGGTTTCCGTAGCGTCGTGAACTTGAAGGTGCGCGCTTTCAGGAAATCCTATACACTACTGTTTATGCTCTAAAAACATTCTAAATGACTTCGTTTCGAGTAAATTCTGGATGCTACCCACTCAGGACACTTGGAATACATTGGACGAGCAGTATGGAGGAATATTGACACGTTTTTTGTGGACTTTTATGGACCTTTCTGTCTCGGGCACCGTAGACCTCCATTATTTGAATGTCAGCAGACAGCAAGAAGTCTCCCAGATCTCCAGATGCATTTGAGATATCAAAAAAGTACTCCAGAGTGTTGTTCAGCATGGGGGGTGAGTAGAAAATGAAGGCTAATCATGTTTTGGGTGTACTATTCCTTTAAACTTAACTGCTTTACTTGAATGTTTGCTGGTACCAGCATTTTCCAATCCAATCCATAATATGAACTACAAACTTTAGATTTTAAGTTCAAGATCAAAGAAAGTACTGCCGTATTTACCTGGAACTAAAGTCTTTTGCCACGTACACTACACAAATGCAACATTAAGACTATATAACAAATATACCTCCCAAAAAAGGAAAAATGTTGAGCTCAAAGTTAAATAAATCATATAAAGAGTAAAAAAATGTCTTAATGGTATCAGAAAACAAGTAGGTTTTTAAACCCATTTTTATATATTTTATAAGTGCAGAGTGCATGTGGAGATAGCAGTTTTTTCCTAGTTTGGATGCTGCCTATCTAATTCAGATAGCAGGGATAAGTTTCGAAAAGCAGGTTTACTGAATATGTTTTCTAAACCTGAAAGGGTTTCTCTGAATTCTCCATTTCAAAATGAGAGTTTACTCAAACTCTGTTTCTGTTACCATAGAAACAATCTCACCAGAGCTAACCTGGTCGGGAGCAGGTTTTGTTTCAGTAAACTCAGGTGTCCTCTGTCTTTGCTCTTTAGAGGTAATCACGTTGTTTTATTTCCTGATTTAGTCTGGAGACTTTGTCATAGTTTTGTGCATGCAATAAAAAAAACTTTCACTGAGTTCGTTAGACAGGTTTTAAAAAGGTTTTAAAAAACAAACATTGCATGTAGGATGAAGATCTTATGAAAGAATAACCAGCATTATTTCACAGAAAATTAATGCATAATTTTCATATTTAGAAAATAATGTTTGTGAGCACTAGCGTTTCACCTTGCAATCCATCTAATATGTCAACGACCTTATCTGTCCTCACATTTGCAGCATTACACAGATTTATTTAACAGAGCTTGATATCAGAGAGAACGTTGGTGTACTGTATGTGAAAACAGCATTATAGAAAAATAAAACTGCAGAGTCAAACAGCACCAGTCCCATAAAATAACTTCAGGCTGTGCCTCCTCTACCTTCTATTAGGTATCTTAAGGCTGATAATATGCAGTTTGTCATTGATAACAGCCATGTTGGCCATGTCTAGAAGTGTAAGTTTTATTTACCATCTACCTACATTATACTTTTTATTTAGGTCACACACATTTTACTTTGTGGGTTAAAAACAACTCAGTTCACAGGATATTAGTTTTTTGTTATTGGTCTGCAACATGCAGATCTTTTTTTCTTTCCTTTTTTGTACAATATATGAACAAGTCACAATCTAAACCTATTCTATGCAACTGCTAACCGATAAAACAACAATTTATTGGGATTATATCATCTAAAGCAGCTGCAAACAGACACTTAATATTTACTGTGTAATGGAAGACAGAATCAACATGAGGAGGAAACCCATGATATGATTCAAAGATCCCACCTGTTAGAACAACGTTTTAAGACTTCATCTCCACCTGCTGTCAGGTGATTTCACCAAAATAGAATACACTGACTCACTACCGTTAAAGCAGTTAACTAGTTTTCCCCATAATGTTATTGTGGTTACCACAATCTATGTCAGGGCATTTTGCTATACTGAATATGAATTTGTGATATCTGGGAAAACATTTTTTTTCCTTGTTAAAATTACCATTACAAACAAAATGACATTCTTCACACGTAGAATAATCATTCTGGATGTCTAGAAACAAATTTACGATCTCCATATTCCTATTGTTACTGGTCACTTTTTGTATTATTTTGACTATTAAGAAATGTGTTTCAGATATCATAAATGGATATTCAGTCAAGCTATTAAATGTCAGAACGACCATTTTAAATGTGTAAATATTTCTAGATATCCATCCATTTCCATTCATTTTTCCCACTTAGTCCTGTCAGGGTCGCAGTGGGATCAGTGTCTATCTCCGGCAGTCTATGGGTGCGAGAGGCGGGGTACACCATGGATAGTTGGCCAGTCTGTCGAAAATGGGATTTTGACCAGGAAGAGTCCTATTTTAGTGATCTACAAATGGAACAGCAGAGAGGAGAATGCTTTTAATAAATGTTAAAATGGCCTGCCATAAAGGACTTAATTAAAATGTGTTGCTCTATCTTTTAAACACATTCACCTTTTTTTTCTCTCTAATTTCTTCATTAAAATCTCTAGTTCCATTGGGGTGAAATATCACTTCCTGTTGCCTGTCATCACACTGACTGGTAAAATTAGAAACTCCATTGATAATGGCTTTTTATACTTGTTGTACTCGTGTTCAACTCTGAGTGAACCTGCTCAGAGTTGTTTAAAATAACTTACAGCAACTTTTATGAAACTGAGATCGCAGAGTTTCCAACTTTAGCCCAGATCAATTCAGAGTTGATGATTTGTCTCTGAGTGTGCTAAACCTGCTTTTTGAAACTGAACCGTGGTAGGAAAATAGATTAATAGCTTGCAAGATGACCTAAGAGTAAGCAGCATATGCTTTCAACAAACCATGCATTGTCTGTAAAATTAAAAACATTTTTATTTTAGACAGAAGAAAAATGCTCTCTACAATTCTTTGTCTTTCATGGGAAAAATTATTAAAAACAACATTAATCAGTGACAACAAAAATCAAATTAGGCTTTCTGCTATAAACGTCTGAGCATTTTGCTCATATTTTGCGTCTGAAATCTAAAACAAAAATATAGAAAAAATATTTTGTAATTTGATCAGTCTTTATGAGCCAACTGAAGCTTATTGTTGATTGGCTGTTGAGTTTCAGTGTTCTAATAGTAGTTTTTGCTGATGCTGTATGACAAAATGCACAAAAAATGCACAAAATGCACAAAATATAAAACATTCTTAGCACTCAAACTTGAATAGTGGAGTCCATGGGGAAAACTGATTTGGATTTTATCCATTATTCATTGTAACTAGTTAGTTAATTGTAATTAGTTTGTTTTTGTTTATTTGTTGTTGTTTTTTTATATAAGACTGGCTTTGGACATTAAGCATATTTTAGTAATGTGTTGGGATTTAATAATATTAAAGTAAAGCATAAAACATGCTATTTACAAATTTTAAAAACAACATTGCAGTTTTTGCCAAAAATATATTTTCATAATTTTACAGCTCATCTTCACAGCACAAAAAAATATTGAAGAGGAGGAAAGAGATGCTCAGATCAGACTGGGAGCCCCTAAGCCTCAGGCAATAGAGGCATAACTAAATGAATAAGCCTTAGGCTGTCTCGAGAGTTATTTAAAGCACTATGATAATAATCACAATAGTCCATTGAAGTGACTAATGAATTAACATTTTATTTGTGGATAGTGAATGAATGAATGTCTTAATTGTCATTGTGTGAGCACCAGGAATGCACACTAAGGATGCGATATAAGTACATATTCAAAAGACACTTAAAATGATAAAACAGACCCAAAATGTCTATGATTATAATACAATATTTACTCTAAAATAATAAGATAAAAGATTGTATTCTGTTAAATGGTTTATGTAGGTTTTTATTTAACTTGAATATTTTCAAAAGAATGCCTACATTTCCAAATCCTTCAGATAGTATGTTAGAAAACAAAGCATTTTTCCTTTACTTAATTTTATTTTTAAATTACATTTAATTTTACACCATGTGTCAGTTTATCTTTATGATTACAAGGGTTCTGTGTGGTCAGATACAGAGGACAATATGTTCTATTTTAAGCTTACCCTTAAAAGGGATCTCTCTTTCCCTCCTTAGACTTATATTTTTTAGTAGTAACTAAAAAGTAGTAACAGTTACATTAAATTGTAAAAGTAACAAATATTGGTGAATATGGTCTTTATTGTGATGGCGTTCATCTAATTATATTAGAAATATTCACCATTGTTGTCCTTATCTATTTAGAAGCTACTTTAATTTTACTTTGTTCTTAACTTCTTGTATTTGCCCAAAATATACAGTCTATGTATTTTCCTTGGAAACTTGCCTCAAAAACTTGCCTCAAAAATGTCTTGGATCGGGTGATATAATTCCTTATCTTTTTAACATATTTGGGTTATTGACACTAAATGTAAATCTAATGCTAGTTTTTTTTTAACCACTGCTAACTGTCAATGAAATGGATAGAATGTTGAATTTCTTCTAATTCATTATTTTGCTTTATAATGTTGTTGCCATGCCAACCATGTTTCTTTCCTGTCCAATCATATTTTTCTTTAGTTTAGATTTAATACTTGTTTTCTCTCCATTCTCCTAAGGATCAAGGTTCATTCTGCTCCAGGGGAGCCAGTTGGATGCTTCAGATTGGCTCAATCCCGCCCAGATCTTGTTATACTACCAGCAGAATGCCAGTGGACCTTGGGTCAATGAGCTGTGTGGACGACGTCTACTAGATCCTTGTGAACACCAGTGTGATCCAGAGACAGGTTGGTCCAGAGCACAATATAATTATATATTTTTTTAAACCCATGGAAACCTTGGAAACACGGAAAAAAATAAAATAGTTGCCTCAATACTCTGTAAGTAGGCCACTATAACAAGCTTAGTTATAAGACCTCAGTGAGGTGCCTTTTTTTCTGAATGTAAGCATTTTGTTGCAGAAACAAGTTGTATGTATATATATATATATATATATATATATATATATATAGTTTGTATATACATAGTATGTATATATATATATTTCTTTCCTTTCTCTTCTCTGGTCTTCTCTGGTTTAAAATCTAAATTTGATCAGAAATCAACAGCGGCATTTAACACCCTGATAACATCGTTTGGGCAAGAAACCCTTCCACCTTGTTATTGTTGGAAAGAGATGGATTTGTTTATCCCATTCGTCTTATGTTTTCTTTAGTTGAAGTGTGTGAGTAAGTCTCATGAAAACACACTGCAGTTAGATGACTGATAAATAAGATTGATTGGTATGTATAGACTTGATGGCATACCTAAAATGTGATGAATAGCATATGAAATATGAGGAAGAGCAGCAGCATGTCAATCAGCTATGATTGATGGGACATCAAAACAATTGTGGGAAATAGAAGGAATGTTGAAAGTGAAAAGTGAAGTGACAAGCAGCCAAGGTCAATATTATTAAAGTCTTAACAAACCTGCACACAGTAAACAATGTAGGATAAAGCAAAATCAAAACCCTACAATTCCTCAGCATATTGCCATTATTATAGGAGGTTTGAAGAGGACTCCAATGCAGAGACGGAGGCAGAGGTGCTTTGTTGGAGATTTAATGATGAGAGTGGTGGCAGCAAAAGCATAAATCCAGAAATAGAAAACCAGGGAGAACAGGAATCAGAACATGGGGAACACTGGGCTCCGGGGGGGGGAGTGAAGAGAATCCAGAAAAGATTAACATCAGAGGAGTATATATGCCAAACAGAACAATTAATGGAGTAATCAACTGACTGGGCGCAGGTGTGGACAGAAGTTATTAGATACTTTAAGAGCTTACATGAAACTAAAGGGAAATGAGAATCTAAAGTAAAAACGTAAACACAACCAAAAATCCAGATCACCTGATCATGACACATATCACATTTCACACAAGGAATAAGGACCTTAGGGCAGCCAGAGTATTCAATGTTTTATTGAAAAAGCATTCTATATTTAAATTTGTGATAATGAGAATATTTCACTGGTAAAACAGAAAAGCAGAATACTTGTCCTACAAGTTCTTTATTTACTTTCTTCATGTGGAAGTATTAGCCTGAAAATACAAAGGAAAAAATTGAAAACTAGAACTACTTTGTAACTAAAGTATGACTTGTTGAATTACTAAAGTAGTTCTGGCCTATTATTGAATATTATTTATGCATTCAGCAGGCATGTTGGAAAAGGGTAAAAGAGGTAAAAAAATTTTAGGGGCTTATGATTGAGAGAAAACCAAAGAGGCTTTTAACACAATTACAGTACTGAAAAAAATATATGACATTCAGTAATAAACTCACAAACACACTTCTATTTACAATAAAACGATAACACAAAGTTAATGTTTTAGGGAAACATTTCTCAGTGCCACCCCCATTCTCTAAATATGAATATAAAATGGTTCAGTCCATCTGCTCAACTTTGGTCACACTTGAGTAAAGGTAAACAGTACTGCATGTCACTCAGTTCTCTAAAAAGTAGGATCTGTTAGTGGTTGATGTAATAGAAAATCCTGTTATAGTAACCTGTTTTTTATTCCCAACTTTGTCCATACATCATTTACACGCTAGCTCACTTGTATCCCCATATTAACCAACTATATATTAAAAAAAAAAATTTAATGATTTATGTAATTCAACTTTGCTGCAGTAAAGGTGAATTACATGAATTACAGGTTGAAAATCACTTCAACTATTAGGTTAAAACCTATATTTGTTGGATCAATAGGCTCCATGAGTCCCTATGTACGAATATGATGATGCATGTTAATGAGTTAAATTTGGATTTTCATGTCATTTAGTATGTATCTGCTAAAAAAAACAATCAAGACACACAGTTCGATTTAGAAACTCATGGAGTGTGAAAAGCCCTACAGCCAAATATAAAAAGTCGTCTTACTATGAGGTATTCTAATTGTACATAAATTCTAAGAAAGCTCTGAGTAGAGTTTCTCTGAAGATCATAAAATATTTTCAGTTAAGGAGGAAATACCTCCCTTTTGTCATGCATTATAAAATCTATGAAGTCTATAAAGTATAAATTCTGAAACATTTAAATTAAATAAAATATGAAAAAGTAAAATAATTTATTCCTATTGCATTTTGCATATTAGCTGAATGTTATCTGTACACAGATACAATGCCCTCAATTTTTCACAGGATTTATGAATCAGACTCATTTTCTGTCTTTTTTTTTTTTTTGCATACCCTAGTTACCCAGTTCTCAGGTGAGAATAGACAAAATATGGAATCTGAATAATTAGATGACTGCTGTAATTTAGCTTTAATAATCACTAAGCGACCACTTACCTTTAAAGTCACATTGAACATCTGGGTGCACTTAAATGAAGCAACCTTGAGTGCTTTCATTAATTGTTACTATACCCCTAACACTAACACACAATGCACACTCTAACTGCACAACCATAAAAACACCTGCTATAGAAATTCTCAAGGACCATACCCAATAGCATTATGTGCAGGCATTGTTTCTGGCCCAAAATAGGTTATGTAATGCTTCTTTCACTTTAAGTTGTCCACAAAATATTTATAGATGTTTAACTTTTGGAAAAAAAAAACTCGTTTTGGAATGTAGGTTTAAAATCAGGGAACATATTCCAATATGTTTTGCCTTTTCCATTTGTCACTTCATAGACCCATTTGCAAAATGTGAAATAAGATGGAAGGTTTCATTGTTTATTAGCTATGCTTTCACATTAACAGAAGTGTGTAAGAGTGCGTGCAGGTTTCAAAAAAAGATTGCAAAGACTTAAACCTAACCCACCTTTTGTGCTGTTGGAGAAATGGATGAAAACTGAGATTGGTTGTGACATATCAGTACCGCCCGTGTACAACATTAAACGAGACAGCAGATGCTTCAGTGCATGTTCCATCCCTTCCTGCAAAACTAAACCTGGGTGCTTTGGGTGCTGATGTTTACAGGCTATTTCTCCCACATTTTTTTGCCTCCTTCTGTCTTCTCTGGAGCTCATGTGGCACTTTTAAAAAATGCATACAGACACTACGTGCCTTTGGAGACAAGTTTTACCACATCATTCCTTTCTGAATAGATAAATTTGGCTGCATAATGGATAAATGTGGGCACATCTGCTTGAAGAGTTGAAAAATGCTGTGCCCAAGTAATGCAATAGCCAACGAAAAAAGTACAGATATGGCACAGTTGTTGATGTCCACAAGAGAGTGCATCAGTTTATCTATGCATTTTTGCAAGACCTGGGGTACCTAAATACATTACTTTTATAATAAAATGCTGGTAAAAATGTTGGAATACCAGATATCCTTCAGTGTTAGTAATTTAAACAACTAATGATTTGCAAGTTTTAAACACATTTGAGCTGAAACACTAATTTTAAACAGTAACTGTTACAGTACATGGCGATGGTAGCTCCTTCACTGGTTACATAGTATGAAGCAATCTTAACTTAGCAAGGCCAAAGCCTATGTATGACATAACACCAATAGGTGCCCAGCAATTTTATTAAAATGGGTTCTACCTATAAAAGCAAATTCATTCATGCATTCCATAAGATGACATTGTATTTCATGAACGCATAGAGCTGCAGGAACCTAAGGGAAAGAAGTTGAAGCAAGAAAAGCAGGATAGACTCTGCCGGTTCAAAGTGATGCTTCCCTACAAAAAATTAAAATAATAAGTTTTGAAATTTGAATTAATTCCTGTAGTAAATAGCCTTTCCTGTTTGGTCCAATGGCAACAAACAAACAAGCGACATTTGCATCATTCAGAGCTGCAAATAAGCACATCTTCAGTTTCCATGGCAGTAACAAACCTGTGAGTGTTTTTTTTCAACTATGTTCTGTTGATAAAATATGCAGTTTTATTGACAAATACAACTTTAACTATTTTTTTTTTTTTGATTGCAGTGCTGTAACATCCAGTTAACAATACTATAGCTTGTTTACTGGCCTATATAAATAGTCTCTCTTGTGTCTCTAAGCTATTCATTCAGCTCCTGCCAGACTAAAACAATTTCAAAAGTGTAGTGAAATCACTCCAATTTTATATTATTTATTCTATCTCCAAATAGAATTTAGAATCCAATTTCCCTTCAGAGTTAATGGACATGCTTCCAAATGTATACCCTGCCTTCAAATTGAAGCCACTGCTGAGCATAGTCTTTACTGCAGGTTTGGAATGTGTTATTTAACAAAATAGAAAAATTGGGGGGGCAAAGCCTTTTAGTTTGCAGCACTGAAGTATTACAACCTTGTTTAGCTGAGTCTAGAGACACTGCTAAACAATATTAACAACTATTTTTTTTTAGACTATCTTTTCGGATTCTTTTACTGATGGAACTTTTTCTCATTGTGTTTGATGTAACTTATCAACCATTTTTGTTTAATTTCCAAAAGAAGGAATTACATAAGACAGTTGAATCCTGTACATGTCGGGAATGGTGTCAATTCTGGTGTTGTTAGAGGAGCCGATGCTTTAATCCAGATTGTCATAGAAGAAACTTCAGTTAAATAACAGAAGGACAGAAAGATAAACTAACAATGTCACTACCCTTTATGATGGAATTTTAGTTATCTTTAGTTATCTTTAGATATTGATTGCAGTAAATTATCTTTGGACAGTTGCAAGAGCATTGAACCTCAAGAAATACTTACTGTAGCTAAAGCCTAAGACTGAATTTAAAACCTTTTACAGAAAATATGTTGCCTTTTTAGATTCTTAAGGAAAACATTTTATTCAATAAAAGAAGCGTAGCCCATTATAGATAATCTTTGGAATCTTGATCACAATAGAAACATTTTTCTTCACTCATTAACTATGCTCAGTGTATTAAAGCACATTGTAAAAAAATACAGCTAGCTAAGAAATATCAAAAGCATGTGTAATTAAAAAATATAGCTACATAATCAAACTAAATGAAACAAACTCAAAACAAACTCAACAGAAAAAAACCCCACCTGAGTGGTTACTAGATAAATGATTAAAACTGTAAATATTTCCAAACAATATTTAATGAAGAGCCATTTGGAAATAAACTTGTAAGATTTTGTTTTATGCCTGATGATGAGTATAGAGATCCTGACACTTTAAAGGGAATCAGCTACTTACCTCCTGCTGAATTTCCTACCGAGGTAAATCCTGATGTAGCAAATGCATGAAAAGGTAGAGAAAAACAGCAGGTATTTTCTGTCATAGTGAAAGAAAATAACACCTAGAGAAAAGAAGACTTTAGAAAAGTGCTGAAAGTGTGGTGCTCCATTTGCTGCATGTAGATTAAACTCCTGTGATGCCTGGTATATTAAACCATATTTTAAAGTTCATATGCAGATTTTGTTTCAATGTTAGACATTTTTCCTTACACAACTACCAACGGTTCCAACAGAAAAGTCCAGGGGCAAAACGTTATTATTTTTATGACAACTGTTCCTAATTAAAAAACCAATGCTCAATAAAATATGCTGAATTATTAACTGCCTTTGTTATTTTCTTTTTATTCTCTGGCATTAAGTAGCAATAGCACTGAAAGGGAATTCACAGGATAAGCTGACAGTTGACCTTTACATTACTTGGGTATATTAGAGCCCAGGCCCTGTAGCCCTGGCTTGCCTCCTATTGAGCAAGAGAATAGCATGTTAAACATGTTATCCCAGGGATAACCTTTCCAAACCAAGGGTGAGATCACATCAATCATACTGAGTTAAGTCACTGTCTTTCTCCTGGGAGCTGACAGCACCACAATAAGGTGGTGCTATTCTGTGTTAACAGGTTTCACTTATCAGCACAATACTAACACAGAACATAAATATTGTGTTTGTCCCATTGGAGACACAGAAGCGATTTCTCTTTTTTAACAAGCACCACTTTATGTCCAGTCTAACAATCTCATATAAAGGTTGAGCAGCAGTTACAGTACCAATGATCCAATGGGCTTATGTTTTTAAGCAAAAGTGCAGTGTGCAGAGGTGCATACCATCCTTATATATATATTTCCACTGCAACATTTTCCAAGGATTAACAGCCAAGATGATTTCAGAAAAAAAAAAAGAAAACAAGGTAGAAATTTTGCATCTTTGCTCCTTCACTTTGGAACAAACTCCCTGAAAACCTCACATGTGCAAAAAATATTAACAACAGCGTTTTTGTGTATTGCAGCCTTTGTGGCTCATTAGCTGCAGTTTTGTAATCAATGCTGGGTGATTAATTAAACCAGAATATTAGTTTACTCATGCAATGCTTCTTTGCTATTTTAATATTGCTGCATTTTCAGAAAGCACTTTGAATTGCCTCTGTAATAAATTTAGCTACTGAGTAAAAATAAACTTAATATACCATGAAATCCTGTAATACTATAAAGTATTATATTCTTCAACCTAAGGTTGACACCAATGTAGAAAAATGATATCAAATTAATTACTTTTGCTACAGTGATATAAAAGGATGCTTTGATTATACCAATAAGATTAAATGATGAGCGGGGAATCGAAAAATAACAATCATACTCAGGCTGTATAGTCTAATGAAGTTTAATTTATTATTAAGAGTTATGTTATAGTTTATGAAATCACCATCGTGGATCAAAAGGTGCACAGTTTTACTTTAATAATTCAACACATTATAATTAGAATACATTTTGGAGATGAAGCTTAACCCTGTTTCTTTTAATGGGCACGATGGGATATGCTACAAATTTTCAGATTCTTTTTACCTGCCTCTACATTCATCTGGATTAAATCCAAAGCTGGACTGTTGCCCCTCAGGAGATGCAATACATTTAGAACTATCAAATGAGATGTGTCGCATCACATAAGTGTGCATAAACACTTTGCACACAGCTGTAGTCGCCAATAGAGAGCTTTTCAGCCTTTTCCTGATTAAGATATTGTTCTAGCTATATGGGCTGCATTGAAGCACCTTATTTCTGATCTTATAGCTTCAGTGGTGATGTTAGAGTGTTTCTTTTGTCCATCGTTTGCTTTTCTGTTATTTTGGCTTAGTGTTGTTGTACCCTAGCTTAAATATACCTTCCCTGCTTGTTATTCAGTATTGCCAGCTATTGGGCTTCAAGTGGTGTGCTGAGAGCTCTGTATTATTGTTTACAAGAGTAGGAGGAAACATTAAGCTATCTCTAAGTGGGGTTACCTTCTGAAATTTAATTTTTTGTTAAATTGCACGCTCATGCTTATGCTACTGGTCATTTTTGGAAGCACTTTTGAGAACACTTTGAGAGCAACTGCATTTTACAGAAAGATTTTGTCACACATACTAATTTGGGTAAACTGTGAGAATTTTTATGGATGATGTTGACTACCTCATTAAAAAAAGTGAGGATCATGGGTGCTCTTATTGCCTGAAGAGGCTCGTCTTTTGGTTGAGACAAAAAAGATGCAGTGGAATTTTTGTGTGTGAGTAAAAAAAAAAAGTTGTTTGAAGAACAGTCTTTGTGTTTTCAGGAGAATGCATTTGTCTTGATGGCTACATGAAGGATCCAGTCCACAAACATCTTTGCATCCGCAGTGAGTGGGGGCCTAACCAGGGGTAAGTTATGATAATTGATTCATGATGATTTGTGATTGTTCTTTCAGTGTTAGGGGGATAATTTGGGGCAACAATGGAGTCCTCCTCCTCATTAAATAAAAGGTAGTTTGACGTTACAATTGGCATGTAATATTAGGAGAGGGCTAGCCTGATAAACCGGACTAAATGTGAGATCAAATGTGTAATTTAGTCTGGCCCCGATGAGTGAGTCATCGGAAGATTGTTGATGAGAACAACCCGTTGTTTTTCTAACCATGTCAGTGCCTATTGGCCAACGCTCTGTCCAATGAGTGCAACTGATTGTAACATAGTAAGCGCAAGAAGCTGGTGGGGGAGTGTAAACAAACAGCCTGTCGGTAAAACGGCAAATATGTCCTTCTTAAAAATGAATGAGCGTAGAGCCTCTTCCTGCTCACGTTTCAACAAAAACCCAAGGTCTAGTCTTAAAAAACTGATTCCAAAGCTGCGTCAAACGAGAACTGTTCAATAGTTGTTGCCATCTTCCATGTTGTGCTTTCTCCAGCGTTGCGCAGCTTTGTCGTCATGCCCTCAAAACCCCGTCTGCTTTGCATCCAGAAATTCAAAACACATCTCTGCGTTATGATTGGCCCGCCAGTTCTAGGGCCTGGGTCATTGTTTGAGGCTAGACCACTCGCAGGCAAAAATAATTTGGCTGCTGGCAGGTGGGGGTAGTTTATTAGGCTAGGAGAGGGCAGCGGAAGTATATTCATCAGGGGTTTATACAGTTATCAATGCCACAGTTTTACATTATAACTGAGAATGCAAGCTCACAACTAAATGCACATAAAATTATTTGTAAAACATATCTTTAAACTAAAAGATATCTTTAAATAAAGACTATTATGATTCTGCTTGTAAAATGGTAGAAAATCCTAGTCAGATATGTGCCTTGATTTTAAAGATTCCCATGAGGTTGGAGGCTATGGGAGGGAATTTGAACTTTTGTCTCTGTGTCTCAGCGTATATGATAATTATGTTCAGTTTGACCTCTTTTTAGGTAAGTAATTGAATGAAGCAGTGAGGAGCTGCACCATATCACTGTTGAAAAGTACTGATATTATATCTGGTTCTGTCTACATTTCTTTATTAATTGCCGCTTTAGCTGAATGAAAAACCTTAATGTTCACAAACTGAAGACTTTATTGATATTTCCCCATTTTCTTTGTTGTGGATCACTTTTTAAAGATGCTCAAAAGAAAATAGAATTTCAGAGCTTTTGCATAAATCTTCATGCCCTTACTATTCTAGTGCTGCATGACTGCAATTTTAACAGCTTCTACTCATCGTGAGCTTTTTTTCCTTTAATACTTAAACCTAAGATGTGTTCCTCTTTGTTGTCCATTTTTTTTTTTTATTTTAATTTTCTTTTTTACCTCACTTGTGGTAGGAGACTGCATGAGCTCAGGAGTTCAGGTTTTAGTTGCCCCTAGCTTAGCCGTGTCACAGGACTTTACTGTAATCGTTATTTAGAAAAGTCCTTATTTCTACTCGCATTCAGGGATCAGGGCTAGCTGCAACCCTCTCTTCCCTTTTATGTAACAGAAAACTCACTTTAACTGTATTACTGCCACCTAAAGGGCTGGTGTGCGAAATATAATATGATTATAACTGAGTGCCTCTGAGATTTAAATCTTCTATTTAAAATTGAAAAGACACTGCAGGTGCATTTAATTGCCCAGTCTACAGTTTTTATTTAATCCAGGCCAAGAGAAACAAGGAGAGAGAGGTAAGATGAGTGGATGGAATTTGGCTCTGTTTTTAAATGGTAGAAGATCAAACTCTGAGTTTTTTTCCTTTCAAAGAGATGCTCTGCAGTAAGGAAGTTCATGTACTACCTGTTAGCCCTGAAGCCTATTATGTACTGTGGGAGTTTAAACATGTTATCGCAATTATAGTGTATTTTACCCCATCTGTTAATCCTGTAGCAGTCTGCAATTTTATCAACACTCTTCCCAGCAGACCCCAAATGTATCATCCCCATCTCCTTTTTCTGACCTACAGGGATTTTAATCATGTGTTCCTGTTCCCCACTCTTCCCATCTACACCTATTACTGTATGTTACCTGCCACAGCAGAGACAACACGAAACCTGAACTTATTGTATTGCAACACCAAAAACCTATAGCTCATCTCTCTCTCCTGTGGGGGGGCTCACATTACAACCATCTCCAGTCTGTGTATTATCCCCTGTAGTCAGCAGACCAGCTGTGAGTTGCAAAGTTAAGATATATAGAGAAACTCTAATGGACTCTTTTTTTTTAGCTCTACTCTGTGGGAAGAGTTCTCTGCTCTTCACGGGGAGGACATAGAAAGCATCACTGACTGTATCATGAACTACTTACTTTGTGTGTGGACAACACTGACATGGACACATAAAAGGATAGATATGTGGATGGCATCAGCTCCAGGCTTCTGAGGTTCCTGTCCAGATTAACTGTTTTGCTGGAGTCACACGACTGATACTCTATATAGCAAGGGTCCAACTGTAACAGAGCTCTTTTAGAGTATAGGAGAACTCCTGAAAAAATTTTTGGCTCTGTGGTGGAATCAACGTTTTTTTATGGCGTAGTATCTTTCGAACAGCAGCTTATCTAAAGCTTAGAGGATGTTGTCACGAAAGCTAATCATGAAGGCCATCTCTGTCATAGGATGCACCTTCGACCCACTGCAGGAAGGGTTAGACAGAAGAATTCTGGCCAAAATAACATCAGTTTAGGACAATGCCTCTCTGAGCCAATCATTAAAAGAGCTCATTTGATAAAAAACAACAAAACAAGGCAAACATTGTCATAGACCATTTTTGTTAGCTGTTAAACTTCTACCCAGTCCTGCTTTCAGACGCATTAAGTGCTTACATCCTGCTGTAGTTTGCACAGTTTTTCATTTTTTTTCTGTATAGTTTCTTTATGCATAAACATACATGCACATTTATATATTTTTTGTAATGATCCTCTTCAGTTGCAGATTCATTTGAATCTAGTGTGTTCTTTTGATAGTTGTTATGTATCTTTTTGTGTTTTAAATTTTCCCTAACTGTAAAGTCTCTTGTTTTTAATTTCTGTTTCTATAATTTTATCTTTGTGTGAACCTTCATCCTTCCATTTGCCTTTCACCTTGTTTCTGTTACACCTTAAGTTTCCCACTGAGGGACAATAAAGGGTATTTCTATTTTATCCTGTGCCCTTCCTTAGGTTAATACCAATTAAGTATCACTCTCTTCTACATGACATGGTCACAGACAAGATTTGAAAATGAGGCGGATAATGGTAGGAAATGGGCCGAGAAATAGGCTCTAGATGTGATTGCCTGTATTTTACATATTTGTTTATCTTAATTAGGGACATAAAAGTCTGATTAAAATCAGTTTTATATTTTTTTACTAATTTTTATAGATTCTACTGCAAAACCAACTAAGATCTATAATGGAGACCTACTAAGAAGTATTAGAATTTATATTTTTGACCATATATTCCACAATTGAAGACCCTCTCTTTACAATTATTTTGAGTTTTTCTAATCAGGATCCTACATACTTGGAACAGCGTCCTCTAAGATACCTATCTACAATTCGATACATTTGCCTGTTAATAATTTAACTATTTGAGATCCTCACAGATTTAGTTTATAACATGCCTGCCATATTTTAAATGTAACAATTATCTCCAAATTCTTACATTTAAAAAAAAAAACAAAAAAACAACAATAAGGTCATATTGCAACAGATATAACATACTCCATCCTTATCCTGTAGAAAGCTTTAATTTCAGTACCAATATGCTGCCAAAGCTGGTCTTAAAAGTTTCTGATTAGAGACACTTACTTTATCCGAGAATCTCTCTTGCACTTGATGGGGTATACAGTAGAGACTGACATTTTTTCGGGAATCCCACGGGTCACGGGATTCCCGTGGATTCCCGTGGGATGGGAGTCAGTATTAGTAACAATCACGTGATTGGGATGGTACAGGATTAAACATTAACAGGAGCAGACAGGAGCGGGAGCAAACCAATAGTAACTAAAAAAAACTAGGATTGATACCAAAAAATAAAATAAATTGGAAAGAAAAAAATTTTTGCCGCCATTTTGTCGTTTTTTTCCTTGAAGCCTACACTATAATGCGAGTCAAAAAAACTACACGACCCAAAAACCAACAGTGCTTGCGCTCTGAGTTTTTCACCCGCGCTCAAAAGAAATTCAGATTCAATTTATTGGCAGAAATCTTATTGAAGACAACAAGAATGGGAGTGGTGCAGGAGCGGGAGTCATTCTGAATGGGAGCGGGATGGGAGTGGGAGTAATTTCACCAGGAGTGGGACAAGACAGGATTTAGATTTCTACTCTGGGACGGGACACAATTTTTTTCTGTGGGAGTGGGACGGGACAGGAGTGAAAATCCTCTCCCGTGTCAGGCTCTAGTATACAGTACCAGTGATCATATCCTTCATGTTTAGTAAATTTGATCGCAATAACTGGCTCGATTTGAACTTTTAGACACACATAGCAACATTAGAGACAATAAAATAACAAATTAATTACTTTGTCACTACCTTGTTTCAGGACTCAGATGCCTAAAAGACTCTTCAAACCTTTTTACACCTACAGTATACATCCAGGAAACATCCCAAACAAGGCTGATGATATAAAAGGATTTTTTTTTTTTTTTTTTGCAAATCGAAACGTAACACAATTTAAAAGTTTTTATTTTTTATTTACCATTTGTTGAAACATTATATATGAGTAGAAAGACAAAATTCAATACACTGTACTTTTCTGAACCGTTTTCCGAAAACCTGCAGGGACCTACAATGACTTGTAAAATAAAATCACATGCAGCTGTAAACTCCACAGGACAGCTTTTAAGAAATTTAATAGACTAACTAAATATCCCATTTGGCTTGCTTTCTTTTTTTGTATTGTGGATTCCCATTGCATTCTAGAGTCACTTAAAACCACTTAGCAAGAACAAATGTGGCAATGGAAAGAATAGCTAGAGCTGATTACCTACAAAGCAATGGCCTCCAGCAGGCAGGCTGGGCATTTTCCTTTATTTTCTGACTATATTCACGCCATGGTTTGTTTTTTTTTGGGAACATTTCCCTTAGCTCACCCAACTGTGCATTTCTGCTTCTCATTCCCCTGGTCTTATTCCTATGTCCCTGTCACTATTTAACAGAGTGGGCACCCATTGGTGACTTAAATGTTTAATGATTGTAGCCCATGGCATTGGAGCTGCTTCCCGTTCTTACTGATGTTCCTTTTGCTTACAGTGGTGAAGGAGTTTACTCCGAACGGCATCAGGCCTCTGTCACTTCCCTTTCTTGTGCTTTCACTTTGCAGACTGTTTAGTCCCAAAGCTGCCACTCCCCATTAATCTCTATCATTCTCCCTCTCTCACTTCTGCCTCTTGGCATCTGTCTCATTCTCGCAATGTTTTTCTCACTCTCACTGCTTGTCCTTTTTTTTCCCCCAGCTTTAGCTCCTTCCATCTACATCTATATCTCCCTCCTTTTCTGTGCAACTTCCTTGTTCTGCTTCATGCTGTCATCATACTTTATCCACTCCCGTGGTAAATAGATATGAGCCAAAGTCACATTTTATGTCAGGTGCTCCAAAATACAGTTTCAGCCTGCTTATTTATTTACGCCTAGCACAGTGTAAAGCTTGTGAACTGGGAAACTTTGGAAGACAGGGATGTTGCCAAGGTAGATGTTGAAACTTGGCTTGAGAATTTGAAAAGTTTGGATTAGGAGGACGGGTATTCTAAAAAATTCACTACTTCTCCAGCTTTGATTCTAATAATCAGTTTTACCCTCTCCTGTCTTTGTTGTCTTTTTCTCTGATCTATTTTTTCCTCCTTCAAGTCCCTGGCCTTACACCATCTTCCAGCGGGGTTTTGATCTTGTGATGGGAGAACAACCCTCTGATCGCATTTTCAGGTAGGAAGAACTTCATAAAACTTACTTCTATCTGGCAACTTCATACATTCGACTCTGATGCCATCCGATAATTTGTTCTGGAACACATCTATGACTGCTATTCTATTTGTGACTTAAGGTGATTAAGAGCCAGCAAATGAATGCACTGTGAATAGGAATAACCAAATCTAATTAGAATGGGAAACCAAAGTAAAGGATTTACTTCTTAAAACTTTTCTTTTTCCTCTCCCTGATTGTTTTGTTATTTTTCAATCACAAAAAAACATATTTTGACCATTTTAAATTTCACCTTTTAAATCTGATCATGTTCTGTTGTTTATATCTAGAAAGAATTTGAAGGGACATTTTAGATTGTTTTCAAGTAAGTTCTTACTAAACTTTGCAGATAAAAAAAAAAAGACAAATTGTGTTTGGAACATTCAATAAGGTTTGACTGTCAAAATTTACTCAAAATGCCTTTGTATACTTTTCAAAATGGGCTCTAAAGAATAAATAATTAGGGATTAGGGTGGACGTTGGGACACACTAAACTTCTATGAGCTATGAGAACAGCAACTTATAAACAGAGCATGTATGAGGAGAAATGGGGTTGTGCACGTTCTCGCACACGTTTAATAGGTGTTGTCTCTCTCAGGAGAAGGTACAGGGTTGTGCATGTGCTTTTTTTTTAAGTGGAGAGGACAGGTCTTTTTAAAAAAATTGCAAAAATCCTCCACAATACCTTTAAGGTAAAGTAACCTATGCTGCCACAATGTATTAGAAAAAGATAGTTGGACCATACTGATTATTTACTAAAGGAAGTTTCTTTTTTTTTAATAATTCTGATCTTTCGTGATAAACCAAAAAACAAGTCGCCATCATACCAGTTTTGCCCATTATGTAACAGGGGTAACCACATATTTGGGGTATTTTTCCCATATGACCTATTTATTATAGTAACACCACATCAGAGCATGTTGGCTGTCACCGTTGCCCGTCAGATTATTGGTTAGGTTTTGTCCTTCCTGTTGGACATCATCGACTAAGATTTTGCTACCAGACTTTAGCTATCTTTAAGGACTATTTTTATCCTTCTGGAAGACCGATTCAACCTTTTGCCTCCTGAGAGGAGCCATTGCATAATTAACTAAGGGATATTGCACCATAATTACAGCTTTTTTTCTTCAAGCTTTGGGGACTTGAAGCACAAATTTTCAATTATGACTGCAACATGCTCCTTTTGGCTCTTAGATTTGTTAGGGTTTTACTACTTGTTTTTAATTTTATTTTTATGTGGCCCTCTTGTTGTATTTGATTGGGTAGCTATTGTTCTTTTTTTTGGGCATGTCACAACATCTTTCATCGCTTTTCCCATGTGGTTTTCCATGCTGAAAATAGCAAATAAACTGAATCTGAACATGCTTGTTGCTTTGCAACAACTATAGCCTTTGTAGTAGGCCATTTACTAAAAATCACCTATTGCCCAGTGATTACTGGACAAGAGAGACTGTACACACTGGACAGGTCACCAATCTGGAGAAAATACCAAAAAATATCAAAAAGATAGGAGGAATTACAAACTTTGGGGGAAAAAACAGCTATTGTTTATTATTTTTTGCACTTATAATGTTTATTTTAAATAGATCTTTAGTTTTGCTGTCTTGGAAAAGTGTAGCTTCGCAGTAACTATGCTACTGTATTTAACGCATAATTCATTTATGTCAGAAAAGGAATAAACACAACAGCACCCTCTTCTTTCTTTTTCACACTGCTTGTAGATGAGGAGAGGGCTACCTCTTCCTGCTCATTAAGACCACTCCTACTGTTGAAGATGGAAGAGGAAGGCCTAAAGCCTAATAAAAATAATCCTTCCCTGTTGGTATATCCTCCAGAGTAGGCCCTTTATAGAAAGCCAAAGGTTTTAAAATGTTGTCCTTAGCGTGTTCTCAACTAGCTGTTCTTCCTGATTAAACAATATTATTCTAGCCTATTTATCAAACAATCCAGCACTCTACCTTTACCTGAATCCCACTTTTGATGAGTTATGCATCCATAATTTTGTTTGATTAAGCAGATATTATCATTAAACGAGATTATTATTACTGGGTGTAAAATTAAGCAGAACAAACAGTGAGGATAAATGCTGAGAGTAAGCATTCAAACACACAACACTTGCCCTCCACTCACTAATAACTACATGGATTGCCTCTAAGGATTCCAAACCTGTTTTCCTCCCAACAACCGTTTTCTCATGAGAACTCTTACTGTTTTTTCAGCTCCAGTTCCTGTTAGAGGGAAAAAAATAAGTTGTATAGCAACTCATAAGTCCCAGGTTGTACATTATAAAACAGGGCTCGTTAAGTGCGAACTAACTTATCCTGTGGTCACCCTTTTACGTCATTCTGCATCACAGGGAATCTCAGCACTACAGAACAAAGCCCCGTAGGAGCAGGTCAAATGGGATGCAGCAAATGCTCTCAATTTAATAGTACAGAAATAACAAACTCCTGCCATTAAATCTTATTTAGAATGAAAAATGGCTTAAAATTCCATTTAAAAAACTTTAAACCAAGATCCTGCAGTAAGTGTTGCACAAAATCCGATTTCACTCCTTTTTTCATATTTTAACCTTATATTTTATTACCTGTACATGTAACATGACCAGCTAGAAATATGGATGTGGTTAGTCTACATGAAAATGTTTGTTCAAACTATTGTTAATTATGTGGAGTATTGCATTTAATTCCCAGTGAATTTAAAGATTAATGCTATCCATTGTCAGACAAATAAAATGCTTTAAAGCATTTGTTCAGTTATAGATTTATTATTGTTTGTTGTCCCAGGGGAAACTGTCAGTGGCCATTTTACTGCTTAAAATTTTTCAGTTTTCTAAGTCTTTTTATAATGACAAATCATAAATTTTGTAAGTTAATAAACTGACTTCTCTAATTTTAAGTATTACCTTAAAGGACTATAGACATTTCTCAATGTTGAGGGGTTTAGGTGCTTTATGATATATATATATATATATATATATATATATATATATATATATATATATATATATATATATATATATATATATATATATATATATATATATATATTTTTTTTTTTTTTTTAGTAAGAACATAATCCATTAAGTTTTTCTTGTGTTTTCTCTTATGTTTTTCTTTTATCTTTTTATATATTATCCAATGCCTTACATCGCACCCTAAATGCATTTCTGTCAGCATAGATCTGTCCTATTCTTCATCAGTATTCTCTGCAGTCTTTGTGATATTTTGAGTTGTCGGTGTTTAAAAAGGATCCCAATATTTTTTGTCTGAGTTAAAGATTTCACAAGACAATAGTGGCTTCAAACAAACTATATAAACTCATGTTGCCTCTAACATGAGTAAGTAACCTTCCTTTTTACTTCACCTTGTTGTCATTCTACCCACTTTTGAAAAATCCACTCCAGTGACTGCTCTTTTCTTCTTGCAGATTTACATACACTCTGGGAGAAGGAATGTGGCTTCCTCTGAGCAAAAGCTTTGTCATCCCTCCTGCTGAGCTCGCCATCAACCCGTCAGCCAAATGCAAGACAGATATGACAGTAATGGAGGATGCAGTAGACGTAAGGTAAGAGACATTTAAGGATACCACTTTTCTTAAGTATAACTTTGGATGGGAGACAAAAGAAGCCTCAGCTAGAGGAACAAATGTTTCATTAAACATCATTATCTCATTGCTCATTACTATTCAACTAAATTTGTGTTTACATCACTGCAGTCAAGTGTAACGACATCTTCTTCCTTTAAACAATGGTATACATTATTCTCCTTCTCTGATGTTTCATAAAGGAAATGTCAAATCCGACAGCTACCTTTTCAGGAGACTTACACTGCATGACATTCAAACCTCATCTGTTGTTTTATTATTAACTATTGTTTCTGTGAGTTTTAATCATCGCACAATGGTTGATGAAGAGGTCTTAGTGCTCATATTTCAAAGAGTAATAAAATTCTGAGTTCAAACAAAAAATCAATTATAGAGGACCAGTGTAACAATGGGCAGTAAATAAAAGAATTGGCTGGTGATTTAATTGCAAAAGCAGCATTTTGATTGTTAAATGGTTCATAACTCCAAAGACGATCTACTCTGCATGCAACAAATGCATGTGTTTAGACTGCATAGGGTGGTAACAGAGCCAAAACAAACCTCCAGTGTTAAATTGGACCCAGCTGACATTAGAAAAGCAACCGATTAAATTATTTAGTCATTGCTTTTCTTGTTATATTCAACTTGGTGTAAGAAACCGTAATACTAGGACAAAAATGTAAGAGAAAAAACTCATAATCCAGTGCTGTAAAGTAAAGATTAAGTCAGTAACATTTTCTCTTTAAAAATATTTTTGCTCCTCTTGACTAGAGCAAATCCCCACATCATCCCTGCGCCGAGAGGTAACAGCAGGATATATGCATATTTCAAAGTTATGCTTTAAATGAACTATCAATGATCCTACACAACTCTGAGCCATAACTGTGGAGAACAGTTTAATTTGAACTTTAGGTTCTGCCTCAACTGTTCTTTTTCCCCACAAGAAACTCTCCTCCTCTTTCTCCTGGTCTCCCTGGAGGAAGTCATGTCCATGTGACTAAACACGTGCTTTAAGCTCGAGCAAAAACTGGATCAGCAAGGAAAATACACTGCTCAAAAAATAAACACTCAAATAAGACATCCTAGATCTGAATTAATGAAACATTTTAGTTGAATACTTTGTTCTGTACAAAGTGAATGTGCTGACAACAAAATTACACAAAAAACATAAATGGAAACCAACTTTATTAACCAATGGAAGCCTGGATTTGGAATCACACGCAAAACAAAAGTGGAAATACACACAACAGGCTGATCCAACTTTGATGTAATGTTCTTAGAACAGCTGAAAATTAGGCTCAGTAGGGTGTGTGGCCTGTATGATCTCCCCACATTGCTTGGGCATGCTCTTGATCAGGTGGTGGATGGTCTCCTAAGGCATCCGCTCCCAGACCTGGATCAAAGCATCCTCCAACTCCTGGACAGTCTGTTGTGCAACATGCCGTTGATGGATGGATGGAGACATAATGTCCCATATGTGCTCAATCAGATTCAGGTATGGAGAGTGGCGGGCCTGTCCATATTATTAGTAACTTCAATGTGCAGGAACTACTGACACACTCCAGCCACATGAGGTCTTGCATTGTCTTGCATTAGGAGGAACCCAGGCCAACAGCACCAGCATATGGTCTCATTAGGGGTCTGAGGATCTCATCTCGGTAACTAGTAACAGTCATGTTACCTCTGGTGAGCACATGGAGGGCTGTGTGCCCCTCCGAAGAAATACCACCCCACACCATTACTGACCCAATGCCAAACCGGTCATGCTGTAGGATGTTGCAGGCAGCAGATCACTCTGCATGGTGTCTCAAGACTCTGTCATGTCAGTCATATGTGCTCAGTGTGAACCTACTTTCATCTGGTAAGAGCATAAGGCGCAAGTGGGGAATTTGCCTATTTTGATTTTCTCTGGCAAATGCCAAGCACTGCACAGTGTTGGTGTGCACAACCTCTATCTCTGGACTTTGGGTCCCCATACCATCCTCATGGATTCGGTTTCTAACCGTTTTTTACAACACATGCATGTTTGTGTCCTGCTGGAGGTCATTTTGCAGGGCCTTGGCAGTGCTCTTACTGTTCCTCCTTGCACAAAAACGGAGGTAGTGGCTCTGCTGCTGGGTTGTTGCCCTGGTGTTACTTGCCTGTTTTCTGGTAGTGCCTCCAGCCTTTGGACAATACGCTGACTGACACAACAAGCCTTCTTGCCACAGCGCACAGTGATGTGCAATCGTGGGTACTGAGAAGTGGTCTGTTGTGCCCACCTGAACCCCAAAGTGCTTTGCATTATACTTAAGTCATTCATCCAGTTACACACCAATGGTGGCAGCTACATTGTAGCCAGAGTTGCCCTTGGACTCAATGACAATGGTGTAACTGCCGTACACAGGCACTACCTTGCATTCTAACCACAATCAGTAGGGTATTGGTTCAAATATACCAGTTTAATGAATCACGTATACTGCTGTGTAATTTTATAAATGTCCAAAATACATGTCTTTCAACACTAAAGCTTTACACTACTCAACAAAAACAAAACAAATAAAAGAAAGCAAAACACAGGAAATATTAGGCTCAGTATAACTGTAATGGCAGGATCTAAGCTGGATCTCTATAGCTCTGTGCGTGTTGCTGTCATGGCAGTTTGGAGAAGGACACACACATCCAAACTGCTCGTAATCTCCCAATAATATATATATATATATATATATATATATATATATATATATATATATATATATATATATATATATATATATATATATATATATATATATATATATATATATATATATATATATATATATATATATAACAAAATAAGAATGTCATTTTCAGCCTTTTTTGATACATTTTCTAGATTAAAATGTTTCTGCCATATTTTGCGTCCATATTTGGCTAAAGTGTGTTGATGGATTTGATGAATCAATATTCAGAGATCTACCAACAAAATGTTTGATGTCATGGAAAATGGAGACAAGTGATAAATATAGAGTTCAACAGTATAGCTGTTAGATGACTTTGTATTGCCAAATTTTATCTATGAAAAGATTTTACACACTGAATATTCAGTGGTAATGATAACCCCTATAACTACTAATGGGATTATTTTCCATCTTTTTAATAGTGGTTCACAAAAATGTTATGCAGAGTCTAGTAAGAATGTGCAGATATACTGCTCAACATCATTATCTTGGGTTGTTTATTCCCCGAGTAGGACCTCATCCATTGCGTTGGTCTCCTGTTTCTTGCTACAGCTTTATTAAAACAAATCCTTCTTTATCTTAGAATTTCTGTGAAGTCTTCTGGCAGCTGGGGCACACATTTTGTTCTTCAAAATTAGGACTTACGAAAAAGGCACCTTCTGGGGAAGATTGTGTGCAATGTGGTGCTTTTGAATCAGTGGTTTGCATGCAATCTTCATATTATGGATATTAAACCCCTCTTCCTGCTGAATCGGTTAGATTTCATTAATTGCTTTTCCTCTCATATATCTAGGTTATATACATTGTTTAACCAGATTGTTTAGTGTCCATGAAAGGCCATTTGGAGGGATTTATCTTTTTATGATGTTTTAACATACATAAAGATTCCCAAAACGGAAGATACTGAACAAGTTTGAAAAATGTGGTCATCATGTCTTTTGATTTGCAAATATAATAATTTTGGTAAAGCTTAAGGTTATGAGTTACATATTCTAAGAACTAATGTTCTTTTTTAGATACAATTAATATATGGAATAAAATTAATTAAGAAAGCATATTATTTTCTTTATCTAACAATGGATTTTTCTTGCAGAAAATAAAAACAAATATTAGAAGATCTCTTTTAAAACTTATTTTTTAATGACTAAATAATAAAACTTAAATCTAAAAATGTGTCTATTGTTTAAACTGAAGAAAAGACTTAAACTAAACATCTCATATTTGTTTTTGCTAACAGTCAACGCAGAATACATTTAAAGCTCACTGATGATATGCTTTGTAAATATTACTGTATTGATCTGGATTGGTGGCATGTAATTAAAAAGAGAAAAATATGAAATGTACTTTTTTAATAAGGAGTTGCGTTGTAAACTGCTCCAATATATTTGAATAAATTTATGTAATTCAGTATGAACTACATTCAGACACAGTTATTTCTCTCTATACAGTCTTTGAGTCACTGAGATGTCTCATTTGGATAAACTCAGTGACTTTGTGGCAATTGTTAAAGTTCTCCAAGCACTACATAGTTACATATATGCAAGACAATGCTCATTAAACAGAGAGAATACCTATATAGGCTGGTTGATGGCCATATATCACCATTTTGATGCATACAGTGTGCATAGATGTTTCATTTGCAGAGTCCAGAGACTGTCAATTAAGTCAAAGACAGCAAACTGTACTCCAGACCCTTAAGTAAAAACAGAAACTAAGCTAAAGAAATTTGTAGGTACAGTTTAGAAATGTAACAGTGATAGAAGTAGAGTGGGATTCAATATTATCACAGGAAAAAAGGACAAAGCTGCTTGTAATGTTTTTTTCAAAGTTCTGCTTGAGCACATGTAATTTGGGATAATAGTACATATTTTTATCCAGGAGGATAAAGGGAACTTTTAATTGGCCTCTCAGTATGAAAAAATAAATTTTTGGAATCCCAAGAAGTTTTACATAATTGTTGTTATTAGTCCCGTTTTAGCCATCATCCTTTGTTCTCTTACCTGTTCTGAAACATTAGAATGTTAAACTTCTATATTGTTAACATTTTTATTGTCTGAGTAATGCTTAATCATGATTTAGCTCACCCTCATTCAGGGAAACCTGTATCTAATGCTGATATTTTCTAATTCCAACTTTTCTTCAAACACTAGAGCATAAGATTAGCATCCAAAACCTTTTTCTCTAGCCTTCCAGGCATAAGCAGTCATTTCCAAATTTCCCAAAGAGGAGGTGATATTATGCTCATGTGAAAGAGCAGTCGCTTTAAAATGAAGTTTTATTATTTAAACAACCTTTTAAACTGTCTTTAATATTCAACATTAGCAGTGGATATAAAAAATACAGAACAGTGGCTTTTGAGGACCAGAACTGTTATACTTTGCCTCAAGAAAAAAACAGATCCTTATTCTCACTCAGATTTCGAAATGGCTGCTTTATAAATCAAGCATTTATCATGGGCGACACTGAAAGTTAAAAAAATAAAAAAATTAATAAAACGTGCACAATTCTTCTTAATTTGCTCTCTGAGTCATAATGAGCATAAAGACATGTCACACAATGGTAGAAAGTTTCATTTGGTTTTCGATAGCTGTTTAAAACAGTGTGCATCATCTGGCTTTATTTTGATTAGCTAATTGATCTTTGATATAGGTGACTTTGAGTTTTCTTTCTTCGTTAACAGGTTCTACATTGAAAAGTTCTGTTAGAGCGATATAGTGGGGCTTAAGTGGTGGAGCATTCACAGATTACTATTATTATCGTTATTTCTGATGAGTTGGTCATTGGTCAGGTCAGATCAAACTAAAAAATCTATGACTCGCGGTTTGGATGTAGCGGCTGGTGCTCAGGTGAATCATGGCTAATAACAAACGGGAAGCCATTGCCGTATAGGCCAAACACCTGACCAAGTTAAGGTAGGACCGTATTTCAGTTCTTCAGTCATAATCTGATTGAAGTGATAAATCACCTAGAGAAAAAATTGCTATTTCATTTTTTATTCTTAAGTTGAAAACAGAACAAGTACAACAATATGGTGAAAAAATGACAGGGTCTTCGATATGCCTAATAATAACTGTGCTAATAAAAGTGTGTAGCTGTTTGGCAGCTGAGACTAAGATATGATATCTGACTCTTCTATGGTGGGGGAGAGCACACAAGTTGCACTTAAGCTTCCAAGGTTTGAAAAGGCTTTATGATCAAAGAATGGTCAAGTAATTCACTATTTGTTCAACATGTTTTAGTCTTTAGATTATGAGTAGGCTCTAAAAGAAATATAACATCTGTTCTACTAGGGGTTCCTAAGCAAAAAGGCAGTATAAATATGAGCAAAACACTGATTGTTTAAAAAATTCAAGCTGTGCAATCCAGCATTGCTGTACCCCTGCTGCTCGGTTAGCTGTCTGCCTCTAACCAGATCCGATGGTAAGAAAGTGCTGAAAGTGAGAAAATTGTCTTCCAGCTATACCTCTTAAAAACATATAATACAGTCCTTCCAATATTCAGTTTTTTCTGTCCAATACTTTCAGATCTGTGTTGATTTGTCTTTATTTTTATTTTATTTTTTTGAGGTGGGGTGTTTTGTTGAGTTTTTGCCTGTGACCTAGGACAGTCATGGAAAGGCATGGTTTGATGTACATTCAGAACATTTATCCTTTAACCTTTATAGTGTTAATGTCATGATTTAACTAAGGTCTGACCCAAAAAGCAGAAAAACCAATACAGAGAGAAACCAGGGGAAAGTTTAAATAGGTTTATTGATGGGATTGTGAAGAATCCAGTGTTGCTCTGAACACTGCTCAACCGGAACTGGAAAGTGAGGGGAAGACACTATGTTTAGTCCAGGCTCAGTCTGAAACTTGAATCTCGAACTTGAAGAGTAGAAATAGATTGAAGACTCACGTTTCCAGATAAGTGGTTGACTCTTAACTCCAGGCGGTGTGGGGTGTTCCAGTGTTTGTCTCATTCGATGGAGGGCGGACAGGGTTTACCCAGAATGTGGTTGTTTGTCAGTGAACAGAGAAACTGACTGCCACTTAGATTTCCTGCGGTACTTGAACGGGTTGTTGTGGAGATGAATCCCTTGCTCAGTGTGAAGCTCAAACGATCTCTTGGAGGAAAGTAGATCCAAACCACCAGTTTGAACCCTCAGCTCAGTTTGAAGCTCAGATGATCCTTCGAGGGAGAGAAGGTCCAGAAAACATCCAGTTTGCAGGATGACTTCCTGCTGAAAGGCAAAGACAAAATAACTCGGTTAGGACTCAGGTTGGCAAAAGTCAGTTTGACTATTTATGTAAATTTCTTTACTAATGCCAGCGATACTCAGATTTTAAGTATTAAACTTACTGCCTGTACAATACGTGCCTTTATCTTGGGCAGTTTAAATAAGGACATTATGGAGTGAATAAACACAGTACTTCAAGAAGAGGTATAGCATATTATTTTTACAAGATGCAGGGATGATGAGGCTAATAAATTAAATGTATTATTCTTTCTTCATTCAAATGTAACTTTTTCCTAGTTATTTATTTTGTTGATACTTATGTTGCATTCTCTCTTTATATAACCCTATATTATTTAGAGTATTTTGTGTTTCATTTCTGTATGAACCCATGATATAATAATGATTAAAAAAACTGAATGATAAACAGTAAGAAAAAAAAAAAGTGTGGAAACCTGCAAATTATTTCAATGTGCAAATGTGTGTTTTACACTGCATTTCATTTACAAATCTCTTCATTCTCTAAACACCCCATGTCTCCATATTTCTGATGTCAAGATTTCCAAACAGTCTTTCGGGAAATAGCAATGAAGATGCACACATTTTCATCTTCCTTTCTGAACATTTTATTTTTATTCGGCAGCTGACGCTGTGTAAATAGCTCATCTCCTTCTGATCTGTGATCCTCAGCTGTCCCTCAGGGGCCTCAGAAAAACACGGCTAACACCTTGAAACACGCTGATTTACTTTGCTTCTGTGCTGCATTCCCATGCGTTTGATTGTCATTTGTAACTTTCTTGCAGAAAGATAAATGGCAACAAACGTTGATCTTTCAGTTGATTAGCTGGTGTCACAGAAGTTCAAGTGATTCAGGAAAAGGAAAGAGAAGAGCTTTTATGGTTCTTCACACTTTGTTTTTGACATTCTGGTATTGCCTTGAGACATTTTTTAGATGCAGCACTTTTAGAACAGCTTTAGTATCACAATATTAACCACGTAAAAATAAATAGATTGAGAATATGAGCTGTAGGTTAAGCGCAAAAAAATAACATAACAGCAAATGTTTAGGCAGAACTTGTCTCTACCTTATTGAATAAATGGTCCCTTAAACTGCATGTTTTTGAAATTCTAGTATATACTCAATTTAATATCCTAAATATTATTCACTTTAATCTTGTTAAATCTATTGCACTATAAGGTTACAGCAGGGAAAATACAACACCATGAATTATATTTACTCTTTTACAGAAATCTTTACTTTTTGCAAGGCATATTTCTTATCCATAAAAGTTATTTTATCTCCATTTTCTGTATGGTTTTATTGGTAAGATTTTTACTTCAAGGACATTTTTGTCAACTCATCCAGGATGTCAGAAAAACACTCAGAACAACGTCTAAAGCACTGCAGACCTTATTTGCTATTGTTTGGGATTTAATAATAAGAGCAAGGCTGTGTAGAACCTGCATCTAAGGATGACCAAAAAAAAAAGAAAAAGGCATTCTCACACTACCAGAAAATATTATTATGATCCCAAACACTTTTGGAGAAATATTGTGCTTAGACAGCAATGTACACACTTCCCCTCCCACTCAAGTGGCAGGTTATTAAAAATTGCAGGTGTATTACTTTTTTTAACGTACGGTGAGGTTGGTTCGGGTAGTTTATTTTTAGTTTTTTTTATTATCAAACAAAATTGTGATTTTAAAATAATACATTGTATTTTATAAACATTAAAGTCTGGCAAAAAACACACAAATTTAAGAAACCCATTGAGTAGTGAATACAGTATATTTAGCACTACTGCATTTCATTTCCTGTTTGTTTACGATTATACATTTTCTCACTTTTGAACAAATGATCAGTCTAATATTATCTTAGATTTATTTTTATGTGAAAAAACTGAAGAAAAGCCTAAATAACAAAGAAAAAAATATATCTAAAAAGCAAACCTTTGTGATTTCACCAGAGGCATGTGTACTTGAAGTGGTTTTTGAAAGATAGGCTATATTCTGGTACCCAATAATTAACATCAAAGAGTTAAATACCCAGACAAGGGAGTATAATATGCTGTTCTATATTTAACAACCTATATTTAAAGCAATTTAACTAATTTCAAAGAAATGTCTGACTACCAATTTCAGCCAAACTTCAAATGTTTCACTACCACTGTTCAGACATTAGCAGTCGTACAATGAACAATGAACTCCACTTCAAGCGCCAATTTTGTGGGAGTTTATTATAAATACTCCCATACATCATTACCATTTAAAATCGTTATCTCTTCAGAAATTTCTGTTGGATTTCATAATACATTTTATCAATGTGGAGGCCTCTTGTCTTCCATAAGGATTCCTTAGTAATTTGCTCTTGCTGTTGGTTTCATCATGTGTCAATGTTCCTTTCAAATGATGCCCTCAGATTAAATGAAAACAATGCCACAGGCAATTAAATTGGTTTTCTGAGATAACATCCTTTGAGTTTGAAAGCGAGGGAATTGTGTGGCTATGCTTTACTAGCAAATGATGGTTAGTGCATAAATATAAAGATACTTATGTGTTAAAATATCAATGTGATTTACCTTTGCAAAGTAAAACTGAAGTTGGTTCTATTTTCTATTTCTATTTTCAGTGCAGTATATTCATCTTTCCATGTATTTGGATCCTTTGCTAACTTAAACACCTTCTGGTAGAAATAGTCAAATAAATATGAATTATTACCAATTATTACCAAGTGGGTCAAATTAATTTAGACTTTCGAAAAAAAATCATCTACTCTGTATTTTGTGACATTTCAAAATGGTTTCTGGTTTTTTTTCTGTTTTTGATCTCAGGGAGGAAGGATTATGAAATAACTGAACCCTATGGATGACACCTATTATCTCACTTATCAAGTCAGTAGTTTCTTTGTCTGTTTGAGCAATTTTAATAGCTGATTGAGCAGCTATTAAAATTAGAATAACTCAGGAGCAGTATGTCCGTATTACTGGTCACACAGGCAGCCTGCGTGGATATAAAATACAGATGAGGCAAACATGGTGAATCAGTTATTTTTTTAAACATTTATTTAAATAAAACATTAAAGATGTGAATTTGACATCCTTGTTCATATTTCGGCTTAGATTTAAAAATCAAAATCAAATGCATCAAAACCAATTGGATAAACTGAAAAGTTGATACATTCTTAAAATTGAAATAAAGACTATTATAGTGTAACTCATTAGATATATATGTGTATATTGTATGATGATTAGAATTCATCATTTAAATTAGTCAATGAAACAATACGTAACATAATATTTAATATAAAAATGCCTTTGCAACACATAAACAGTGATATATTATCCTAACTCAGTACTGTTGACCCCTGACATGTTATTAACATTATTTATGAGGTCCAACAAAGAAAAAGGCCACGCCCACCTAGCATAGTTTACGTCTTCATCCAAAGTTGTACCGACATCTTTGGCTAAGTCAAAGAGACACCTTCCGCTTCTATGACAGCATCTTGTCTGACGAGGATGGGGTGCAAAGCGGGCATCAACTTTAGGTTTAACTATAGCGGGATAGCGTCGCTACATTAGCCGAACTGTTGGCTAATGTTAATTTATGAGGATGTTTGCTACTAGGAAATGAAAGTTTTGTTTGACTAGCTTGGTTCATATCACTGATTCATTGATAATCCCAAAGGCAAACCATTTAAAGTAAACATTTAAATGTTATTTAATATGTGAGCAATACTAACCTTAGCAAGAACCGCCCTTCTCTGCCTCTGATTGGCTCACTGGTTGTCATGCCTACAGTTAACCAATGTAATTAGTAAAGGCAGTGAGTACTAGCCCATTAGAAGTAGAGTATTGCAGATGATGGCTTCCCCGTCGTAGTAATAAGTAGGAAATTTGGCTTGGAGATTCTGCTAAATAGTGTAGATCTAGGGGGATTTAGACGTGGGTAAACGCAATGCTGATTAAAAAAGTGGGTTTATTCCATATAACCCCGTACACCCTGGACTACACCACTAGTTACAGAGCTCTTATAGTGGCAGAATGCTGCATCCTAGGAGCTAAAAAGATAATTTTTCCAGCTACTGTTAGAAATGATAAACTATGTTGTTTGCAACAAACCAAACTTTATAAACATGCAACTGATTCAGCTGGTAATGGAGTCATTTACAATGTTTATCACATTCTAAAGTCCATTTGCACAGTTTTTAGCATCTGTGGGAGTAGGCCTACTTGTACAACAACAACGCCTATTGTACAGTTCAACAGTTCAGTTTCAACCTGAAAATGCCTTATTATCTGTTTTTTTTTTCTTTTTGCTCTGTGTGTTATCTATTCACTGAATAACAGTAAAAAACTCTCCTGAAAGTTTTAGAGGTTTGTGAGGTGACATATGTGAACAAACTGCTTCTTGAAATTAAAAGGTTTATAACAATATACTTTTCAACATATTTTCTTTTTACATCTGTTTTTTGGAAATGTAACAGAATATTAATGTGTGACGCATTTAGAAAATCAACCTCAAAGTCCATACAGTATTTAGGGAGGCTGAACACTTAAGAATGCCATTGTCAATTTTTTATAAATACAAAAAGCATGGAATAATTTGCATTGGTCTGTTAGATAAAATCCCAGTGAAACCAGTTAAATATATATTTATGTAGCTTAACCAAGAATTAAATCTGGAAGATTATTAGCTTCACCTGAACCACCTGCGATGTCCAATGTTCCACTTCTGTCGATCAACACAGGAACACTCCTTCTCTGAATCCAATCATCTTTCAGGCTTCCCTTCATTTAGCTCCTGGTCAAGCTTCTCTCTCCCGCAAGCAAACTTTCACCCACCTCCACCCAAACTCCTCCCTCATTCTCAGACTATTATCACTCCCACTCACTCTGGTTTATTCCACGACCAGTGTCTGGGCCCCAGAGGGAAGGCTAATCTAATCCCTTTCTAGGTTACTCATCCGAGCGCATGTTGATTCACAGCATTGAAGTCTTCTGCCAGGGCCTGTGCGCCAAATAACTTATTTTATTGATGTCATTATCTGCTTTAATCTCCTTGAACCCCAGTTGGCCTTGCCAGTTGGCCGCTCACACCGAGCCTAAAATATCAGCAAAATTTGAAATATAACATTTATTTTAAATTGAAAATACAGCCCTTGATGTATATCAATTATTTGTATGGGCTGCCCTACTCAAAACAGTATGTAACTTAAGAGGGTTGGATCCATTGCTGAATCAGTCATGTGATCAGAATGTTCCTCTACAACATGAGAGATAACTAAGGTTAAAGTTGTTAGGCAACAAAACAAATTAAACTTTTCTGATCAGATGTATTCTTGGTTTGCTTTTAGCGCCCCTAGAAGCTAAAAGATGCAGAGTTTTTTTTCCTTAAGAATTCTCAAGTGCCTAGTTTTTTTATTTTTAAAATACAGCTATACATGAATAATTCCAGGATATTATAGTAAAATCTGTATATTCTTAAGTTACATTTATTTTTTATGTGCAAACAATACAGGCTTAATAACACCAAACAGTACTCCAAATAACACACATGCCCTCTGTTTTCCCTCTATGCTGCAGAGAGGAGCTGATGATCAGTTCTTCATTTGACTCTCTGGAGGTTCTCCTGGACTCTTTTGGACCTGTCAGAGATTGCACCAAAGATAATGGTGGCTGCAGCCGCAACTTCCGATGCATATCTGACCGGAAGCTTGATTCTACCGGCTGTGTGGTGAGTCATCTTTCTTTATAAATCTCTGCCTTTAGGCATCTTTAGATTCAGCCTCAGAAAAATGACCTTTTCTAGACAATAGAATCCAATTCAAAATATCATAGAGTGGTATACAATGTTACTCCATCTTATGACTGATACTGCACAAGAAGATCAAATTGGCTTTACCTCCAGCAGATCCATAACTTAGGGGAGTTTTGATCTTTTGCCAACATACCTGGCCTTTTTTTCAAAAGCATACAACCCAGACCCTTTTTTCATTTATAGCCTGTTTTGTTCATCATTGAATAAGTCTGTATGCTTGCATAAATATTCATGGACACATATACTGGCCACTGTGACCCACATCAAGGACAAAGCAGCATCCTCTACTGTTTCTTAATACACTGTTTGACTCTATCACGTCGTCTCTGATGCCTCTTAGACCAGCAGCACATTCATTACCTCCAGGTGGTGCTTAGCAACCAAGAAATGCAGCAGCCAGGTTTGTTTTCTTCTCCATCTGGTGGGGAATCCAGCACTTGCGTTCTTCTCATTTGCAGAATATTATTGCCTTCTGTTGGTGTTTTGCTTCTCTTAAATCCCCTCACCCAACTTTCTATAGATGAGCTGTCAGACACCATCCTCGCAACAATTTAATTTCTTTTCAAGTGCTTTGATGCACTTCAAATGAGGTTTTCAGGTGGTCTGGGAAAAGGTTGTTGATGTGATCTTCTATGCTTATCTCTCATGAAGCATCTCAAACAGCTTGCGAGAAATTTTAATGGAGGAACATTTATAGAATAGAGAAAAGAGTTGCATTTCCAAGGGATTCAGCATTCTGGTACTGACATCCAGATGCAAATACCATTCCAAACAAATACTTAAGAACGTTTGTTAATTAATCTTTTTATCTTCCATCATTTGGCTTTTATCCTAATTTAGCATCATACATTAAATGTGCTCTAGACAGATAAATAGAAGTTTTTTATTTATTTTTCATTTTCCAAAATGTACTGAAACTTTTACACAAAGAGGAAATTATTTTTAATAGTGTTGATTGCTTTAAAGCTGGGAAGCTGATATGTTATTTATTAATTAAAAGGGGGAAATAAAGAATAACACCAAACCAAAAGTGTATTTTAAGTGTAATTAGATGGTATTTATATAAAAGAATGGGCTCTAAAACATGAAATATAACATGACAAGAAGCTTTGGAAGTCTGCCTCAACAACCTGGTTGAAAGCTAATGGGTATTGTCACACTTTGAGGTGTGATTTTTATGCTCACAGCCATCGGTGACTGAATAGCATAGCAAGAACTGGTCTTCTATTTTTAAAACTGGGGGAGGGGGAAATCATGCCTTTACACCCACAGTTTGTATCAGTTTAAAGTACTCATTATTAGGGTGTATTAGTTTGATGTACATTTGAGATAGGAAAGAGTGTTTAGAGTTTCTTCCAATAAATTATTATTCTCTAGTAGTAATTTTAAAATACTTTTTTTAATGCCTAACCCTCAGTACATGCCAGAAAGGGAGTATTTCTGCACATTTTGCATTTGTATCTAAATTGTAATTATGATTTGATTATTTTTTCAAAGAAATAAATCAACTTTCATACCAAGTCTGCCAGTTATCATGTTTAAGAAAGACTTTAGTAACAGTAAAAGAGATGTTTAGTTTACAGCTTATAGTACCATTCTTAAAAGTATATTTTTTAGTACAACATTGAGTTATATGATTAGAAGAAGTCCAGTACACAACTTAATTTAGGGAGGAGAATGTGTTTCGGGAGACCCATAGCTTCGATACAGGATAGGCTTTAGTGGATAAAGTGTGATTTTGGGATTTCATACTCTTTAACTTTGGAGTTTAACTTTTTACCAGGGTTTTTTTTTATTTCATTCTTTATTGGAAATGTAATTTAAACCTGCTATTAAAAATGATAGTTCCTTGTGTGTCCTGCTGTGGTCTGCCTGTAACTTTTAAAGGAGCCTATTTAGGTAAGAGATTGTTAGATGCTCTTTGAGGTAACAGCTGGAGCCTGCTGAGCAACTGAGACGCTCATGCTGACATGCACTGGTTTATGGTTTTATTACTGCTTATTGGTTTTTATTTTTTGAAAGACCAGATGGTTTCATAGGTGGATTGTTTGTTTTAAACAATTACATTTATATATGTATATATATATATATATTAGTGCTGTCAATCGATTAAATTTTTTAAATCGCGATTAATCGCATCAATGCCTAAGTTAACTCGCGATTAATCGCATTTTAATCACACATTTTCTTTCTGATTGAAAATCAATTAAATACTCTCAATGACATACAAAAAATACATACAGGCTAGGTTTGTGCCAATGTTCTTTTTTTTAAATGAAAACAGGACACAGACACTGATTTATGCCATAGAAACATATGGCAAGAAGATTGGGAGGCATGTAGCAAAAAATAACATATGTAGCCAAAAAAAAGGCCCTGAAAACAGGCTGATATAAAAGACAGTCTTTACAGTTAATACAGTCTTTTGAACAAAGACAAGCATTTTACCCTACTTCTATAAAATGTAGTAGAGTTAACATTAGATGTCAATTAACCAAGGTAATAATGAACAATTTTCAATCAATACATCAAAATCAATAGACCGACATTACTAGATGGAGGTAGTCTATGCTGTAGAAAGTTACTTTTCAGCCTCTTAACAAAAATGAGAACACACACACACCCACCCACACACAGACACACCCACCCACCCACACACAGACACACATGATACTGAACTGTGGCGTACACAGACAGCAAGAGTGCCGTAGCAGATTACATTTCACCTCAGTAATCTGTTTTCTCAGCGTATTTCAGGTTGCTACTAGGCACCAGACACTCAACTTGTTTGTTGGTGGTGGGGCTTAAAGAAAAGGCACTAGCGCCAACCCAGTGTATGAGCGTCTTTTTTCCTTGAGGAGCTCCGCTCTCGAAGCCTATGGAAAATGCATAGACTGGGGGAAAATAGCCCCGCCTTGCCGCAGGCTGCAGCGGGATGTACTTGGAAAATTGTACCATAAAACCACATAGCGTTAATCTCACGTTAAAAAAATAATCGCCATTAAAATTGCCTCGCGTTAACGCGATAATAACGCGATAATTTTGACAGCACTAATATATATATATATATATATTAGATACCGTAAGTCTGCGGTATCTAATCATTCTTTTTCAGCATCATAAACTATAAAATAATTATGTCTAAGTACTATCATTAAATATTTGTTTTAATATCATATTGCGATAAAAAAAACAGCCAAAAAAAACAGGGGATTTATACCTGAACTTTAAGACTCTTTTCATGTCTATGTAAGAAATAAATTTAGGCAGGGGATCCACCTGGGCTGATAGGGTACAGAAATGCCTTTTCTCCTACTTGTCTGAGTCTGGCCTTTTACCTTTAAAATAAATAAAATAAAAGCATAGATGATGTCAGGGTTAAACAAACAAAGTTATATGAATATGAATTCTGGCAATATTTAATTTGTTCAGCAAATCAGGTCTTGAAAGTAAAACATACTACAATCCCACTAAAATTATAGTAGGTCATACAATCCCACTATTTAGATGCAGTTAGGCTTATCCTTTTTCTTGTAACACAGCAGGAATGTGTATTTAACATAGAAAAAGTGATAAACCCATAAATATCAATTAAAATCTAACTTAAATCCATGCCAGCAATAATTCTTTTTTTCAGGGGGAGATGATGTCTTTCTCATCCTGGACTGGGCAGCTTTAAATCATTGGTGAGCAGGGTCTACACTTGCTGCTCTTGGATCCCATCTGCTACACACCACTGTAGCATGTGCAATTCCAGGTTACAGATTACCTGACAAACCCACTCCAAGTGCACACTCCCTTTACTGGTTAAATACGAAAACTGTGTTCTCACTTAGCTACAAGAACAAGAAGGCGCACACACACCCACACAAATGAACACATTCACACTCACGCACACATACAAGTAATCCTAAAGGTTGAAGGCCTTTTTTTCTCATCTAATCAAAAAAAAAAAAAAAATCCAGGGCACTTAAGAGAGGGCACTTGGCAGCTCTCATAGTCTGTACATACTGAATTTAGCTTGTATTCACAGTAGCCAAGCAGTCTCGAACTAATATAAAAAAAGACAATGTCACAGAGGAAATAACATACTCTACCCTGATGCAGTGGAATAATTTTAATTACACACTCTTCATTCCAAACTAGACACTATACACAAAAGGGAGCATTGTAGACAATAAACAAGCTTCATTGACTTAATGTTTCACTAACTGTTTGAATTTTTTATGTTTGGATACAAGTACAGTAATTTTTCTAGATGTCCCCACATATGTGACAAGATAGGACACAGTGTGCATAAGCAGAACGGAGGAAGTGTGATGTTTTTCACGAAACAACTAAAACCACGTTTTCAGCACTTTTGATTAAGATCCGTCAACCGTAGCCTGTAACCATTGTTTCTTCATCACTGTGGCTCTTTCTTACTTTAAAAAAAAGCAAAGAAACAAAAAGAAACATTTTATGAAATCCCACTTATACTTTAGTTCTGGGTTTTACTTTCAACTATACTTCAGTGCAGATTTGTTCCACATCACCATTTCCACACAGCCGTGTTTTGTTGCTGAGTTATGATTTTGTCAGAATGCTTCTTTCAGTTTTTTCTTTTAGCTTCTTTTGTATATTTAATGTTTGGAATTGTCATTGTTCCTTTTAAATCCTCCTTTGAGTTGCCTTCATTTGCAAGTCCTGTCTGAAAGTCAGTTCTTGGCCCTGCTGTTGCTGCCACAGTAAATCTAATGCTAATTACACAGAAACTGCAAGAACAGATTGAGTAGAAGAGGCAGCACAAATATCCCTTGCTCTTCTATTTATATAGAACTGGCCTTAAATGTAAACACATATTTATCATGAAAGAGATAGAGTGATCAGGTAGTGTTTAATTTTTTATGTAGTCTGCAATATAGCATCAATAAGTTGGCAATGTGTATATTGCTTTTCTATCTTTTTTTAAAGATGAAGTTCCTGTCCTTATCACATTTTCTGGATTTATTGGCGTTGTCTTAGAGCAAGATGCATCATTATTTTCTCATTTACTTACATGACATCAAATGAGCAAAACCGTCCCTCTTAACCCACCGACACACATCCCACTCCTGTCCAACACAGCACTGAGAACACTCACAGCCTTCACTGCATACATTAGTGTGGGTTTTACTAATTATCTTGTGACTGTTGAGCTTATAAATGAGCTTCTTATCTGTCTAATCAGGGTGGTAAACTGGCTGCGCCCCAGCAATGCGATTCCACCTTAATCAATTAACACCTTGTCTGATTCGGTGCTGCCGGTAGCTGTCCTGTCTGTGTTTTAATATCTTTTCTTGTGTGAAAGTCGGCTGATGGTGGCGGTGTGAGCCGACCGGCAGACCCGCTCCGTCTCTCTGATGTATTGCATTCCTGGGGAGAAGAGGCGTGTGACGCCTGTAGAAGTGAGAGTGTAATAATCACAGGATGATTGTGAGATTAATTAGTTTCGTCTTGTCACTTGTCTCCCCTACAAAATGGTAGAAAACAAGGTTGATGTTGACGGGGCAGATTGCTACTAAGTCCAATAGAGTTTAATAAAGTTTTTTGTGTGGGAGCCTGTGTTTAACTTGATACATGAACCTACAGAAATATTTAAAAAGAGCAAATACGATTTTATTGCTATTTCAGCAAGCTGTTCTCGTTTTATAGCTCTATAGTCAATAGAAAAGAAGAAATGGTGTTAAGGATATGAACAAAAGAAAATGCCTCACAGAAAACTGAGCCTTTCTAACACATGAATACTGTATGATTCCCTCCAAATCCTTTCATTGTAGATCTTACTGCATGTTGTCCTCTGCTGGAAGGTTAACCTTGGGTACATTTTCTAATCTATTACTTGAACTCTCATCAGCCTCCCGACAGCGTTATGCTGTCACCACCAGGTAATAGATTGAAAACCACGTGTATGTGATGTGCAGTGATAGAGTTCTCCACAAACAGAGCTGCACCCATAAATGGTAAATGGTCTATACTTATATAGTGCTTTTTCAAGTCTGGAGGCTTGACCAAAGTGCTTTACACTACATTAAGTCATTCACCCATTCACCCACACATCGATGGTGGAAAACTACATTACAAACTACGAAACGCTGCAGCCGGCGCCACTGTCGCCCTTATCTGACTCACCTGACTAGAGCAACTTCTTCCATGTGGGCTGCGTCTGTTGTATGGTTTGTAGTAACTTGTAGATGGGATGTGTTTCATCTGCTTTTAAACATCGATCTCTTCTATCTTGTTTTTAGCTGTTTATTGAGCGTGCAGATATGAAGTCTCCCACCTACAATTTTCCCCCTTAAACAGGGGCTCTGTGCAGCCCCTTCAGTGTAGCCACTCTGGTTGCTAATGCTCTCTGCACTGGGCATGCCAAGATAGGCATGTCTTAGTGAACTTACTGTTGGGTTATACTATTTCTATTTACTAAATATTGATTGGGCAGTGCTATCTCAACAGTTCAAAGTAATTACATGTTATGATACAGATGGATTTTAGGCAGTCGGCCATCAAAGCACAGGAGCATCTGAAGTAATATTTTCTTTTCTTGCAGTTGGTTGCTTAATCTAAAAAAAGCTTCAAGCTTTTTGCTCTTTCCTACTGCAGTCCCCTCAAACATCAGTGAGTGTTCATTCTCACATGCACTGTCAGTTCAAACAGCCAAAGATGTATGATCCTTTTTTCAACACAAATGGTGCTAAAGTGATTCATCCACAGAGGAAAAATTTAAAAACACAAGCTATAGTGAGGGGTTATGGTTTTGTGCTTCATTTGCAAAGGATAATAGGATTCCCATCTATCTATGTTATCTCACTCTAAAAAAAAAGTGCTCCAGATTATAATACATTAAACTGCAGGGTTATCAATTGAGTAGGAATGTTTGACCTTAACTGTGCAGCCAGATGTATGAGCAGATTTTGACACAGGGAGGTTCTTTTTCAGTTCTGCCTTTAAGAGTTTCTCTATAGAATTAAATTGGATGCTTTTGCAGTTAGGAGACCTTTTTTTTAGCCCAACTTGCAATTTATGCGAAGATTCTGCCAACATATGGGGGACTTTTCTATTCATCCTCTTTTAAGCAGTTACATTATTTACTGGTGGTTCTAGATAACAGGCCACCATTACAGAAAGTAGTTTTACAGGAATTTAATTATGTAAAAACAAAACCTTAGATTTTATCAAAAATAATCTATGGTGCTTATGTTGTTTATTTAGTTTATTTTATCTCAATATATTGTCATATTTAAATCATGAAGTCAAGTCTTTCCAAAGGCAAGAATATAAGAGCTTTATTACATTTATTTTGGTAATGCTAGACCAAATCAGTGTGTCGTTCAGGCGAGCGACATATGAGACACTCAATTACATTTACCTTCTTAATTGTACTTACAGATGACAAATGTTATTATTTTTCTTCTTAAAGCATTTTTAAATATGTTTCCAAAGGTGCTTCAAAGGCATTTAAATATTTTACTTACTCTATTATACTATCAGAATAGACTAATATACATTTGACTTCTTTGAACAAGAATAAAGAAAAACGGTCCTTTTTCTAAAAAAATCATGAGGTCTTTGGAACCAAACACTTTTCATGAGATGACCAGTTCGAAACAAGAACAAACAATTCGACAAAGAAGCACAAATAAATTATATATTATCATTTATACCAAGGAAGACCATTGCTGTCTTGCTTTATTGTTGCCCTGTTTAGGCACCACAAAGATCCCACAACATTTATAGAGCTTACTAGTTCAAACTGGACTCAAAATTCAACATTGCATACAACACTAAATAAAAACAAGTTGCAAATCTTGCCTCTCTTAAAAGCCAAGTCCTTTTTAAAAATTCTGAACTGCAAAAGGCCTTTTGCTGCAGGCTGAAGCACTCTGTCCTTCCTCTTATATTGCTTAACTACCCCTTTGGCAACAGAAACCAATCTTGACTGGGATCACACTTTGGGATCCTAAGCACTGTTGAGCGGAGTCAATACTTGGCAAATGTAAAACTAGAGCTCAGCCCTAAAGAGGACCAGAGGAGCACATTAAATTGCCCCTGCTGGTGTTTGCTTTCCTCGGGTCAAAGGATTTTACTGAAAATTGTAAATTTAAACATAGGTTGTTTATCCGATATTGTGCCTGCTGGCTCAGACAGTTTTAAAATAGAGTAAAAGGACCCAGTGATGGGCAGTAGCGCCGCTACATGTAGCGAAGCTATTAGTTTAACTACATTTTCCAGTAGCTTGACCGTAGCGTCGCTGCTTTATTTATCAAGTAACTTTCCTGTAGCGACGTTATTGTTTTGATCAAGTAGCGACGTAGCGTCCACAAACGCTACAAAATCCAGGGCAAAACTAAGAAATGAAACCAAGTTTTCTATTTTGAAACAACAATCAGCCACAAGCTACTGTAAATAGCAGTTTCAGCTGATGCTCTTATAAGTGGCGTAGTAGCACAGGCACACTCAGTAGGGTTAAACAAGCGCACCCTTTCCGAGGCTGTCGTTCTATTGGCTGGAAAGGTTGCTAGGCAACGATCCAACTGCAGTCTGAGAGAGCAAAACAAATCCGCGATTTGCGAGCGTAACAGAGCGCGGTTTGTGCGCGAAGAGAAGGAGGCAAGCGAGAGGAGAAAATATCTGTGCAAGAAGGAATAAATCTGAGAGAAGAAACAAAGAGAGAAGAGAAAATATTTGAGAGAGAGCGCATGTTTTAAGTGTGAGCATTATAAGTTTTGAGAGCAAGAAGATGAAATTCTTTTCTCAAATTGAAATGATGTGCTCTTGCATTATGGCAGGATAATTCTCCCATATCTATGTGCCACTAAGATACTCTAATTAGAGAGCAGTAGTGAAACTTCCATATTGTATTTTCATGGCCTAGTTTACCTGACAGGATGTTTACATAAATCTGTTTTTAGGCTGTGCACAGATAAGATTTTTTATGGAGGAACAGCTCTACCGTATATAAAATAAATACATAAATAAATAAATGCTCAATAAATAAATAAATAAATAAGCATTCAATTAATTGCCTCCAAAAATACAATGAATAAATATGTAGGTAGAAATTAAATTAAATGGTGAGACATATATATATGTATCTCTTCATTAGCTTCTTTATTTTTTCACCTTCTTTTGTAAACAGTTTTGTTTGTTACTTGAATCAACTGTTTAATTGAGGTCTTTTGTAGGGTTTTGTTTTCCCTAGAGATGTCCATTGAATGCAAACTCATAGCCATGTCTCGGTGTGTAGAACACACAGTACCTTTAATTTGGTTCTAATAACAGCAGATTGTTTACTAGTTTGTCTACTAGTAATTACTTTAGTTTTTATTTTAATATGCTGATCATAAAGCAATGTTTACACTGTGATATGTCATTAGCTGATCTTTAATAAATATTTTAACTAGTGTGTCAGACTCATTTTGAATTGACATTAGGTTGGTACAACGTTAAGTAGCTTCTGATGTAGTTAAGCTACTTTTAACACATTAGTGTAACTTAGCTTGCTATAATTCTTTAGGTGGTAGCTTTTGTGTAGTGAAGCTTAATTTATTGTTGAGTAGCTGATAGCTTAGCTCACTACACTGGACAAGTAGCTTGCCCAACACTCAAAGGACCAGAGGAAAAAATATTTCTTGTTTTTAAATTTATTATTGCATTAAAATAATGTACTGTATAATCAGTGCTGAATCCATAGAAATACGTCATGCTCTTGTTTATAACCAATTTTCAATTATTTGTAGGTCAGTACAACTCTCATATGTTTTAAGACATTTTCTTACACTTTAACGTTACAGTAATTAAATGTAATAATGACCAAATGAGAATATCTGCTACAAAAGGTGGGTGTTAAATTAGATATGTTGTTCCTACTTAATAATTAATGGACTAAGTAATCCCCCTCTAGGAAGAGAAAAACACATTTGATCAATCATTTAGTTGAGAATAAGAGTGGAATTGACAAGACACTAGACACAATAGCAATGAAGTCAATATCATCAAAACCTGCACTTCTGCGGTTTTTAGCTCAGTTAGGCACAGAGAGCTGTAGGATTTTCTCTTTCTCGGTTTTCAGAGCACAACAGTGTTGCTGAATCATTAATAGATGATTAAAGATGTGACCTGTAGTTCTCTTCAGGGTTTTGACTTCATATTCTGTGTGAATATCTGGTCCTTCATAAACTTTAAGACACAAAAAAGTATCACTTTATCATTAGTCCAGCAGGTTTGAAACTACAACTGAGAATTCAGAAGTAATTTTCTGAAAAGATACAACAAAAAGAAAACTAAATAATGCTTTATTTATTTATGCACTTTTACACCTACACTGTGCCTAAAAAAAGATGTCTTTTGTGGGTTGCACAAAAACCTCTACTGCCTGTTCAGCTTGTTATTATGGAAATAATCTTTAGGTTTTAGGCTTTATATCTAAGGAATTTAAACTGCAAAATTCCAGGGCATAAGAACCTACCGGGTAGGAAAGTGTCTACTGTCTCAAAAAATTGCATCTGTTTGATCTAGTTTTCTTTTCATTCACTATCTTCTACAATTTGCTGTTAAACGACAAATTTATAACTTCAAGACAACCCCCCCACCTACACATGCATATGCACGCATACCCACCATACACACACACACACCCCTGAACACACCAATTCTCTTCCTACCATTTGTATTGAGGACTATGCGTCGACTTCCATTTACTTCTATTTTTTTTGTGATGTTCAAACCTTTCTATGCACTAACCCTAACAATTACCTTGAACCCAACCATTAACATTTTATACCTCACCCTAACCCTAAACTAAACTTAATTGACAACTAAAGGCTGGTTTATACTCAGAAACCAGGTCATCTGCATGTGTGTTGCAGTGAACGCAAATGTGCCATCAACCCCTTCCGCAGACTCTCTGCTGCACGTTTCCAAAATTGTAGGTGACCACAGACAGTGCCGCAGACAGGAGGCCTCTGATTGGTAAAATCTAGATCCGCTCTACACTATCCGTATTCCCTGTTTGGTACCTTACCGGCTTGTTTTGTTTGTATGACCGCCATTGTGACTCGTGAAGATAGACCAACTAGAAGAGCGAGGTGCGCGAAAACGCTGAGACCCGTTTTCCACCTGAATCCCAGCTCTGTTTCGCCCTCATGTCCCTCCGTTGTCGCATAACTTCCCCCAACTTCCTCACTCATTGGAGACATTTATCTCTGCATTTAAACCATCCCCTTAATGGGCAGTGGGCTGCCATCATGGGGCAGCTGGGGAGCTACCAGGGGTTAAGGGTCTTGCTCAGAGAGCCAGAGTCGGAGTTGGGCTCAAACTCAGAACCTCAGGGTTCTAAGCTCTATGCCCTAACCACTAGGCCACCACTCCCCAAGCTGTAAAAAGACATACAATGGGTAAAACAATTTACACACAGATACTGTACAACCTGCAAACATAAAACATAAAAAAATTATTGTCTTAACATTTTTACTCTTTACTTTTTGTGACTCGCTGATTAAAGCCTGATCAGGGTTTACACTCACTTCTTGGAAATGTACGCCTTACTTTTTTGGTCTTTGTTCTTACATTTGCTATCAGATGAATTTGAAAACTGCAAAGATGATCCAACTCCTCTCAAAGGGATTTGTTGCTGTTTGGCAATAGCACAGAGCTGATTCTCTTAAGCCTGAAAAGCACTGCAGGAATTTATCTCCATTAAGCAACAGGATTAAAAGCCATGGTGGTTCAAGGGGTTTTCCAGAGAAGGCTTTATATTGCTAGCTTTTTCCTCACTAAAACAGACAGGACTTTAACTCACTGTCAGCTTATTAAATGATGTAAGATTAATGGTGATTTACTTTATCTTTAAAGACTCTTGTTTGTGTTAGTGGATGGTTAAAATGTAGGGACCTATTCTGTGAAAAGATTTTCTCAGAATCTTATAAAAATTATATTATTCCCAGAATTTTTTTTTTTCTGTACTCCTGAAAAAGAAAAATGTGCAAAGGATACAATAAAAAAAATTTTTAAACTAGAATTTTTTTACTATCACTATCACTATATTATTTTGATCCTAGTTTCTATCATTTAAGACTTTATGGAGATGAACAAACAAGTTTAGTGTATTTGTTTGTTTCATCTGTAAGAGGACGCTGTTTCACTAATATTCCACTTTCAGGGACATTTTAAGAACTAGAGAGGCTACTTACCATGAATGCATGACTTGGGGGTTTTATGCTGCAATGCAGATTCTGAATACTGCAGCTTGTTATTGATGGAGAGACTAGGTACAGTACATGTCTAAAGGCAGTTCTTTTCAGTAGACAAAAGCCTTACATGATGTTACTTTTACTGTCCATGACTTCGTCTTGGTTTGTGACAAACCCAACATTTTCTTAGGGGAGGAGATGTTACCAAAGTAACATTTGTCAGTTTGTTGCCTCATTCTGTACAGGCATGTCTCAGAATTGATCACAGCAAATATAAGTCATAATAATTTCCACCCACTTAAATAAGATAACAATTAACATGACACCGACCTAATGATGACTACTGTGAGCTATCCTTTACCGCACCCTGCCTGTAGTTGTTTAATTTGCAAAATGATTTGTATGAAAACCATTTTTTGTTGAAATCAGTTACACAACGCTGATCCAAGTCAGCTGATGAAGTGCACTCCGAAAATCCTGTGGGCTTAATTATCTTCTGTGTAATGCCTTCAGACACAGTTAATATTCATTCATCTTGCCCTCCACCCAATATAATATTGGACTTGCACTTCTATGGTTTATGAGGATACAGAATATTATAGTTCCATTTCCTGCTAAATAAGACTGCCAGATTTGTTTTATTGACTTGCTAAAAGTTTCTTTGATTGAAGTTTTCAATGATAGACTCCACAAATCCCAACCACTGGCCCAACCACTCTCATCATTGCAGTAGCTGCAATGATCACATTCTACCATTGCTTCATTTTGCTGTTGCCGCACTAATGATGATTCACTTATGTCCTAATACAAAAAGCACGAACTTGGCCTTTTCTATAGAAAATAAGCTCAGCAAAGACACTATCAGTAAAGCTTTGAACTTAATATCCCAGATGGTCTGTTGGCCAGTGAGGATGAAATAAATACATGACCCAACATTAAGGCAAGAATTAATTTGCTGCTCCCTGATGTAGAAACACAATATGTGTGTGAAAAAATGTAGGCTTATAAAAACTAATTATCATATAGTAACCCTATGATAAAATACTGAAAATAAAAATGTATAAAGCATTTTATTGTATATATATATATATATATATATATATATATATATATATATATATATATATATATATATATATATATATATATATATAGACATATAGACATATATCCCAAACCTTCCGGAAGTTCTGGGAGTCTCCCTGATAACGATAGTTGTTCACAGATGCCCGCGAGTCGGATAATTCATCCCAGATTTTAGACTATACGAAGTTGTTTTTTTTTTTTATGCAAGTGAGAGCGTGCAGCCAATGCAATAATTCGTGCATCATGTGCGGATAAGAACTGCTTACATTGCTCAAGCACAAGAGAGAGGGGAGTGTGGGGAGGAAGTTGCTTGTGAAACCTGAGCATATCTGTCCAAAGCGATGCTCTGTTTAACGAGCGTTCCAGGCAACTGGTTGTCAGAGAGTGCGCTGATTGGTTTAGTCAGAAAAATAAGCCAATAGGTTTTGATTTACTCTCTGACAGTCACCTAGTTACAACTCAAAGCTGTGCATCTGTGAAATGGCAGGGGTTGAATTCCCAAGTAAAAAAATGAAAACATAAAATTAACTTTACAACAGAATATGCTTAAGTATATCCATGACTAGTGAAGGTGAAGAATGATGACACCGTGGCGAGGTGTACTATATGCTGAAGTCCCAAAAAAAATAGAAAGCACAACAGATGTTCTAGGCTGGCATATTGAAACTATTGAAATGTATAAAAGACAAATAATCTTCTGTTTTGTGTTTAAGAAATTACCGTTAGTTAATAAAAAGTTGTTGCAAAGTTGGTCGGGTTGGTTTGGGGGGTAGGGATAACATATTGTCCCTTCTGTTGAGTGGTCATTCACTAAAAAAATATTTAAAATTTAACATTTCAGAACGAGTTGCAGTTGTTGTTCAACTTGTAGACACAAAAAATATTCAGAAACAAAACATTTTTCATTTATTAGTCATGTCTTTAATGTTTTCACTTAATTTTTTGTGTGTTACTGTTATAATTTTTGTAATTGTTTTGGACATCCGAAATATGTCTGCGCAATATAAATATGTAATGTACACACTCAGACAAAGACTTGTTTATCCTAAAAAAAAAACAGAAAAACACCCAATACAACAACAAACACCCCAGTCTAAAGATTGACATGAATAAGAGAGCGGACAGCAAGACAGGCCTTCTCAACCAACATCAGTTTCTGACCTCACAAATGTGCTTCTGTAAAATGTGTGGCAAGGCAACTAAATACATTTGAGTATACAAGTGACCTATTCTCTCCCTCTGTGTGTGTGTGTGGGGGTTTTTCTTTATTAAACAAGCAGGATACAATCCCTACGTCAACCTGGACAGACTCACACAGAGAAAAGCCGCAATTAGAAAATATTAATCTTATTTATACAGGTAACACAATCATCTTCAATCCCTCGTACTGAGCATGCATGTAGTAACAGTGGAGAGAAAAACTAAATTTTAACAGGAAGAAACCTCCAGCAGAACCAGGATCTGTTTGAGTGGCCATCTGACAAGGTCAACTCGCGTTCAAGGAGACAGAAGCAGATAAAGATATAGACGGCGCACTGGCCCTGGCAGAAGACTTTGATGTTCTGAATCAACGTATGCTTGGATGAGTAAACGAAAAGGATTAGCCTGGTCTTCCCCTCCGGGGCCCGGATTCTGATGGTGGAATAAGCAAGAGGGTAACTGGGACTGAGAATAGTCTGAGAGTGAGGGAGGAGATGGGGTGGAGTAGTGTAGGTGGGTGAAACTTTGTTTGCGTGCAGGAGAGAGAAGATGTGCCAGGAGGTAAATGAAGGGAACCTTGAAAGCTGATTGGCTTCGGAGATGGTGTGGCCCACGAGTTGATTGGCTTGAGCGGAAAGAGGGACTTTGCAGTTGGTTTAGGTGAAGAGTCTTCCAGATAGAAGTTTTGCATAAGCTTCATTACTTGGAATATTTTCGAAATATATGGAAATGCTGGTGATTTTAAGTTATTTTATTTTCAATGCTGAAGAACAGATTATTATTTACCGGAATTAAGGGAATTTTAAAGCTGTAAAAGTATTTTTTGTTCAACTATGGTTAATATATATGTTTTCAATTATTGTTTACCCAAAACCCTAGTATGAAAATAATTTCTCCTTTTAATAGAGAAAGAAGAAAGGGATGCACTCCTCAGCACTCTTTCAGACTTTTTTCTCTGTAATGAAAATGAGCAAAATAAATGTTTTGCTTTTACTTCCAGAATTATACTTCTTCTGGTTTAAAAAACAATCAGCATTGGAGTGAATTAAAAAAGAGCTCTAAGACCTAAGTTCACCCCAACTTCCTTTTATTCTAAAGCTTTGTTCAGAGTTTCCCATGATGTTTTTTTATAGACCTGTCAAGTCGACTGCACATAATAGTTTCTGTCAGCTAATACTTCAAAGGCAACTTTGATGAAGTACACTTTAACAAGGTACCACTGCATTCACAATGGGGACCTGGCAAAAGGATTTCTTCAAGCACCAAAGTATATGTGTTGGCTCATTTCGTTATGTAGGCCTGCTCAAATTAGTACAAAGTTCAGGTGCCTCATTTGGCTTAATGAAGCTCAAAGGTTTGCTGTAAAATCTTGTCCAATTTGCGTTTCTGTCAAGGTGCAGTGGAAATTGTTTTTTTTCACATCCAGCAAACAGGAGTTGCAATTTAAGTGTGCCTCACATTTTAAGCATAAGGCAATGCAAATGGGTCATTATATCCAAGACAGAAAAACAATAAATAAATAAAAAATGTAAAACATTACTAAACATTCAGCTAATATTGCATATTCTGAAGCTGTAATATCACAAGTATACAATATATTGAAGCAGTAGCCTCTGTATGAAATAAAATGTTTACTTTTTTAACAGGTTTTGTTTTTCTGTTTAATATATCTCTCAGTAATTATTATGATTGCTTTGGCAGAATTAAAAACATTGGTCCAAAATGTATCATACAGCAGTATTAGAGGATATTAGATGATCATAATCTTTTTTTCTCATCTTCCCATACATGTTGAAGTATTTAAAGGCTTTTAAGAAGAATAACATTATGTTATGATTTGTCTTAACATACCATGGGCCACAATGCATTATTGTAAAAGTCAAAGACTGTGCATGCATTGTTGGCCACATGTCTATTTCTTTAATGATAATGTATACCCAATTTTCTGATAGTTAAAGTCTTAGCCGTTTGTCTTGACAAAAGGCTGACTGAATCCTGGGATATCCAAGGATAGACAGGATACCTCGGACCCATCCTTTAAATTGGGCAAAAAGAAGGACGCATTTTAAGGCTGCATAAGGAGGAGTCTTGGAATCCAACCAGACCTCGGCGCCGCGCTATAATGTAATCGTCCTTCGAATCTGGCCTTCAGAGGACGCATCCCATGAATTCGAACAGAGCCCATGTCTCCACTGCAATAAAATCCAGTGGTGTCATGCGTCTGACATATAACATTGCATGTGGCGATAATGATTCGCATTATGTTATGAATTTATATTTTTTTCCTTTTTCAACTTTATAATGCATTTCCGTCTTAATACCTTTGATAATGGGCTGTTGAAGTTTTAAATAGTTTTGAATAAAAAAAAAAAGAAGGAAAACAGCAACAATGGTGCTCAACATGAACATATGTCTCTTTTGAAGCACACATGCTCTTATAAAGGACTATCTGCCCACAGTGCCCAGGGAGCTAAATTTCTTATTACAATAACGTTTCGCATTAAAGATATCTGTCCAAATGTGGTTTTAATTGACCAAGAATTTAAAAGTAAGGATTTGACTCATTTCCAACCCTTTATTTCTTTATAGTGCCCCCCAGGTCTGAGTCCAATGAAAGATGGGACCGGGTGCTATGACCACCACATTGGGATTGACTGCTCTGACGGCTTCAATGGTGGATGTGAGCAGCTGTGCCTCCAACAGCTGGCCCCTCTAGAGGATGACCCAACACTTTACAACATCCAGATGTTCTGTGGGTAAGCAACAACACAACTCAGCAGTTTATTATCTGTAATTACTCTTAATTATTAGGTTTTATAAACATGTCATCTTAATTCATGTCACTGTAAATGACACATTGTGTCACACATGAAAAGAAAAAACTTACTGTATCATGTCATAAACAAGTAAGGAAAAATCTCCATCCCGTGAGCAATGCCAAAACCTCCTGATCTCAAAAAAGAATATTATTTAACACCTAGTTCTGATCAGACATGCATAAAAACGTATTTGAACAAAGTGAAGGCGTTTAATTTATGCAAGATTCTGATTCCTGTGATGGTGGAAGACATTCTTTGTCAGGATCCAGAGGCTTGCCCACCAGAGGTCAAATTTAGTTTCTGTTTCAAAAATGTACTTTAGAAAATATCTTATTACACTTCTAAATAGGAATGTCATTTTGACCAGGAAAATCCTATTTTAGCGATCTACAAATGGGACAAGAGAGGCGAGTGCTTTTAATAAATGTAAAATGGCCTGCCATAGAACACTTCATATAAAGTTAAGCATTAGGCGTAGGGCTGTATGGCTGTTTTTCTATCTTCTAAACACTTTCTCGATTTTGTTTCTTCCTTTCTGCATAAATTAAAACTCAGCAATGATGGAAAAAACATCATTTCAATTAACCAGGTAGACTGGCAGAGAGATAGGGTTGTTTAAAAAACTTATATTAAACAAAAAAAAAGGTAATATACTGTAGAAAAGAATCAAATGCTCCCTAAGTATTGGTTGTGGCAATGTTTACTGTATTATCACTACAGTATTTACATTTACACAAAGCTGTTTGGTGTTCATTGTTCTGTGATGCATCTACACCGCTGTCCCTCAATTCATACGTGCTTATGTTAAAACATGTTATATCATTCATAGCCGACTATTCTTCGAAAAGGGCAGGGAGATTAGGAGATGTGAGTTGAAAACGTATATAATGTGCTTTTATAAAGCAGAAAAGGTGATAACAAATAGCAGTTTTAATTAAGAGTTAAAAGGATGTGTGCCAGCTTTTTTAGATATATTATCACCCTGACTACAAACCCAGATGCTATCTCTTCTATTTTCCAATTTAATTTAATTACCGTAGGCTTTTGTCAAGTGATGTATTTACTAAATGTTTATGATTCTGAAATTCATTATTAAGAGGCCAACCTGATGATCTCAACATATAACATTGTTAGTTGTCACTTCAAAATGCTATTTCAACTCCAGTAAATTATATTACATTTTAATGGGTTTAGCTAAGATAATACTTGGTAAATGGGAAATATTGCATATCTATTTAATTCTTCCAGTTATGTACAAGAGCAGACTTTCTCTCCACTCACCTAAAACCCAAGAAATCAATCCCTTTTATTTCCTCCAAGCGTTGTTTTTACACTTGGGCCTTGGTTAGTTGCTGTTAGGTAAGTAACCAAGGTCCCTTCAAAGTGAAGTGACTGTCAGGCAGAAAACACCGTAGCATCTAAAAGGATGGTTGCTGTAAGAAAATAATTTGTCATGATGTGTTGGTTGAAGGTTTTTATAATAAATGAGTGGCTATGAAGGGTGACCCCAAACTGTAGATCCTTAAATATGACAGCAGTACTGTTTTCCAGACCAAGGACCCCCAAACTGATGGCGAGATGGAGCGGGGACCCCCTAACTATATATATTGTATGAAATTGTGTCCTATAGTCACTCTATTACAGATGGAGTAATGTAAAGAAATTAATTTCTCCCTGGGATTATTAAAGTTTTTCTGATTCTGATTCCTGGTTGTTGTGAATGAAACGGTGCCCAGCTTAAAAGAGCTCCTATGTGTCGCTGAATGTGTGCATTGATGACTGAAAGACATCTTTTGTCTCCATTTATCTGTCTACTACAGTGTGTTGATTTCATGTTAATGAGTATTTAAAGACATTTCAATTAGTGGGGGAAAAAATTGCAGGGGGGGGAATATAAAAATATCAACTAACCATGCAGACCCTCATGCAGTACCTCCATAGACCCCCTAGGGGTCGCGGATCCCCTGTTGAACACCTCCGCTCAAGAAGATTTTACTAACACAAACTAAGGGACCAGGCTGAGGTAGGAATTTAAGGTTACTGAAGTGCGGATTTTTTTACTGAAAGCCGGCGGGCAAACTTGTTGCCATCATCCTCACCGACCACCTGGTCATAAAACTGTTTTAAGTGATCATACTGCTGCTTTGTCGCCTCCACGCTGCTGTGGCTTCCACACGGCATTTTGTTTTGATGACGCACGCGGCTGTAGGCTACGACACTGGTAGCTGGTGTTGCCAGATTGGGTGTTTTCCCCGCTACATATTAAGGCCTGTTTACGGTGTGATTTAGCCAGGGTTTCGCCTGGAGGGCTCTATAGAAATCTGGCAACCTATTGAACGGAGCTGAACTGAGAGAGCGTGCCGTTCACAGACACCAGAATGAACGAGTTCACAATAACGTTCATCCGGCAGTAATGCAGTACGTTCAGTTCACGTTCGCCCAAAATATGAACGAGTTCATGAACTTTCGTTCAATGAACGCGTTCAGGCACATATATATATATATATATATAACCCTATCAAAATATGTTACATATTTCTATTTTCTATTATTTTCTATTTCTATTTCTATATATTACATATTTCTCCGCTGTGAGATCAATAAAGCTCATCTAATCTAATCTACATATGCTTAAATTATTTCTGTACAAAGGGGCAGAACTGGAACATTTTGAGTACCACCGCAAAAGCTTAAATTTTTGACATAAATTGTTGTGCTACGAAATTGCTTGTAGACTGCTTTATTTATCACTTAGATTTGTATTTGCAGAAATATAACAATTCTAATTAACCAAACTCTTGTTCCTTCTACAAATATTCAGATCGAATACATTTAAGTTTATAAATATAGTCTAAGAGAATTTAGAAAAATCTCATGGGGTATGGATACTTTTGCGGGTCAGTGTTTAGTTAGTTGAATATTGAAGACTGAATAGATTCATGTGTACAGTAAGCTACCAGCATTGCTAATTAACTCATTTGTACTTGAAAGAAGCTATCTTGCCCTTAAATGCCATCTTGAAACCTAGACAGCATTTAACACATTTTTTAAATCTGGGAGTGAAACAAATTTCTGTTGCTTTTAACTCTCAACTAAAGCCTTTTTTCCCATCTTTTCTCATAATGAAGATGTAACTAATGGGAAGCCTGATGTGGAAGACTGGCATTAGTTTTTCCAAATTCATTATTCGAGGGTAATGTTTTTATTTTGTGTTTTAAATGCACCTTTTAACTTTATTTGACCCTTCAATGCTAATATGTGAAAAAAGAATGCTAAATTACAATTGTAGGTTCTTTCAGTATCCTTTAAAGGTTTATTTAACCTCTCAGCTCAAACTCAAATACTTATGTCCATTGTCAGACAACTTCTTAATGTTTAATCAACAGACCTAAATCAAATGGTCAATCTACTTTGCTAGCATAGTGTCAAGTTCTGCAGAGCTCTGCTAATGATTTGTGTTGGACTCAGGTGTACTTAAGCAGAGATGCAGCTAAAGATTGCAGGATTGCTTCCTTGTAAGACCATTTGTTTTCTCCTATGAGATGCAGATTTTCTCTGAGCCCTGATTAACTCTTGAAAGGCATAGATAAAAGATCAATACACTTATGTGAAAGTAAATTGGTTGGGAAGACAGTAAATATCTTAAAAGATAAATTGTATTGCATTGTAACTGTATTTTTTTTATTATGATTTCAGGTGCATTGAGGACTATAAACGTGGTCCTGATGGAAGGTCATGCTTACCTCTATCTGAAGTCTGCACAGAGGGTGTAGACTGTGGGGAAGCAATAGACATCCCTGCCAACCAGACTGTCTTTGGAGACCTCTTCTACGGCTACAACAACCAGACCCAGGAAAGCACCACTGGTCAGATACTGAAGGCCACATTCAGGTAAACACACAAGCTGTTGGTGAAGCATAGTCTGTGGTAGACTGTCCTGCCATTTGTATCACAGCAGGGAAACAGTTGGGGAAGGGTTAGGTTTTAGGTTCCCACTGTGCTGACATCTTTGTGATGGATCACTTTCAAATAACAGCCTCTCTGTGGTGGCTGGGTAAAATAGATTGCTGTGGCAGGTGTATACGAAAGATAAAATAAGGATGAAATAGATTTTGGTCTTCCATAAGAAACATATATTGGGCTATAAGCCTGTGGTTAATAAATAAAGCAAAGCAAAAAACATAGCAAGAGTTCTCAAAAAGAGACATACTGTAAAATATCACGTTAAAAAACTATGAAGCCCTATGTTGGTCATTAATTAGTGGTCATTGTGTTAAATAACAATGCAATGTAGATGTGTATTTGAGATTTCAAAATTCTTAAAGTTATCTGAGCTAATCTGCTTTTCAATTTTAATAGATTTATACCATGTTAATTATGCTGCTTCAGGGGTACTAATTATTTTCTGATACCTGCACTTTTACTTTTTAAAAGTTTTTGCTAGTGTACTGAAATAAAACAAAACTCCAGCTGACCAGCCAGCTATACTGCTTGAACTTGTGCCAATGCCTTCAGCCGTATTTATTTTTCAAAGATAGATAATGACAATGTATGTCTTAGAGGAAACATTTTCTACATTTCTTCAGCCTTAGAAATATCTTTCTATATAAGCAATAAAGAAAAGTTACATATAGCCGGTCAATAAGGAGTTATTTGCTATATTATGCTGGGTATACACTGTGTGTTTAGCAGCTGTTGCAGATTAAGGAAAAGTGTTGCTGGAATAGGGTGGTGGAATTGGTTGTAGATTTAAATCTGCTCTCTTATGTCCCACTGTGAGGAATGTTATAGAGTCTTTTGAAAAAACAATTTTCTGAAATAATTATCTGACGGTGCCTGATATTTACATTGATAATCTCACAGTGAAACAGCTGCTTTGACTTAGATCTACTGATAGAAATACTGCTGCTGCCTGAGATGGACCACATAAGGGAAGATAAATGAAAGGCGATGTATTTTTAGGAATTTTTTTAATATGATCCTAAGAAAAAAAAAGGTTGCCAGAACATTATTAATTTGGATATAGTAACAGTAACCATGGAAACTGGTAATAAATGAGTAACAAAATGAGTGGCCAGGAAAAAAATATATAAATTTCAGTTGGAATCTTTCTGGACTCTGATGCACTGAATAATTAAATACATTTTTCACATGCCACGATGCGATTCTATCACAATGCATCATGAAACTTGAAATATTGCGATGCATTGCGATATTTTCACTGAACACTGTAAAAAAAAGATACAGCCCTTACCAGTGGCTGACTGGCTGTGTGTGATCTAGATAGTGGCTTCAATTAGTAATTAACTGAAAGCAACTGAATTCATACATAGCTGTATTTATTGAAACGACTTTTGAAGGTGTTGCCATGAAAACAAATACTGCACAGAAATATTACTATTACTGGTGTCAACACACTGACAAAAAGATCTTAGGATTCATCAAACTTAAAATAACAAAATAAGGATAATCAGTGCCGTTTACATGGCCTCAGTGGTCCTTTAAACCAATGAAATGAAAACATTCAAATGTATGACATTTCCCCTTTTGCAAATTATGTGCATCATATCAATTTCGTTTTTACCTTCTTTGTTTTTAAAGCCTAAATGCATCCAAGCATCTTACTTGAAATGTGATGGAGCCGGGGGGACGAATTTTCTCAGTCTCCTCAATGTTTTGTTTACGAATGACTCGTCTCAGTATCCCGCGGCTGGACATGCATGTGACACAAAGCAGCAGGCGTCAACACATCCGCAGCGACATCTGCTGGACTGGAAGTTGTATTCCACTTGGTTTGGCTGATGTGCGGCAACCATTCGTGTATTTTGTTTGTTCATTTTTTTTTTTATATAATCAATTCTTGCCTTCAAGAATCGATGCAGTAGATCACAAAAATTAGAATTGCGATGCATCGTCATGACGATTATTTTGCACACCCTTAATATATATATATATATATATATATATATATATATATATATTTATATAAACTAATCGACATGAACTTGGATTAAAGATAATCATCCTAAAGAAGTCAGATTTATTATTGGACTATGTTTTATGTTTATTTGATTGTAGTTATGCTTTGGGAGAATTTGGGATTAAAGAACTGGCTAATTTTGTTTTTAATTGGGCAGGTAATCCAGCAGGCTGACAGAGCTGAGATATTATCTAACCCTAAATTCTCTTCCTAAACTAGCATATTACTAGCTCCAGCCTCAGCTAAATCCAAATTCTCTCTTTTTTTTTTATTTTGATGTCTAGCGGCACAGATTTATGTCATACCCTGATCTGACGCACCCTGATAAAGTGGCCTGTTGTCATAAGTTGTAAGTGATTTTTTTTAGCAAATGGTGATCATAAAATATGAACTTGATCTCATATCAAAGACAGTTACTTCCATGTAGCATATTGTGGCACCAAATACTCTTATAAGATTGCAAAAATTGTACAATGTAGGAAGGCCATTAGTCTGTCATTGTCTACAGTATACTGGGGCATTTCCAAACCCGTTTTAACAACTTTTATTAGTAGTGATAAATGTGATAAATGTAATTTTCTCTGTAATTTCAAAGTTATACTCATTTGGGTCAAAGTCTTGGAACCGACTACTAGTAGGCTGTTTCTACATTCTGCCTGCTCATCAGGTTCAAACGAGAAACAATATGGCAAACATCCAGCTGTGTTTAATTTAGATCTATCTCTGGACTTTGTTGACATTAGCTTAACAATGTGATACTGATATTCAATTTCTCTCTAGTCAAAATCTCACCAGATGTGGAGAACAGCACAACTCAAATACTTAAAAGGAAAGTATTATGCAAAATCCACTTTTTTAGCTTTTAAAGAGTTTTGCTATACTGTTTATGTCCAGGAATGTTCAGTTCCATTTCTACAGGTCTTATTTTAACACTTTAATTGCTGTTTGGGTAATTTTTTTTTAGTTTGTTCGGTTTTCTCTTTAAGTATTTTTTTTCCCTCTATTACATAATACTTCAGGCTGTGGAATTGCTAAATAAGGTCATTAAATTTCTGTTTGAAAACCAAAGAATCAGCCATTTTTTTTTTCTGGTGGTATTTCTGTTGACAACTTAATGCCTTTGTCACTATATCTAGCGAGTTTTGAGACCCGTCTAGAAGCTGTTTTTTTTTTTTAAAGCGACTAGCAAAAAATCTAGCAACTTTTTCTGTGCTGTTAAAGTGTTTGGTAACTGCATAAGCATCAGTCGCTCTGAATTTACGGTCTTCAGTAAGCAGAGGTGGTTGCTGCAAGCCCTCCTTAGCACTAACAGGCAGTCAGAGTCAGCAGCAAGCCATGCCAGAGGAAGAACAAATCCCCTCTGTTTTCCCATTGAAAATTAGTAAACCAATGCACTAGGCCTCTACTGATCTGCTTTAAAGCAAGATGCAAATCTGATATTTACTGTTTTTCTTTTTCTTTGAAACTTTAGTTCCCAGAAAAGATCCCTCCTAGTTTATACACAGCCTCAGCCACTTCCTGTACCTCTGCTAACTATCTTTAAATTAAATTTGATAACATAAGATTATTTATGTAGTTTTGGTTCAGGTAAAAATATAATAAGTATTTTATAGAGTATATATTTAGTTTAAATCTTGTTTAGAGTGTTTTTAATTACTTTCCAGCTTGCTGGTGTTGATATTCCTCTCTCATACGAATGGATCAAAGCATTACCAAATATGCAAATAAGCTTATTACATCACTTAGCAACCTCTAGTTACCTTTAGGAAAGCCAAAAGCGACTTTCTTTGGTGAAAAGTTGGTAATTTGGCTGGCAAAGTTGAAGGACTTCGAATCAACAAAGCAATGAATTTAAATAGATGGTTCCTTGGTGTATTAACTCGCACAAGTCATTACACCATCTACCAGAATCAGAACCTCTTCTAAGGGTCTGATTGAATTTATTCTTGTCATTCAAGGTGAAGGTGCTGTTTGTTTTTGCAAAGCCTCGGCCAGAATGAGCAACTACAGAAAAGACGGGTACAGCGAAGCGAAAGGCTTATGTTTCCACTGTACGCTAGATTTGACTCCTTGAGGACATAATCTCATTGTGGGTTTTTAATAACATTACACAAAAAATTCTCTTTGGTTGCCATTTTTGTCTCGGTGAACACATTACAATATATGAATATATTTTGTTATGCTATTGGTGCAATATGCATATAAAATATATTAAAAAAATAAATAAAAAAAAACTTTTTTTTTTTTATCATCCTTACTGCCATTTCAGACCTATAATGATTTTTTTGTTGTTGAGACGTCAAGCCCAGGATGCTGTATTTAAAGCTCCATGAGTAAAGTAGGAACAAGTTAGCAGACTGCAAATGAGGAAAAATGTTAAAAAAAACGTCCAATTCTAAGAAAAATTATAAACATTTTTTTTGCAAATGTTGAAGTTTTGAAGCAGCCATTCCATGCTCTAAATAAAAGTTTTAGACATAATTTTTGTGTTCGGCCTATTTTTTTAATTCATCCCGCTGGATATTGGTGAGAGAAAGCCCACAGCTCATTTATATACCGGCTTTGTTTGACATTGCGCTGGCATGTCAGTCAACTGACTGCTCGCTTAAAGTAAGAGCAAGGCTACTTATGCTACTTGACCCTTCTAGTAGAATAGTAGAATCAACAAAAACAGCAGCAGATTAATATCATTGGTGTTTGCACAAATATTATGTTTCTCGGTATGAGTTTATTTGTTTAAGAACAAGAGAAAACAAGAACTCTGCTTTTTTATTATAAGGTAATATGGAAAGATGGAGAGATGATTGTGTTTTTTTTTTTTTTTCATTTCCCCACTAAGCTTAATATGTACTGTAAAACAAGGATAACAATTGCATACTTCTTTTGCACTCTGTCTTCTGTTTTTCCCAATTCATTTTTTTACACACATATTTCAAGTGGCAGACATAACATGCAGAAGTGTAAAAAAAAAAAAAAAGAAACTTAAGCAATTAAAATTTTTTAGCTTTTTAAATATGATGTGCTCGAAGTGAAGTTTTTTACCTATTGTTCTGTGTGTTTCCATTCACTTTGTTGATGCTATTTTTTGCGCAGTTGAAAAATGTTTGCCTTAAATACACAAAAGGTTATTTAAATTAGCAGTTTTTTTACGGCCCAACTTGCTTTTAAGTTGAGTCTAAATAAATATCTGAGCCAGTTTTCTACTTAAAGAACAGCGTAGAGTATGAAAACTCAAATGTTTATATGTTCTTCAAATCCCATTATATTTCCACCAGTTTGAGATAATTTGAAAGCTTAGAGTCAACTGATTTAGAATATTTAAATAACCATAAACAACCCCAGGGTAGACCTGTTCATGATTTACCCATGGCCTGTATAAAACAGACAAAATTATAATCACTTCACCAAGGAATGAACATTGGCATTATTGTGGAATTGAATGGGTCTAAAGTCTTAAGGAAGACTGTGTTTATTCATGTTGTGTTACTGTTTATATATTTTAAAATGTATCTGACATGCACTTTGTGTAAAAACATTCTTAGTAACATTTTAATGCAATGAATTGCTGAAGCTCCCTCTTTGGAATTTATATTTTAGTAGGATAACATGCCTTCGATGGACTGGCGACCTGTCCAGGGTGTACCCCGCCTCTCGCCCATTGACAGCTGGAGATGGGCACCAGCATCCCCCGCGACCCCAATTGGGACAAGCGTGTCAGATAATGGATGGATGGATGGATAGTATAACATCCATGGCTGAAAAGAAAAATAAAATCTATCTTGACATATTTTAACAGATTTTTGGAGGAAAAAAAAAATAATGGTTTCAAGGCAGCTAGATTATTGCATCTTTGCTATCAAACTACAAACATCACTGAGTGGGATGGAGTGGAATGTGCCAAAACCTGAAAGGGGGCAAGGTATGAAGTGCCTCCTTTGGATTTAAAGAGGCCGCAACAAAATGAGTTCCTGAGAGAGGAACGTTGGAAAGCCATTCAAATGAAAGGTAGAGGACCATTCCAGTTCCACTTTATATAGACCAGAAATCAGTGATTTAAATGGGTAAATCAAGGATTTAAAAGTATATGTCCTTGAAATGTCATAAACCCCTTCCCACTGCCAACAACAACAACTATTTAAACTTGCCGCCATTAGACAGTTTAATGCCTCTTGAAGGATTATTTTATTATTATCATTTTTTAATCTAAGTTTATGTATTTTATCCTATTTTAATAAAGCAATTATCTATCTAACTATCAAACAATCGACTTTTAATGGCATTCGGAATGGCTTACTGACCCGCAATGACCCATGTAGCAAGCACCTCGGATAGATTCAAACAACTTGGCTCCTATTGGCATACAGTTGGAACATTAGACTTGGGTCAACCCACTAATTTATGTGATACCATTGAGTGGAATGAACATCCATTGCATAAAGTAAAGGACACTTACTGCGCCATGCCTCCCTTCCATGTTCCTCTCCATTGTTTACTCTCCTGATTTCCGATGCAGTGATGATAATAGTAATAATTTAATAATTTGACCTTATCTATCTCACACTGGAGAAATTTACCTCTGAACTTAACCCATACCCTTAGGGAGTAGTGGGCTGCCACTGTGCGGCGCCCTGGGAGCAGTGTGGTTTTGGGTCTTGCTCAGAGAGCCAGAATGGCAGTCTGTGGGGATTGAACTGGGTGCTGGGAACCTTCTCAGAGCATAAGCGCACTGCTCTAACTAAGTTGGCCAACACTCCCCTCATCATCAATGTTAACCCAGTATGATCGCGTCACCAAACAAGCAGCTGTGTGGGGACACAGGCCATGCAGCATTCTAGTATTGGGTCAGACCTAGCCTTTTTTAACCAATGGGAGCCGAATGCTGATTGTTATCTGTTCGACCCGTGTTTAAAAAAGCCTGTTAACCAGCTAATTTAAATGAGAAAGAGGCCATAGAGACATAATGAGGTTTAAATAGCAATATTTCATAACCCAGTGGTTGTCCTGGATTCAAAGAAGAACATTTAGTGCTTACCCCTTTCATAGTTAATTGTAAGGTGACCTGGAATTCCATCTATTATGAAATGATGATGAAGACCATTTCCTGGGAGGGATGTTGAACTGCAGCTGAGCTGAGTGAGACCCACTCTGTCAGTAACATCAGGCTGATGATGTACAAACAATGAATTAAGAGGGTTTTCTTTCTGGGTTCTCAAGGGGCAAAGCTTTGGCCACATGACAGATGCTTCTCTAGCAAACAACACCACAAAAAAATCAATCATCAAATAAAATCGCTGACTTTTTTACCGAGTTGAAATCAGCCAGCTCCCTTAACAGCAACTTTCATCTTGGGACTCAACTTTTATCTCAGTCGGGTTTTTGCTGCATCTTTTTTGTAAAATATGTTCAGAGAGTTAAGCCAACATACCATATCTGTCAATTATTTTGAGTAGTTTAGAGAGACATAAGATACCCACTCCAACTGTGCTTTAAGGAGGTCATTTGAACACTATTGATATTTTAAAATTTGCCTTTGTTGTTGGCTCCTTAGATACATTATTTCTAATACAGCTTTAATAGCAAGAACCACACCACAAGAATTTAAGTTAGTTAGCATGGAGGGACTGGGCGGGAGGATGAGTCATCTGGGGAGATATGCTGATGAGAGCATGGCAGTAGGAGACTGTCTTGTCTTGCAGTCTTCAGGAAATGGCTTTCCCTTCGCCCACTTACTGTTCGCATGTAGAACATGTAAAAGAGGGGATAGAGATGAAGGTTGAGACTAGCAAGTAGGGAAGACAATGTTAATAAATATTCGTTTAGTGAACGGTACTGTAGAGGGTGCATTGCTTTTATTTATTTATTTTATTTTTTTTACAAATAATAACTTGAAAAGTGTAAACAAGGCCTTTTGATGTCATCTACCCAGAAAACAGCGTTCATTTTCCGCACATGTGATTACATCACAGGATATCAAAGGCCCTCACAGCAGTGCTTGTAAACAACATTAGTTAACAAAGCAGCATGACATTGAGAAAAAAGACAGGAATAAAGTTAAAGAACTTTTTAGCAGAGTTAGGTGATAAAAACGCACCTTATGTCAGAATGGTCAGAGAGGACTGTCTTCAGAGTCTGTAGTTGGGAAATACTTTTCAAATTCCACTTAATCCACCTACTTTACTTTATTTTATCGATTTATTTTTTTTTTTTTTACTATTTTTCAAGGATGCACTTTAGAAAAAGATGAAATTGTCCACAGAGCTGTTCCAAACAAAATTTCTTTTTGTTTTACAGTTGTGTAAACAAAATGACAAATGAAATCTGTCTAAGTCTAGTGTTGTAATTGCAGTACATGATGATTCTACAAAGTTGTTACTCAAGAAGGGCCGAATAGAAAAACTTTATGTTCAGATTTTTATGTGTAACACAGTTATAACCTGATCTCAAAATAATGGGTTAATATTGTTACTTTTTAGGGATGTGCAAAAACTTGATGACTCACTATTAATTGTCAATTGATGGTTTATTTGATTACATTTTGCTCCATCCAGTTAATTGATAACATCCTATTAAGGCTGATTTATACTCAGAAACCAGGTCGTCTGCGTGTGCGTCGCAGTTAACGCAGATTTGCCCCCGCCCTTTCTGCAGACACTCTGGTGCACCTCTCCAAAATTGTAGTTGATCGCAGACAACGGCACAGACAGGAGGCCTCTGATTGGTCAAATCTACACCCGCTTTACACTATGACTATTTCCTGTTTGGTACCAGACCGGCTTGTTTTGTTTGTATGACTGCCAGTTGGGAAAACGACTCGTGAAGATGGACCAGCTAGAAGAGCGAGGTACTTGAGAACGCTGGGACCCTTTTTCCACCTGGATCCCCGCGCTTTTTCGCCCTCATGTCCCTACATTGTCGCACAAACTTGCCCCTGCATTTTTCCACTTCCTCGCCACCTCAGCTGTATATAGACCCACAGCTAGATCATAATTGTTCCTCTTGCATTGTGGCGTGGTATAACATAGCTCAGACCACGCTTCCAAATTGGGCATAATTCAAAAATATCTGCGTCAAGCTCACTCTACACATTGCTGCGGGAATATAACCAGCCTTTTAGAGTTTGTTGTAATGTTACCGCCATGCACTAGGAGGTGCTGCTTTTCATTATCAGACTCAATGTTATTTTCAATAGATAACCTTATAAGAGTAGACTGTGCTTCGACCTCTTCTGCCTATGGGTGCTTACATGATTTGGTGGTCGAAAGCTCCACTTAGTGTAGTATGTTGAGCAGTCACAGAATCAATTTTAATCGCCTTTTACTTGACGAATATTGAAAATTTTTTCAAGGTTTTTGTTTTTTTGCTGAAAACAAATGGTTCAGTGCATTTAAATATTTTTAGTGGGAATTTTAGAATATTGTGATAGGATATATGTATGTTGCAAGCACAGTCACTCTTACATTTTCTAATGCTATATACATGCACAAAAACAAATAAATAATTAACCTAGACATATTTAGAGGATGTAACAAAAGTACAGAGATGTAAACCTATCATTAAAAGACAGAATATGCTGCTCCAATACACTGTCAGACCATTTACCACTTTGTTTAAAAGAAGCGGATGGTAATTGTGATGCACCTTTCTGTTTTTAGCGTAATCCAGCATTCAGTGCAGAGAGAGATTTTGTGCTGCTATCAGTGCCTTTGAACAGGAAGTTAAATAGAGGCTATGTGGGTGATAACTTATAAGCATTCATATTTACAATCAGAACCTCAGTTAGTGTACTCACCATTAAAATAGTACCCACCCCCATCCACTGGCATTGCTTCTTTAGGAAATACCATACAGTAGACATACAGTATGTATGAGAGTAGACCCTGCATTGACTGTCGCGTACAGCCAATTACAGGCGTGTTCTGCTATCCCAAGCAGGTAGTTTAAGCAGAACAGAAGAAGGATGCCTCAGCACTGTACAGCATATTTTTGTTCTAATGGATGGACCGTCAGGGCTCAAGGGATAACTTTATGAAGGCATCACAGCTTTAGAGGACATTACGGAATACACAGCATATATACTACATGCTACATGTAGTGTATATATGCTACAATCATTTGTTTATTCAGTCAGTATTTATAACTGTTGTCACATTAAACTGTTAAACTATAATGTTGAATTTATAGAAAATAATTAGTTCCTTTTTGGGAGAGATCTTCATGACACAAGAGAAAACTGAAATGTTTTTGTTTTTAAATGGCTTCTTATTAATTGATCAACTAACAAAATTAGCTTTTGTTAAATGTGTTAATCGATAACTTGCATCCCCTGTTGGAACGGCATTGTACATTTCAGGATTTTAAGAAATTTTCTGAGATAATTGCTAGATTAAATAATAGATCATTTATTAAGAAATATAACCAGAATGTTTTTTTTTTTGTTTGTTTGTTTTGCACTAGCATAACACCATTTAATCCAAGTCTGCTATATGTATCATCCAGAGTTCATTAGGACACATCACTAACAGGGGTGTTGGTTTCCTAAGCTGTAAATCAAGCTTTAGGAGGTGGGGTGTATTTCAGTTTGGACATTAGCCAAGCAATTTCACTGGATTTGAAAACATCTATAATTGGTATCCAAAAACATTATTTCATGATGAAGCTATGACTCTTTGGCAGATCTTGAGCCATATTTCTTCATTTTCAAATGTAAAATGGAGATAATTCAACTTGTCTCCACCAAACAGTTGTCTACTTTAAAATGCAGGAAAGTATTGATGTGAGAAAATAGGAAAAAGAGCTCCTCACTTCTCCTCTTACAAGGTTTCAAGTTAAACGCCCATGCATGCTGAACTGTGTATCTTTCCTAATTTGTATGAGGTTTTATTTGATGTGTAAAGTATTTTGAAGGTGGTTAATTATCTGTCTGCATGCTGTAATCATCTACCCTAAACCCGGGAAGCCAGAAGGCCAGCAAAGGCATCTGTGTCCCAGGAATTTAATTTGAGCTGTGCATGGATTTGGCGGCCGGAGGGAACACACCCACTTAGGACTCCACCACCAGAGTCTGTTAGAGGGAGAATGGGGTGAGGCAGGAAAGTTAATATCATCAACAATCTAAATCTCTAATGCTCTGATCCTATTTGAAAGAGCTTCTGAATGGAAAGCGTGATCCGAGCCAGACTTCGACAAACACCAAATGCTTCCTGTGCGGATGAGGTGCTGGAGGAGGAATGGAGACTCTACTGGGAGGCATGGTTAATGCAAGACCTAATTATAAGAGATAGCAGCAAATGAATTAAAGCTGACCAGGAGCCAGTGTGCTGAAATTTAATTTTACTGAGCTAGATATATACTTGTGTATAAATGAACAAAAGTTACAGGAAGTCAGCTTTGCAGCTGTACAGCAGAGAGCTATTTGAGGTTTGATTTTGATTTAAAGTTTATTTTATTTCTGTGATTCAAACTCATCAATAAAATCAGAGGCCCTGATATGTGGCAACAAATATTACCTTATCTAATGGTTCTTGCATGGAGTCAGTAATAAAAGAAAAAGTGATAGGTGATTGAAGCAAGATATGTAAGTTAAATGTTAAATGTTACCTCACATCTACCTCAATGTGCTCATAAATCGAGTTTGACAGCTTGAAACATCCAGGTCAGTTGGTCTGACATTTTGCAGACAAGGCAGGTGTATGACCTGAACTTTGTTAACAATGAGGCCTGACAGCATTTTCTCAAATCCTAAACCAAATGCACAACAATACACTCCACGTTTTAACCCTCATTTCTTAAAAGGAATTCATTTTTTGGTTTTGTTTTTTAAGCTATTCTATTTAAGTTCAGTATTTAATGTGAAAATAATATAACTATTGCTCAAAGTTTACCAAAATAGATTACAGGAAAAAAATAATTATTTGAATGAACATGTATTGTAGGCATTTATCCATAAAACTCACCAAATTTGCTTAAGTAATTCTGATGCAAGAGAACAAAAGAGCATCTTTTTGAAGAGCTTTAAAACAAACACAAAAACATATTATCTGCATTAACATTGTGGGAAATAGAATTAGTTTCTTATGCAGCCTTATTGAAGCCGCAAAATTTTGTAAGAAAACAAAAAAACAAATCAATTCATTATCCTTTATTACTGCTGACTACTGAGTTCAATTAGTTCTGCCAATATCCAGGAGACATGTTACTATGCGTCTTTTGACAAGGCTGAAGTGTTACATCGGTCAGCTAGTTGCAGTAGCTCTGCTCTCTTAAAATGTGTGACTTCACTTCAGTCACTCTAGTTTCTCTTAAGTTTTCAAACCTCATATAAATGAACTCTAAATAGACCTTATACACTCTTTTGTGACTTTTTATCTGAGCAAAATATAAATGAAAATCCTTTTCTTTAAAAGGCACGTATCATTACTTACATACTGTACTTTCAGAAAAAATACAACTGGATATAGGTTAACTGAAGTTGCAGAAAATTTAGTAATACAAAACTTGTACATGGGTACTGTGAGGGACCGAGCAGAAAAAAAAATTGAGAAGCACAGGGAAGTTCGAGGACAAAATGGAAACAGATTTATTTACAACAAAATTATGAACTCTAAACATAAATCAGGGCCCAAAAACAAAATCAGGTCAACAAAAAAAAACTTAACAAACTGACACACAAGGGGAACATATGTACAGGCTGATCAGGACACAAGAAGGAACATTACATACATTTACCTAGACACAACTGCAACAAAAATAGCAAACTAATGTATACAATACAAAATCAGCAAACTACTGTAAGAGAAAATTATTTAAGTAATAACTCTCCAAATTTAGTTACAACAAAAAACTAACAAAATGGAAAAGCTTAAACTTTCCCACACCTCTTCTAAAATAAGTGGAAGAGTCCAATTAAGTCTCAGTTCCACTGAGATTCTTTGCAGCTGGGACTCTTGCCTCACTGGCCCAGCCAAGCACATGTGGCAGCCACCCAAGAACTGACAACTCAAAAGAAAACTATTAGCTATAGTAAACCCTACAGGCAAAATGTGGCAAAATTAGTCAACCAAATGTGTGCACCCAAATAGCCAACTGTTCCCAATTCATAAATAAAAACAATAAAAAACAATTTGGTTAACAAATATAAAGTGACACACATTTAATTAAAAAGAATTACCTGACCATTTACTGTGGGGCTGCACATGCTGACATCACAGGTAATCACATATGCCAATTTCCACTCAATAGCAAAGTTCCCTGCTTTAATTCTATTCCTTAAAAATTAAGATTGGATCCAAGTAAATGGAAAGTTATCTAACAAGAGGCAGCTGTGCACATTTGCTTTCATAGAGCATTTCTGTAGCAAAAGTGCTCCTTTAATTCCTTGTTCTTCCTTCACAACAGGTGACAAAACATCCATCAACATATTTCATATTAGCAACTCTTTTTTTAAAGCTAAAACACTCTGTGCCCAATGTAGAACAATATACCATCATGCAATGATGTACCAGAACAAACTTCAGCAGGTATGGCATTTCTTTTTGACCAAATGTTTTATATTATGTAGCTGTTCAACATTATTTTCTGAAGTTTGAATATAAATATATTGCGCCCTAAGCTTCAGCAATGTCAGGTTGTAGGCAGACTAAATGCATCATTAAGAAAAAGAATTTCACAAATTATTTTGTGGAATTTTCTTACTTATACTTTAGTGGGACTCATTACTTTTTTTTTTTACCCACTCATGTTTTATGCCAATAAAGTATTTGCTCACTAGAGATACCGACAGACTAAACTGTGTACTATTTCCATCTTGAATTGCAAAATGAAAAAAAATTAATAGCCTTTAAAATTAGCCTATTTAAATGTGGAATATTTAACTTTTTGCATCCACTTAAATACAAATAAAAGGCTGCAAACAGGTATTAGCTTTTCAACAGTGACAAAAATGCAAGTGAAAAAGCATTCTCACACATTCTGATTGGAAACCATGTTTGCCCTTGAGAAAGTAGAAACTGAGGGAGGGAGAGAAAGGGGGTCTTTATGTGATCTTCACTGGCATCTCTTCAAAAGCGCCTTCCTTACTGAGAAAGAGTGGCACAAAGCATCTGCATCCCTTCAAAATAAGAAGTCAATATTTTATTCTGTTAAACACTGGATTGAGGTTTCCTATTTATGATAGTTTTATTTCACCTCTGAAAAAACACAATGTTTGCTTTTCTGGTTTTTGTAGCATAGTGTCTTTGACTTATATTTTACTTCTTTGTTTTTCTTTGTTTTGTTTCCATGTCCTCTCTTACCTTTTTTTTGCTTCATCCAACTTCTCTTCAAACAAAATCCCATTTCCATGCACAGAAAGCTGCAAAAAAATGTAAACACACAAACCAAGTCAATGCTTTTGCTGCTAATGTTTTATTTATCTGGGACATAGGCCTGTCTTTTTTGCTGTGTTCGTGGATGTATGTGTGTGCGGTAACGGGGAATGGATCAGCTCTGTGGCCCCAGTGTACTATTCTTTTTGACTGCTTGCAGCAGCAACAGTGAGAACGGTTGGGGATGACAGAGATCAGGCAAGTGGTGTGAGCAGGTGGCCACTGACACAACACACAAAGACAAAATAATCAGGGTGTTGAGCTATTCACATGAATGCGTAGACTTGCACGCACACACACACACACACACACACACACACACACACACACACACACACACACACACACACACACACACACACACACACACACACTTACTCGTTCTGTCATGTGTTGAGTCCCATTGACTTCCATTGATTTTCAGTCATTTTCAACCCTTTCTATTCCCTAACCCTAAAACTAACCCTAAACCTAACCATTAGCCAAATAGCATGTGAGGACCATCAAAATGTCCCCACTTTGCAACAGCTGGTCCTCAATTTGATGGTGAAATTGGGAAAATGGTCCTCATTCTGAGGGCTAGACAGGCACACACACACCCCGTCACAGTTCTTTCAGCATAGTCTCCCCAGAGCATTGGCACTCACGCACATAGAGCTGGTTTGATTCTCACTCCCCAGCAAGACTCCCTTATGGTCCATCTTTGAAGCTCACCAGCCCTGGAAATGCTTCTAATGTTTGTTTTTTTTCTTTTGCAAAGGGAATTATATCCCAACCTCCCTGTGCAGAAAGGTTGTTGTTTTCAAAAAGAAGAAGGAAAAAAAAAAGGTTTATTTATTAGATTTCCTGACATTGGCTGGCAGGCTGGTTGGGGCACAGGAGGACTTTGGTTACAAAGCAACCTCAGATACAACTCATCCAGGTCTCTGGAAGAAGGTCCTATCAGGGTGACATCTCTGGAGCTCGATGTGATCCCAGTTTCGAATTACAGAGCGCTTTGACATAGTCTCTGTCTTCCTGTCTCAGTGGGAGTCAGTGGACTCCCCGTAATGAGATGTTAAAAAGCTAACCTCCTCTCATTACTCCTAACTGTCCTTCCCCTCCTCTCCTCTCTATTCCTCTCTCACTCGACAAGCTCAGAGCAGGTTTTAATGAATATTTTAGTGCCCCTTGTTCTCATTCTGCTTGCTGCTTGGGATCAATGATTAAGTCAATGCTCCTACCTGACACAGCTCCCCAGCCCCCAAACTGTTTTGTGACGCATTCTTTTTATTACACATTACCTTTATTTAGCATGGTCTGCCACACCCTGGATACAACCCTCAAGAGGAAATATTTCATTTACTCTCACTTAATCAAAATGTAAAATGTGTTTGCTGATGAAAAGGGGTAGACAAAGAGAAGCTAGTGGCTTTTTCCATCAATCCTTTCATCTCCATCACGTTTATCCCTGCTGGGGTCGCAAGGGGTGCTGGTGCCTGTCTCCAGCTGTCAATGGGCAATAGGGGGTTTTCAGGTGACGTCCCGCTCACGTGACTACTCAGCGCGTCCGCCATATTTTGGGTGGCAGCCTTAGGCAGTATTGACAGTGAAAAATGGTGAAATCGTGTGTAATTGTTGGTTGCACGGCCCGTGGAGGTGGAGATCAACGCTCTTTCTATCGCATACCAGCCGTAATCGTAAAACAATGTGAAAAAACAAAACAGCTATCTGAACAACGGCGTCACCTATGGCTGACACGGATACCCAGGTCCAATTTGGACGGTTTTAAGCTGGAATACGCCAGAGTCTGCAGTGCTCACTTTGTCACAGGTAATTAACTGTCAAGCATTTAAAACATGTAAGAATATATTAATAATAGGGCTTGGGCGTCATGACGTATTACTTTCCGTGGCCGCAATGTTGACTGCCTCCGCCACCGCTACTCAGACTACTGCCTATGACCACCGCGTACTGGACTCCCTCTCTCAGCCGTGTTTTAATTTGATTAATTTCACCTTAACTTGATTTCAACCAGCGGGGAAAGGCTCAAATATGTGAGAAACCCGGAGGGTTTAGGGAGGTTTGGCAGTTAACGTTACTAACCGAACCTTTGAAACACATAGCAGCTAGTTAAAAGTACATTACATGCCTGAGTGGTTGTTAGCACTAACGGTTAGCACTGTTTGCTGGCTTTATGAGCTGCAGCTCCTGAACCCATCCATTCGTAAACTGCACATGAGACACCAAGGACTTGTAGCTTTGGAACTGTTCGCGCACCGCCGGCCGTTAGCCACCTAGCATAGCGAGCCCTGCGTCGGATTGTTTACATTTTTACCATCTTATTAAAACTCACCCGTCCACGTATGATGGCGATTTTCTTCATGTGCATCACTTCGACATCTCGTACCCAACCAGATGTGAACTGGTTGTGAGCCTCTAGACCCTTGTACGCTCTCATTTCCTCAAGAGTGTGCAGAGGGTTTTCACTGAACACCGGGTAATGAACTATGTCGCTGTGCTCTACATTTGGCCAATCATCTGGATTAGTGCTAAACAAGGCACCGTGGAGGGCATAGGGGTCCATATGGTCGATCACGGAACATTTTCTCAGATATGTTCCATGATCTGGTGGCTCTAGCGTGCTGGTGTACTTATCCATTCGCGACATGATATATATGATATACGATAATATGCCACCCAAGATGGCGGACCGGACGCTGGCCAGTGACGTCACTGAAAACCCCCTATTGGCAGGGGTACAACGTGGACAGGTAGCAAGCCTATCTCAGGGCAACGCAGAGACAAACAACCATTCACGCACACACTCACACCTAAGGAGAATTTAGAGAAGCCAATTATTTCAGGCAATTCTTTTTTCAGTTTTTACTTAATATAATTTAATAAATTTCCTTTTTCATTAACTCTAAAATCATTGTGTGGTCTCCATTAATGTTACCCCACCTAACAAGCCAGGTGGACGTAACACTAGCAATTATGTTTTTGGGCTGTGGGAGGAAGCCTGAGTACCCGGAGAGATACCATTGATGCATAGGGAGAACATGCAAACTACATGCAGAAAGAACCCGGGCTAGGAATCTTACCCAGAACCTTCTTGCTGCAAGCGAGCAGTGCTACTGTATACACTGTACCACTGTGCAGCTGCTAGTGGCTTTTATTGTTTCTTTCTGAATGTATTGAGCTTCATTGTCTCGGGGATCATTGCAAGGATGGTACACAAAAGTGACAGGATGAATGATCTGAATCTAAAGTATTTTTTTTTTCACATTTTACGTTCAAATAATTCATCAAACAGGTGCCTGCTTTAATGCTGTCCTGCTATAAAAATGCTACGCTTCTTTCTTCCAGTTTTATAAAAAAAAGTTCTGTGAACATGCAAGAAAGAAAATGAATAATGACACCCTCAAAGTACCAGATGGTTGTTAAATGTTACATGTCATCCTCTAACAAAATTAACAGCAAAAATTGTCAGACATGAATGCACTGAATGGAACCAGGCTTGTGTCCCACTTAGTATGCCTCTAAAAGAAAAAAAAATCACAATCTTTAGCAAAACAAGTGAGATCCAGTCATTACAGTCCCTATTTATGTGCTTTGTTGAGATGACAGCTGGAATCATGCAGAAATACTTTCAGTGGAAAGTGACAGATGTTTGACTCCAGTGTGATCAAATCTCAGACAGCCTTATTGGTGATTGCTTTGGGCTTTAAATGTAGCAACATATACTGTAACTTACATTTCAGTGCAGCTGATGATCCATATAACACAGTCAAGGGAACAATAAGTTTTGACAGCAAAACTAACTTGAGTCATCTTCTGCTTGGCCTTACTACATATGGATATTTTTTCTTTAAGGCAAACTTTGGAGCTTAAGCAACATTTTCTAAGAATCTTGGTAGTTTTCAGAGCATTTAAGTCTCTGTACTATTTTCATTTTATGTACTATGGTAAACACAGATGTCTGGCGACAAGTTGAAATTACACCAGTATTGTGTACTTGTAGTTTGTTGCTGCTAATCAGTCTGCGGCTACAACATACAGTTAACAGGTCTTTTTTTTTTAGATGATTTATGACTCCAGGTTGGCTTATTTATTCATCTATTATTTTTACTTTTGCGAGGAGCTTGTGATGGGGTTTGAGGTGCACTTGGCTGCTCTTTTGTGATTCATCTTCCAAAACAGTTGCCTGTCTTCTCTTACCAATATGTCAGTAGGTGAGAAGACTCAACAAAGTACACTGCAAAAACGAATCAGAAATAAGTACAAATACAAGTGTATCTATCTTAATCTGAGCATTTATTTTAAATGTAAATTGTCTTGTTCCATTGGCAAAGAGTCTCACTTATTTTAAGAAGAAATTATTTAATGGAGCCGAGCCGGAAGTTCATCTGAAGAAACTCAATGCTTTCCTACATCCACCTGTGACACAGCCAATCAGCTTTGAACAACACCTCCACGAAAGCCGATCAGCATCCAAAGTTCATCTTAAAAGGCCTTCGATACTCACCTGTCTGATCCCGTGCACGGGCGGAGGATGCGCTGTGTGACTTCATTCATATGACACCAATTCAACCCACCTCCATCCTCTCCTCCACCATCGTAGCAAAAGCTTCATCAATGTGTCATTCTTCCTTGACTCTTACTGCGTTCCCTGCTTCAGCTTATCTAGTCCGGCAGAAGACCGCCCTGTTGAGCCTGGTTCTGCCAGACGTTTCTTCCCAACAGGGAGTTTTTCCTCTCTACTGTTGCTTCCTGCTGGCTCATTATGGACAGGTTCTCTCACCTGTGTTATCCAACTGGACTTCCATCTTCCAAGTCCCTGAGTGAAGCTCTAGTATCAGCTCACGCAGTCCACTGGATCTCGACATAAAGCTCAGCAGACCGTCTCTCTAACCAGCAGTCTACAGACTGACCAACTTCATCTATCTCCACTCCACCACCAGTTTCAGGCCTGGGGGGGAAACAGTCCTATTCTTTGCTCCTGTTCATGCATATCTTTCAAAACTAAGCGCTATGTTTCCTTCCGAGGTCTTAGCGCCAAAGACAAAGTAATTGTATCAATAAATTTCTCCTAATTGTCTTTTCTCTTAGTGTGAGTTTTTCAGATTGAATTTAGATTGTAATTTTTGCAGTGTTGCCAGTGGTCAACAAGAGCATGCAGCTTGCAGCAATGCACCCAAATCACTCTTTTATGAACTGACTAATGAAACCTATAGTGTCAACTGTGTTGAATACAGGAACCCTAATTTTATATATTGAACAATTGGAATGGCATTAATTGGGAAGAAAAAAAACGCTTATGAACTTTTTTCAATGCACCTTTAAGAATGCAGCTTAAAGGAGAAAAGGCATTTAGGAAGTAAGTTTAATGTCATGCACAGTCCCACCTTTAGTCATCTGTGAAGACACATGGAAGCATATATATATATATAGATATATATATATCTATATATATATATATATATATATATATATATATATATATATATATATATATATATATATATATATATATATATATATATATATATATATCTATATATATATATGTGTGTGTGTGTGTGTGTGTGTGTGTGTGTGTGTATCAATGGACAAATAAACAAACAAAACAAAAACAAAATTTTTATTACAAACTGTCTACCTTATATTTATCTCTTTCATTAGCACCTTTCTGTCACCTCTGTCTCTATAGCGATTGACGTGCCATATCTCCCTGCAATCAAAAGGGCACAGTGAACAGGTGATCATCCGATATTTATAACATTCTGGTTTTCTAGGTTTAGATCCCAGCCATACTACAATATATTCACATTAACATTTCAATGCTTTGTTATTTCCAGGTTTCTTAGTTTCTTTTTTTATGCTTTTATTCACCTTCTACACTAGTTACATAAATTATTACTCTCTAAACCAAAGAAAATAACCAAAAACAAGTCCCCTTATTTTTTTTGGTCACAATATTTTATTAGCGGAAAGGTGCTACACTTTTTCCATCTAACTCTGTTACTCAAGGATTTGGATTCGACAAAGGCATAACACTTTAATTATATAGCTTTTAAAGTTGATTAAAGAGAGTAAATTTTTTACAATTTGCAACTGAATGTGAAAGGGGGCTTTTTGGTTATGAGTGCAACACATAACAGAAATGATACATTTCACTCTATATTAAAGAACTTTTATATTAGTATTGTGTATCGTATTACTATATCAATGTTGTTGTTTTTTATCTAAGAATTATATACTTCATTTGATGAGTAGACTTTATATGTCAATGATTCAAACCAGTCAGAAATGCTTTATAAGTCACTGTTTTGTTAGACAGTGTGAAAAGATGAGCTATGCTATATTTTAAAGTTTTACATCAGTATGTCATGAAGATTATTTAAAAAGAGCAGAAATAAAAGTTTAAGAATTTCCCTGAAATGTATGTATTTTAAATTGATAAATTTATTCATCCTTTATCATAAGGTTACAGTTTCAAAATGACTTTTCCTTTTGTTGACTTGTTGATTTGGTTAGTTGCTAAATACGGAGGTTGGGCTGTTAATTCACTGTCATTTTATTCATACCTGCTTCCACTAAGCACCTGTAAAAGCATTGGCATCACTTTTTAATAGATGATTAAAAGAAAATTACACAAGTATAAGCTGTCATTTAATGTAAATGCATCCAATCAAAATTTCCCCTGAATTTGGTTTTGATCCATATTGGAGTCAACTCTGATGTAATATAAGTGATAATGACATATGGTCAGAACAAAATAGCTGCTGGTGGCTTTTGCTGGCAGATATTTTTTACTTGAGTAAAATAATCAAATTTCCACATTGCAGATTAGAAGTAATTAATATAGATGTATTTAAATTGTGTTGAAACATGTATAAAATTCCCCTAAAGTAGAACCATATAATGCAGAAAGCACCCTTTAATATCCTCAAACAAGTTGCTTATAAAAGGACAAAAATTTTAAAAGCACTTGTAGTCAGCGGGAAAAAAATAACCAGCATTTAGTAATTTATTTATTTTAAACACATTTTACAAAATTAATGGAAGCGATTCCTTTTTGTTTAGCTCAAATACTCATTTCCTTTACATTTTGCTAGAGCCAAATTCAGCTTTTGGTTAAAGATATGAATTAGATCTAACTAAAAAGAGCTTCAAAGACTTGGGTTTTTAACCACTAAATCAACTTTACAAGGGCAATGGCTGGTCTCCACTAGCTACTGTCTGAAGTAAAGAACCTTGGGCAGAGATCGGGGGCTTCAATAGATGTTTATAGCATCAAGCACACCGACAAAGTCATCTTGGATGCCTAGCAGAGAGATTGACCTTACCACACTTTGCTGCATTTGTTACTGGATATTCCTCTCTCCAGTTTTTATGTAATCATGGGTTTGTCATTTTAATCCAGATGTTTTGGTTGTATGAAAATGTGTCTGGCTAATCAACACACAGCTTTGTTTTTCTAATTACCATTTCACCTCCGGCGACACAATGTCTATAAAATCACAAAGGCATTTTAATGTTATATTTGACAAGAAAGTTCTACACTGTTTTACCTCAGCCCGTGGCTTTGGTTGTTCCAAAGCTGTGACTTTCCCAAAGGCATTGCTTTGTGCTTGGTAAATATTTGTGTAGGGTGTTTTTACAGCTCAGCCCCCCTTCAAACACTGCATGAATCAAACGAAGCATTACACGTTGTGTATATTAACGGAGAAAGTGTGTAGACTGTGAAGTAGGGAAACCTTTCATGCATTTTTATTGGCTGCTCATGTGTGTTCATAAAGGTAAGGCTACCACAAGAGCATTTTTAATTACTCAGTATCAAATATTTGCAACAAAAAAAGTTATTTTTCAGAATTCTTTATAAAATATGTAAACAAAGAACGGACCGATTGTAGAGCAGCAAAAAAAAAAAAAGAAAAAAAAAAAGCTCAACATGAAAAAAAGAGATGTGGGTCCAGAGATGACAGCATGTCCTTCATGTCCTGAAGAGCTAAATTATCTCAAGTCCACCACCCTTTGTGTTCCGTTTGGTCAGTTCTGTTATTTTGTTTTTGTTTTTTTGCTTCTATTAACTATTTTTGCATCGTCTTTCATCTTGATAAAATCATGAACACTGACATTAATGAGAAGGTTATAGTTTAGAGCAGCGAACACCAACCTTTTTACAGCTGAGGGCTAATTCAGGGGCACTGAGTCACAAGAAGGGCTACCAATACTGACCTATCAATGACAAGGGTCAATGTTCACCTAAACTTCATATATTATATAAATATCTTTATCGTTTCTTTAAATTTATAATTTTCTTTTTGACATTTTGATTTTGAAATCTCTAAATGCTTAAATGCTATATATGATTAAATGATTAAATGTTCTATAACCCAATTAAAAAAAGAAGAGCAACAGAATACAGTGAAATTTCAAACGTAGATCACTGTTGAGTTGTTCTATTTTCAGAAGATTCTAAGGGCACCCCTTGTGGTCCTTGAGGGCCCCTTGGTGCCCGTGGGCACCATGTTGGTGACCCCTGGTTTAGAGAGTCACTTTTATCACTGTTTATAAATGTAAGGAATATGTTTTTGAATGAAAATGCACTTATATTTGTAGTATTTACATTATCGAGGAGTTTTATGTGAGAAAAGATCATACCATATCAGAAATGGAGTCACCAGAATAGATGTAATGTCGGGGGAGGCTGCTTAGCTTTAAATTTAGCAGTAAATAATAGATATCAATGAGAAGAGACTTTAAATATGTACAACTGCATTTTTGATTGACCACAACATTACAATTCTGATCCCAAGAGAACATAGAGATACTGGGGGGAGAATTAATTCATTGAAAAATAATGCCACTTCTAACACTCTGTCACAATTTGTTCTCAGAGACAATTTCACCATGACAGTTTAGGTCAGAGGAGTCTTGCTATTTCCTAAACCACAGATTTCATTCTGAGAGATTTTGCATGGTGATCTGTTTTTTGAAATAGGAAACAGATCATAGCACAAAAATCTTGTGTGGTACGCTGGTGAAGATTCTCAGTCATCCAGGTAATAGTCATTCCAAAAGAAGTAAAAAAAAAAAAACTGGATTTTGTTTCCAAGTTGAAACTTAAAAACAAAGTCCAGTGGATTTTTTTTTACGTTTCTCAAGTGGTAAGCAGTGAGAAACACCAGCTGCAGTTGGGGAAATGTCCTCTGCTTCCTGTATCTGCTGTGCCAACAGAGACAATAGATCCAGTTTTCTTCCCTTTATTTAAAGTTTCTACAACATTCATACTGATCCCAATCACAGTTCCCAATTAGCCATCGACCAGCAAGTGCGTGCGGGACCTCCTGTTAAGGGTTTACATGTCAGCACTGTGCAATAATTTTCTACTTTTCATGCAGAGATGAAGCAGTGCAGACTTTATGACCCCAAAAATTTTTTCAAATGATCTAACTTATAAAAAAAAAAGACACTGCTAAGAAATTTCCCTATTTTTGATAAATTCACTTTCGTATGGGAACCAAAGTACTTCAAAATCCTAAGTTTCACCATAGTGCCATATTTCCTGCTCTTATTTTGATATGGTAATGTTTAAATTTTTGGAGATGGCTTTGTAACCCACCCAACACTGATAGATGTAAATGTTTTTGTTATTTGTCTGTTCCTACATTTTTGATTACAGCATGATGGGTTCATTTTTTAAATGCTGATCTATTAAAAAAAAAGAAACTGAAGAAATACTCTTTCACAGCTCCATAAGTGTTAAGCCTTCTACAGGATGCTTTAATTTTGCTCAAGACTCTACATATTCTTTTAAGCTGGCATGCAGTCGTACAGATAATTGGAGTGCTAACAAAACAAACTTCTGAATATATGTTTCATTGGAGTTTTACTTTAGCCAAACTTTGCTGGAAAGGAACCAGTAGAAGGCAAACAACCATTTTTAGGAAGCTAATTTAACCAACCCACATGCACATTTGTATTTGATCACGGTACCAGCTTGAGAATTGGTTCTAACTGTTTTACTATTTGCTTACAAAATGTCCAATTAAGAAGAGTCACATAATCTTAAGGCTGTACTTTTATAAGCAGCTTGGGTTAAATTAATATGCGAGACAGATTACCTTCAATTACAAATCAGCAAAAGTTATTATGCAGCTCTTGCCCTTTAGCTTTACAAGGCAGTTATTCTCTTATAAGCCATGGGTTCAGGTTTATAACTGTAATGGTTGGTATTCTGCCTCACCGCTCTCATTAGGCTGGTTTCCAATGGCAACGGTCCCTTTTTTCCACAGCAGAAACCTCTGATGAACCTCCCCTGCATCGAGCAGCAGTCAAATTCAGCTATCCACTTGCCCATAAACTTTGTAGCACATTTATCAGCTGTAGACTAATAAAGGCAAGCTCTCTTTGTTTGAGAAAGTCACGTGTCTGCAAGCAAGCCCACCATATCTTTTATCTCAGGATATTTCTATTCAATACAGGTTTAGCCTTTTTTGCCCTATAGTGTGTAAAGATAGGATGCTCATTCATGCAGCCTTGAGCTGAAATTTTCAATAAAACAATAACTTGTCAAAAATGTACAGTACAAGGTTACAGAGGGCTTTTGTAAGTTGTGGGCCTGGAGTGCAGATAATCATGACTGCAGTTTCCTGGTGGAGAAAAAAGAAGATATTTCCTCATTAGCTGTGGTTTTGAGACAGCTGAAGGACTTAGGCTACTGATTTATTGAAGTTGTTATGTTTTGGAACCTTGTTGTGACCCTAACCAGCACCGTAAGTGGGGGTGATAAAATAGACATTGTGAGGGAGTTCAAGAAAATAAAGACATAGGCCCTTAGATGGATAACAAGCCAATTTACAAAACATGTAGTTTCAAATTTTGTTCTTAGCTTATTCTGCATAATTTGTTCAATGATTGGAAAATATTTAAGTGTCCATAATAAGCATTGCCATAATTGAGATTTCTTACAGAAAAAAAAGCATGCTACAATATACACTGAAAAATTTCTAACAAAATTTTGTGAAATTAGGCCTTTAATCCTATTTTTTCCTGCTGCTGCTAAAATAAAATATTCTATTAGGTATGTAGATGTAGTTAAATTTATTGTAGTACAGTCCATCTGTTCTTTTAATACATATATTTAAGTAACATATTACAAACAAAATGTGCTAAATGACTTATGTGTTTTAAGAAGATCTTCTTATGTTTGTAATATATTTGTCATTTTGAACTTTATGAGTGACAGTGTGAGTTAAACAAGCTGCTGCTCCTTGAGATAAATAGTCAGGGTAATTGCTCAGGTTGAAAGTTTGTTGTTGACTACTGAAGACACCCCCATAGCTTATACTTTTAAATGGACCTCACTCCCTTAGTTTCCAAACCATGTTTCCTCTTGTTTTGTATTACCCCCAGATATTTTGGAACACTTAAATGTATGTTTGGTTTTTGAAAATCAAACTAAGATTGAGTGTTTTGGTTCAAGTAGAATTACCAACTTTTTTTTTTCAAGATTTTATCTCTGTCTTGTGTTTTATTGTTGTGCAGTTCTCTGTTTGGCTAGTTTGCTGGATTTTAAGGTGCCCCTGTATATATTTAATGAAAATTGTTCAGTATTTATATTCCACAAATAATTTATACATAGCTATGTAGCTATAGCTAGCTATAGATATCAGAAGCTTACATACAGTAGCGTTACACTGTTTTTAAACTGTTTTAGATACCCTAGATCAGGCATCTACAAGGTCGGTCCTTGAGGGCCTCTATCCTGCAGGTTTTAGAGGTTTCCCTGTTCCAGCACAGCTGATCTCCATTGATAGTTGATTAACAGGCTTTTGCTGAACAGAAATCATCAGAATCCACTGTGCTGAAACCTCTAAAACCTGCAAGACAGCAGCCCATAACGACAGAATTTGGGAATGCCTGCCCTAGATTATGATGTCATGGCTTGCAAGTTTCTAAAGTTTTAGGGCCAAGATGTACTCCTGTATTTGGTTGCCATGGTGGTCTGTGCGCACCGTGCAGGAAATTAAACAGAAGTCCTGCTTCTGAACTGGCAACTACACAGAAATAGATGGTAGAATTAATCTGGAGGTATACCTGACGGTACACAGACGGAGATGGGAGGACGAGAAACAGACCTGACTGTGTAGCCCATACAAATCTCTTTTTTTAGATAAAATTTAGTTTAAAAAAGCTGGTTTACTAATAAAGCGGAATTCATTTATAGTGTGGAAAGATGTTTCAGACTTTATTTATGTTGGAGGTGATGGAAATAGAAACCAAAATCCTGGTTTATATCCACAAGTATCGCAAATAAACTCACCTCTAGCATGTGCCAGGACTTTGTCTATGCTGTTTTCAGTTACTCAATAAACAGTTACAACACTTCATTTTACAATATTGTGCCTCTTGAACCTTCTGGGCCATATGATGTTTGTACAGCCAAAGTTGTTTCGTTCTTGGCAACTCAATAAACTGCCATTCAGAACGAAGCTGATGCGCGTAATCGGCACCAAGATACGAAAAGTCAGAGTAGCGATACCTTGCGCGGGGGCTGTATGAGCCGATTGCGCTCTGGGACAGCAATTTTGTTTCACTTTTGGCACGCACACCATCACACCCTGCTCAATGCGGCATGTATAAACCAAACTTTTATTCACAACATTTGATGTGCAAATATCTGATGCCTAAAAGTGGCAACTTCATCTTTCTAAACGGTTAAATGCAAAATTAATCACCATTAGAATGCCCAGTCATCTTATTGTTAAAGTAGCATATGGATTTTTTCGCTTCGAAGTTAAAAATGTTCAAATGTGCATATTAACTGAAGAGCAAATGCAAATGATCTCATGAAGATATCTGCTGAAACTGGTTAGAAAGTGTCTTCATCTACAGTCAAACACGTGCTGCAACCATTGAGGGCTGTAAAGCCAGTCTGAGAGGAAAAAATAAGTATTACATAAACAACATAAAAGGTCAGATCACAGTTCCATTCCAAAAAAGAAATGTTTGCAAGCCTGAGCATACTTTTCCAAATATGCAGGTGTTCATATTGAGGAGGTGTTTTGCTGCAGGGTGTATTGGTAAACTTCACAAAGTAGCTAGTGTTTGGAAGAAAAATATACAGGTACTGTGAAAGTAAAGCGCCATCTCAAGAAAGGAAAGGATCTTAGGTACAAATAGGTCTTCTTCCTCTAGAAATATTTATGTTAAATTTGACTTAACTTCTCTTTTTTGTGTGGGAGTGTTCAGCTCTAGCCTTGCATTCTCTCACAGCATCTCTGCGTCATTTCTGATAGCTTCACCTTGGCTCTGTCACAGCAGTTTCTAATTTCCTCTGATTAGGTCTTATGATTTGTCATTTCTCTCTCTCTCCCCCGCCTTAGTATATATGCTCATAGGTTCTATTTGTTCCCCACTGATAACTCTAAAACTTCGCCTGTTTTTCCTAATTTTCCGTTCTTGTTTTCAATTAATGATCCCTGTTCAGTTCTCCTTGCGCCTGTATGCTTCTGTATTTTGGTTACATATGCAATCTTTTTCTATCCACCATTCTGCTCTATCCAGTTCCTATCTCACAAAGCATTATAACATTACCCAATACAGTAGCAAAGAGGATCTGGGGTCCGCTTCACGTAGTAGATATAGCAAACTCAGATTCAAATCTGTAACTCTAAAAAGATCTATTCTAATGTCTGTAACGGCTGCTATAAAATAGTTTAATCAACTCTAAGTAGGTCCACTCAGAGTTGCGCAGGTGCGTAACAGGTATGAAAAGCCATTATCAGTATATCCCCGATTCAACAGGCAACAAACAGTGCCTATTTCACCCCACTGGAACTAGTACATATTCAATAAAACTAATTCAATCTGAAAATCTCACCCGAAGAAAAAAGACAATTAGGAGAAATTTATTGATACAATTAATTTGTCTTTGGCGCTCAGACCTCGGCAGGAAACATAGCGCCTAATTTTGATAGATATGCATGAACAGGAGCAAAGAATAGGGCTGTTTCCCCCCAGGCCTTAAATGGTGGTGGAATGGAGATAGATGAAGTTGGTCGGTCTGTAGACTGCTGGTTAGCGAGACGGTATGCTGAGCTTTATGGGGAGATCCAGTGGAGTGTGAGCTGATACTAGAGCTTTTCTCAGGGACCTGGAAGATGAAAGTACAGTTGGATAACACAGGTTGAGAGAACTTGTCCATGATGAGCAAGCATGAAGCGACAGTGGAGAGGAAAAACTCCCAGTTGGGAAGAAACCTCTGGCAGAACCAGGCTCAACATGGCGGTCTCCTGCCGGACTGGTTGAGATCTCTCGGATGAGTCCCAGAGGAATGACACGCTGATGGACCTTTAGCTACGATGTTGAAGGAGGGGCTGGAGGTTTGGTTGAAAGGGTGTCATCTGAATGAAGTCACACAGCGCATCCACCGCTTGCGCAACAGGAGCACACAAGTGGATCAGAGGGCTTTTAAGATAAACTATGGATGTCAGTTGGCTTTCATGGAGGTGTGGTTCAAAGCTGATTGGCTGTGTCGCAGGTGGATGTAGGGGAGCAATGAGTTTCTTCAGTTGAACTTTCACCTAGGCTCCATTACATATTAAAATGGTTAATCGACTAATACATATTAAAATACAATTTTATCAGCCTTTTAATTGTTGCCTCACTTTTTTAAAGCAAACAAGTAAATATTTAAAAAAAAATTTCCAAGGTTGACATTTTTTTTATTATGATCATGACATTTATTATGGCATGATTCAAAGCTGAAGCTGCTTTCCTCCCAATATATACATGTGAAAACTGTTTGTGTAAGCTGCAAATGTTATATTTGCCCTCATCTTATATTTCCAATAACCTCCTTTATGTCTGAGTATTGTCTTGCTCCAGTTCCATCACCTTCTTTATCATGTTGGTCCAGTGAACTAAAAAAAAACTGCGTTCTCTTGTCTGTCTTTTTACCAGGCAGAAGAACTTTGCCCGAGGCATTGAGCAGCAGCTCCCAGATGGCATGGTGGTGGCGTCGGTGCCAACGGAGGTTCAGTGCCATGAGGAGCTGTCAGACCCTGTGCCTGACCCAGAATATCTCACGGGTATGAAAACATATTTCATAGCTTTCTCTCTTGGCTCACATTTACACTGCTGTATCTCATTACTGGCTTGTATAAATCCAGGTATGTCAAAAGTAATTCTGCATCTGACAGCATATAATTAACGTGACATGATGTTTAAGATCACTGTGTTTGAACTATTTATGCTGTCATTTAAATTGTGATGTGTGGTCACAAAGTTGAATTGTAAGCTATGAGGAAACTGCCAACTTCCTGAAGCTCAGTCACACAACTCTTTAAGTTCAAGTGATTCCAAGTTGTGAGCGTAAGATCTGCTCTAGAGCTGATATTTGATTTGAGATAATATAAATCGGTTTTAACAGTCAAACACAGCTTCATAACTTTCATGAAGCAGGATAATTGCATTTGTAGCAAATTGTGGAATACATTATTACATTTCTATAGTATAGAATATTATATCCATCAAATAGACCGCAGATTATTTAAATCCTTTATTTTTGCTGATTATGTTATAATCAATTGGGGCAGCTGATCTGAGTGCAGATGTACGTATTTAGAGAATGGAGCAGCTGCACAGGGCAGCACAAAACTTTAAACGATGTTGATTTCCTAACACATGTTACTGAGTCTATAGCATAACTATGAAAGGCAACAAAACCCCAACAGCTCTCAAAACCTGGTACAGGTCTATCATGGGTGCTCATAACGTTCAGAACCAACACATTTGTTGGATTTTTTTTTTATGTTTGTTTTTTTTAAGCACCAGCAGAACGCATGCTTTGACAAAACTTTCTTCCAAAGGGCTCTTACATTTAGAACTCTGTACATGTTCAAGTGGTTTTAACCCTTATGCAAGTAAACACATTATGGTCAGATTGTCTAATTTGAGGCCAGACAAAAGGCATTTTTAAAAATGTTATTTTTTTTCAAGTCAAACACGTTTCAATATGATCAACTGATTTTAGATATGTATGCATTGCTATTGCTACTTTTCTTTTGCTTAACAGATCCCTTACTGCCAGTAGCTCTTGGATCTGTTCTGTTGCAAACAGTTGTCATTCAGAAAAAGCAAAGAAAAAAAAAGTCAGAAGCAGATTTAACTTCTAAACTCAATTTAGTCTGAACTCATGTTGTTAGATAATTAAGCTTGAACAATATAAAAAAAAACAGATTAAACAGGTCTCTTAATGTAAACTGAGATTAATTGAATAAATTATTTTCGATTGGAGTGCTGACTTGAATCTTTAAAAAGCTGATGTTAGAAATAAAGGGATGTCTTCTGCAGGACTTAATGCATAGATGAAAACCTTTGTCTTGATACACTTAATGTATCCTGCCTTTTTTAGTTTTGGGGCTTGTTGGTTGTTTGCCTCTGAAAAGTTCTACTCTGCTAATTAGAGTAACCAATGCACCTACCAATCTCCCATTTAGGCCTGTTCTAATGGTGCTTTCATGTGGTATCATGGCAAATGCCAAAAATTGATATGAAAATTAGACATGAACAGCCGACTCGTGTTGTCAGTTCCACTGGTAATCTAGAAAGATTTCATCCTCCCTGAGTTGTTGAGATGAGGTAAACTTTGACCGTTCAACATGGACAGAGAAACTATTCTGTGTTTATTCATCTATTTTTTTTCTAGTGTTTTCGTTACACTATCACAAGTACAGAGCAACAAGATTCACACTCTGCATTTAACCCATCAGTGGTCTGCCCTTTGGCGCGCCCAGAGGGCAGTGTGGTGTTAAGGGTCTTTGCTCAGAGAGCCAGAGTGGCAGTCTGTGAGAGTGGGTTTTGGACTCACAATCTCAGGATTCTAAGCTCTATGCTCTAACCACTAGGCCACCACTCCCCCAACTCTGCACCTGTATGATGAGTACTGAATTATTAAATGTTTTCTCTCATTGTGTTTTTGGCCAACACAATTTTGTCATGTACATTTTTTTTTTTACAATATAAACTTGTGTTGCTTTTAAAAACGATGGTTGATGTTTGATTTTATCAGATGCTAACTAGCAGTTTATCGATGATAGCAGCCGGTAGGGTACTTTGCAAACTGTGTTGTGTCGTAGACAATTTTCTCATTTGAGCTGTCATGTAAACCTGTAAGCCTATTATTTACTGGAACCAGCAGATGGCCCTGTAAGAGTCTTGCTCAAGTAGCAGGTCCAGATAATTTGTGGATCAGCCATGCTCCTCTTCTTTATTTCAACAAAAGCACAAAATGTGTTAGTTATATCTGTTTTGCAAGTGGAAGGGATCATCTTTACTGTACAAAATTAATGCTAAGTTCAACATGCAAGCAGCAGGAACAACAAAAATGTGCGTGCTTCTTTTTTGATGCTTGTACAAGTTCAGTTCTGACGCCAACTGAAGCATCTTTGCTGCACAGTCAAAAAGTGGGTCTGATACGCGTTGGGTGGAGCTACCCTATCCTTTCTTTGCCTCTAACAATGGCAGCTATATTTGCTGTGATCAGTGGGTAAAATATTGTTTTAATATGTTTTTTAGGTGAGAAAGTCTGCCTGAAAACTTCCTCTGTGCAGTCAGTTCATTGAAATTTCCATCCTGTCTTCAAATATTGTTTCGCTGTCGGAGCCACTAAGAGCTCTGTTACTAGGAACCACGTTCAGCAGCAGCCTCTGGTCCGGTCCTCTCTTTGCGGTTTTCTACTAGTGTTCAAACCAGCTGAAAGGCGTCTTTCATGTATGTAATCCAAATTGCAGGCACCACAATAATAAAATCGAACATATTTTACCGTTTCAACATTTTAAGTTAATTTAAGTTTTAAGTTTGCTGCACCAAGATGTGTGTCAACCATTGACCTTGCATGTAAATTAACTGCTTCTGTTGCCTCGGCTGCTTGAAGTTTCAACGTAGCAAAAGGAAGCATTATTCCTCCTAGCGCTGCTCACTGATGCAGTAGATTGTACTCCTGCCTTGCAGCAAGAATCTTCTGGTTTCATTTCCCGGTCTTTCTGCATGGGGTTTGCATTTTCTCCCTGTGCATGCATGGAAGAACTTACACATTCATCTCTGGGTACTCTCGCTTCTTCCCACACTACAAAAACATGACTTCTAGGTTGATTTGCTTCTCTAAATTCTCCTTGAGTGTGAGTGTGTGTGTGTGTTATCCTAGCAGGGGATGAAACATGACAGAAAATGAATGGATGGACAGATATTTATCCTGGCTTACTAAGCCTGCTTATACCTTTTTCTCTTAAACCAGCTTCACATACATCACTTTGCATGGCTGTTCTCTAATCCACTGCAAATAGCCAGTGCAGAAGAAGCCATCCATGCCTCACCTCATTTTTTAAAATTTACCAGATTCACTAAACTCTCCCCATGTCTGAGTTCTTGTGTGGTTCATCTGGTTTTTAAAGATTGACTAATTTTGCTTGGTAATTCGTCATAAATGGATTTGATACATATACCTAATGGACGACAGAGGGTAACTATACATCATGCTAAATGCAGCAGAATTGGTAGGAATTACCTCACTGGTTGGAAACACTTCTATTTGTAACTGAATAGGAGACACATGGACAGAGGCACCACCTGCTTTTCTTAGAGTCTGTGCTCAGTCTGCCCTCATCGGAGTGTAATCGGCTCCTGAGGTCTCGCTCACACTGCAGGCAAATGTGGCACAAATCTGATTTATTGGAGCATGGAGTGGTCAGATCAGGCTGTTTAACACAAGTAGGGATGCTCAAATGTAGTTCATATAAAACTTTTAAAGTCACATTTGAGCATCAATCTGTGGTGCAGTATCTGACTGGTACATGATCTTTTGCAATGACTGGACCAGGACAGATCAGATGGGACTTTGATATCACTCCCCATCAAATTTGTCATAAATATTCACTGCCCGACAAAAAACAGCAACAGTTTGCAAACAGACAAAAGCTTTTATACTAACACTACAAGACTGATTTAAAATTAAGTAATATTTGCCTTTTTAAGCAGGTACAGTAGCAAGACTATCTAACAATAGAATAAGTATTTAAAGTAAGACAACTGAACGTAAACTGTAAAAGGATAATCTTGTTTGTTTTAAATCATGTTTTAAATAAATCATCTTATTCCATTGTTAAAATTTCTTACTTACTTGTTCAAATAAAATGAATAAACACTTCATATTGGCCTTATTTTTCAAGTTCTTAGATCTTGTTGATAAACAGAGTTTAAACTTTATTGACATATTAGAACTATCAGGATATGGAAAATAGTTTGCATTTTAACTTTTGCATAGAACCCTTAAAAAAATAGCTTTAAAATGCTACACAGGTTAGTCAGCATGTGGTTAGAGGCCTCTGTTGCAGTTTAGTACATTGGTTTGTAAATAGAATTGCTTGTAGAATTGAGGTGAGGTACTAACATATGCACTTAAAAGTTGTTGTTGTTGAGAAACTAAAGTTCTTAATAAACGTGACCTTTGTGAGGTTGGTAAAATCCCTCCCCCACCATTTCTGTGTGCGGAAATGGCAGTCAGATCTCCCTAAAATGCTACAATAAAGAGTTTCACTTTCTTTTATTGATGTGTTTCACACACAGCACTCGCTAACATAATAAATGGCTTTTGTTGTTGACTTCAAAAATAACACCAATTTCTCCAGGTTTAATGGTGTCCTGCATGTGACAGAGCTTCGTTTTTATGCACATGCATGTCAGCCACTGACGTAAGATACAGGCCGCGTTTTAAAGGGTATTGGAGCAACCACACACACACTAAAAAAAATTAGATTCCTGGAAAAAAAAATCTGATTTTACAACTAAGAACTGCAGTGTGATGATGGTGATGTTCTAGACTGTTTCATTCTGTCCTGAACCATCAGCTATAAGCATGCTACTGCTTGTCACCAGCTAATTCTTCCCTGAGCTTCCTGTTCAATCTTGCTACTAGTCAGCCTACTGGGATTCCTCATTGTTGTACAAACTTTTAATAAACCTTTTAATCAAAATCAGCATCTAACTTTATGTTGGGTCCTAAGGGTATTGCAGTACATTCTGCCCATCGTGGCCAGAAGACAATGAGAGTCTAGTGAGTGCAGGCCAAGCAAAGGAACTCGGAACGGCAGGCAGCGCACAGTGGTTTTTAAAGTAAAAAAAACAAACAAAGAACACTGAAGGCAGGGCGAGCACAGTAACACAGGGAGGCTGTTAGTACACACCGACCCGGAATAATTCTCATACAGGCAAGGAAGGCCGGGCAATCCTACGTGAAATAAACGAGACATCCAATTTTAATCAGGCGGAGTTACTCCTGGAAGGAATAAGGGTGATTGGGAGAGTGAGAGGTGCTTGTGCTCTCACCAGAGGTCTCAAACTCAAATCTCGAAGGCCTGTGTCCTGTAACTGTTAGCCCTTATTTATAAACACTTCTGCATCTGTGTGTCCTCTGTTGTGTCACAAACCTTTTCTCTTGCACCACAACATGACACACAGCTATCCTCCGTAAGCCATCTGATACACAGTTAAGGCTATCTGTGATGGATGACAAAGCAAAATGCATGAAAAATCAGATGAGCCACACAGGAAGTCAGACAAGGGTTACCTTGCACTAATCAACTGAAAGGTCTAACCTACCTCACTTGCAACAGTCAAACTCTGTAGAGCGCTACTGCGCTAATGAGCTAATATTGGAGTCAGGTGTGTTGAAGCAGAGACGCATCTAAATTGTACAGGACACCGGCTTCTGAGGACTGGAGCTTGAGACCATTAGCTTACTCTAATTAGCAAAGAAAAAAAAACTAACAGGCAGGATTCATTACAAAACTAGGAGGCTTAAACTTAACAAAAACTTGAAAAATTGCTGTTCCTGCGAAACAGCCGGGAGACTGCATTACGCTTAACTGTAAGCTGAAAATGGCAGAATCGGGTGAAATGGTATGAAACAAAAGTAAGGAAAAATGCTTAATTTCCTCATTGAAAGCTAGCAGAAGCAAGCTGAAGCCAACAGCTGAAACATGGCGGACATTTGATGAATTGGCAACAAACAGAAAAGCTTAACGCCTGTTCAGAAATAGAGCAGAATAAAGCCGATGTTGAGAATGTATGTTGAAATGTATAAAATTATCAGAATCAGAACAAAAATTAGCAAGAAACACTTGCATCTTATCTGGTTGAAGAAATAAAGGTTTGGTTTAGGGATAGAGAGTAAAATGGTAAAGAATGTGGAATTGAATGAGCAGCTTAGTGCTACATAAGAAGCTTGAATAAAGCGTTTAAAAGTTGAAGTAACGTAAAACATGGACAGAAAATCTTGGAAGCAAAAACTTAGACGGATTTATTTTGTCATTTTGTATACACAAGTGTAAACAAAACGAAATTTTGTTTAGAACAGCTCTCTAGACAATTCCATTTTTTAAATTGCAGCCTTGATAAGGTAAGCAGCAGTTGAGCTGCTACTACTGCCTCCAGCTCCTGAAACAGGTTTAGCAGCGACAGATGATGCTGGAGAAGCTGTGGAAGCCGGAGGGGGCCGCGAGGAGCCGGCTGGGGATGTTTCAGCATTTGGCAGGGAAGAATCTAGAGCCCTCTCCTCATTTTCACCTGCAGAGGGCTTTGCTTTCCCTTTAGATGCCGAAGATTGAAAGGGCAACCATCTCAGAGGAGCCTCCATTCATGCAGAGCTCTTTGTTTCTGTCTGCGTGGTACAGCATCAGCCCCCCCCAGGCCAACAGCACCATCCAGTACTGCTGGACGTAGCCAAGACCCCTTCAGAATGATGGCGCAGCAGTTACATTTCTCCTTTTTAGAAGAGAGTTCGAGTCCGAAATTATCCATTTTGTTTTCCAACGAGCGGACATTGGAGAGCAGGATTGATGGAAGCGGTGGCCTGTGGGGATTTCCCCTAGCTTCACAGTTAGCCCCCTTCTGCAGCCCCGCTTTCTCCATCTCGCACATTTCTTCCTACAACCATTATTCCGCTGTTATCTGTTTACATCCATCCGTAGCACTCCCCAGCTTTTTAAACAGTCAAAAATGTCAGTATTTAAAACATTTCTTGACCGTAGCTCCAGCAGGCGTTGGCGATCATAGATGTGGGTTTGATGTCTAGTTTGTGTCATTTTAAGGGGCATATTTTGCGAAATTGTCGAGAGGAGCTGCTCTACAGTAGGTCACTGCCTTGGAGTGCTGCCATGGTAACTTGAGTAAAGTGTTAGAAATTAGCAATAAGAAAAGCTTAATGGCCTTCCTGAAAATAGAGGAATCAGAGAGAAGCAAATGACAGAAGCATGGCTGATTATAAATTATAAAAAAAATAAACTCTTAAGTTTAGAAATGCAACACATGCCACAGCGCTCTATGAGCTAATGTGTATGTACAGTCTGAGAGGAAAGGACAGAAAATAATAAGAATAATACTATAATATATTATATAAAACCCAGCTGCATGGCAAAATTCCTTTAATATAAGTGCTAGAAGGGTCTGAGGATGTTCCATACTAAATTTCATGTTTGTACATTAAATATCTTGGGAGAGGCATCCATTTCAAACGTCTTTTTCGGCCACAATCTCCCCTGACTATCCCTGGCTTTATTGCATGTACAATCATGTGCTGCACAAATGGCTATAGCTCTGGCATAGTAAGTCGTACCGATACAATTGGTGCACCATTTAATTCATTAAGGATAGGGAAACGAAGTTTCAGGGCTGTTTTGTACAAAATGTTTTTGAAAAGACAGCACCCTGTGAAATATGAGGGAAATTGGCAAGATTTGAAATTTTTTTTTGTTTTTGTGTTTAACTATGTTTAATAAATCGAAAACAATATTAAATACAGAAATAATCTTTACACCGTAGGTATCAGAGGCTTTGATAAACAAGTATGCCAATGTACTTGTTTGTACAAAATATTATTTAGTCACAGTGATGATGTAAAAATCCTTCAATGTGTGTGCCAGAAGGGTCTGAAGATGTTTCATACCCTTCTGGCATATATAACACAGAGTAGCACTGTGCTGCTAGAAGGTGATGAAGATTCCCAGTCATCTAGGTCATAGCCATTCCAAAAAAAAAAATAGAAAAAAAAAAAAAAGAAAAAACTGTCTATTGGACTTTGTTTGCCAAGTTTGAAGACTTTTCGCTTCCCATCCAGGAAACCTTTTCTATTCAAATATCAGGATTACCCCCAGATTCCACATACTCCGTCAGCGCTCCGCTCCGCCCCGCTGACGTACGACGTGCGGAGCGCTCGTCTTTCATGGAAATCAATGAGAGCTGTTCCACATCCACCGCTACTCCTCCGCACATCTCCGTCCACGTACGTCTTCTCCGTCCGTCACCGACAAATTACGGAGCCAAGCTATTTTTTGCTCCGGTCTGGCCAGGTCAAGATCCGCAATTGCAATCGCACCAAACAGGAAATAGAACCTCGACAAATTCCGGTTCGTCAAATTAAAATATAGCAGCAACAGATCGGTGACTAGAAATTATAGCACAATTCTTATATTTAAAAAAAAAAACTAACACCGTTTATTTAAATGATTGGATGCAAACTATTGGTTATTCACCAACGAGGAAGCAGATTTCTCATCTCCATCAAAATATTTATTTTATACCGAGGGACTTAAACTTTAATCAAATCCATTCAAAAGAAACTTCTTATTACAGGAATGAAAAGAGATGCTGAGTTTGGGAGTAGAGAACAAGTTCATTCATAAAAAGCAGTTTTCAATTATCCTTATCCCCGTTACAAAAATCTACAAAAATATAATGTAAGCACAGTTCCATGACTCCTGTATGTATGTAAACACACACACACACAAACACACACACAGCGTTGTTTTCATGACATATGGGGACATTTCATTCACTTGCATTCATTTTATATGGCCTAAGCCAGTCCCTTTTCCTAACTATTACCATCATATACCTTATATATATATATATATATATATATATATATATATATATATATATATATATATATATATATATATATATATATACATAGGGACTGTGCAGGTTGTAAATAAGCCAGATTATAGCATAGTTGCTAATTTACATCTGTCGTCCTGACGCAGGAAGACAAAACAACACAAGATTACATAATACAATGTAAGTCAAAACACATAGACACACGTTCAGACAATGACATTACAACAATAAAATTAGAGAGTGCATGACTGTGAGCTTTTAAGAAAGTGTTCAAGGTGCTTTATTAAATGTGCAATAAGAGGGACATGTTGATGTTTGTTGGGAGGCTGTTCCAGAAGTGACCCACTCTGACTGATAGAACGGTTTGTCCAAAGGTTGTTCTTCTGTAGGGGATCTCTAGGTCTCCTCTGGAAGAGGCTCTGGTGCAAATACGTCTGCCAGGTCTAATGTAGTTAGAAAGTGGAGATGGGGCTAATCCATTCAGAATTTTGTAAATTAAACAACTATTTTTAAAATGAATAAAATTTTCAAAATTGAGCATATTATATTTTTCCAAAATATTACACTGATGGAATGACAGGGGCTTTTGATCAAAGATTTTTAAAGATTTTTTGAATAATATTTCTATTGGTTTTAAAGTTGTGTCTCCAGTGAGTGAGTAGGTTGTGATGCAGTAGTCTATGTATGAAAATATCATTAAGTGTAGGAACATTTTAGCAGAACTGTTTGTTATCGATCTGATTTGCTTATAGTTGCGTATATTAGATTTAATTGTGTATGCAGTCATTTTGATGTGTTTTTTAAATGAAAGTGTTGTGTCCAATGTGACCTCGAGGTACTTGAACTCTTCTACAAGCTCAAGTTCTACTCCCCCCAGGAACACATTGGACCGCTCAAGTTTTATGGGTTTTTTTGTGAACATCATAAAAACAGTTTTATTTTTGTTCAGTAAAAGACATGACTGTATATTGTCCAGGGATGATGTGAGGACGGATGATGATTCCTGTATGATTTTAGCAGATATAAAAATAACAGCATTATCAGCATACATTTGGAATTTGACATTTTTGCAAACATCTAGGAGGTCATTTATATATAGGGAGAACAATACTGGTCCCAAAATAGAACCTTGTGGAACCCCTGCTAGACATTCAAGGTGAGACGACATAGTGCCACCAACACTCACAGATTGTTTTCTGTTGGAAAAGTAAGATTTTAACCAAGCTATGGCAGCATCTGTGAAGTTAGACTTAGTCAGTTTGGACAGAAGTGCTTGATGGTCTACAGTATCAAACGCCTTCTTGAAATCCAAAAGGACTGCACCAACACAGGTGGTTTTATCAAGCAAGGATTTCACTGTTTCTATGAAGACACAGTTTGCTGTCTCTGTGGAGTGGTACTGGCGAAACTCAAATTGCATGGGGTGCAGAAGAGAACGGCCTCAGCTGAGGTGTTCGTTTGTCAGTTTGGAAATCCACTTTTCTGCAACCTTAGATACAACAGGGAAAATGCTGATGGGGCGATAGTTGTAAATATTTGTTTTGTCTCCTGATTTAAAAATTGGTGAGACTTTGGCCACCTTCCAGTCTGATGGCACAACTGCCAATCTGATTGACAAATTGATGAGATGTGTTATTGGGCATACCATTGTATCTCTATGGATTTTTAAAAAGTGTGTGTCAAGGCCATACGCATCTTTGGCATTTGAGGGCTTCAGGGAGTTAATAATGCTGGCCACTTCTAGCTCAGAAGTTTGTTCTAATTTGAAAATTGTCTGTCCATGATCTATGCATTTGCGAGCTATCCCAGAATGACTAAATATTTGGGTTATTTCATTGACAGTGTTAATGAAGAAATTAATTAATTCATTTGCTAATTCTTTTGGATTATTATTAACTTTTATTTCCAATTTATCATTGTCTATTTTATTTTGTTTTCCAGTCAGTTAATTAATATTTTGCCATATGATTTTGCCATTTCCATTTGCACTTCTAATGATGTCCAGAAAAAATGTTGCCTTGGCGTTACGTATGAGTTTTGTTTCTGATTTTGGTAAATCTTTGTACTATAATAAATACAACCCAGCTGCATGGCAAACTTCCTTTAATATGGGTGCTAGAAGGGTCTGAGGATTTTTCATACCAAGTTTCATGATGGTACATTAAATACCTTGGAGAGGTGTTTTGTTTGTTTTTCAGCTACTCACTCCCCCACTATCCCTGGCTTAATCGCCTGTTTAAACTTGTGCCAAACAAATGCCTATAACTCTGGCATAATAAGTTGCATCAATGTAATTTTTGCCTCATTTAATTCATGACAGAATGGGGAACAAATCTTAAGGGCTGCTTTTGTTGTTTTTTCGTTTCTACCAAAAAGTATTTTGTGACACTGATGATGTAAAGATGTGATTTGTTTTGAAAGATTTCAATCTGAGGCTTTTTCTTGGAATCAGATTTTTTATGTGCGAACATCTCTGTTAAAAGCTAAACCGTAAATATTATTGAAAAAATTCTTTCAATGTGCGTGCTAGAATGTTCTGAATGTACCGTAAATCCTGTATTATATATTGGCCGCTATTCCATTAGCGGCCGGGTCTCTAATAATGGCCTGTCTCGCTGTCGGCGTAGGTCAATATTGGCCTGGCTTGTATACAGGCTGTGGCAATAATTACAACCAACGATGTTCCTGGGCAGTCCTCAACAACTTGTGATAGTAACATACAAGTACCACAGGGGGGCAATGTTTGCTAACGTATCCAAGCCATTAACATGGGAAGTCCCATCCTTACACAGAGAACATAGTGGCCTTACACAATCGTTCTGATCTGAAAGACACATCTGATTACCGGTAGGTCTGGTGGCAACCAGCCAGCATTAAAATTACAGAATTTCGTTGGCCTTCGTTGTTCTGAATTTCCCTGTATATGATACAGGTAGCCTACTTCCACTTCGCCTGCCTCAAATAAATTTTCGCTGTGATGGCAGAACAGTTTCCATACATTTTTTTAAAAACTGTTTTGCAAGTCAGTTTGGCCAAGATTCCATTCTGTTTTTTTTTTTGTTCAAAGAGACACAAAATCTCGTTTTTATTAATTCCACTGGTAGTCTGTTTTGGTCAAATAGAAATAGAGGCCTGCCTCTAATTCTGGCCTCCTTCCACTAATGGCCTAGACCAAGATGTACCTGAGTGAAATAAAGGCCCCCGTCCTATATTAGAGGATTTACGGTGTGTCAACCTTCACTCGTTTGATTAATGACTGATAGGGCAACAAATCTTTACGGCTGTTCATGTTTCTACCAAAAACTATGTGGCCACGGTGACGATGAAAAATGTAAAAAAATTACCAAAAAAGATAGCAGAATTGTCCAGAAGAAGCTGAAAGTTTTGATAGCAAAATTGTTAAAATCAGCTGAAGTATGCTGGACTAGTTGGAGACGGGGAAAAAAAATATGGAAAATATAATATGAATAATAATATAATATGAATAATAATAGTAATAATAATAATAATAATAATGATAAAGGGAAACGATAAGTTGATAATTCAGCATATTATTGATGAGTGCTTTATTCAGACAGGATGCTAGAATTGCTTTATGCACATGTGTAGGTGGCTATAAATGACTCAGTTTAGAAATCACTGACTACAGGGTGCGATTTGTTACATGTTTTTGAAATAACAGGAGAGATGCAGGACTTGTCAGGGTAGCAATTTAAAGAAACGTGATTTGAGATTGCCTGAACTATGATGGACAATCAAATAAGACAGGACACCGTCAACTCAAACTGCTTTTCTCTGAGATATTTGAGGATATTAAAGCTGCCTAATCTAAATGGATCTGCCTTTGTCATACCCCTGAGCTCTCATTCCCCTCATCATTCGCCTTTCCCCCTGGTTTTTAGCCCTGCCTGCTCAGTTCAAACCTTTTTATCCATCCATTGCCCCTGGGTGTGCAAAACAGATCCCAGAAAAGCAGAACTTCTCCTGTAGTGACTCTTTTCTGGGCTTTGGATGTAACAGCCATGGGCCTCACGCCACATACTTATGGGTCACTGTGTGTTATTGCTCTGTTAGATTATGATACAATAGGCAATTGTATAATTTAATGATCACTAATGTTACAGGTGGCATGGAAAGCACAGTAAAGAAGTGACCAAATCCATCTATATATATATATATACATATATATATATATATATATATATATATATATATATATATATATAGATATCCAATCCATCTATCCATATAACAAATCCATCTATATATATATATATATATATATATATATATATATATATATATATATATATATATATAGATGGATTTGTTATATGGATAGATGGATTGGATATCTAGGACTTTATATCCACGTTGCTGGTATAATATACAAAAACATCTTTGCAGAATATGAGTTGGAGACCCCCAGATCAAAACAGGAGCCCCATTTGATCTTCTCTGCAGTTCTCACAGTTCTTTTCACATTCTTCCAGTCTGAGGCGCTGCAGCCTCCACACCACACAGTGAGACAACTGGTCAGAATGCTCTCTATGGTGCCTCTGTAGAAGGTCATGAGAATGGGCAGGGGAAGGTGGTCTCTCCTCATCCTTTGCAAGAAGATTTAAACTTATGTAGCTCATGCATTAGTATTCAGGACCCCATATGCCTACACCCCAAAATTAAATTCAGTTAAACCCTCCAAAATCACTAAATTAATTAACTAATTAGGTTTGTGTAAATAAACTTCAATCTGTATAAATACAGAGAGCGGTGGATATCAAACATCATCCTAACAATCATCGCCGTCTGCCTTTACCCCTAAATTCCACAATCAGTATATAGAGTGGAATTATAAAGTGGACTTTATAGTGAACTCAGTTGACTGACCATTTGGATGATTTACCCTTACATTTGCTTTGTGAGGAGAACATGGATGATCACTACTTTTCAAGGTATCTTGTGGGAAATTTTGAGGCCACTATTTTTTCATCCACTAGACTTTTGGACACTCATTTGAAATGGCATAACCACTATATAGTGCTCTATATAGTGATTAGGGCAGACGTTCGGACACAGACATGATGTATTCCTGTACATCACTCCAACAGTCTGCATTGTTTAAAACTGACAGCAGAACATCTTCTGATACACAGAATTCCGACTTTCTAAACTTGAAAATTAGGTTACTGCACTTTTACAGTTTTCTGGAAGGTTGTTCAAGACTAGTGGGGCATAAGAACAAAAACTTGCTTCTTTAGGTTTGGCTTATGTACTGGATATGCAGAATACACTTGCACCAGAACAACTGTGATGTCTGGTGGTTGATACAGTGACCACAAGTCACATGTGTTTTGGTCCAAAGCCACTGGGTGATTTTTAGACTAAAAATGGCAAGATGTGGTAACAAATTTCACCAGATAAACGTGAATGTGTTTTTATTTTTCCTGCTATTACATCAGTCATTTAATCATGGAAATGTTCTTTGGGTGATGGAAGGCCAGCTTTGTTACCATCTTTGACTTTATTCTCGTAATGTTACGACTTTATTTTCATAATGTCATGACTTCACTCTCTTAATTTTATGTTCTCGTTGTCACTTTATTCTCATAATTTTATGACTTTATTCTCATAATATTACAACTTTATTCTCAAATAAATAAATAAATTGCCCTAATGCTCGTAGCATAGAGGCACACAAATAATCAGATTGTTCTGCCCTTTAATTTCTTGTAAGACAGGGATTTGTTGTTAATTTACTCTCAAACTGTTAAGCCTCTTATTTTGAAGGTGAGCTTGGGCAGGAAAGAGGAAGTGAGCAATCTTGTTTAGTTTTCAGTCAGTCACATGTTAGAAATGTCATCTACTGCAATCTGCCTTCTGTTTATGCCATCGACATCACCGTCTGTAAGTTTTGATTTAATATTCAATAGTAGAATTTGTTAACAGTCTTATTTGTGGAGAATGTTTACAGTAAATGTGAAGTTTGACTGCTGCATGATGCCTATGGGTTTATGTTAGTTTACTTTAAAGTTAACAGAATTCTAAGTACTGTACAATGTTTTCTAACGATAGTAAACTAAAAGTAGGTATTTTATATCTGTTTTACAGTTTTACTCCATGTTATATCGTGTACGTGATTCAGAGAAATAAAGCGGAGCTAAGGAAGCTACATCCTGACTCACATATTCATTCAACTGGAGTTAGGCTTTCTGCTGAATTGTGTTAGACACACACAAGGAGAGCAGAATAGTAAAAAGACGATTGCAGCTGGCTGAACAGGATTAAAGCGGCTACATTAACAGATATGGATGAAGCACACACCGCAGGTGCAAGACTGAAAGACGTGAAGCCCCCTGTAGATGGGGCATCAGTTAAAAGCAGTAAAAGTACTGGTTCAAGTTCAAAACGCTCAAGTGCATCATCAGTCAGTGCTGCAGCAGCACGCGCTAGGGCCAAAGCAGAAGCAGCTCGTGCACGTGTTTTGTTCGCCCAGAGAGAGATCAGCATTAAAGTTGACAAAGCAAGACTAGAAGCCAGTCTTGAAGCACTGAATCTTGAAAAAGAAGCTGCAGCTGCTATCGCTCAAGCTGAAGTTTTGGAAGCAGCAGCAGAAGTAGAGGCAGAAGATCAAAATAGTTGGAAAAGCCTCCCGGATATGGTGCAGAAATCACATGAGCGTGTAAGTGATTACATCAAAAACCAAACTAAAAATCTGTCAATTCATCCCAGATATCAGAGTATCCCATTGACAGTACTTCGCAACCACCTACCAAGTACATTAATGAAGATGATTATGTTGTGAAAGACTGCTGGCCCTTATCATTCCAGCCCCAACCAAGTTTAGAAGCACCTACCACATATCGGACCACTCACATCTCAACCACACAAGCTCAGCTAGCTAGAGAGGACTACTTTCAAGCTCAAAATGAGGTACCGCTGCAAGAATCAAACTGTAATGCACTTCATCCAAATACCAAGTTAACCTTTCCACAGTATTCTGACACCTCTCACACAAACCAACCTGAGTCTTCAGTAATGATGAACATGGCAAAGTATTTGGCACGCAAAGAGCTATTGAGCACTGGTTTATCACATTTTGATGATTGCCCAGAGTCATACAGAGCATGGGAATCTGCCTTCTTTAACACCATAAAGGATTTGGATCTCACTGCCAGTGAACAGTTAGACTTAATCTCGAGGTGGCTTGGTAAGGAGTCTTCTGAATATGTCAAATGCCTAAGAGCAGTACATATTGACAACCCAATCATTGCACTAAAAATGACCTGGGACAGGCTGGATGAATATTACTGCGCTCCAGAAGTCATAGAAAGTGCTCTCTTCAAGAAGTTGGACAGCTTTCCTAAAATCACAAACAAAGATAACCGCAAGTTAAGAGAGCTTGGGGATCTATTAATGGAGCTACTCTCAGCAAAGGAGGATGGCTATTTACCCGGCTTGGCATACTTGGACACTGCTCGTGGCATCAAACCGATCCTGGAAAAGTTGCCATACAACCTGCAAGAAAAATGGATCACTCAAGGATCAAAGTATAAAGAGGATCATAAGGTTGGTTACCCCCCCTTTTCCTTTTTCACCTCCTTCATCTGCTACCAAGCCAAAACAAGAAACGATCCCAGCTTTGCCTTATTCGGAAACAGCTCCACAATAGAAAATCCAAACTCACGTCACATAAAAATCAGAACACCAGTCTCAGTGCACAAGACCAGAGTCTCCTCTGGAGTTAAACAAAATGAAGCACTGCTAAAAGATGAAGTGGCCAAGCTTTGCCCCATCCATAACAAACCTCACCCCTTAAAGAAGTGCCGTGGTTTTAGGCTAAAAACCATAGACGAACACAAGGCTTACTTGAAGGATCAAGGAATCTGTTTTAAATGCTGCTCATCCACCACTCATCTCGCCCGTGACTGCAAAGTTATACTGAGATGTGATGAATGTGACAGTGAGAAGCACATCACAGCCCTCCACCCTGGTCCACCGCAATGGTCCACCAAAAGTTCAAGTCCTGTGGCCGATGATGGCGGGGAGTATGAAAAGGAGGAAAGTACACCAGGATCAGTTGTAAGTCCTCTGTGCACCAAAGTTTGTGGCGACCGCCTTAAGACAACATCCTGTTCAAAGATATGTCTTGTCAAGGTCTACCCAAAAGGGCAACCACAACTAGCTATCAAAATGTACGCTATGATCGATGACCAGAGCAACAAATCTCTGGCTAGGACAGAGTTTTTCAACTTATTTAAAATTGAAGCAGGCTCATATCCCTACACCCTGAAGACTTGTGCTGGCTTAGCATCGACCTCTGGCAGGAGAGCAAATGGCTTCCAAATTGAGGCAGCAAATGATGGAATCAGTTTTCCACTCCCAACACTGATCGAGTGCGACGATTTACCAGACAATCGTGATGAAATACCAACACCAGAGGCTGCCTTTCATCATCCACACCTAAAGAGCCTCGTCAATGAAATTCCACCACTAGACAATGATGCACAGATTCTTCTCCTGCTGGGCAGAGACATTCTTCGGGTTCACAAGGTGAGACAGCAGATTAATAGTCCCGGTGATGCTCCTTTTGCACAAAAGCTTGACCTCGGCTGGGTGTTAGTGGGTGACGTGTGCTTGGGAAAGGTCCATAAGCCCATTGTTCACAACTATAAGACAAACATACTAGAAGATGGAAGACCCTCATTGTTTAGACCCTGTGAAAACCATGTCCATCTCAAGCAAACAGTCAACTTTAGCACAATCGAGGAACTATCTCATTGTTACCATTCCGCTGTGGTGGACAACGACTCACTTGGCCTTACAGTCTTTAAGAGAACAGCAGAGGATAATAAACCCGCCTTATCCATGGAAGACAAACAGTTTCTGCAAATAATGGACAATGAGGTTTTCCAGGATGAGTATAACAGTTGGGTGGCTCCACTTCCATTCAAGTCCCCCAGGCCGCCTTTGCCCAACGATCGTGAGCAAGCAATGAACCGCCTCTCTTCACTACGGCGTACATTAGAGCGCAAGCCAAAAATGAAAAGACAGTTTATTGCCTTTATGCAAAAGATATTTGACAACAATCATGCGGAGCCAGAATCCCTATTACCTAAAGGCAAAGAATGTTGGTACTTGCCGATGTTTGGGGTCTATCATCCGAGAAAACCTGACAAAATCAGGGTTGTCTTTGATTCAAGTGCTCAGTACAATGGTATCTCCCTAAACAATGTGCTACTCAGCGGACCAGACTTGAATAATAGTCTTTTGGGAGTTCTGATTCGTTTCAGAAGAGAGCAAGTGGCAGTCATGGCCGACATCGAACAGATGTTTCATTGTTTTGTTGTAAGAGAAGATCATCGAGACTACTTACGTTTCCTCTGGTACCGAGATAATGACCCCAGCAAGGACATCATCGAGTACAGAATGAGGGTTCATGTATTTGGCAACCGCCCTTCTCCAGCTGTGGCAACGTACTGTCTCAAAGGAGCAGCAATGAAAGGAGAACAGCAGTATGGGTCAGACACAAGGCACTTCGTAGAACAGGAGTTCTATGTAGATGATGGTCTTGTTTCCACACCTACAGAAAAAGAGGCCATTTCTTTGGTACAGAAAACCCAAGCATCTCTTTCAGAGTCAAACTTGAGACTTCACAAGATCACATCCAACAGTGTTGAAGTCTTAAGAGCTTTTCCAGCCGGAGATCATGCTAAGGACATTAAAGAGCTTTACTTGGATGGAGATGCAGTACCCACACAGCGAAGCCTCGGATTGAGTTGGGACATCAAAAAAGATATGTTCACCTTCCAAGTCTCCATCAATTACAAGCCATTTACAAGACGTGGTGTCCTTTCAACAATAAATAGTCTCTTTGATCCTCTTGGCTTTGTTGCTCCTGTGACCATTCAGGGCAAATTGTTGCTAAGGGAGCTCACGCTGGACAGAACTGACTGGGACAGCCCACTCCCTCAAGACAAATCTGAGGTTTGGGAGGCGTAGAGAGATTCGCTACAGGAATTGAAACATCTTTACATCCCTCGAGCTTATACCATTACTTCATGCTCCAATGCCAGACGAAAGGAGTTATGTGTTTTCTCAGACGCCTCAACTAAAGCCATTGGTGCAGTAGTATACCTGAAGACTACAGATGAAAATGGCCAGATACATGTGGGGTTCGTCTTTGGAAAAGCTAGACTTGCACCACCAATTGAACTAACCATACCCAGATTAGAACTCTGTGCAGCAGTGCTAGCCGTAGAAATGGCTGAACTCATTGTTCAAGAGATCAACATTCAAGTTGATACTGTCACGTTCTACTGTGACAGTAAAGTGGTGCTGGGCTATATTCATAATCAGTCAAAACGCTTTTATGTGTATGTCCACAACAGGGTTCAGCGAATCCGGCAGTCTACAGAACCAAACCAATGGAAGTATGTGCCTACAGAGCATAACCCAGCTGACCATGCTTCTAGGTCAGTCCAAGCTCCAAAGCTCACTGCAACTAGTTGGTTCACAGGTCCAGCATTCTTATGCAAATCGGAGACAACCAGTGAGAGGCAGGAGACATTTGAGCTCATCAATCCAGATTCTGATGTAGAAATCCGACAACAAGTAACAAGCTGTGTCACAAGTCAAAAGGTCAAGCAACTAAACCCTGAGAGGTTTGCAAAATTTTCTTCATGGAAGTCCTTACAAAGAGCAATTGCAACACTCATTCATGCAGCTCACTCCTTTAAGAAGGACACAAAGACCACAGCATGCAATGGTTGGCACTGGTGTCCAAAACCTTTTGACACTGAGGAGTTGTCGAAAGCCACAACAGCAATTATTTTGGCTGTACAACGAGACTCCTTCTCTGAAGAGTTGGATGTTCTCTTGAAGGGAAATGATATCTCCAAAAGAAGCCCACTGTCTAAGCTAAATCCGACCGTGGATTCCGAAGGCCTGCTAAGGATTGGAGGCAGGCTTACACTTGCTGATTTAAGCGACAGAGAAAAGCATCCACTTATTCTTTTAGGAAAACACCATGTGTCCACATTGCTTATCAGACACTATCATGAGCAGGTTGAGCATCAAGGTCGGACATTCACTGAAGGTGCAATTCGAGCAGCTGGAATATGGCTTGTTGGTGGCAAGCGCTGCATAAGTGCTGTTCTTCATGCATGTGTCATCTGCCGAAAGCACAGAGGAAAAAGAGAGAAGCAAAAGATGTCCGATCTCCCTCAAGAAAGACTGAGCACTTCCCCACCTTTTACCTACACAGGTCTGGATGTTTTCGGTCCTTGGATTGTGACAGCAAGGCGCACAAGAGGAGGTTTGGCTCAGAGTAAGCGCTCGGCTGTACTCTTTACTTGCATGAGCACACGTGCAGTCCACATAGAAGTCATTGAGTCTTTAGACACCTCTTCTTTCATCAACGCCTTAAGAAGATTCTTTGCAATACGTGGTCCTTCCAAAAAGCTACACTCAGACTGTGGGACAAATTTTATTGGTGCTTGCAGAGAGCTGGAGTTCCATAAAGTGGTGAAAGCATCAGAAGTTCAGAGGTACACAAACAATCAAGGATGCACGTGGTATTTCAACCCACCTCACTCTTCTCACATGGGTGGTGTGTGGGAACGGATGGTTGGAATCGCAAAGAGAATCTTAGACTCAATGCTGATGCGTACTCCTGCCTCAAGCTTGTCTCATGAAGTCTTGTGCACCCTGATGGCAGAAGTAACAGCCATCATCAACTCAAGACCTCTAGTTTCAGTTTCCTCAGATCCAGATGTTCCACAGATACTTACCCCAACAATGCTTCTCACTCAAAAGCAGAGTGCTTTATCTCCTCCAGGGATATTCACAGAGAAAGACCTGTATAAGCAACAGTGGCGCCAAGTTCAAAGATTGGCTGATGAATTCTGGACTCGTTGGAAGCGCGATTACCTGCACACACTACAACTTCGCCACAAATGGCAAGAGTCAAGTCCTAACATCGAAAAGGGTGATGTAGTTTTGCTGAAGGATGATCGGACATCCCGCAACGATTGGCCCATGGCTCTCATCACAGACACCTTCCCAGGCAGTGATGGAAAGATACGCAGGATTGAGGTCAAAGTTGTCAAGGATGGGACTGCCAAAAAGTTTCTTAGGCCTGTTACAGAAGTTGTTATGCTTCTAAAAAAATAAAAATAAGGACTGATAGGTTTAAAAGTTTTGCCTCAAGTATTGATATGTGGCATCTTAACAAATGCCAGGCGGGGAGTGTTCTGTCCTTTAATTTCTTGTAAGACAGGGATTTGTTGTTAATTTACTCTCAAACTGTTAAGCCTCTTATTTTGAAGGTGAGCTTGGGCAGGAAACAGGAAGTGAGCAATCTTGTTTAGTTTTCAGTCAGTCACATGTTAGAAATGTCATCTACTGCAATCTGCCTTCTGTTTATGCCATCGACATCACCGTCTGTAAGTTTTGATTTAATATTCAATAGTAGAATTTGTTAACAGTCTTATTTGTGGAGAATGTTTACAGTAAATGTGAAGTTTGACTGCTGCATGATGCCTATGGGTTTATGTTAGTTTACTTTAAAGTTAACAGAATTCTAAGTACTGTACAATGTTTTCTAACGATAGTAAACTAAAAGTAGGTATTTTATTTCTGTTTTACAGTTTTACTCCATGTTATATCGTGTACGTGATTCAGAGAAATAAAGCAGAGCTAAGGAAGCTACATCCTGACTCACATATTCATTCAACTGGAGTTAGGCTTTCTGCTGAATTGTGTTAGACACACACAAGGAGAGCAGAATACAGATAATAAAAGTGAAACATGAAAAGTATTATAGAAAAGATCAAATGAATGGTAATAATAAAATGAAAATAAGGATAAGTGAAATAAGAAAATAGAATGATAGCTGGTCTGAAAACTTAACAAATACTGGAAAACTTACTTAGATGGCACAGTAAAATTGAGTAGGCTACCTAGTACAACAGTTGACTTTGGTACGAATTGACCAGGCGAGAGCATGAAGCAGTTCAGTGTTTTACATCCAACAAAAACAAAAAAAGGGGCAGGTTTTCCCAGTGTTTGTAAAAAAAAAAAAAATCTTTAATTCAGTTGATGCTACTACCCATCAGTCTTTTTATACCGTCAAGAAACATATGATGGTTGTTACGTTCTAGCCTACCTTATTAAGTCTAGTTCCTTTTAAACAGATGACTCTTCATAAGTCTTCTAGTTCTGTGACTTCAAAATGTGCACGCGACATCTTATTTCATTTTCATAATCTTGGCTGGGAAAATGGTGGCACAATCTTCATGAAGTCACCTGGGGTATCTCCTCATTTTTCTGCACCTGTTCTCTTGGCCTTCCCATATCCACAGAATGTATAAACACAGGCGGCTAATACTATCCTCTCCAGTCCTATCTGGCTGGCATCCTTCCACCACCACTCCTCTCCTGGCAAGCCATCAGCATTATCACCATGCTGAAAGTATAATTGCAAGGCTCAGGTAATTGTCTGGGGTCTATACAGAAGCACAGAGGTGGTGCTGGCAGACTGAATGTCTGTTGAGCCACGATGAGCACATGCCACTTATCTGTCCCTTGCTTATTCATCCAGGTTTTGCTGCTTTGGTCAGTGTATTTGTCACAATGTCAGCACTCCTTGTTCCAGCCCACTCCTGGCCTCACAGGGGTGAAATCATTCATCTTTCTTTTCATCTCTCGACTTAGAAGCAATTCATCACAAGGCCAGAGACCTCCATCAATTATTCCAATGGGAGGAAGACTAAGAAAAGAGAGCCTTTTGAACGGCAAATACATCTTGATTTAATTGGAAAACAGGTAATCCCAGCACTCCAAGGCAGATTTCCCCAAAGATAGAACTGGAGAGATAACTGATCGAATAAGAGATAAAACGCCAAAAATCGAGAAGAAAAACTGACATAGGTCATAAGAAAGAAAATTAAAGTTTTATTGTTTAAAAGATTGATAGAAAATAATCAAAACCTGAAGGAGACTAACAACAGGGATGTTATCTTAGCTTTCAAGCAAAAAGAGAGCAGTAAGGAAATCCATTCATGACGGTTGAAAGGGCAATAAAGGAGGCTTAACCCATTGACCTCTCCCTTGGTAGGCCTTTATAATGACACTGCTTCCATTATTTACAACTCTTAAGAACTAACTCTGGCTCTTATTGGCTGTTTTAGCATCCTATTGTGAGAGTGTTTAGAAAAACTTTTGCCTCACCCTCTGCAGCTATTTCCCTTCTTTTTTCATCAAAGACAGGGATTCACTGACACTTCAAAAGAAATAACTAACATAAAGTTTTTGGAATGTTTCTTCTTTGGTCTGGGGATAGATTTAGGACTTAGGTGTTAATCAGTTAGGTTTAGGTAGATATATGTTGGTAATGGTTACGTTCGCATGAGATGGGTCTACAGAACTTACTTTGAAGAATAAAGCCAATTTATGCTAATGGCGTTGAAAGTAACTGCGTTACTAATGCCGTTACCTTGTTTTAGTAACGAGTAATCTAACTAATTACTTTGACTGTAACTTTAACGCAGTTACCATTGCAGACACCCCGTTACTGCGCGTTACTCAGGTGATAGGACTTGTGCGCGCCTTGTCATGAGAGAGGGGAGGATGAGAATGGCTGATGTATAGTGAGATTCCGTCTGTCAGTTGGGAAGGTGGGTGTTTCCGCTGGCGGGTATTAACGTACAGCACACGCAGAGAGATGGACAGTGAGGATGACTCCAGCAGCAAAACAGCGTTTTCCTGATGGAAATACCGGTGTTACGTCGAGCTGCGTTTCCCCATCACATACGGTTTCCCCTGCATCTCCGCACAGCGCAGGCGGCACGATTCACCGCGCAAGTGACAGGAAACGCGCATGCTCGCTAAAGGCGCGCAACAGTCGCCCTGTGCTCACGCTACAGGAGAACTATGGAGAGCGTGAACGATCAAATGATAGCCTATATGGAGAAAGGGAGAAATCTGGATGGATGGATGGATGGATGGATGGATGGATGGATGGATGGATGGATGGATGGATGGATGGATGGATACTCTGCCTTTTGAACCTACTGTATTTTTTATTTTAAACATTATTTGAAAGCCTTTGTGGCAGGGATGGAGATACATATTTTATGTCACACACAGAGTATACATCTAGGTAGATAGATAGATGATAGATAGATAGATAGATAGATAGATAGATAGATAGATAGATAGATAGATAGATAGATAGATGTTGTAGTATCTATAACAACCCAAACACACATTAGACATTAGACATCCCCAGTTATTAAGTTAATATTCTCACCAGATCTGAATGCCCTGTTAAAAAACTTCACATCGCGTTCTCCCCTGATGTCATTTACGTTGAGTTGCAATAAATGCAAAACTCTCTGCAGGTATTTGTCTTTGTCGTCCTCTCTATTCAGCTGGCTTTTGAAACACACGGCGAGAAGGTGGGGGCTGGGTGGTGAGGGTTATGGGGGCGAGAAATGCAAAAGTAATGCAATAGTTACTTTTACTAGTAACTAGTAACTTTTATTGTGGAGTAACTCAGTTAGTAACTCAGTTACTTTTTGGGAGAAGTAACTAGTAACTATAACTAATTACTTTTTCAAAGTAACGTGCCCAACACTACGTATGCCTTTACGGCTGTCTGTGTGGTCGTCCTTCTCTATTCGGTGCCGGGGTGCGCCATTTTTAAAAACCGAGGAACAATTACAATGGACAACTACAACAAAAAGTTAATCGTCTTTTTGCCAACTCCATTAACAGAACATGTTCCTCTTCAATGTTTAGCAACTCGAGATCCATCTCCGTGACCGTGATATGTTGCCTACGTGCCATTGTTGTTTTGGAAGATAAACACTCCCGCTGGGGCCGCCGAAGTTCATGAGAGTTCTCGAATAGGCTCCCCCTTGCACTTTGGCAATCTGGTTAAAGCCTTAGTTGAGTATGTATGTCCTGTGCTTAATAGGGTGACTCAGGATTGGGGTTAGGGCTTTGTGTGAGGATAAATGTTATCATGTTAGGTAAACATGGTAATGGTAGGGTGATATTAATTAAAGTGGTTATACTGCAGATTAGGGAACTGTTTCACAAAACAGGTTTGATAAACTCAGAGTCAAATCCTTGATTCTAAATTGATCAAGCCTGAGGTTGGAAACTCTGGGTTTTTGGTTTTACAATTGCTGGTTAGGGTAAGTTTGAACAACTAAGTAGATTCACTTGCAGTAAATTGAAACAGAAAAAATTGCAAGGGGCACTAAAAACAAATGGTTGTGAAAACCTATTTTGATGTGTAAAGGGAGAAAATAAATCCTGGTTCTCTAAAATTGTGAAAATGTAGGCCTGGTTTAGCAAAAATCCTGGAATTTGACTGAGAAGCACTGATACTGGTGTTGACACCAGACGTGGTGAAGAAATTATGATTTTTTTGTACGGTATTTAAAGTTAGTCAATTCGACTATTAGGATGAATCAAAATTGATAGTGATGGGTTAAACAAAAAACATAAACAAACAAAAAACATGCAGACAATATCAATGTTTTCAAACTTTTAAAATATAATTTATAATATAATCATGCTTACAACAGTTTTTATCACTCACACTCAAAATAAACTTTTTCTCATTATGGTATTTCTTTTATGTGATCAATCGTGGATATAGGATTCTTTGTTATCCTATTGTTATACATAAAGCAAACTTTATTATTCAAATTGTATTGCGTAGGACTGAATAAAGTTAATACTCTTCTTAAAATCTACCGAAATCAAAATTTATGATGGTCTGTTGGCCCAAATCAGAGCATAGCATAGTACAGAGACTGAGGTGAGTTGACATTAGTGTCTTCAAATTGTTTATTCTGTTATATAACCAAAGTAAACAGTCACATTTTAAATATAAGGGCCATATGCTTCGTTCATTTAGACAAAACTGTTTTACCCATGTTTTGGGCATGCACTTAAGTATTTTACATGGGGCTAAGCCACCGCAAAATAGGGTCCTAAAGATGTTCCTGAGGAAATGTATTTCAGTTATCATTTTAAGCCAAACTAATAAACATAAATACATCCTGTCATAGCCTTTTACAACCTCAAAACATAACAGGGGAAAACTGGTTTATGGCTTGAAAGGTTGTGTATCCAGGTATCCCTCTGTATTTAGCTGCTGAACTTTTAAAAGGTTAGAACAGAAAAAAAATGGCATTGCAGTGGCATTTAAAACTCAGGTTAAGAAAAAGATTGACAACAATATAAAATCGTCTCCTTGATTCACTTGATGCTTTTAGGCCGTTATGTTTTTGAACATAAAATCAAAATTTCTCAATGGGGAGGAGGTTGTTTCTTGAAACCTTTTTGTTCCATTATAAAAAAACAACAACAAAAAAACCCCAGCACTGGCCTTGCAGCTAATGCTGTTGGCTACTTCCAGTTGCTATACACTGAACAACAACTTTTCACTGTCAGTGAACTTCCACTTTTGAATTTTGAATCCATATTTAAAACCATGTATTTCCTCATAGTGCAACTTTTATTTTAATTGTTGGTAGGTAAATGGTGCTAAGACCCTCGACTGAAGAAAAAAAACAAAAACATCTACATAACATTACCCACACCTTGTGTCTGATTAAAACTTAAAGACAAAAATCATATTTTCCACTTTTGAATTTTGAATCCATATTTAAAACCATGTATTTCCTCATAGTGCAACTTTTATTTTAATTGTTGGTAGGTAAATGGTGCTAAGACCCTCGACTGAAGAAAAAAAACAAAAACATCTACATAACATTACCCACACCTTGTGTCTGATTAAAACTTAAAGACAAAAATCATATTTTCTAAAGTAAGGTTCTTTTAGTTGAGGAAAATATTCTTCTTGTATTCCTGCTGATTATATCACAGAAGCATACTTCAATTGGTAAAAGTTTTTCCCGAGTTACACATTTGCTGATGCTAAATCTGTGGGTCCATATTTGTGCAAAGAAAAAAAAAGATGAGCCTTTGTGCTTTCCTGTCATATGAAACCATGAAATATATCTTGCCACCATTGTTTGCAAAAATCTCATTTTGGATATCCTTTCACACTACATTTTAAATAGAAGACATTTGAGCTAAAATGTATGAAATCACTGTTGGTTAAGTATCCAACTTTTTTTCTATTAATATTTGACTTGACATTTATGCTGAAAGGTTAAGACACAAATTTAAATGCCAATTGTTCAAAACCTAGCTCCTATCCATTAATATTACATGCTTATTGGTCCAGAATTCATTTTAAGCTGATGAATATCACCATATAAGTGCATTTTCATTTTTCAAGCCATGGTTAGATTTAGATCAACGGTTTCTTTTAGAGGTATAAGATTTTTTTAAATTAGTAATCTATTAGCCAGTGCACATTGAGTTTTCTCCATCAAGGTCATCTTGTGAATTACTTTATTCTTCTGTCTTGTCATTTTCAACTTGCCCTTCCCTAGGGCTGAGCCTGTGGCCTCTGTGCACACTCCCCTTGCTACCAGCCTTTAGATATGTCAGCACTGAGATGGCACATAATCTATATTTTATAAGGCCTTGATATAATTGGTGGCAGTGAGGGAAGGTCATGCCTTCAGGGGCCTTATTCTTTCCCCTATTGGTTTCCAAGACGAACTGCTCCAACAACCACCCTTTGGTAGAGATTGTGGATTGGAACTGATGAGGAAGATTAGGCAGCCAGTGCAGTGTCACTGTTTTGAGACAAGTGGATTTAGAGTGTGCTGAATGAGCAGGAATTGCTCTGCATGTATTTACTTTGAAACCTGTGCGTGGGTTTTGATTTATGCAGCACGTATACACATTCTTGAGTTTTTGAAGCACAACAGAGGTTTTGTATATTTGACTAATCTTTGGTCTCGGAATTGTGGGAATAACCCTTTCACTTAGTTTGTTTTGGTTGAATTGAAATATATGATTTAATTTGAGTCATCTTAAATATAATGTTTTTCTTTTTTTATATCATTAATTAATTTGTTTTTTCTCATATAAGTACAAGTTTGATTTCCTCACCCTGCCTCTAGTTCCTTTAGCATCAAACTTGATTAGGATGCACCAGCTGCAAGACACTCAGCATATCTAGGTTGGCTCTGGTTTGCATGACATGGATATCTGTGCTGCAGTGCACTGTGCTGAGTTTAGTTTTACTGAGTTTTTCCTTGCTAGACAGAGTCAGTGGTGCGAGATCCTTGGATTGGCTAGGTCTACTAGCCTACCTTAATAAAAAAAATAGATATTCCAACAAGTTTTTCTTCAGGTTTGGTGGTCAGGCTTGTGTCATGTTGGGCTTTATGCTCAAGGCCCATATTGAGTTAGGCTGGATTCTGGGGCCAATCTATACTCAACTTTTCATCTCTTTAATTGATTGTCATCAGAGAAGTAGGTTGGATTTAGAATATGATCCCAAAAAGAAGTTGGCCTATATTAAACAAGACATTACAATATTATGCTGATGGAGTCAAGTGCACCCATCGTAGTAGTTTCAATGAATTGAAATATTCCTGTCTCTAACATTTCTAATAGAATAGATTCTAAGAGAATTGCACTAAGCCTTTACTATTGTATGCATTTTTTTATATTGCAGTGCAGTTCATATTACCACAATCAAGAATATTCTGCTCACTTAAGTCATTTTCTGCAGTGTAGTTCAGATTACTTTTGCAGTGCATTCATAAATGGTATCATATTTTTCTTTAAACAACAGTGACCATTTTTGGATGCAAAGTACTGCTTTGAACAATATATATATATTATACTTATATACTGAAAATATACAATATGTGCTGCTGTGGAAGTGAAAACATAATAAAAAAAACATTAAAGATATACAAGAAAATTAGCTGTGTCCCCATTGCAAAACTCTGTAGCAAACACTACAATATAGGATCTGATGGAATTTTCTGCGTTGACATAATGTGTTGTGAACTAATACTTTAAAAATAAACTGAATTGAAATTGAATTGAAATATCAAAAATTACTTTAAACTCTAACAAAATATGAAGCAATTAATTTCAAATACATGAGCTCTCTTGGCATTTATATGTGATCATGATTCAGCTGCAGCAGGGATTTTAATTTATGCTACTTTGAGAACAGATGATAAAGTACATCTAAGACCCTTTGCCCCACCAGCCTATTTATCAGCAGCTTCTGGTCTGAGCTGTTCATCCTCAAAGGTTGGTGAAGGGCATCTAGAGCCCATCATTTTGCCAGTTTGTCATCACCTCTTTTCCAGCCTCCCCACTCTCCTTCCTCCTGGGAGACAGAATAAACAGCTACTGCTGGCATGTTTTCTCCTAATCCTTTTTTTTTCTTCTGTTCAATGACATCAGTCCGGATAAGTCACATGTAATATAAAACAGGATTTTATAAAGACCTTTTTTGCTCAGATTTCATACTTTGAGACACATGTAAATGACAACAAGCTAGCAGTCACACCTCACATATCCCTGTGCATTGACCCAGCAATGTTCTTTCACTTTAGCAGTACTTTTCATAGTAGAAAACTGTAACCCCTCATGTCGCATCATTTTCTGGTCTTCAATAGTTTCCAGCTTTGTCATTGTCCATGTTTCCCATTTCCTAAGTGCATCCCACTCTTCCTTCGTTCTCTTTTGCATGTCAGCCTGTATTAAAGTTGCTGAAAGTCAACCACTTTTGACAACATTCAATGCTCTTGATGCATTGGTTACTTTGAAACTGGTTACTCAGTGTAATGTAAACAAAACGATATTTGAGAAATACACCTTATGTAGAGTCTTTATGATATCATTTTGATTTTGATAATTTACCACAGTTTTATATTGTTTAATAACCTAATCTGCCTACAGATTTGCAGTATAGATATTATGAGTAAATGCAAGGGCGTAGGTTTGATTTGAACTTTGGTAGGGACACTATTGGTCTGGTGTCATTGGTGCTATGCAATATGCATGCCCTTCTTTATGCTCGATGTGAGCATCCGTACTGATAAGAGGAATTCATTGTTAAAAGAGAAAAGCAACATTTTGCTCCATTAATAAAAATGTTATAAGCTCTACACTCATTAGATGCTGTTTATCAATGTTTGAAGTATCACCGGCTCTGAAGAATGTGGAATTAGGACTGTTTTCCACTTTGAAAATGGTTTCATTTGAACAACTAAGAGAGAAGGTAAATACAGTATTTTCTTTTGAAGATATAGAATTGTGCAGAGTTAAACCCCACTCTAATATTTGTACCCACTATTCTCTCTCTGTATCAAGCAAAATAATACATTCATTAAAATATTAACTTCACTATAAAAGTTGAACATCTGGGCTGTAGTTACTCTGTGTCGCCAATTTCATGTATTTCATCTGGGGCTGAAAAAATGAATCATATTAATTGATTATTTCAATAATCGTCAACTAATTTAGTAAGTGATTCATCATTAACTGGAGTATAGAGACTTTAAAACATACAGTAATATAAATGTAAAATGTGCCTTTCCCCACAGAGCAACCCACTTAGATAAAAGTCTCAAGGGATATTAGATTTTTTATTTTTTTTACTCAAAGCTGAATCCCTTCTTAAAAGCAGCTCATCTGAGGTTCTTCTGTTATGGTGGTTTAGCTCACAATCTGAACTGGGAATCGGAGCAGAACAGGTCTTTGTTGTCTTTATCTCTCAGCTCCCACTCCACAACACATTTGATAGAAGGATACTCACTCTTTACTGGTAATGAAGCAAAATTGTAAAAATAAAAACAAAAAAATGAAAACAGTAATATCCACTAAATATCAGTAAAAAGGAAACCCTCACATTTTCTCTTTTTGTTGGCTGTGGCTAAGAATCAGAAATGTTGATGGCTTACAGCCTTTATTTGCCCATTTTTCCAGCAGTCTTCAGAACTCCTGGCTGACTCAGAACATTTCGTTTTATAAAAGAAAAAAAAAAGGTTTTTGTTTTTTAGTGTATATGATAATCATTTTGTTTATTGGGACTAGTTTTGTAGCCTAATATTAATTGTTGTAACCGCTGCATTCTAGTGTGAATAAATTTTCAACGTTGTGCTCCAAGCACACGCTGACTAGAAAACAGCCAATCAGAGAGAGAGAAGGCGGAACTTAAGGCAGAACAACCAATGAGAGTTGAGTTAAACAGCGCAGCACAGTTCCATGCACTGCTACATGAAAGGGACAGGAGAGACCAGGCAGAGGAGCTGCGAGAGGAAAAGAAGCCACTGCTGCAACAACTGCTGCTGTAAATTATACACATGTTGCTCACATCCAATTATTGGTAGGGACAATTAGGTCGGTTCAAAATTTTGGTAGGGACATGGCCCTATGGTCCCTATGCAAACCTACGCCCATGAGTAAATGTGGCTATATTGTAATTTACTTAGTAATCAGTAGAACTAGAAAAGCCTATACTGTGAACATTCAGTCCATTTAATATTAACAAAACTTAAAAACATTTTTATGCTTTAAAACCCTGTAGCCTGAAAGTGCCACAAAGGTTCAATAAAATCTCTGCATATAAACAAGATAATGCTACTCACGCTGCAGTCTCATATATTTTTGCAGTGAGCAAAAACCAGAGGCGTCTGCTTGACATATTTAATGCTCTATGACATCTAATGGCTAGGTTAAGGGAGCTTCCATATACGTATATTGATGCATGTAGACATTAGTGATAGGTCGTGCCCATAAGCTATGACACTTTAAGCCAATACTCTGTAGCGGATTAGAGGAGCAGTCTCTTTCTGAATGGGAGCTGGCTCTTCCCCACGTTCTGCTCAGTACGTTCTACAACAGTGCAAATCATTCCTTTTTTTTCTAGTTAGTAAAGCAAATGTACCGCATCTGAAAAAGCAACATGAATCATACTTTAAAGATGTGTGTTTACGTAGGTGTTTTTATTTTCCTTTCTATTTTAGTAGGCCGAGGTAGAAATTAATATGTGTTTTCTCAAAAAAGGGTATGTAACAGGAAAAAAGATTCTGAAAAAACTTATTAAAGGGATACAAATCTAAACATAATGTGTATTTTAAAGGAATATTGGCTAAAAAGTACTTAGGAAAACTTCCAAAATAGTCTACAACAGAGGTCACCCCCCTGCCTGCTAATCCAGACCAACATGATTTAAAACATTTATAGATTACCGCTTGTTGTCCGACAACAATGTCTAACATCACTTCTCCTGTTAATATGGTAAAGCTGCCCGGAGTGCCGAAACAAGGCTACACATGATACCAATAAGCCAATGAGCTGTCAGTCTGGGTCGCTGCTGCTAGTTACTTTTAGACACAGCAGACAAACCTGTGGCAAGCTGGGCGATTGTAAGGAAGGAGAAGAAGACTGGAAGACCTTCGGTGATCTAGTGACAGAAAAGTGAAATGGTGTCCTCAAAGATGACCCTGCACATTTTGTCTATGTTTTGCTCAACCTACTGCTATAAAGCAGAATTCCCCACCATGAACATAATCAAAAGTAAAAGCTTAAGTGCTTGAGAATGGCTTTGTCACCATTCCAACCCAGGTTTAAAAGCCTCGCAGGGCAACCTTAAAGCCCACTGCTCTCATTAAGCTGTAAAAAAAAAAATGGTCAGTTCAGGTGTTTTATAAGATATGTGAATCAGGAAATTGTCTATATACCAAAATGTTTTTTTATTTTATTTTATTTTTTTTCTACTTAAAAATGCAATGTATAAGATGCATTAAAACCTGCTTTTTATTTCAGTGTTAAATTCTGTTTAAAGTAACAGATTATAATTAAAAATGACCTTTACTGGTTGACGAATTTCTGTAAGCGGACCCCACTGATTTTTAATTGGTTACCCCTGGTCTATAAGATAGCGGGTAGCATACATACAAACAGAATAACTGACTAAAACAAGATTTCTTTAATTGGTTATTATTCACCTTTACAGCATAATGTCTATTTGGCTTATAGTTGTAGCTTTAGAAAATGTCCCTCAGAATCTCTCTAATATATAAACATATTTGTGCTTATTAAACATTGGCGTCCCTTTATAATAGTCTCTCTTTACAGCTTAATTGCAATTTGCATGAGGAAGTTGAATTTGGCCGCTTATTAGCTTTGCTTCCCAATAACTCTGTCTAAAGCCCTTGCAGCGTAATTCACCAATCTTGACAAAACCACTTATTTTGCAGCTAGAACTGAAAATAACTGTTGTGGCTTAATTATTTTTTTCAATGTTTAATGAAAAATGCCAATAGTAATCATATTTAGGAAGGTGTTCAATTAATTTCTCTACACTGATTAATTGTGTGGAATTGCTTTAGCCACTGCTTGTGTTTAACATCAGTTTATTAGCTGAAAACATTGAATGACAAAATTCGCTGAAGGCATGCTACCAAAGCGGGAGCCTCAGACTGGAAATCCTGGTGAGAGTCCTTGTCTGACTTGTGGCCTCCTGAAGTCAACATGAGCGGAAGGTTTGTTTTAGACCAAATGGGAGGTTGGAGTCCAACCTTGAATGGATAAATGAGGATTCCTTTGACATAGTGCTGCACAGGCTTCTCTGTCAGAGACTGTGAAGTTTGGGTTGTTTGTCTTTAGAAGTAGGTTAAGGTCGTCTGGACCTCATCACTTACTGTAGTTTGGACCTTGATCCTTCTTTATACCTGACCAGCCTTAAAACATCCACACAGTACAAAATGTCATGACCTAACATTCAAACCTCTTATTTCTGCTTAATTCTCACATTTTTTGTTGTTGGTTCGTTTATTTCCCAAACTTTTTTCTTACCGATATACATTTATATATTCATGTAAACGAAAGATATTCTACTATTTTTCAGGATAATTCAAGTGTCCATGAGAAACATCTGACTAATTTAGTTAGTGGTGGCATCAAATAGGAAAAACTTAATAAACAAGTGATATTTTTCTAATTGAGAAAATGTAAAATCCAATGAAATAGAACTTGTAAGTATGTGCTTTCTTTTTGCTAACAATGGGCATTTTTTTTTTTATATTTGATTAACTTTTAACAGTTTAAGCTAATGGATTCGCCAAAACTTGCAATGTCAATGAGTAATTTGAATAATCACCACTTTTTTTTCACTCATTTTATCAATATCCTTTATATTAACACAAACACACCTGACTTAGAAAAATAACTGGAATGTCAGCTGTCTGTTTAAGTTGTTGTGTTTATTTTTAGACGTGGGAGATCAAAGTGGACAGCTCTGCCCCCTTAATTCCAGCAGAATGGGGCTTTTGAGGTTAACAGCAAGGCAGTGATTCATAGTTCAGCCCAAAGTCCCTCTCTCCCCAAGTCCCTCATAATTAAAGTTGAAGCATATGGCATTGTGACCACGTAAGCACAGAGGTATCTGCTAAGCTTGTCCGGCATTCTAGTCTGGTTCGGCAGGGATGGTAGTCAGTTTCCTTAGTGGAGCTGAAATTAAAAACATGTCACCTTGAGCTGTCATAAGCTACAGCTGGCAAGCTATCATCATGTCATCTCTGCTTATTGATAACTTGTTTGACTGTGTGGTCTGTTAGAGGTTAGGTTTGTACCGGCTAGTCTGACATTTGTAATTACTTATAGTGACGCTCAAAATTATTCATACCCCAGAAAGATTAGGTTTGAATTATTATCAGTCATAAAAGAGGCGTATTTCTAAAACAAGCAAGGAGAGAAGCAAATTTAAAAAGATAAATGTAAAAGATATATCAACGCTGTGTGGTGGAAAAAGAACAGGCCTGCTTTTGCCTTTTCTGTTTCTGCATTATATTAAAAAAATATGTCAAAAATTATTTAACTACTGTTGTAATTAGTTGTTATATTTGCCGCAAGCCTTTTATTTTTCTCCAGTGGTATTTGGAGTAAAGTTCCAAATAGTTGCTCTATATTTTTACATTTAGACCAATGTGGCTTGGTCAATGATGAATAAATAAAATATATTGTTTTAGGTCTAACCCAATCCCCCTGATCTTTTCATTATGTAGTGACATGTAACTTGTTATTGTGGGGATTTCTAAATTGTCATTAGTTTAGGTTTGCAAATCTAACCCCGACTAATCAGGAAATAGGGTTGCAAGTTTAGATGCATATTTCGCAGGAATTGGGGAAGCTCTTTTTATTTCCATCTTTTTTAATTTTGGGTAATGTTGACATGTTAAACTATTTGGTTACTAAAATGCACTTAAAAATAGAGAAGAAAATGAGTACTAAAGAAATAATTAATTTTACCATATTGGATGGCTTGCCTATGTTCATTAATTGGATTCAGAAAAATATTCTCACAATTTAATGCAAAGTTCTGCTATTTGGCTTTTTAAAGTTTGGCTTAATAAGTTTTTTTTTTTGGTTTTGTAGCTGTAAACAGAGATGATAAAACATTTGAAACATATAATTTTTTTCTGAACAGGACCAACACATTTTGTTTTTCCGCACCCCAGAAATATATTGAACAATAAAATGAGTCATATAATGTAAAAAATAAGTAAATAAAAAATACTGCGTACATTTTAAATTGTTTGCTTGTGAGCTTTTGACTTTCCATTTACATTAAATATAATCTTACTTATTATCTGTTTTTCACAGTTGGAAAGACAAGAGAGTATGTAACTGAAGTGAAAGAGGTGTATTTATAGTTACATTTCAGAAAATAAGTTTCAACAATAGAGGACAGACAAGCAAATAAGCATTAGGACTTTTATGTCTTGTAACTGTTTACAATGAGGAGTTTTTTTTTAAGGGGGGTTCTTAACTTCTGTCAGACAATGACATGCCCCTGCAATAAATTATCAATTTATTTTAATGCTTTGCTAGTAATGCCAGTAAACAGGAAGGCCTCTAAATGGATTAAAACATCCCCATTGTCTCTTTTTAGTGAAAACATGTTCTCAATATGCTACCGCTTTTACGGACAGACAAGTAAAGGCCTTAAGCAGGTATTATTTCCATCTTACCACCATACCAACAAAAAAATCCTTGAGCTGTATTCTTAAGAAAAAAAGGTCTTTCAGAATAAATATTGCACAACTTGAAAATATGGGACCCAGTTTGCTGTAGGCTGACAAAAGGAGAGCTTGCTCTGTTGCATTGCATAATCATGAATATACAAGTGCTGCAATTGTGGATGCGGCCAATTTCATCAAATAAAAGTTGCATGAAAGTCACTACAGTCTCTTAATGTGGCAGATCAACAACTAACAGGGACTTTATGTGAGAACATGGAATTTCTGGGCATAATTTAACATGATAGAAATGGCTGAATTATATGTTAAGCACTTTATAAAAGTGATTATTTCATACCAAGTATCAGTATTAGCACCTTCTTACCAATGAAGGTCGAGCTTCTGCAGTTTCTTTTTTTTTTTTTTTTTGTAATTTTCCTCCCAGAGAAAATTATTTTATCCCATACTTTATGTTGTATTCGGTTTGTTTTTTTTTTATTTTTTTTTGCACAGCCTTGAGGTGATAATTCTTTGTGTTTCATAAATTGTCACATGAACTGCCCAATATGGGTTTTAGAAACTACACATTATTGAAGTTGCTAAAGTGCTTCTAGAAACTCTCCATGTAAAATCCTGCAACATCAATGACTCATTATAATTCCTTTGAAAAATTTTAACCAGTCTGACAGTAATGAACTTTCTCTATAAAGTTCCTTGAGATGACATGTGAATTGGTGCTATAAATAAACGGAATAAAATAGAAAATATTACTGTATCTGCTGAAAGAAACTCGGGTTGAAAAACCCAGACTGATTTGAAAAAATAATACATTGGATTATATGATACTTTTGTACTTTTGAGACAGACATAAAAAAAAAAGAAGATTTTTGAAAACATGGCCATCTGTCTTGCTAAATGTTAAGTAGAAAACATTTTAAACAGTAGACCTTAAACAGCTGTTGGGGGTTTTAAATAAGACATGCTGACTTGCAGTTATACGGATTAATAAGTTGAGGTTGGAAAACAGGATTAAGGTTTGTAGTTTTAATAAATGTTCCATGTTCTCTGAATTTTAGCTTTTTAAATTTTTTAAAATTAGCTTTTTATAGTTCTAAAATGTATTATAATTTTGACCAAACAATTTTTGCTGTTTTTTTTTTTTTTTTATCTTATTAGAATGGTTCTTATATCTTGGAATTGCAATGTTGAAACATGTTTCAAATGTTTAAACAAATCTTATTTATCTTGTACATGCTGAAAACAGGTTTTTGCTAAAGTTAGATGAATCATGTTTTTTTCTATTAAGTTTCACTACAGAACTCATTACAGAAATGAAGGGTCTTTGGTTGACCGAGGTCTGTAACATTTTTTGTTTGGGCTTATCGTAAGTCTTCTCTATAGATTCCTTACTTAAAAGAGTATGAGGTATTGATAAAAAAGTAAACAAAAAAAGTTTACCTCTAAAGCTTAGATCTAACCCTTCTCGGGAATATCTGCTCATGTTTCTGTGACTTAAAAATTTTTTTATGTTTTGATCAGGTTTGTCAAGAAGAAGCGTAATCAGAGCATTGGTAACTTTCATTTAGTTTCCTTATTTGATTAGAGGACGTGTTTGCAAGATAGCTCTTCTTGTTAAATCCTCATATTTCTCAGTTTCCTCTTTTTCATAAGAAAATCATTCATTTCGCAGACTTATCCAGGAGTGAAATGGAGCACAGACGTGGCTGGTTAATGGAGTTCTATGTGCCGTAAGATTACTTTCTTACCTGAGCTCATTGTCATGAATCTTTTTTGGAGGCAAATGACTAAAATAACAAACCACTTCCTACCAAACCTACAGACAGAACTATTTAGACGAGCTGTTGTTTCCGTCGCCTCCGAGCTGTCACTGTCAAGAATCGGCAAGCTGTGCATTTGTCAGGTATTCTGTGCCCTGCTTCCCAATGGGACGGAGGCACAAATGTTAACAAGAAAACTCAATTTACATTCCCCTAGCAGTTCATTTTGAACAGCAGCAGTAATGGTACGACTTTTTTTCTCTCTTTTTCCCAATGGAAATCACAAGTAAGATTGACTTTTCTTTCCTTTAATTTTTTTTTACACAGGCGTCTTTAATAAGTAAACTGCACAATGATTTTTTTCAGCATTCCCACTAAAATGCAGGCATCATTATGCAATATTTGATACTGTTGTATGGACTCCATTCATAAAGAGAATTTATGTTATGTTTAGCATTTAAATGTGGAAAATTGCTAGTCTTATTGCAGATCAATCATAAAGCATGTTGTGGTAAAGAAACTGCATGACCTGGTAAAGTTATAGAAAAAAAAGCTCATTATAGGCAAAAGTTTTTCATCTTTTAAAAAATGCACATTTATTTCTCTAAAACTGTGCTAGAAAAAAAGTGATGTCACTTTTTAATAAAATCATCTGGGTCATTCTCATTAAAATGTGTAGATCTTTCCCCCCCCCCCAGGATTTACAGTATTAAATTCTGTTGGCAAGCCATCTGTTTATGTTTTTCGTCTGATAGCCTGTGTCTTTATAACTGACTTCTTCCTTCTGATAGATGGCTTCTTTTAAATTGCAGCTCCATGAATAGCAGTTTAATGTCAAGGTGACAAAGTTTAGTAAGATTCTACTTTTGATTTATTTGTGAGATGCTTCAGTAATTGCGTAGTCAAATCTGGAAGAAGATTAGTTCTTGTTAGTACAAATTTAAGTAGTTCATCAGAAGTACTAAAATATATGATAATTCAGATGTACCAGGCAACATCAGTCCTTTCTGCTTGCATCTTGCTTTTTTTTATCCTTTTCATTTAATTTTCATTTCACAAAACAAATAGCAGACATCTCCAAGATCAAAACTGAAAAAAGCGCTGGGCTCTCTTCTCACCGGTTAAATTATTGTTTTTTTCCCCTTCTTTCTTTTTTTTATGTATTTGCATTAAAAGGGCAAAATACTCATCAATGTTTTTTTTTATTGTCTGAATTTATATGAAGTGTTTTACTTTCAATTACCTTAATATTAATTATTTTAGTAAATAATAAAAATGTCCTTTTTTATCACAGGGAAAATGAAAACCATATTATTCCCTTGACTGCCTGAAGGTTTATGGTTCAGTGCAACAATACATTGTCCACCTTATAAAGGAGAGTGGTTTTAATTAGGATTTGCTATTGGGTTCCCTTAGTATCCCTTAGGTTGGTGTTAGAGGTATGGGTCAGCTGAGTCTATTGTTAGCATATGACACAAAAAAAAAATAATAATAATATAAAAAAAAATAATTCATGGGCTTTAAGTAAACATAATGACAGTTTCTGCCAGCAGGAGAAACATGTCATTTATAGATCTAGTCAATTGAGTCAAGAAGCCAATAAAATGCTTCAATTTGCTGTTTTTTTGTTATTAACAATGCACTTTTCATTTTCTCTAGTTGATGAATGTGGCATTATTAATAGAATGCTGTATATCTTAGATTTTAGTTCAGACATTAAATATTGTTATAACTTCACTGAAATAGATTATTTTTGCTTGCTCCCATCCTCGTGGTTTTATTTTTTTATATGAGGTATTTTTAAAAGCCTTTGTGGGCCACAGCAGCTGTAAGAGACCAAATAAGTGCATTTAACATTTTCCTAGCTGCTTTTTCTAATAACAGCTTCTGAGGCTTCACAAGAAACAGTAAGACATATTTTGGAGAAAAATAATAAGCTCAATATGAACGAGGAACTATTTTAGACGTTTCTCTTCCATGTTGAAGTCCTGGTGAGGACTTTTTAGTTAAAATACTGTTTTTTTTTTTTGGTGTTTGTGTGCTTTCCACATCCACCATTTCTTTTTTTAATCCTAATAGGTTATTTTGCTTTTTTGAGATGTTTTAAGAACAGTTGTGTGTAGCTACATCAATGCATTCAGCTCATAAAAAAGTATCCTTGCTTTGTTACCGTGGTTTTCTTCTTGTGTCCAACATACAGTTAGTTTCTATTGCTCCCTATATCTTTAGTAAGTTTTTCCCCTTAATCCACCCAAAATAAATATAATTTGCCTATTGTAGACCAATGTACCATATATTTATCTTACTTTGAAGAGTCTCACATGTACAGTTTGGTAAATATCTTAATCACTATAAAGATTAAAAACCTGACTTTTTTTCTAATCTTCACTAATATTTAAATATCATTGTAGTTCTTCCAATAGAGTGCAGGGACATGTGAATGTGGGCCATTGTTTCTCTATCCACAGTAGTACAGTTATTTCCTCAGATATGTTTGTATATATTTATGGCACTTTAAAGTCACTTCAAAATAATGTTTCACTTTAGAAAGTTATAGGGAATATGAAATATTGGTTACTGGTCTAAGAGCCGATGCAAAATAAAGGGTTGCAGCAACAGCTACAGTAATTATTGGGGGTGAATACAGGAGGAACATTTTGAGAGAGACATTATTGGTTTAATTTAATTATGCATTCAACATATATCAACAAAGTTTTTTCCCTCAACTATTTAAAGATAAGTAAAAAGGACTTTCTAACCTGAGAAAATGCTTGCTAAAAGCAAAGATCAGTTTCAAATGAGCTACTAAAATTGTTTTTTATTTAAGTTATTTTTCTAATTTTGTATTTTTTCAGTTTTGTGATGTACTGTTCGCACCATGTAACTAACAAAAACACCGTTCAAACATCGTGCGTTGTTCTCAACTGTTCGAGTTGTACAATATATTTTATGATACCATTATGTACATATTGTTAATTACTGACACCCAATATGAAAAAGATGTGCGCATGGACACACATGTCTACTGAAATGTGCATTGCTTCCTAATAAAAAGTTAGTAAAAAAAAAAGTAGCTAACAACTCACTGCCCCCAAATCCATTCTCACCATGGCATTACATGGTTTGTTTTTGTTCATTTGCCTTAAGTTCAGTCTCCTAAAAGCCGAGATTCCTATAGTTCAATTATTCAGTGGTAAAAACTAATTTTAAGGCACACCACGGACTTTGTGACCTAAAGAGTTGATGCATATGAGTTATTTTAAATGATTCCTCAGGCCAATATACAGCACTTACAATATATAGACACTATCAATGCTACGATCGGCGCTCCCCTCCTGAACTACCGCCCATGTAAGTTGGGAGAAGATGGACCATCGTTGGCCAGGTCATGTGACCTGGAAGAATTTATTACTTTATGGCCACATGCTCTTATACAGGTGCTGGTCATAAAATTAGAATATCATGAAAAAGTAGATTGATTTCAGTAATTCCATTTAAAAAGTGAAACTTGTATATTATATTCATACATTACATACAAACTCATATATTTCAGATGTTTATTTTGTTTAATTTTGATGATTACAAATGACAACAAATGAAAATCTCAAATTCATCATATCAGAAAATTAGAATATTACTGAAGACCAATAAAAACAAAGGATTTATAGAAATGTTGGCCAACTGAAAAGTATGAACATGAAAAGTATGAGCATGTACAGCACTCAGTATTTAGTTGGGCCTCCTTTGGCCTGTATTACTGCAGAAATGCGGCGTGGCATGGAGTCGATCAGTCTGTGGCACTGCTCAGGTGTTATGATAGCCCAGGTTGCTCTAATAGTGGCTTTTAGCTCTTCTGAATTGTTGGGTCTGGTGTATTGCATCTTCTTCTTCACAATACCCCATAGATTTTCTATGGGGTTAAGGTCAGGAGAGTTTGCTGGCCAATTAAGAACAGGGATACCATGGTCCTTCAACCAGGTACTGGTAGCTTTGGCACTGTGTGCAGGTGCCAAGTCCTGTTGGAAAATGAAATCTGCATCTCCAAAAAGTTGGTCAGCTGCAGGAAGCATGAAGTGCTCTAAAACTTCCTGGTATGTGGCTGCGTTGACCCTGGACCTCAGAAAACACAATGGACCAACACCAGCAGATGACATGGCATCCCAAACCATCACTGACTGTGGAAACTTTACACTGGACTTCAAGCAACGTGGATGAAGTGCCTCTCTTCTTTTCCTCCAGACTCTGGGACCTTGATTTCCAAAGGAAATGCAAAATTTACTTTCATCAGAGAACATGACTTTGGACCACTCACCAGCAGTCCAGTCCTGTTTCTCTTTAGCCCAGGCAAGACGCTTCTGACGCTGTCTGTGGTTCAAGAGTGGCTTGACACAAGGAATGCGACAGCAGAAACCCATGTCTTTCATACGTCTGTGTGTGGTGGTTCTTGAAGCACTCACTCCAGCTGCAGTCCACTCTTTGTGAATCTCCCCCACATTTTTGAATGGGTTTTGTTTCACAATCCTCTCCAGGGTGCGGTTATCTCTCTTGCTTGTACACTTTTTTCGACCACATCTTTTCCTTCCCTTCGCCTCTCTATTAATGTGCTTGGACACTGAGCTCTGTGAACAGCCAGCCTCTTTAGCGATGACCTTTTGTGTCTTGCCCTCCTTGTGCAAGGTGTCGATGGTCGTCTTTTGGACAACTGTCAAGTCAGCAGTCTTCCCCATGATTGTGTAGCCTATAGAACTAGACTGAAAGACCATTTAAAGGCTTTTGCAGGTGGTTTGAGTTAATTAGCTGATTAGAGTGTGGCACCAGGGGCCATCAATTTTGAACCTTTTCACAATATTCTAATTTTCTGATATGATGAATTTGAGATTTTCATTTGTTGTCATTTGTAATCATCAAAATTAAACAAAATAAACATCTGAAATATATGAGTTTGTATGTAATGTATGAATATAATATACAAGTTTCACTTTTTAAATGGAATTACTGAAATCAATCTACTTTTTCATGATATTCTAATTTTATGACCAGCACCTGTATAGTCACTGGCTTTTGCTCTACTATTTTTCCACATGCTCAACCACTGGTTTTTGCTGAGGCAGGGAAAAAGTTTAAACCTTCTTAGGAGGCTAAACAAAGAAAATGTGGAAGGGATAATGCCCGAGGAAAAACAAGAGTGGATCTTAGAAAGGAGTTTGTTCGTTGCGCAGGCTGAAATAAGAAGCTTGATGTAAAACTGATTCTCTTTTCTTAACTTTATTAATAGAAGGGTAACTTATCACTTTGCCCCTAGTATACAGTCATATATCTTATTATTTTGATGTTTAGTAGAAGCAAAATATGGGCAGTTACAGGTATAGCATCTAGGGGTGTGCAAAATAATCGTGATGATGATGCATCGTGATTCTAATTTTCGTGATCTACTGCATCGATTCTTGATGCCAAGAATCGATTATTAATTTAAAAAAATTAATAAATAAAATTGCATGAATGGTTGGCGAACATCAGCCAAAAACAAGTGTAATACCACTTCCAGTCCAGTAGATGTCGCTGCAAATGTGTTGACGCACGCTGCCTTGTGTCACAAGCATTTCCCGCCACGGGATACTGTGCCGAGTCATTCAAAAACAAAACATGGAGGAGAAAATATTGCAATGCATCGCAATAATTCAAGTATCGTGATGCATCGTGATAGAATCGCATCGTGGCCTGTGAATCGTGATTCGAATCGAATCGTGACTTCTTTGGCGATACCCACCCCTAATAGCATCCCTAGTGGCTAAAAGTTGCACAGTGTGCCTTTAAGTGTAACAATTTGTGAACAATGAGGAAAAATTAAAATCACCCTTTTGATTTATTTATTTTGACAAAACTGGCAATGCTCAGTTTAGGAGCCAGAAATCGAATGTATATGTCAATAATCAAATAAGATGGCATACTTCCTTATAGAGAATCAAAACTCCAAAGGCTCACTTTGTGTGACAAACGTGGTTTTAATTTAAATGTGCTTCTTTGAAAAATAATAGAAAATTTATATACTATATATTCTTCCTTTTAGAATCTCTTGCTTAGCAAAGTATGAAAGAAAGTTTGTAACCACACCATGACACACCATTATCACAGAATACAAAAACCAGGGAAATAAACAGATAAGTCTAGAAAAAAAATGTAGTGTCAAACTAACTATCCTAGAGCTTGTTCTCAGGACAGGGCTAAGAAGAAAAAAACATAGCTTGATCCTATATCTGTTATATTTACGAATAATAACTGTTCAGGTTTATTGTTGTAACCTGTAGCATTTGCATTGCTTAGCTCTGTATGTCAAGTTGTCAACATTTTGTTTTCAAGTGAACTCAAAGGTGACAATTTAACCATCTGTAGCTGCTGGTGGAAAAACATGTTACGCTGGTAAACTTGACACATTTGAAGCATCAGGCTCCAAATAGAAACAGCCTGAAGCTTCTCATGATATTGATTTATCCATAACCGCTAAGAGGAATGTGAAACATTATGATGACAGTTTGTTTATTATTATTCTATCAAAAATCAGAAACTAGAAGCAAGAAATGTTACTTTAAAAATATATGTAAGCATATTTGATCTCATAGCATCTGTGATTCATAGTGTTTTCAAATTGTCAAAAGCTTTAAGCAAAAGCTCTAACTTGCAGCACATGAAACTGTGTTATAAATGCTCAAAATTATATTTATAGATGCAATACAAGAAAGGTAAATCAGTGAAAGCCAACTCTCTTCTGGAGAAACTACAACATTTAAATTTGTTTAGCCTTTTTACTCAAATAGTTTGATGGTTTCTAAAGGCATGTTTGACAGGCATTGCTGTTTCTGTTGGAAAAACTCTTAAAGCAGTGATCTGTTTGACACGTTCCTGTTACTTTAATTATTCAACATGTCAAAGAACTTAACTTACTAAGGTACAAATGTTTGAGAATAGAAATAGCTCCAAGAAGAGGGGAAAAAATCACCTTGGTGATTATTGAATGGACTTGGAGAGAAGATGCTGAATTGCGAAGAGGTACAGTAAGAGGCATGGCGATGTTCTGACAGCCATATTTGTTCTGTCTGTTCAGCCACTTAAAAGAAAATGATCCTTATTTATTCCGTGCCTTTATCTTTTTCACAGTATGGTTTTGATGACACATTTTTTACGCTTTCCATTTCTGCAAAAAGAATCAGCTGTCTTTTGGGGCAAAGCCCTAAAATTGCTGCTTCTCTTAGAGTCCCGGGCAGCAGCTGTACTGGGAGAGAAAGTGAACTTGGGATGTTTGCAAAGTGAAGTTCAGTCAAATTAATCATTCTGTCAGACAATGAGAGCAGAGCACCCCAGGGCAAAAAGGGAGACAAGGCCTTTCAGTAAGAAGAAGAATATGCTGTGCTACTGTATATGTTTGGGGCTTGTTATTCATTTTTACTAAAGGAGGCGGCGATGGGGAGGTGATGTAGTGGTGCGCTTTCACTTTCTCTGTGCTGGTGAAGATCTCTACTGGTCCGGGGAGCCATTTCCCATAAGAGGGGATAAATGTGTGCAGCTGAAGGTGAGGTCAATGCAGGAACATCACATTTAGAGCCTTATTCATCAAGTTCATCGGTGGTGTCAGGCTTCTGCCAAATGCTGGATTTTCTGAGCACTCTTACAAAGAAACTGTTACTCGGTTTCAATGCATCTTCACATCTGATTTGTGTCTGTTAGAAACTTGTTTATCTTCCAGAGAGAAGCATACTGCTCCTTAGCTGCAGTGTTAACAGAATTCCTCCAACTTCCATTCGACTTAGAGCAGTAATCTAAACCTTTACATAAGTGTCTGAGTTAATTATACACGCTTTCCGAGGTTCATGTTAATAACTGATTCTTTAATTATAAGCTTGTCCCCCTGAGTCAATCATTTCTTGAATGAGTACATATCAGCTCTTTGTCCTAATGAGGTCCTTTCAGCCTCGCATTTCTTAGACAAGCTTATAACGAGTTCAACATTAGAATCCCTGTCATAGCTGATGTAAGAATAAAAAAATAGATATTGCAACTCCTTTAAAGAAATACTTTAAAACACTTGTAAAGTTCTTTCCTGAAAATTAACAAGCCCCACAAAAGCCCTTTCTACAATACTCTCTTGTTAAAAAGTACAAAAAATGTAATTTGTAATCAAATCTTACTCAGAGATGTTAGATATATAACAAATGAAATATACTACCTCATTTTCACTGAAATTTTTATTCTCTAACTATTTCATTATGTCACTAGATGTGGGTAGTTTCACATCAAATAGATTTAACTAGTGAAATGAATCCTAAAACAAAACTATTTGGGAGTTATTGCCTAAAAAAATGGAAAATAACACTTATTTGAAACAGTACTGGTCAGAAATGTTCAGATTACGTGTATGTTTCCTTATTTTTTATTTTTTTTCACCTGTCATACCCATTTTAAAAAAACAAACAAAACAAAAAAACTATCATGCTTAAGTGTATTTTAACCTAGGTAGACTGACATGATGAAAAGATACAATAGGAAGGTTTTATTGACATGAAAATTAGTGTTTTGCACTAAGACCCCAGGGGAAGAGGTCAGTACTGAAGGAAATTGATCTGGATGAGCTGGAGGATCTAGGTTATGGATGTCTTTCCCCCAAGAGTCTGATGCTTGCTATGTAATGAAGGTTGGAGAATGAAGGAAGTCTAGTGAGAAAAGTATGGAGAAGGGCGTAAGAGTGTTGCTGTTCGGCTGGAGAGCTGGAAGGTCTGTTGATTTGGACTTTAAATCTAGAGTGTTGAATGATGATAGGCTAACGTGAGGCCTAGCAGCTGCGTTGATTGGCTGGAGCTCATGAAGGGGCAATTGAATTTACGCCTGGGTTCATTTTTAGGAAGCATAACTTCCACAATATTCATCATGAAAATCCTTCCTTTCATTTCTGCCAGTGCCTAAAAGCTTTAACTGCAAGGAAAACATTCAGATTTGACAGTTCCCAGGTACAGTGAAAAAATAACAAAGCCAGCAGCAAAGCAGGTTGCATGTTTTCCTTTTTCTTAACCTCAATTACCCACAGTTTTTGGGAGAGGGTATTTTCTTCCATATATATTGCTTGAACAGCTGTTATCCTTTTGAATGTGAAACTATCTGTTATGGCTATGGAAATATACTCGAATATGAATGGGTTTTCTTATAAAGGCATAAATAATACATGAGTTAAAACTGGGCAAACTGATTCTGAGTATAGTGTTAAGGTGAAAAAATGCTTTGAAGAGAGCAGCCAGCAGTCAGCTGCATTGTGTTTGCCAACATTACTCCGCAAACACAATGCTTGCTCTGATGCAAGCCTTGAGCTCATTTTTCTTTAACTGTCTGAATATTGTTAAGATCTTGACCATCTGAAATAATAGCAAGACTGATCTGAGACAGGGATGAAGAAAATTTTCATCTAAATATAAGAGGATATGAATCCCAACTACTGATTCTACTCTCAATCCTATTAAAACAGTCATTGTAATTTTGTTTGTTCACATCGCAGCACTGTATAAACATATCCACTATATGGTGTGATGATTTTTTGGGGATATCTTGAGTGAAACGGTTCAAAAGGAGGGCGGACCTCGAACAATCCATCTATCAGTCCTCACTAAATTCTGAAACTCGTCAATAGAGAGCTATGAGATCAATAGAGCTATTTTATTAGCAGATCCAATGTTGTTTCTAGATCTAGAGTCCTCTGGTTTGCAGATATTAATCACCTGTAAATATATTTCCAAAGAAGCCCATCAGTATAATGATATTTTAGTAATGGTTAATTCTATCTTTCCATCTTGTAGATCAACTTAACAATAAATGGTTCTTGGTTGCTGGTGCCCATCTCTTGAGTCATTGAGCAAGAGCTTCTGTATCCTCTGAGTAGGTTTACCTTTCATTATAATGCACAAAGAGACACACTGGTGAAACAACCCCCCTTACACAGATTTAACACTAAGGGCAATTTCACAAAGACTATTTCATTTATCTGCAGATTTTGGGGCTTCTGGTAGATGGTAGTTTACAGAGATGCAGAATCATCCAAGGCCAGGATTCAATCTCCCAACCTTCTTGCTGTAAGGAAACAGTAAACTGTATCATCGGATTTGTACAAATTCGAATTGTCCTATTTTATTTTATTTTTTTAAAGAAAGTAGAATTAATAATAATAATATGAATAATCTGAATAATAATCCAATACAGTCTTTTGGATAAGCTGACAAAAAGTGACCATATTCATGAAATCTTTTGGACCAAAATATAAAGTACTACATTACATCCTTCCTCATTCTGCTGGCTACTGATACATCTTTATTTTTGTGACACTCCTACAAGCCAGCACCCACTGCTGAAAATGGCAGACTTCTTTTTCTTTATTCATCATCATTCGTCTCCCTTTCACTTTCATACGGTACATGTACCTTTAAAGCTCTCATGCATCAATTTATCTCACTCACACACACCCAGAAAAATCTTTGAAACACACACACAAAGTTCTTATCTTTTACTTCCTTTCATGTGTTTTCTCCATCCCCTCTTTCATTTCTGTGGTTGGAGGACGGCTGTCTACCACCAGCATCATTCAGATCCCTTCTGGATGTGGTTCTGAACACGGTGGGGGCAGTCAGAGTGATATATGGCCGTAATCCCAATGCTGCAGCATGACACGGCTGTCAGTTGCCATGGGAGACTACATGATTTATACTCTGCTGCTGTGCTTATGGTTTGATAAAAGTGACGTTAAAGGTCTGTTCCTGGACCTGACAACATTATTCGCTAAGCCATACCATAAATGGTGCATTGGAATATTTTTCCCTTTTTCCAGCTATCATCATAATACAGGTTTCATCTTTTCCCTTCACGTTTGGTCCAGTTCTACTATTTTGAATCTTAGTAAAGGCGGATTTGTCAGTTAAAGTTCTCAAAAACTTCTAGTTCTCTCCTTCTGTCATTAATGATTAGGGTCAATTGTTCCTGTCATCTGACATTGTGGGATGTGTTTCATACACCGCTGACTTTGATTTTAAAAGGTCATTGGTCAAAGCAGCGCAGAGCATGTATAACATCTGAGGGCTGAGCTGTGCATCAAAATGAAAAACATTTATACACAGATGGCTACTTCAGGCTGAAGAAATGGGTATTATTGATTTTGGCGGCAAGAATATTGTTAAATGAGACAAAATCAATACAGATAATTTACAAGGCTGTAAAAGAAATACTGTGTTAAAGCAACATAAGATATATGCCAACGTATTTCATATTGTTGTTTTGAGGTATTTACGTGGTGATATAGCTTCACAGAATACAACGATTTTTTTTTTTTTTAGCAAAATTAGGACTCACGATACAGGACAAAATGAATTATGCAAATAAGCTTTACAAAGTCTGTGATTTTATTCCCTCCAGAAACGCTTTCACTGAAAATAAATAGGATGCTAATCAGTATACTTTAGCATTATGATTAAACTTTCTAATCCCTGCACTAAGAAAATTAAACTACTAATAATTTTCTGTTGCAAAAAGAATAAAATTTTCATTCTGAAACGAAACATGAAACAGATTAAAGTTCACCCTTTTAAGCATTTATAGCTTGCTGGAGAATATTTCCATGCTTTTTCGTGTTTAGCTTTGTTTTTAGTCTTTAACATCTCATTAGGGAGTGATGTGCAGCAGCTCTTAACGCCTCCACATAATCATGGACCATTAATTTTTGCTGTCTGCAGTCTTATCCAGATTTGGTAATACAATGTCAGTTTTAGAATTTCCTCTTACCAAAAAAGCAAAAAAGAGCAATAAAACAAAATATTAAAACAATGAAGTAAAAGCCTACCACCAAATAGGTATTGATTAAACCAATTCAGTGCACTAAGGTGAAAGTCAAAGGCTAGATTATTTATTGTACCATAGACTATTGTACCATTTAAGACTTTCATTATAATCATGTTTGAATAAAAATGTATTTGATAAAACTACAAACTTCGATGTGACTCAGGAATTTTATGCGGTAGACCAGCTTCAGTTATAATGGTTCTCTTAATGTTGACATGCCTTTGCATTTAGTTCAATTATCATCTAGTTTGTTCTTTTAAACCTTGGTCTATGTTGTACGGGTTTCTAGTGTGTGTAGTGTCAGTTTCTGTGGAAGTTACACTCATTAAAAGTCAGGGTATTGGTGGAATTGACCCTTTGGCTCTCTGCTGCCTGGGCTGCAGCATTTCACCTGCCTTGGTGAGCTGATGTTAGTCTTAACAGTGCAAGTTTCACATTTCCACAGCTCTTTCCTCTTGTATATGTGGAAATTTGCATTAATTTTAAAGACACTGTTTTCTGCGACTGTTACGCTCATTAAAACTAAGGTTATCGGAATAGTTCCATAGTCATTTTTTGTTTCAGTTTAACCATAGTCTGTGCTGAAATGTGCTTGGGAGAAAGCCCAGATGCCAATCAAAGACCATTATGCTTACTTTGTATAAGCGTATTGGTCTATTTTTCAGCATAAACGTGACTTTTTTTAGCGTTACGGCCAGCAACGCTGAAGTACGCCAGCAAGAACCCTGACATCCACCTCCGTATAAATACAGTTGTGCCTTAAATATGAATAAACTTTGTGATGAAGTACAGGAAAGTCACATTGTTACAGTTTAGAGATAAACATGTGAAGAAGTTTAGTAGGTAAGTGTAGTTAGCTAATTAAACAATACAAAGAAATGGAAACGTCAAGGACATGGTTGCCCTTGGAAACTGATATGCCATGCTAGGAGACCTTTCAGCCAAGATGGCCATTTTGGCAGTGGAGATGTGCCTGAGGGGTGACAAGCTGTTAACCAAAAACATGTTTATCGTGTACAAGCATATGCAAGAATGCAAAAATAAAAGGATGCACTATTCATGTCTTACTACTGTTTGCATTAAATGTTTTTCTTTGTGCTTTATCACAGTTGGAAAAAAGCGTTCTTTTTACACCTCTGCTAGTAGATGCTTTGTTTTATTATATTTTATTTGACTCATGATCACAAGCAAAAAAATCAAGCCTCTGGTCAGGTTATCTTTTTATGGTGTATGCTCAAATGCCCATAAGTTTGATGAACAGTTTTCCTGAAAGATAGGTAAGAAACACCCAAGTCAATTTTTTTATAATTGCATATGAACCAGATCAACCCACCTGCTCTAACGATCCTCAGGGGGAATATCTACTCTATCAAATGTGTGTGCACTAGCCCATTGCCCTCCTGAACATCTCCTTTCATGGTCTGTCCTTATCAACCAAAGAATAACTTAGCAGTACTTATTTACATTTTAAAAGTCTATTATCAGAGCAATGAGGCTACAATGAATGTTAAAAACCAAAGTTCACTGGATACATAAACACTTCTTATGTGTGCACAGCAAGTGAAAACTATGAAACACAATTCCATTTGGTGAGGAGATCATAAAGCTTTGCATTTAACCAACAGATAAGATGATCCTCTTAGAAGTCAAAGCTGAAAGATAATTGTCTATTATACCTTCAAGCTTGATAACAAAAAGACATTTGTTATCGTTGGATATGACTGTGGCCCTTTAAGAGGCATGTTGCTGTCAATGCAGGCAGAAGATTCTACAAATAATCTATTTTAGGGATTAACTACCATACAAGGCATGATTCTATTTTTTATACTTAAAGCTATTCATTAATATTTGCTTAAATAAACTAAAAAATGGTATGTTAGTAAGTTTGCGGTTCTAACATGACAATATATGAAAGGTTCAAAGGTATAGTGCCCTGAATCTTTGAATGAGATGAGCTTTTTGTCTATTTAACATTACACACTTGCCATCTATTCACTCATCTACGTCAGATGTTATAGATGTTATTTTGATTTAGTCATGTTCTGTCTTTATAGTCTCTCATGTAGATGAGAAACTCTCTATCTAATACCCCTTTGATCTAACACTGACATTATCCGTGCTTCTGTCTCATGTCATCTAATATAGTATTTAGTATAGTACAGCCCTCCCCCATTTGTATCGTGTAATGTAAACCAGAATGAAAATATGCCTCCAACCTTTGATCTAAATCTTCCCCCACTATTGAAGAGTAAATATAACATAATTGTGAAGCTTAGAATCTTTTTTTTTCTTCTTCTTCTTCAGAATTTACCCATGGGGGTAAAACTTATAGCCTGACTTAGTCCTACTCAATTCTAGTCAGAATATGAGTCTGATACTGCTCCATAGAGCTGTGATTATGGGGCGTGTTTCGAACGAACCAGGTAAAAAATGCCTCTGCACTCAATTGGATAGACCTACAACCAATAAGAGCAATGGAGTGCGTGACGTATGTTAAAGCTACAGTGTGTAATAATTACAGGAATATACAGTCAGAAAGGCAGAGCCAACAAACTAGCGATTGCGAGATCGCCCATTACGCTCTAAAGTAACTACGGCAAGTTGAGAGAGATGAACTGAGACGGTACTGAACAATAGATACTAAATACTACTATAGATACTTATAAATACTATCTGTAAAATGATCTATGTAAACAAACCTCATCACTTGAGAAGGTAGGTGATGCGGATGTCGTGGAAGACATTTTGTCCCGTAACGCTCGCCGTACTGTTGGGGGGGAGAAGCTGTGGGGGGGGGATGTTCATGTTGCTGCAGTCTGCAGTCTGGACGTTAGATGTCACTGAAAATTACACACTGTAGCTTTAAGTGACGCATAGTTGTTGTCAACAAAAATCAAAGCGTGCAGTTGCACGCCTAGAATAAGATGAGCCTTGATCGCGTTTCTCTGTTCCTCTTTTAAAATTATTTTGCTGTCGATATCTTCTAGAACAGACCTAATAGCAGAATCTACTCACCTCAACTCTCCAACGGCAGCCATTGTTGTTGTCACCCAAGCGCGCTTTGGTGACGTGGTTGATTACGTTACTGTTGATCATCTGTCCATCATCTTATAAAGCCTGCCCTGACAATTTGATCGGCCCACCAGATATTGTGCGAGCATACTCGCGCTACTATTGAGCAATGCCAGACCGAACTTCCCGACCTCAAACGTTGTGGGCGGGACTAAGTTTGGAATGGCATCCAGGCTATAAAACTTACTTTAAATCTTGCAAAAATATACTTCTGGTATCCATTTTTACATGTTTGCATTGTTTTCTATCCTACAGGTATGGTGAACTACAGCGAGGTGTCTGGCTATCCTCTTGTCCAACACTGGAGTCTACGTTCTGTGTTGTACCATGTCAAACTTAACCAGTGGGTCTTGTCTCAAGGTAGAGTACTTAATTGTGTTGTTATTAAGCTACTGACAACCTATTTCTATGCATTAACAGCAGACACACACACACACACACACACACACACACACAAAAAGCCAAATTTTACATTTCAGGAAAATTTGACAACTTACCTAAGGACCATTATTAGCTAAGGAGTACTCAAATACAATACACATTCAAACTTGTTGAAGGGAATCTGAACATTTGTCAAACAAAACCTATCAAAATACATACAAAATGTCCAATTTCAACAATAGGCAGCTAAATGAAAATACAATAAATAGATGCTTTAAATGAAAAACACATACAGCTACACTAATGCAACATTATTGTCTTAGCCACACAAGCAACCTTTCAAATTAAAACCCAAACTCTGCACTTTCTAATAGTATTAGTGCCAGTAGTGGATTCTTATATGGGGACATGTGCAGCCACCGAAGCAGCTTCATGTCTAGAGCAGCATGAGATTCCCCAAGTTGTACCTAATGTTCAGGCTTACTCTAGCGGGGCATGTGCAGTAAAGACAGTATAGCTTAACAGTATCACCACTCTATCAGCTAAGTTCATTCAACCACCCAATACAGGGAAATAATGAGGCTCATTTCATGAAGACAAAAGCATAAATTCAGTCTTAACTTTGGTGTTTGATGGTCATAATCCATAATTCCACATCGCTCCTGTTCTCCATTTTCCCAGCATCATCCCTGCATATACTACTGAGTGTTTTCCACTTTTTGCGTCACCTATTGGCCTTGTGATTTTTAGAAACTGTTCTACTAGTGTGTCAATCATTCATAAATATTCTAATATTTAAACTAATTGGCAAATCCCCTTTCTGCCTCTTGACAGGAGCAGAAAGCTTTGTGAAGTCCATTGTCACAATGACAATGAAAAAATATATAAGTGATATATACGTTTACAAAAATGTTTTTGTTTTGCTGTTATTTATGTTAAGTTTAGTAAAACTCACTCTGTGAGCCATTTAAAAAATTGGGATGAATAAGTTTGCACTATTAATGCAGGTTCTAAGTCAGATACTATTTGTCAATAATATTCACAATAATAACAAGTTCTTTTAGGATTTATAATTATGTAAAAATATTTAAAAAACTACTTTTTTTAATCCTTGCTAAATAAAAACAACAAAGCTAGCTCTAAAGAAAATCTAAGTGAGGTAAATTGAAACTGTCATGAAGCTTCTTTAGTTAACTTTTAAGAAGAAGTCCGGTCATATTCAGAATTAAAACTTCTGAAAGTACTTTAAATATGAAATTATTACATACTGTTCAATATATGATAAGTGTTTTTAACTAAGGTTAATTTCTTTTAAATGTGCTTTACCGGGAACATCCATGTTTCTCAAAGAACACTACTGCAACCTATCGGTTTGTGACATCACGTTGCGGTATCGGCTGTTGATCAAGCGCTAGTGCGGTATCTGGTGTTTTTCACGCCGCGCTAACAGGTACAAGGGGAGATAACAAAGAAATCACGTTTGTGAGAAATCATCAGTTTAGTAATCATCATAATGACATATTTGAAATGAAATGTGTATAGCATGTTATTAGATATAGGACAAATTTATCTGGACAAAACTACAACAAAAAGAGCAGACTATTCTATGCAATACAAAATCAGCGAACTGAGAGAAAATAATTCAAGTAACTTTAAATACAACAAAAACCTAACAAAATGGAAAAACCTAAACTTTGCCACACCTCTTCTAAAATAAGTAGAAGAGTCCAGTTAAGTGGCACTGGGATTATTTGCAGCTGGGACCCCTGCTTCACTGGCCCAGCCAAGCCCACATGCAGCATTACAGGAACTGGCAACACAAAAGAAAGTTAGTTCAAAGTAAACCAAACAAAAAAAAGGCAAAATAATTCCACCAAATGTGTGCACTCAAATAGCCAGCAAATGTCAAATCATAAGTAAAAATAATCAAAAACAATATGGTAAACAAATATAGAGTGACACATTTAAGTAAAAACAATTACCTGACTATTTATGGGGCTACACATGCTGCCATTACAGTTCTACAAAAGTAAGTTTTAGCACTTTTGAACTAAATTTGAGAACATTATACTTTTAAGTTTCAGTATATGGCCAAATTACTGATTTAGTTTGCAAGTTAAAAGAAAAAAAGTTACAATGTTGAGAGGACCATGGCAACCAGGGGACCCCCAGGGTTTACCGCAGACAGGGCTAAAGTTAGCCTGTCTGCAACAGCTCGTCTGCACAGCCAGAGAGCTCTGATGGCAGTTTATTTGGCATAACAACAATTTGAATTACGTTTATCTGACTCTGTTAATCATCATTCCCCACTAAATGGAAAAAAGTCAGAATTTATTATTATCTAGAGACTATTAATAACAGGACGTGACATTCAGGTCCAGACGAGCTTTGAATGTGGTGATCTCGCTTCTGTTCCGATTGATACAGATTTGTTCTGCATGCTCTTGGAGAATGTAGTTGGCAAGAACACTAGTCATTTTCTCATTCTTGTGAATTGAGAAAAGGCCTTTGTCTCAGTAAGCAAAAAGAAACACAGTTAAATATTAAACTCATTGTGTGCAATGTGTCTCCCCCCTAGTCTTCTGGGGTACTACTATCCCAAGCTTGAGTGAAGCCTTTCTTGACTTGCAGCTGTTTTTGGTACTTGCAGCACTTTTACTTTAGATATGCTTGTGTGTTAGCATAATTTATGTTTGCAGTGGGTTTTGTATTTACATTGCATTTGCAATTTTTTGCTCCCTATTTCGTGTGACTTTAACAGCATTTTTACTTTGCATGTGTTTGTGTGTTAGTATAATTTGTGTATTTACAAGTCTCACACTTGTGTTTGAAGTTGTTTATGCATAAAAAAAAAAAACTGCATTTGGCTGTATGATCTGATTGAACTGAACTTTAATGACATAAGCTGTTAATTGCCGCTATGTAAATAAACTGAACTAAATTTAACTGCTTTAGCACTTCTCGGCCACCTTAAATCATAGTACCTATTCTAAGCAATGTAATTGCTATATGCAACCTAAATATAAATGTACAAAATGTACAAAAAATCTAAATTTTTTTGTGCCTCATCCATTTCTAAGATCTTAGTCTTGGTATTGTCCTTAATATTCCTTGTTAATATTAAGTAATTTATCACTGCAATTGTGGAAACAGGCTGTGGTTAAAGTAATATTAATAACAATATAAAGCAGTTGTCAGGGGAAAAGAATCAGACTTTGTTCATCCAGCCCAATCAAACAAAAGAGACAGAAAGCTACCAGCATATTATCTGTCGACTCTTATAGGTACAATTGCATCCCTTAGCTTAATGTGTAATAATTCTTAATACTTTTTAATGTCTACCTTGTCTGGAAGCAAAAGAGCAATGTTTCTTACCAAAATGAAAATTAAACTACATAAACATGTTTTCTCTCAGAGGAAGTCTGCCCCTGAATAGCAAAGATTCACATAACAGTTCTTTTATGATGCATGAAACCCGAGGCTCTGTAATGGGGTGTTAAAGTTTAAAAGTAAGGTTATTACCTCACAAGAAAAGCTAATGAAAACACACTACAGGCTGTGCCTAGGGAAATGGGTGCTTCAAACAGCTTTATGCAGTGTATAAAAGAAGGAAACTGTGGAAGTGTCAGATTGAGATGAGTGATGATTAAAGTGGGATGGGACTTGCCATCTCCTGTGTCAAAAATAAATTCATCCTTAAGGAATTTTTTTTGCAGATCTGTTGTCAATACTGGCATTAATGCAACTTCTCAAAGCTCAGGAGTTTATCTTCAGTATTGAAGTTTCTATTTGCCCTTTGCAGCAGCTTTGATAAGCAGTGTTTCTCTATGCAGTCAAGCACAAATAAGCTTTTTGCATTTACTCTTAATGTATATCTCCATAGGTCTTTCTTTAAATGTATTTGTTTTGTATGGAGAAATAGATACAGTATTTTTATTATTCCGAGTTTTTAAAAATTATCTTTTGCAAATGAATCATGTCACAAAACCACCTTTAACTAGGTTCTCTCTTTCATCCAAGTCCACATTTTATTCTGTTTACAGAATATCTTTAAACGCAGCTAAGTCTAAGTGTGTGGGTGTGTCCGGCCCAGAGTCTACTCCAACCATCCCAAAAAGCAGGACATAAATACAAGCATACCAGCATCACAAACAGGGTTGGACAACTGGTTTGATAGCAGTCCTTCTCTTGTCATCCTATTCCTTGTATCCACAAATCAAGTGCTTGGTAGCTTACCTGATTCAGTAGGAAGATTATTTGAAATGCATCTCTATGAGTACCACTAAACATCAGCAATGCCACTGAGAAAAAAAAATATAGACATTTAAGGTTGCAGTTACTTTTGTGACAGGTGTGAAAAACCAATCGTTTTACTATAAAAAGAATAAACTATTTAAAAAATCTGATGTGGAGGGCAAAAGATAAATACTTCATTGTGCTGCATGTTAAGATTGAAACAGATGGGCTGTGTCCGAACTTCTGCCATAACCCCTAAATCCTTCAATCATTTTATAGAGCGAGCGATATATAATGGACTTAATGTTGAATTCTGTGAACTGACCATTCGGACAGATGGTCACTACTTATCGCTGCCCGTTGGTCACGTAACTCTGCTTCCCCGAAAGGTGCACACGCCATCTTTATTTACCACCGCAAAAACAAATCCCATGATACTTTGCAAGGTGAGCTCCTGCAAAGCAATCAGGGATATATCTGCTTTTCTAGTTACCATCGATGATCTCTACTTTTCAAGTTGCATTGTGGGAAAAGTGCCTTTGCACATGAGAAACACTCCAGTCCACTGCTTTATCCACTAGACGTTCAGACACTCATTCAAAATGGCGTAATCACTGTATAATGCACTATATAGTGCACTATACAGTGATTAGGGCAGACATTCTGACATAGCCATGTTTGAGTTTAATGATGTGTACTCTGAAAGGAGTTCAAAACCCTCTACAAGATTATACAGCAATCACAACTTCCTTCTTTTTGCCATCTCTAATTAAATGCAGTTCAATTTAAAAGTAAGATCAAAGCGCCCCTTCAATGAATACTGTTACCATGAAAACTGTTGAGATATGCAACCCACTATATTTACTTTTACCAGCTAAAATGTGAAGGATGTACATTTTCATGCATGTTTTTATCACTAATTATATGGGAAAAAAGGAAAACATTTTGTGGGTGGTTTTTAAAAGTGAAATTCAGTCTCTCATTCTGGCTAGCTGTAAATATCATTCAATAATCCTAATTACTGACGTTTTAAAGATTTTTTTTTAAACCCTGATAAATAGTTCTCACCTGATAAGTGCAGCCACTCCTCCATAAATACAGCCGTGACACTTCTAATGCATTTCCAGAGGTGCTGCTATGGTTTGGAAGTGGCTGTGATGTCTGCTGAGGATACACTTTCTATTTTCTCCTCCCTCATAAGCGACTCAACATCCTCCATCCTTTCTTCCTCTTTTAAATCCCATTTCCCACTTTAGCTCATAATATTTCAACAGGCACTGGAGGGTGAGCCTACTGATTTTTACATTTGATAGCAAAGCCCCCCCATCTCTCATCCTCACTATGCTCTCTGTCTCTCACTTCAGCGGCCTCCTAATTTAATTTCTTCGGAGAAGTTAGAGCGAGTGAAGCGTGAGCTGTGAGATATTAATACTGCTTCCCTTGAAAATCATAATGATAAACTGCTATTGCAGTTTTGCTTTCCAATATTTGCTGAGCAAGATTTCTACTGAGCATATGGACATTTTGTTATAGTGTGATCAATGTAGCATTTGAACCCTCCCTTCTCATGCCTTTTACATCCTTATTCCACCCCCTCATTGAGTTCCCATGTCAAGTGACTGTATCCAAAATTAAATATCAGACAGTAACATATACCTACCACATATACATTTCATTTAAATTGATCAATACTTACTCATTGATTGATTCTTAAAAAAATGTCTTAAAATGTTGTAGTCATAATAAAATCTATGTTAAACTGTCCTCACAAAGTGCTCTGGCCAGTTCAGCTTTATGGTCTGTTTAAATATATACAGTAATCTTTCTTTCAAGGACGGATAAACTGCTTTAGTCATTTGTTATCCAGCTCTCCAGTAGTGTAAATCTATGGGTGAAAAGGTTAGAGGACTGTTTAACTTATAGTGGAAGGAAACTCTTGTCCCTCTAGCTCTTTTGTGCCCATATCAATAAAGCACTTTACCAAATAGGAATGATATTTGAACAGATTTAGCAGCTTAAATATTTTTAGATTTTTAAGTCATGATGTTGATCTAGAATAACTAATTCACATATGTTGAGTGCGTCTTCACAATATTCATACTGTATACTCTAAAAAATATATCATTGTACAAATTAACTATTGATATGCAAGCTATTTTATCAGGAGTAGGATCTAAGTACAGACAGGTGGATGAAGGCAACAAATAAATTATTAAGAATGAAGGTAAAAAAAAAAAGCATTACTGAGTAGGAGTAAAAGGAACTGACTTGGCGGAAAATTTTCAAGCTACTTTTCAGGCTTGGTAGCAATTTGAATTGGCAAGACATAGAACACAGTATGCAGGGTGAAGGCAAACTGTTAAGAAACTAAAAGAGATGGCACAAGTAGGAACTATAGTTCATGGATTTTACATTTCTGAGTATTATGTGCAACTGTAGTCACAGAAACTTCACGCTGCTTGGAGATGGCCTTATAACCTTAAACATTCTTATCTATTATTTTCTGTCTAAACTCATAAGAAAACTATTTATTTTGCTTCCTCTGTCCATGTAGAGTGTGGTACACACCATACTGCACAGTGACTAACTGTAACCCCATATATATGTAGACCCACTGACAAAATTGTAGAAACCTGTTATGCTAGTTAGAGGGTATACTGTCGGCCCAATTCCAAACCAGCCCCTAAGCACTAACCCTCCAATTGCACATTCCCGAGGAGGCTCCACCACATTTAGTGGCACCCCAAACCACTTAGTGAGTTGGGCCAGTTAAACATTCATTCCTTGAATAGCGAGTCTGCATCAGATGCAGCCTCGCTGGAATTCAGCAGCAGGTGTAACAGCCGCCTGGTGGCGGAGGAAAACGTAAAAACTTCCTTAATACCAAAATTGAAGGTGCTCTTTGAAATAGATTTGACCATAAACATTTGTTTTAAGAAAGGAGCAAATGTTTGACTTTATGTTAACCTGCGCCACAGAGCTACAGCCAGGCATATGGGGCATCTGTGTTGCCATAACAGTGACCGCTTTCCTTTACCACATTCAATCAAGGTGCCCTCCTCAGCTGAAACAGTGACTTCATTGGGAGTGACTTGAAAGTTAAGGGTTAGTGGTTAGGGATTCAGCTTTCATTTACCGCATCCCTTTAGTCACTTTTATTTTTGTCTTTTAGATGGGTACCATAAATTTTTTTCAGGGCTGTTTCATTATTTTAGTACATAAAATAATTCAGTTGAAGCATGGTTGAAAAGCAATCTCTGACTTTAATTTGTTGATTTTCTTAAAACTGCTATGTATTTGTTGTTAGATTAAAGTTATTTCTGTAAGCATTGTGGGTTTTTCATTCATTCAACAAGAGATACATTAAATTTTCTCCATATGTTTATTTTTAAATGGTTTTCATTTCGAATTATCTGAATTAATTATGGATTCTGAAAACAGATTTTTAAGTCTGGTTTGCAAAGTATTTTTTATCTGAAGTGTCATGATCCTGCCCTTTGTGGACTTTTTTGTTCTGTTTAAGTTTTCATTTACATTTTTATTTATGTTATTCTGTGTTTTCTTGGTAATTGTTTCTTTTTTTGTTTTGTGACATTGTAGTTGTTTTATAGTTGTATTTAAGCAGTTTTTTTTTTGTTTTTTGTTTTTTTGTGTGTTGCTCTCTGTTGCCCTCTTGTGCCAGTCTCCAGCTTCTAATTGTTTGTATCCACACCTGCTCCCTATCAGCTGAATACCCAAGTCTTTGTTCTGTCTCCGATAAACAATCTTCCTGAGCCGTTCCTCAGTGCTAGTTTATCTTCATTGCTTTGATCCTCATGTGTGTTTTTCCCTGATGTCTCCTGGTTCGATTAGTTGTTTATTGTTCATGGATTTGTGTTTCTGTTGCCATCTACTGTACATCCAATAAATCTGCCACTACTCATTTCTGCATCTTCATCTCTGCATTTGGGTCCTCAACCAACTTCCACCCAACCCTGACATGAAGTCCCTGTCTCCACAAGGGCTGATATAGATAAATCCTTCTTGTCTTAATATATTCCACAATCAAGGCTTAAATCCCAGGAGAGAAATAATTCAGATGAAAGATAAAACTTCAATACAAAAAAGAATCCAACTGCCACAAATCGAAGCATCTACTTGCTTTTTTAAGCTTGTTGATTATTTAAAAGCTTAAAGAATACTTAACTTGCATTGTACTAGATCCTACATCGTATTTTCAGTCCATGTGAGATTTAATTTAATAGTTTTCTCAGTTTTGGATATATTCTAAAACCAAGTTGTGATCTAGGCAGTGCTCCTGAAACAGCTTTAGCTTTGAAAAGAGTCAAATGTATGACTCCCTTTGCTTTTTTTTTTTTTATTTCCTCTTACAAGAAGCAAAGTTCGCTCATATCCATGAGTGGACAGTGTGGATAATCCTCACTCTTTGCTTGAAAGAGTTCATGAATAGTAAGCAGATGACTCAGATGTCCACCTAATTCCATGTAAGACGCTTGGTGTCAAACACCTAACATCAGCTTTCAGGTGCTGCTCTGATGATAAATACCTTTTTGTAGTTGCTGAAGTGAGACAAAGTGGATTAAAGGGGGGAATTTAGAACACTAATAACAAATTGTTGGTGTAAATATCTAAACTTCTAAATTTGTCTCCCTTTATCTGATTTAATAATTACTGTCTATTAAAAAAGTTTAGAAGATTATGTACATTTTCACTTCCGGTCAAATCACGTTATCATATGAGGGCTTTTGTTTTCCTAATAGCATAGAAGAAAAATCTTTTTTTTTTCTTGAATTGTTTGGAAATCATGTATACTGTAATCAGTATGTTAAAAATACAACCACAAACCATTTGTTATCTTAAAAGCACATCAGCAGTCATGTTCAGTAGTAGCCATTCAAAATTTCCCCACTTTTCTTGATGGGTCCTCGGCTGGTCCCCTAAGATTCCTTTTTTTAAACATCGTTCTTTATACTAAAATTTTCTTTCTGTCATGATTTGTTTGTGGACTTTAAGCTCTAAAGAGAGGCGTCATCTCCTGGTCAGGCACTGTAATTCAGTGAAAGGGTGGAGTCAGAGTACAAAAATATGCACGCCCAGGAGAAGGAGGGGGTCACTCCAGTGGCTGGAAGTTGGCTACCATTCGGCTGGCATTTGTCTGGGAAGAGCTGTTTTGAATTCCTGCTACTTTACTGCTGCTTTTCATGCTGCACTGTTTGTCTGATCGCAGCATTTAATTAATTTCAACCATGTGAGGAGTCTTTGACAATGTATATTTCTAAGCCTGTGATAGTTTCAGTGATTAGTGCTGTAAATATCAAAATGTGAGAATCAGAGCGTTCAGTCCGTTGTAACACCACCTGAATGGGGAAGAAAGACTAACATGAGTTTCCAAATTCCTTGATGCCTACGGGTCAAAGCAGAGTCTCTTCAGATGCAGCCAGATGTTTGCTCAGATGACTTTGCTAAAGGATCGTGACAAATAATCCCATTCCAAAGGACATTCAAAAACATACAGATTTTTAAAAAAGTCTCCCCAACAATTATAGAAAAAATGGTTTGTTTGTTCTTTTAAATATCAAATGCAGAGATATGTTAGAGGACAAAAAAAGTTAATTAATGTTTTAATCCAATAGACTCCACATAAAAAAAAAATTAAATTAGGTAGAAAAATTACTGGTTTTCATGTCTTACTCTAAATGATATTTTTTGTAAATTCCCCATCATCCACCTCTAAATATTTTCTAATTGGATTTAAATTAAGTGTATATGTAGGATGGTCCAGAATAGAGGTTTCCAGATTATTCTGTTAAAGAGCTCTTTTTAAAAAAATGCATTACAAGTTGAACAATTTCCCTGTTGTTAACCTAGTGATGAGCCCATGGATAAGGGCCTTCTATCCAGGAAAGACATGCTGCAACATATGATATAGCCAGTTTTGCTTTGACCTTTCTGCACAACCTAAAGCTCCATACTGTTGGTGCATTAACGGAAAAATCGATACACATCAACCAAGGGTCTTTACTAACTGCGCTGTGCTAAAAAAAACTAGTAAGATCTACCTGTTGTAGCTGTTACTTTGAAATCCATCAGAAGCATCCAAAAGAAATTTGTTGTCAGAGAATAACATTTTCTTCTACTTTTGAATGTCCATGTTTGTTTTTAAATTATACACTCAAAAGCTGCAAGTTTTCAGCATGATAAGGGATGTGGCCCTTGAAGGCTCGTGTTGTTTTCCTATCCATTTTCTGGTTATTGTGCTACTGTCAGCACCAAGAAAGTCAGTCTTCCCAGAGTGCTTACCGGATTCTCTGACTCAGAACAGGTGACATTTTTTTTTAGTCTACCACTTGACTTTTTTGTGCCATAACCCTCAGGATCTATAATAATTTCAAAATGACTGTCTTACTGAATCCAACCTTGGCAGAAATGGGTCATCGCAAGAGGCCTTTCTTGTGCAGCTCAACTCTCTTGACACATTTAAAGATGGAAAGTGTTTTGCGCCTTTGCTTTCAGGAGGTCATGCAGCATAAATACTTGACATAAAATAACAAGTAGATCAGATTTTTGTGCAGATTTTGGCTATTCAAGAATATAGTTTTTCAACTTTTCATCAGCTGATTAAAAGCTTGTTTAAACACAGTATTAATCAATGAATCTTTTCATACATCTCTGTAATTGTCCAGCTGCATGAAATGAAAATGTTTTAAATTTCTTACTTAGTCTTTAGAAAGAGATGCGATATATATCAGTTGTTTTTAAAGACATTTGGATAATCATTTATTTAGTTAAGTTATTTATTCAGAAAAGGTTTTGAAAACTATATCACAGAGAGGAAAGTTGCCCCACAATCTACCTGTAAATATTATCCAAGTAACTTGTATTCTGAGACACAGAGTCGTTTTTAAGGATTTAATGTCATTAATTCCGTCTTCTGCATTGCTGCTGATGCTAAGGTCTGTTTAATCTATGTTCATTACAAATGTCCTTGGTGGTTGACTTCATGCATCTACATAGATTCTCCCTTTTTTATCCACTTATTCAATGACCAGGTGTTTTACATGTGTAAAAGCATGGTCATGTGTTAACCATGGGAAGGGAAATCGACTGAGCACACAACCTCCGACTAATGGAGCAGATTTTTTTTTTTATTATTATTATTTTACTCCCTCTGTTTAGATACTTGAGCTTTTAGGTAGTTAATCTGTATGAAGTACCAGGTATGCTCTATCCATCTTAACATTACTTGAAAGGAGAATCAATTTAGATTAAAATCTTGTACCTCATTGTCTGTCAGTAAATTACTTAAATTATTTTTGGGAAGATAATTTCTTTACTTGTCCTGCTTATCTACTTTAAAATTAGCATGTGATTATAAGGGAAATATCTTTTCGTCAATATAAATTATTCATTATACTTTCATATAAACAAATATATTATAAATTGATATAATCTCCAAGTGCTATTTAAAATGGAGCCTAGGCGGAAGTTCAACTGAAGAAACCATACACCATACACCCATCCGCGACACAGCCAATCAGCTTTGAACAACGCCTCCACGATAGCCAATCGGCACCCAAAGCTCATCTTTAAAAGGCCTCCGATACACACCTGTCTGCTCCTGTGCGCAGGCGACGGATGCGCTGTGACTTCATTCAGGTGACACCGTTTCAACCCACTTCCAGCCCCTCCTCCACCTTCATAGCTAAAGCTTCATCAGAGTGTCATTCCTCCGGGACACTTACTCTGTTCCCTGTCTTATCTCAACCGGTCCGGCAGAAGACCGCCATGTTTCGCCTGGTTCTGCCAGAGGTTTCTTTCCAACGGGGAGTTTTTTCTCTTCACTGTCGCTTTATTCTTGCTCATCATGAACAGGTTCTCTCAACCTGGGTTATCCAACTGGACTTCCGTCTTCTAGATCCCTGAGTGAAGCTCTAGTATCAGCTCACGCAGTCCACTGGATCTCCCCAAAAGCTCAGCATACCGTCTCCCTAACCAAAGGTCTACAGACTGACCAACTTCATCTATTTCCACTCCACCACCAGTTTCAGGCCTGGGGGGGCACAGCCCTATTCTTTGCTCCTGTTCATGCATATCTATCAAAATTAACTGCTATGTTTCCTGCTGAGTTCTGAGCGCCAAAGACAAAGTAATTGTATCAATAAATGTATCCTAATTGTCTTTTCTCTTTGTGTGAGTTTTTTTCAGATTGAAATGGCACTTAGTACTAACTAATTAATAATGCCACAACAGTAATGCCATCATCTGCTTTCTATCTTCCCAGCTTTTAGCTCTGCAATCCATTCTCTAGACGGGGCAACGCAGCGCAGCGACTTTGTCTCGATCCTGAGGGAGTTCGGGAACCACTATGTACAGGAGGCAGTTTATGGCTTCCAGGAGTCCTGTACCATCTGGTACCCCAACAAACAAGTCCAGAGACAGCTGTGGCTGGAGTACCAGGACATCAGCAAAGGTAGGACATTAAACTTACACACTGTGTACGTCATTTGATTTTGATACAATATATGCTTTAAAAGAAATAAAAGAGCTGGTGTGCTAAGCTTCTGCTTTGTAATTAAATGGTGTTGATTCTGACTTAAATTTGTCCACATTTGAAAATATCCGGAACAATTTTTCACTTCTTGAATAATCGTGTCTTTCAGACGACAGTAAATTTTATTTACGACTTACCTTATGAAGCCCTTCAATCTATGCATACTTTGTTTGGCTCAACAATGTTCTTTAACAACCTAAAGCTTTTGACCTTACCAGAAAATGGTGTATTTTCGTTGTTTGATACAGCAACTATTTTTAGTTTTAAAATAGCCTTTTGAAAGCATATAGTAGCCGAGCAGACAACCTACTCTACTGATCAGAGTCCAACTTTTTTGTCTACTTTCATGCTTGAAGTTCTGCTAACTGTGCCTTGTTTAACGTAACGATTTATCTATGTACTGTAGGCAACAGCTCTGTGCTTGTCAGCAGTTCTTTTATCACGGAAGATCAAAACATGTTTGTGTGGTTTGCTGTGACACACGACAGTGCAATGCCACATTGTGGTCATTGATCAGTGTTTCTTTGAGGTAAAATCTGCACTATTACAGCTCAAGTAGTCACACTAAATGGCAAACAATCAAAAGAGCCACTATCTAAGCTTTCCTTGAATTGTTAGTACATGTCAGCCATTCATCTGCTTCCTGCTGGTAGTTATTTATATTTTTTTTATTCAGTAAGTCACAGCAGAAATTTGTGTAGCCATTATCTGTTGGCGTTTTTCACCACTGTTATTTTCATACCGTCTATGAAATTCAGTTTGTATCATTGTTGATTGTTTAGCTTAGTCTGACCAAAAACAGTCTTTGTTTTACCCAAGGAATTTTAAAATATTAGTAAGCTTACCTATTGACAAAATTACATTACTAATACTTTCCGGGCCATCTAAAAACATGGTGTTTTGTCAACAGCTTCTTTCGTAGGTATAAAAATATTCATTCTTGGTTAACCATGTGTTAACTTTTAACCAAAGGTCCACGGTGATTCTGATGATCAGTCAGAGCAATCAGAGTTAGTGCTATTAGTACAACAATAAATAAGGTTAAATATTCTAAAACTATATTTTATAATCAACTCCAAGTAACAGTTTTTAATAATTTAACAAGGTCATACTGACAACAGGAACTTTATATGCTGGTAATATGCTGGCAAAAATATTAAATCAAATTCATTTTTACTGCATGTTTAGACTGACATGGTTATTAAAGCTTTATTCTACTAGGAATAACAGAGACATTTGTTCACACATTTGTTTGCACAGCAAGAAGGTCTTCGGTTGACATCATAGTCTCCGCAGGGACGTTTACATGTTGTGCGTAGGTTTCCTACGGGATCCCTGGTTTCCCCTACCATGAAAGACATGCTGGTATGGTCTGGTCAGCCGTTAGTGGTGGCATGCTCAGTCGCAACGAGCACAATCTATAAAATTCTGTGGTATATAGCCTGTGTAAATCATGACAAATAAAGCACCTTTACTGATAAAATACTGTTAAATAACATAGTTTTGTTTTGGCTTCTCTTCATAATCTTCAGTTTCCAGGACATTGTTATTTTAGATACATCCAGGTTAAATATTTTCCAGAACTCTAAAAATTGCTTGAAAACGGGAAACACCAAAACAACAAATAGTGTATTTTAGGAGGTCCTTTGCAATATTAATATTGTGCTATTATTGCTATGATGATGCAATGTTCACCCCTTACATACAAGTACAAAACTACATTATGTATGTTTTTCTTGTTACCATTTCCCAATATCATGACACATGCACCTGTGCTACAGCAGCTAGCCAAACAGAGAAACCACTGATAGTGCTTTAAAAACAAATGTAGATTTTCAAATTAAAAAGGAGCCTATTCAAATCTGTTTTTATAATTGAATGTACTTTCTGCAGGGTTAATAATAGGAGATTCCGCTGACTACTGCCGCCCAGTCCAGGGCATCTAAGCAGACAGATGTGACATGTTTGCTGTTAAATGTCCAAGTCTGGTCTCAATGAATGAAATAAATCAAATCACACAAACAGTCAAACATTCTATGTTTGTTTGCCAGCAATTTATGTACAAACCTGTTTTCTGTAGAAAATTGATCACCTTCAGATAAAGGATGGTTTGTTAAAAGAACATGCTCTCATTCTACCAAGTCAAACAATTTTTAGAAAATGAATAAAAATGTTTGGGTTATGATACTGCATCTATAGGAATATATACTGATTTTATTTTTTGTTTGAGTCTGAGTGTCTGCTTGTCTACATGTTTTTTTTTTTTTTTTTTTTTTCACAAAAATCTATCAAAAATTCCTTATTTGTCCTTTCAAATGGGAGCAGTGTGATTACACTGGGCTGTGAGGCGATTTAATCGAAGTGGGTAAATATTTCAGCTTGGCCCAGGACCATCTGTTTCAAGGAACACAAAATTGATTCCATTGGCAAAAACTTGAAATTCGAGTCATCTTTCTTAATCTCTTCCCACCATCTTGGAAACATCCTGCCCTTTTGCAGGGAGTAATGAGCTCACTGGAGAGTTTGATGATCCATGTCCCCACCCTTTGCTCCAAATACAAGATGTGCCTGACTGCAGCTTCCTGCCACCATATTCATGGGGAAGTCAGGCTGATCTTTGCCTGAATTCTTGCTGATTGGTTCACAGATGTGTCCACTCCTTTTTGGTGTTGGTCTGCATTTATATATATATATATATATATATATATATATATATATATTAGAACGAAGGCTGTTTGAAGGGAAGTGTGTTAAATTTATGGTCAAGTTCTATACTTATCAATGTCATTATTAGAAATAACTGAGTAAAAACATGCATCAGACCGTGGTTGATAAATGCAAAAAAAATATATGAATAAACTCTGTTCTCTAAATTTAAATTAAGATTCACATCATTTGTTTCCTAATGATCCACAAACCTGAAAAGCACACACAAAAATATATAGGGAGAGACAAATTCCTGTGGAAGTCAAGTTTGTGTAGACTCAGCCATAGCTCATTAACCGTGGTCAGTCAGTGGATGTGTTGTGTGTAGTGGTGGTGGAGGGTTTGTGCTGTTGGTCATGACGCCTTGCCCTGGTGATTAATAGCACTTTGTTCCTTTCTAAGGGATTTGATGTGAGTTTCCTATTGTCAGACACATGGCCTCAATTACCACACCAGAGATCAGACAAGAATAGCATGGCAGCCGCTACTGCTCCCTACACGTTTTCACAATTTATTACATTAAGAAACTGCATTTGATGTAGAAGTTGTTTCTGTTAGAGGTGGCTCCCTTTTGGAGGTTTAGTTAAGGAAGTCTCTCTGTTATCCTAGGAAATTATTTTGTTTTCTAAAAAAATCTAATTCTGATCTCTGATGACCTAAAATTATAAACAAAAGCAATATTGCTTTAGTTTATTTATACACCTTAAAAAAAATATAAAAACTCATTATGTAATAAATATATTGGTTTCATATTTTCCCCTACGAACAGGCATATTTTTAAAATACATTCTTGAATGTAACGTAATGGTTGAAGGGCCTAGGGAAGCTGACCATGTTACCCTCCCTTCTTCAGCTGTTCTGCACTAGTGGCGCGAAAATAGTGAATCCTTGTAACAGCTTAGCACGACATGTCTGTTAAGTGTTACAGCTGAAGGGACTTTATTGAAGAACCACATCATGGCGCTCTAATTAACCCAATATTGTGTCACCTTACATTGAACATTAAAATATGTTTACACTGTAGAATCCAGGAAAACAATTTAAACTCTAGAATGCTTTGAATCTTTAAAGTTATATATTATGTGTTTGTACAACATCAATATTTATATATTTTAGAAATTTTTTTAAAGGATATTGCTACAAGTTTAGTAAATGGAGCACTTTCCCGCTCTTGTGTAATATTTGCAAGCCAGTTACAAGCTATCGCTAATGCTAATTTTAATGCTACTGTAACAAAACCAAACATTCGTCTTAAAATTTCAGAAAAGACGCACCAACCTCTGCATTCCTTCTGACTCTCTTTGTTTCCTTAAGTCAATGTGTGTATTAAATGAATGTATATTTTAAATGAAAGTTAATGCTTTTATTTTTGCAGCACTCTTAATGTTTTGTTGATGTACTATTTTTGACACGTTAATCATTTCGATCAAAAGGTTGTAGCTGTGACCTTTAAGGAAGGCTTTATGTATACTGCCCAATTAACCATGTTACACTGATTTAAACTTCAGGAAATTAAAGGGGTTTTTATGCATCTTACTTTGGTTGGACTCTTGGCTTAAATAATGAGTGTTTATTGGGATAAAGAATGTGGCATGCTTTTGCCACAATGTCAAGGTCTCATTTTCCCCAGGCTGTCTCTTTAATGAAAAAAATTAGCATTTACCAGGCTGACTTTTACAGTTGGGAATTCCAAGTATTGTCTATAGTCTCTTTTTTTTATTTACCTTAGCCTTTTCCCAGGATTGAAACGATTCCTCACTTTGTGCTTCAATTTCTCTAAAAGGCCATGGGACATTTATTTAAATCAACCTGAAAAAAATGCACTACATCTTCAATACAGTGGGTGGTACTAATAACAATACACAATATGCTTTACTCTTACTGTAACTCCCAGTACCATATAGCTTAATTATTTTTACGCGTTTGTGTGGACTACTTTGGCAAATGAAATTGATTTGGATAATGACAGCAGTACCATAAATGTGTGCCAGCTGATAATTCAAACATTTTGTCACCAAAACTTAGATTTATTTTTTTTTCTTTTTCTTTTTTTTATGTCTGGACAACCAGTGGCCTTGCTTAAATGTTGATGGTCTAATTCTAACCCCTAGTTTTGTTTTGTTGAGTCTTTTTGCCCATAAAGTTTGTTTTTCCATGCCTTGAAAGAGCAGATAAGCAACAGAATAAAGACTGATATTGTACTCTTGCCTTTGAAAGGGATTAAAATGTTCAAAGTTATGAAAAAAGCTTATCAAGAATTGCATGGGCAGCTAAAAAAAATGTACCCAGAAATGTCTGAATTTTTTTTTTTTTTAAGAAGTTCACTGAACAGTGTCCCTTTTCTTTCAGAACTTGTGGGCTTGAATATGATTAGCCAAATTTACTTTACCACTTATGTTTACTGAGTGACCTGTCAATGAAAATTTGCAGAATTTGCTTGAAAACAGCTTCGGATGCACTGGAGATAAAGTATGTCAGAATCCTCTAACGGCAATTTAAAGTGCAATATTTTTCACTAGCAGAAAGTGACATCACAGAGCTTGCTAAATGTCAGATAAAAAAAAAATAAATGCTGATACAGGTTTTTATTGAAGAAAAAGTTTTTCTGAAGTAAACAGGGCAGTCAGCATTGCCTCCAAGAACGAAATGTCTACGCATTTTTATTACATTCTACTCATTACTTTCTTTTTCAATTAAATCACTTCAATCTCATTCCTCCTCCTTCTTAACCCTCAGTTCCCTCCTTCACTGAGCGATGTGTCAGCCCTTAACCAGAGTCCTGTTCTGCTTTGTATGGTGATGTGTGTAGTGTGACCGTCGTGCTAGAAACAAGGTAAAAATAGATGCTTTGTTTATCCTATTAGGGACTGTCATTTTAACGCAAATCCTTCCTGAAGTAAAGAATTGTTGAAATGAGAGAGCAAAGGCAGGGATGTGTTGAAGATGAGATGAAAAGACTTGGGAGAAATTATATGTTGGCAGGCCTGACCTGTTAGACGCTTGTACACAAGCACACAGCACAAACACCTCAGATTAACACCACCTGCCTGGCCAAGTTACCGCGCTGCATTGTGCTGTTAGTTTCTACATGCTCAACTACAGACACCTCAGTATACATGCCTTAAGTCTAGGCATGTAGTGTAAAAATGTTGTCCATTTAAAAATAGCCAAACAACAGTAAAACTAAAAGGCATATCTAATGCTTATTTTCATAGTGCCCTTCCTATATGGAGCATAAAGTTTTGCAGCACTCATTTCCCAACATTTGGCTGTTTGAAAATATTCTAATTGTAATAAAACATAGATCCATGTGAGCTCTTAATTACCGCCCATCATTCTTCATTTACACAATAATGTTGGGAAAGTAAATTTGGGAAGCATTAAGCAATATGACATTTAAGCAAGTTCCTACAGTTTCTACTGTAGTATCCAGACTGACTAATTATCCAGCTTATATCATCTCTATTATCTTGTTACTCTATAAGGGAAAAAAAACACAAATTTACTTAAAAGAAAGAAAACAGAATTTTAGTACCGTACTAATAAAATGTTTACTTTTGCCTATTTGAAAACATTGAAATTAAGTCTCTTTATGATATCTTTACATTGGTATGATAACATTATTACCTGGTCCAAAACCAACCTACATCCACCTGAGGCTAGATATTTTGTTTGTATTTATTAATTTATATTTATAATATATTTATTTATATTTTAATTTTAAACAGGAAACTTGTGTGAAAAAAATTACGTAAACAAGGATTTTTACCTCACTTAAGTGTTGGTCATCGGTCATTTACACTTTGGTAAATACAATCTTTACGGTTACCAAACTTAGGTTTCAAAATCATGCAAGAAATGTTGGGTAATTGAATTAATTTTGTAAAAAGCTAAACAGTCAGTTAATTTAATTGTTTTTTTTTTTATCAATATATGTATAAAAACTAATATGGTAACCACTGGTAGTTTTGTTGCTGCTAACATAACGGCATTCCCCAGATGAGTAGAAACACTGTTGAAGCTTGTATGTGGCAGATCTATATTGATAGTAGTGTCTATCACTCTTCGTTCACACATCACCTTTTTCATCCATCCCATATGTCTTATAGCTTATTGCTCTATTAGCGGTGTTTTCAGGTAAAGCATGAAATAAGAGTCAGAAAATGTAAAATATGTTCTGATAAAATGTCACCTAGGCAGCCTTTAGCCTCAGGCTATAAAGTCTGCTATAAATATTCTTCTTATTCAGGTTAAGGCTCAAGCCGTACACTTTTTTTTTTTTTTTCCAAGCGCAAACTGCTTAACAATTTTAAGTTCTGGTACAGGACCCTCCTCACTTTTTTTTTTTTTTTTTTTTTTTGGGTCTGGAACCTCAGGGGGACCTTTATTGTCCAACATTTCATGAAAATAGGCAAAACAAGTAGACAGAGTAAAATATATATATAAAGAAGGTAAAGTAATATAACAAAATAAAATTTAAAAGTGAAAAGGGGACACCTTTTTAAATAGGAAAGAATAATAATGCAGTGCAATTATTATTATTGAAAAGCTTATCAAGGCCACATTCCCTCCTGCTCAGAATTATTGTGCAGAGTTGGTTTTCTCAGGTAAACATGTAGTTTGAATTAGACAAAGACATTAGTGATTTATAAGAACAAAAAAAATTAATTTTAAGTGTGGGGCACCTCTCATTAACAAAACAAAGAAAATTAGGTGGGGAGTGATAGCAATCATTCCTTATATTTACACGTAAAACAATATAAACCAATTTATATTGTCTTCATTCGGAAACCAGGATGTTTTGCTGTTTCTAACAATCACCAAATATAATTTATACATTCAAACCATAAAGCAAAAAATTACATCCTGTATATTTCGTACTTTTCTGTTGTCTTTTTGGAGCCGATAACTACGGAGAAACTAAAAACACCCTTAAAAACAAATAAAGCCCTTGATCAATAAAACAAAAATAACATCAGAGTCTTAGTAATGATTGAAATACTGCTAAATAATGGCACTGAACCTTATTTCACTTCATTTTTTAAAAGTAAGATTTTACTTTATGCTTCTAATAAAAATAAAACACTCTTTAAAACTAATTTGTAATTGTAATTGGTGAGTAGGACATAATGTACTGTGCTGCATTGTGTTGTGTGTCTCAAATAACAGCGGTAAAAGCTCTTGTGACATCCAGAAATGACTGTAATTCAGAAAATGTAATAAAACCTCAACTTTATTGAAACAAAACAACAGCTTTTGAATTCAGTATCAGATAATTTACTTTAAATAGCCAACATTTAGAATATGTATATTCTTATATGTATGTGCAGTTATGTGAATGCTGTACATTTATTTAAATTTGGTGTGGAGATATTCTAATACAACTTATTCCACCTTTAATCATGCTAATGAGTTTATTTTTGTTAGCTGCCAGAGAAGTAATTAGCTATGGGAAAAAAATATTGGAGTAAAATTTCCTGGTAAAAAGATTATTGGCTCTGATTTATAATTTTTGATAACTGTATTTTTCAGTGACATCTCCCTGAAAAGTCTGAGAAATTCAGTCGAATATACGTATAGCTTGTTAGAATTGAAGTTGTAGAGGCGAGTGGGAAGAGGTAAAGCAGAAAGTTGTTAGGTGATGGTTGGAGTGTTGGGGAAAAAGAACTGACAAAGAGCTGCCTTACAGAAGGGAGGGGATAAAAGACTGGAGAGACTTTCAAAAAGAGCTGAGGAGAGCATATTATAAATAGCAGAAAAATGGTGTGATATGGAGAACCAACAGTGAAGGAGCTGTGGAGAGGAGATGAACACAGGGGAAGCTGTTATATGGCGGCAACAGAGAACATCCGAGAAGGTGTGGGTGAAGGTGTTGGAGCAGATGTCATCCATCCATAGAGAGGAGACAGGGTGATAAATGCCCTCTGCCTGTTCAGTCACTAGACAATTACAGACAGACATGCAGCAGATGTCTGCCAACTCAGAATATTCTGTCCTTAAATGTTTCCACCTTGATGAGTGTTAGAACCCTTCTTATGGAACCTGCTCATCTATTCTAATAAAAAAAAAGTTTTTTATTCATTCTTGTAAAAATGGGTTTAGCTCAGCGTATTTAGTGAAAGAGACCTGTACCATCTTAGCTTGCTGGTGAAGACCAGTGACGTGCGGTCAGGGGAGGCAGGTGAGGCAGTGCCTCACCAGCCATCATGGAAAGAAAGAAAATATATAATCATAAAGTAATTTAAATTGTTATATTCATCCGGTGGTTTGTACTAAAAAATATTCATTTTTCATGTAGCTTCACCAATTTCGATTTTTATTTGTTCAAAATCGCTGAATTTTCTTATTTTCCCATTCAAATGCTTGGAAGCGATGCCGGTGAGGCAGCAGCGAGCTCTGCCTCACCTTGGATTGCGCAACCCCTGGCTCTGCGCTGGCTGCAAAGCGGAGAGAGCATGTTGCTGTACGGCGTCAATAAAATGGTTTAAACAAATGTAATATGTGAACTTATTTCTAATAATTTGGCTTATGTATATAATGTACAGAGCTTTTTGTCACCAACTGTGTTTGTGTAACGTGTTTCGTGTAATGAGCGATTATAAACGGCAGAGAACAAGTTCGAGGTGAGGCAGGCAGTTCTCTTGCCTCATGGCAGGGGGTGCTCAAGAGACTGAAAACATAAGGCAGGAACAGGACGGATCAAGGAAGGCTTTCTTCCCTGGCAGTGATCTCCATTGAGACAGAGAGACTTTTAAAACTGAAGGAAGATAAGGAGGACTTCTATTCATTTATAAGTAAAGGTAAGACAGTAATAACATTTATTTTGTTTTGTTTTTTAAGGAAATGTGTGTTTTGTGAGCTACAGTTTGTATGTGTAAGGATGCAGAAGTGAAACATAACCTGTAAACTGCTGTCAATCTATGCATCTATTTGCAAATCTGATTCTGATGACGTCAGTGCCTCACCAGCTATGAACCTCACCGCACGTCACTGGTGAAGACCAGAAACAGATTGTTTGCATGCTGTCCAGGAAAGGTTAAATGGAAGTGTTGGCTTTAAAAAAAACTCAGAGGTTTTTTTCTTTACTTATTAGTCACAACATCATTATGTGAAATTAGGAGATCCATATTTACTTCTCCTAATTTGTAAATTAAGTAATAAATAATTTGATATATGTTATTTACTGTACTATATTTACAGTAACATTGCTAACTATGATTACAAAAGAACGTTAGTGTTTTTCTTAATTCTCATACTATAGAAAGTAAAACATGAACACAAACTTTACAACATTGCCACAATTAACCTATTTTACAAATTATAAAATAAAATTCAACATCTATGCTCTTAATTTTTCATTTATGTGTTTATGCTTTTCTACTGGTGTAATGTTTAATTTTATGTAATAGATTAACAAAAAGAAGTGCATTATTATAAAGGTCGTAGCTAAAATGTTTTCATGAACACAGTTCCTTTTTTAGAAGTAATACATCCTCAGAACGTTTAGAGGGGTGCAGAATAAATGTATTGTTTACTGTAAGAAAATATATTTTTTTTATATAAATAATTGATTATGACGTCTACAGCAAAGGATCCCGCACTGTAAACAATAATAGATTTATTGTATTATTGCTTATTGCTGCTCCATTCTAGGTTGAAATCATGTAAGATGTTGCAAAGGCGTTGCCATATCCTAGTAGCGTTGCCATAGACCTTAGAAATTGTTTCTTTTCTTACATCTCTTACCCCAAAATCCCACATCCTCCATAATCCCCAGATTCCAGATCCTCCGTAACCGCTCCGCCCCACTCATGTACGACAAAATAGTAACTACAAATGATAGCATAATTCTTCAAAAAATAAGAACTTTTAATTAAATTATTGGTTACAAACTACTGGTACTTCAACATACCAGGAAGCAGATTTTTCATCTCGATTAAAATATTTAGATTTTAATCGAGATGATTCATCAAATCCAGTCACAACAATATCCAAGACTGCATCTTACAACTTCAAAATAAACTTCTTATCGCAGGCATGGATGAAATGATGCTGAGTTTGAAGGTAGAGAACAAACAAAGTTTGTATGATCGTAATTATCCTTATTTCAAAGACCCACAACGAAAGAAAATGTTTGCACAGACGCTGCTGGTGGGTTTTAAATATTTAAAACTGTATTAAATAAAGCGTCCATTACCTCGTATTGTTCATATGAATTAACAAATAATAATACCTTGCATGCTCTCATCAAGCTCCAAGGAACTCAGAGCAGAGCAAGACGGGACGAACACCCAAGACTCTAGGCATTGATTTGCGCAGGCGGTCTGGGACAGAGTGGGATGGCTACCAAGGATGCTGGAAAAAAACAAACAAAACAAAAGAAAAACAAGGTTGAACATTAGTCAAGCTTATAAGTAATGGTGAAGCTTTAAAGAAGCAAAGGGGCCTAAAACAGGTCTGTTCTTCTAAACTGTAAGGGCTAATGTTAATCAAAGGTTGACATCAGCAACTAGCTGGCAAACTGCAGGAAGTAAGAGCGTGAGCATGACTTTTACTCCTCCTGAACACATACTAATTGGGAGGAGTGAAACTTGCAGTTATCAACTTTAAGTTGAAATAAATATATGGTTTTCAAAAGTTGGAAAAAGTGCAGCATTTGTATTCACTACTAGTTTTCTTTGCAGGACCATGTTTTGATAGAATTATATATTTTGAAGGTATGTGTTTACTAGGGCTCAATTACAGACAGACAGTTTTGAACACACAGTTTTAAAATATTACCACATAAATTATTAGTTTAGCATCCTACAAAACTGCCCATGCCAAAAAAACATTTGCAAAATTCCTGCTAATCTTTAACCCTATCCAGGATGAAATGCTTTGGCAAGTATGTATTTCAGAACAGTCAAAAATTTTAACTTTTAGATGTGCAAAGCCAGCAGTCATACACACAAAAAACTGAAGCAGCTTTTACAGAGTAACTTTACAAAACACTGACCGAGGAAGCTGAATACAGATCCATTTTTTACACTGGCTTAGCCTTATATATTCAAGGGGGTCTGATTCCTATATTTAGTAATAATATTGTCCTGATAGGCAAAAAGAGAACTATATCTTGTCAGGTTACAAGTAGCATACATATGAGATTTACAGTGAGATGTTCCACACAAATTAGGATATTCCAATACAGTCAGACCAAAGGTCAATTTAGAGAAACCAGTTTAATAGTCATGTTTTTGGAGTAGGAGAGAAGGCAGGATTACCTGAAGAGAATCCACATGTTCACAGGAACAGGATGGAAACTCAATGAAGAAAGACCCCAGGCTATGATTCATAGCAGGGACCTTCTTGCTGCAAGGCAGCAATGCCAACAACTGCACCTCCATGCTGCCCTGAATAAAAATGATTCTATCTTTGTTTTTTGAAAGAAATTTCAAAAAGCTCTTTTATTTTTTTATCCCCTTTCAATTTATGCAGCCCATTTTCTCGTAATCTCTTGTGAAGTTTATGGTTTAATGTTAGAAGTTGTGAAAAAAAAGAAAAACTAACTAAATGTTTCAAATGAAAATGACCTTCCTATACAACATCAAGTTTAGGCATGGGTGCAACACTCTCCACTCGTACACACACTAACCAACCATGATGTTCAACCGTTAAACAACCCAAATACACCCATGGATAATTAGTCCTGATTAAAAACGCAGTCAACCAAACAGAAAGTGTAAACGTGCTTGTCAGCAGGAAGCTTCATCAATTAATTAACAGCTGCGGTTACTATTAACAATGCCGTAAGAGCCAGTGTGAAGTCGTAGAAACAGCAATTCATTTACATTCCTCACAGCTTTTTCCTGCACCTGCAAGTACAACTCTTCCAGTTACAATTAACACCACACAGCCAGGACTTGGTCTATAAAGATCTCTGTACCTTAAAACGTTCGTTTATTTGGTATATTATTATTTGACAACGTTTTGGAAGCTACCTTAAAAGTGTGAGGAAGGTATTTTTTGCTTTAGCTCTGAGAAGTAAGTTTTTTTTGTAGACAAAGTGAAGACGGGCTGTTATTTCGGGCTGTTATTTCGTAGTTCTAGATTAATATTTGTTTATAAATGTAGTGTCTTTACATTATGATCTCCTATTAAATAACAATCATATTACTTAATATTTACTTATTTTATGGTTTAGAAATCGATCCTGTTCTTGGCTGAAGCATCTATATTTTGTTATTTTCATATTGTAAACCGCATTTTTATTTTGTTTTGCTACATTACTGTTCTACAAACACATAATGAATTCATAAAGAACCTCTTTAAATGGTAAATGGACACGTCCTGTATCATTTATCTTCTTTAAATTTTTGCTGATAAGTATAATCAGGCTTTTATATAAGACAGTTCTTGATTTTACAGCTTACAGTGGATAATGCTCTACCGCAGTACTGACCTCTGTTGAATTCTGGATCATAACTTGCCCAGAAGTATTAGAATTATTACCTTCGTATATCTCTGGAGTGTAACACTGTCATGAAGATAATGACTTTTTAATGTGATTAGCTTACATAATGTTAGACTGGTAATATACAGTAGCAGACCAGAATACTTTGATACACTTACATTGAGCACATTTTTTCAGGACCATTTCTATACTAAAACACATTTTTCTGTTCATGACAGAATATTGATTAAGATCTGTTTTGTTATGTTCTGATCTATAAACTCTGAAACTGTATACTACTGTATCCCCAAGAAGTTGAACGACAATACAAAGAAGATGGAAATAAGGGATCTTAGCTTTAATAACAACAGTTTGGGACTTCTTTTTACAATCGGTCTGTTCCAGATATCCATCCATCCTTTTTCTATCACCTTTATCCCTTTTGGGGTCGCAAGGGTTGCTGGTGCATATCTCCAGCTGTCAATGGGTGAGAGGCGGGGTACACCCTGGATAGATCACCAGTCTATCACAGTGTAACACAGAGACAAACAGGACAATCAACCATTTACACAGACACTCACACTTAAGGATAAATCAGAGAAGCCAGTTGACCTTCCTCCCCCAATTTTTGGACTGGGTGAGGAAGCCGGAGTACCCAGAGAGAACCCATGCATGCTCAGGGAGAAGATGCAAACTCCATCCAGAAATACCCTGGACCGGGAATCGAACCCGGAACCTTCTTGCTGCAGGGCTGTTCCAGATTTGCCAAATGCAAATATTTTCATAAGAAATAATAGATTTAACATGTTGTTTACTGTAAATGAGTGGTGTTGTCACCATCCCCATGGTGTAGTGTTTAAATGAATTGACTGTAATGTACAGTAGGGGACCTGGGTTTGAATCGTGGTTGTGTCAGGGAGGACATTCAGCATATAAACTTTGCCAAATGTGAGAAGGTTTAAAGGACTGGCTGTGAAGACCCTTGAATATGGAAGCCGCTGAGATATTAAAAAAATGATGTCTGATTCTTGGTTAAGAATTTAGCACTATTTTAAATGTTTATCTTTATTTTGCTTTGTACATTTCCAAAGCATACAAACACACTTGTCGAATCTGAATGTTTATTTATCCTTTCTTATGTTTCTGCATTATTATTAGACTGTTGTGTTTGTTTCACTAAACAATGAGCTTAGCATGTATGATACGCCCATTGGGTTTTAGCCCTTACCCACCCTGTGGCCTGTGCTGTGTTTCAGATATTTATTTGCTTCTCGCTGCTGTGATTTAAAAAAAAAAAAAGTCTGTTAACCTCCTGGAACTGCTCCAAAGCTTTAAACCGTAGGCCTGATTCCACCTCCCCTTGTGTAACCCCTATAGACATTTTCTGTCAGCCATCAGAGAGTACTAATTTCACCCTGATTAGTCTGAGGCTGTAAAGCCCCGATTGCAACAAACCTCACTGCATTGTGAGTTTTGACTCTGAGAGCTTTTCTGTTGGGCTAAATCGCAGTGCGTCAGCTTTCACTTCTGAATAAATCCTTAAACTTTGCCCGCAACTGCTTATAACCCTGTTGCTGGTTCACCATTGTTCAATTCTGGGTCACTTTAATAGATAATCAAATTGCTTACTGGAAGCTCTCCACAAAAGCTGCAGTTCTTGAGATGCCCCAACCTAATCATCTAACAATCACGATTTGGCCAATGTTAAATTTTTTCATATCCTTAATATTTCCTATTTTTCCTTCTTCCAAAGCCTCCTCTTTAAGTATGAAATGTTCAGTAGCTGTCTAATATTTCCCACACGGTAACATCTACCTTGATAATGAGTGAAGGGCATTTTAAACAGTAAAGAATGAAGAGGTTGAGCATTAGAGGGAAGGATTATCTCACAGAAAATGAAATATATAAAGAATTAACTATAGCAAAAAAAAGTGAATAAAGGATGGATAGAATATGATTCCTTCACCCTTTAATCCACCATTTGAAGTGCTTAATTCTTCGTGTCACATTCTTAAAAGAACAGAGTTGGCAGTCTCGACTGAATAAATCTTCCCCACACATATACACAATGAAAAAGCTGGCAGCTTATAATCTACCATCACAGAGGTACTTGTGATTTATCTCACCTCTTCAACCAAACAGCAGGTCTAGATGATTATAATTCAATAAACTGGAAAAGGAGAGCAGTATCGTGTATTGGCCCTGTCAGTGGTGGATATCTTGGAGTCAAAAACTGTCCTCCTTAAATCATCTTTCCACTGACCTCTAGAGCTTCACCAATCAGATCCCAGAAGTAGTAAAGAAACACATTTCTTTTTACTGATTTACAAGAAGAGTAATAATGAATTTAAGGCTGAATAAGTTTGTTTTTGTCTGTTAGACACTTAAGAAGTCTGATGGTTTTATGCATACAGCGAATGCCATGAAATATCCTATAAAATTACCCTCTGAGATAAGGATTGACGTTTTTTGTAGTACAATCAGCCAAGGCGGTTGTGATCCGTTATGTATCGTCGCCCTTCAAGTGATGCTTTGAATTTTCCAATCATGCCTTACATGATCCTTTTCACCGTTACCACTTGAATACCTCGCTCTCCTCCACAGAAATTTAATTCAGCTCCCAGTCAGTCAAGGTCATCCCAGAGATGTGATTTAAACATTTTATTCTCCTTAGTGGGAGAGTGGGGGAGCTAGCAGAAACAGCAGAAGGTTAGCCAGACTTGCCTCTGCTCTATTCCACCCTTTGTTTTGTTTTTCGACAAATAAAAATAACAGGTTGACCCTGGTTTCCTATTTTACTTGTATGTGTTTTAGGGGTTTCTTGTCCTTCTATTTTATTTTCTCAGTTTAGTTTTCTTCCTTCCTTTAAAAACGATTTGGCACTCTACACTCTGCATTTCTCAGACCTCCTTTCTTTGGTCTATTGTTCTTCAGCTGTTTTAACTTCTGTTTAATTATTTATTGGATTGATTATGCTAAATTTAATTACTCTTTTCCAGTAAATGTATTGTATTTTAAAATAATTTATAAATTGTAATTCTCTCTAACTTGAGGATGAGTATTTTGCACCATTATGATGGATGAATTAAACTTTGATCCTACATATTACTTATAATTGATTTTTGTTTTTTTCTGTAAATGTAAATTAATTTACATAGTGTAGCTATGGTGACCACATGCATATATTTGTGATTAAGATGATTTAAAGTATATAATAATTTAGCTAAAGATAGAAATTTGTTTGTTTATCTGTATTAGCTAAATTTGGTGTGTCAACAACTAAGCAACAAAAAGTCGGTAAACATCCAGATACTAATTATTATTATATTGCATACTGTATCCTAATGATAAAACACTAAGTACTTAAACACTTCAATGTATTTCATCTTATTTTATTCTGGACTTGTGAATGTTCTTCTAAGATTAATGCTTTCTTCTTCCATCTTTTGTCACATAAGACACATCCAAGAACTTCTACTAAGCCTATTTGCATAAAAAAATATATTTTTCATGTAACCTATCAAAACGATTAATGTTGATATTTTTTCTCTCTGTTCTCCCAGATTGAATAAAAATATTTTTTTAAACTTAACTATTGCTATAGGATTGGCAAATTTGAATTAGTACCAGTTTAAATCACATATTATCTGGCTAGCTCTTGTATTTTGACTTTAAACATGTAAAATTTAGTTAAAAGCATTTTCATTCCAGACATCAACAAATTACTATGTGCATTACAAATATTTTTGAGACAAGTGAATGAAAATATCTGAAGGTTTCAACTAACAAGACCATCATGTTCCTTATATGGGTTAATGTTTAGTGAAATATTCCATAAAATATGTTCACAGTTGTTGAAATGATCAACTTCTCCATTCGCACGTGTCTGAATTGTCCTTGTATCTTGTGGATATGTCATCATGTCAGGTCAAACTAAGAAAAGGAGAAATTTCTAGCGTGAGTTTTTGTAGGTTTTTGCGCAAAAAAAAACCAACAACAAAATAAAAACTTCTGTCTTTATTGCAACTTTTAAATTCTGAGCACATTTATGTAACCTGCACTAAAGCAAAGCTTGATATCAATGTTTCTGCTTCTTTATTGCGGTTTTGTGACTGTGCTGACACTTACTGAATACAGTGGAAAGGTTAAATGCATTTCTTTTTATTTTGAGAACACTTAATTTCAGCAAACCAATGGAGAGTACATATAGAAATCTGCACATATACCATCACATCTGTTTTTTATTATTTGAAGTGCTCGCCCCCAATCCCTTTGGTGCATCACCTTATTTCTACTAGTCAGTCTGATTCTAACGACCTCCATCTTGCTTCAGTACCCTCATATTTTTCATCCCTGATAAGGAATTGGACAATTTGTCCCAACAACATAGCCCTTCTGCTGCTCTGGCTCCCTTTCCCATCCATAACCCCCCTTTTAGTGACTTTCAGAGCATTGCATTGCTTAATCACATATAATTATTCTTGATGACCTCGAGGAAAAGACATTTATGTTGGTTTTATTGGTCTTACAGCAACTGAAAACAGGTTATTTCATCCTCTTTTCCAGTTTATTGAATTTGTACACAAACAAAAATAACTCATCATAATGAGTGTGGCTTTTATTCGATATTGATGAGGAAATGCAGTCTTATTGGTAAATTGACTTTTTGTTCAAATAGCATTAATTTCTCAGAGGATTAGTATAGACTGGACTTTGTCATCTTCTTTTCATTAACAAGAGATTAATTAAAGCGCCTTTGTGCGCTAAGTATGGTGTGTGTTGATTTTTTGAAAGTGTGTTTGTGTGTGTCAATGTCTCTGTGTGTATAGGTTTCCTTTGAAGGCATTTTCTCAAAATACAAAGTCTAGCTGGTCTATGATTTAATGAGGACATGTGACAAAAATATCTTTTCTGTAGAGAGGAAGCTGGAAGGAAAGAGTTGGAGAGAAAGAGAGAGAGATATCAAGGACATTTGGAAGAATATCTGTAAAGTCAGATGGGAAGTCTTAGTGGCAAATCCACAATCATACCCCAGTGTCTTCACAAATGTCTAAAAGCAGCAGCTTTGCCAGCCCTGTAAGCTGCTGCCTGTCTTGAGCTATTTTAATTACCAATCAAGGCGCTTTAAAGAGATATGTGTGTTTTGGTGATGCAGGATTCATCTTTCTTTTGCAGGATTAGTATAAATGTAGTAATGGTACTTAAGTTTTGTCACTTCCTTTAGGATTTCCCTTAAGAAAATAATCCCATTTGAGAAGTAATCTCTTACCACTATGCCTCCACATACTGTTTAGGAAAGTGAGGGGTCAGAAAGGAAATTAAAGCTTTTAAACAAAACTATAAACAAATACTTTCTGTAAATACTGTTATTAAATTACTGTTTGTGAGCCTTATCAATAGGCTTAATGTTTATTATGGCTTTTGTTTTCAAATCAAATGTTGTTTTTTGTGTTTTAAACACGGTTTACAAATCTAACACTAATAACACACTGTTTTTCTTTTAACATTTATCTTGCTCATTATAAAAAGCATACCTTTCTGCTTTAACAAAAAATTAAAATGCCATGAATGAGTTTTAAATAAATGAAATATAACTACAGTGAAGTAATTGATTAATTAAGTGTTGAAATTTCCTGTTTTTCATAACCTAAGCACATTGGTACTGTAACGTTTCATTCATCTAAACTATCTCTTTATCTCTATGTGAGCTACAGCGCTATAAAAAAGTATTCTCCTCCTCTGTTATGTTTTAGTTTTATTTTTATGTCACACAAACCCTTTTTAGATAATGAAATGCGTTTGATTACAAAGATAACCTGAGCAAATATAAAATCCTGCTTACAAATTATTTATTTTACTACATGAAAATGTGATCCAAACAAACATGACTCTGTAAATAAGTATTTTTTTTTGTTAACACAATAGCAAGTTCACCTAGTTTGACAATAACCATCAAATCTGTTATTTCTGGCATGGTGTGTTCTACTGCTATGGTACTACAGTATAGTAGCATAAAGGAAATTGCTCTGACTCATCATTATATATTCAAATCATCCAATAATTAACACATATAAGTTTTTTTTTTTTTTTTTGCATGGTTTGCATGCATTTTTCATGGTCATAGCACATACCTAAGTTAGATCCTACTGCATAGCTTGATTAAAACTCTTTAAACCCTTAATTTTAACAACTCAGAGCTGGACTTGCTGGTGTGCTTTCAGGCATTCTCCATCGACATGTCCCAAGTGGGCTTAAACTAAAGATAACAAACTTATTCTATTAGGGGATGTTGTGCCGAAGGATTTTCTTTTATAGAACATAATATATTGCAGTAATCTAGGTACTGAAACAATTATTTAGCTCCATACTGTTACTATACAGGCACCATGTTTGACTAATTGTACAATGTTTTTTTGTGATCCTTTGTGTTAGTTTAATCCCAGACTTAGCGGGACACACATATTCAATGCTATTGCAATCTGCACTAAGAGCAAAACTAAATTCTAAGGAACAATTTCTTTGAAATTATTTTGTTAACCGGCTGGAGACTGATTGATGATTGTGACTTTGCATGAATGAATAAATGAATGCATTTTAAAGGTCTTTGGAGTCAACTGATTTAAAAAGTGGCTATATAAGTACACACAATGCTGAGCCATATCTTTAGATCTGGGCATGATGTGTTGCTAACTAAGATTGTTAACCATATCTTTTCATATAATATTTTTCTCATTGTGTGCTGACCCTGAATCTTTTTAGACATTTTTTATTGTTTTGATTTTGCTTTGTTCTTTGCATAAATTCCCTGTTTATGATACCTCTTTGTATTGTTAAAATTGAGTTAGCTGGAATTTGGGATTTCAAATGATAGCCTGCCCATCTGTGATCATCATTGATTGTCTCAATGCTATGAGGTTTACAATGTAGTATTCAATTCAGTTCAGTTCATTTATATAGCGCCAATTCACAACACATGTCATCTCAAGGCACTTTACAGGTTAACAAATCATACAGTCGAATTGATTCAGAGTTTTCTATCTACAGTAAGGAAAACCAGTTGATTACATCGACTCTCTGACTCAAATGCAGTCCCTAACACTAAGCATGCTTGTAGCAACAGTGGAGAGGAAAAACTCCCTTTTAACAGGAAAAAACCTCCAGCAGAACCAGGCTCAGTGTGAGTGGCCATCTGCTGAGGCCAACTGGGCTTCAAGGAGACACAAGCATAGATACAAAAGGCAACTGTAAAAGGCAGGCGAGCCCCAAGCCAACTCCCATGTCAGAGGATGAAGAGAGCACATCCACCCAGTCACAGTCAGAGAAACAGGACTACACATGAAAAACTGGCCGATCTCAGACATCTATAAACAAAGGTGTTGATGGAAGCAGCACAGCTGATGTTTCTCTCCAGGATGGTGTAACAGCCAAACAGGAACAGACGAGGTTAAACTACTATGAGAAAAAGCAGAGAGAGCATAACGTTAGAGATTAAACTAACAACTACCGCAGAGTGGGAGAATAGAGATAGAATGAAACAGAATGATAAAAAATGGGTCCCTACAGTATGTCCTCCAGAAGTCTAAGTCTATAGCACCATAACTATAGAGATAGCTCAGGATAACCTGAACCTCTCTAACTATAAGCTTTATCAAAAAGGAAAGTTTTAAGCCTACCCTTAATGGTAGACAGGGTGTCTGCCTCACAAACTAAAAGTGGTAAAAGATCTGCCTCCCATTCTACTTTTAGGTTTCTAGGAACCACTAGTAAACCTGCAGATTGAGGGCAAAGTGCCCTTTTAGAATATCAGGAACAATTAGATCTCTGATATAAGACTAAGCTTGCCCATTTAAGGCTCTATATGTGAGAAGAAGGATTTTAAATTCTATTATAGTACCATTATGGATTGTGCTTTTAGATATTTGGTCAAGAAGAGAACAAAATCCACACCTTCTCTGCTGCTGCAGAGTAGGATTATTTTTACAAAGATTTCCCATTTATTGGAATTTCTTTTCTATTCTGTGTGATTCCTTTTCCTTCTGTCATTACATCATAAACTAATATGTGCCCCCTAATGGTCAAAACGATGAACTGCCATGAAATAGAGCTACCAAATATATGATTTAGGTAAATTTCATCAGTACAGTAAGGGCTTTATCTAGGCATGAGCTTAAGTGATCTTTTTGGTCTTTGTTTTGACTGTTCAACAGCTCTTGTGTAAATTGCTGTTCCAGCATTGATGTGGGGTGCATACAGCATCTAAGATTTTTGACAGTGCTGGAGTGTTATTTACCCGAGACAGCATGTCCAGATATTTCAAATATGTGGCAGTGTGTCCAGATACAGAATAGTGTAATGGGTAAAGGGCAAGACATAGACAGGTAAATAAGACATTTTTTGGTATGAATTCTGCCCTTTCATTGACATTACAGCAATTTATTACAGGAATAATTTAAAAAGGACATTTGGACAGATTAAGGTTTAATAGCAGATTATAACCCCATCTTTAGGTTTCATTGAAAACAATGAAACATGGAAAAAGGTATAATTTATATTTTAGAGAAGAGTCTCTACAACCTGTCTGCTCAATGTAATCACATACAGTAGAGATAGCTGACATCAGTGCTGAAATGCAACTGGCAGCAGGGATTCATTAGACTGGATTCCATGTCCTGTTTGTGGATTCCAGGGACTGTTTGTAAGACAGGGTGCCAGGAGGAGCTGTCCTCCAGCTGGTCTGAAATCTGTGGATGGAGTGTGTGTAAACATGACTGTTTGAAGGTTTTTGAAAGAGGATCCTAACAAATGGAGGTTGTGGAAGAACTAGTTGTGGGACAAATCCCCATTTAATGTGAGAAATATAGTTAACCACAAGCTTTTTAGGCTAATTTGTCAACTCTATTTCTCTATTAAATGTATTAAACAGTAGTAATCCAATTTTCATATGCCCACCCCCCGTTTAAAATCAGTATTCTTGGAGTACTTCACAGTAGGTTATAAATTGCCAAGTCCAGGCTCTTTCACACAGTCTTGCCATCGAGCACTTCCAGTCTGGCAGTGTGATTAAAGTTCAATCTGTCAGCTTTTTTGAGCACAAAAAAAAAGTTGCTGGCAGTCTTCAGCTTTGAGTTGTTCACTCTGCAGCTGATCTTATATTGTGCTTTTAAACTCAACGTCATAGGTACAGCCAGTATTTGGTCTTACAGAAGGGTAAAGTGGGGTCAATTGCTGGTCAGTTTCAATCTATGGGAAGATCTATCTAAAATGCCTCACTGGTTCTGATTTTATAAAACTTTAAAGCTTTTAAGTCATACTTTACTGTTGGCTTACATTGTACTGTGTGTTTGTGCAACTGTGTGGGAGAAATAAGAGCATGCCTTGATGTTGGTTTAAAAAATGGTTGATAGGTTTTGTCGGCAGGCAGAGGTATTTTTCTCTGATGCAAACAACAGTTTTACAAAGACTTGATGCAGGCTTGATGAGGATCTTCTGTCCAAAAAAAAAAAAAAGAAGAAAAAAAAAGATCAACCTGGACTTAAATAAAGTGGTTAATATATATTGAATCAGCAATATTGTGTAATTACTCTGGATATTTCCCACAGGGGTTATACAAGTTGGTCATTTAAGACTATGCATTTGCCAGTATTGATTCTGTGCATCTAATACTTCATTTAAAGGGGCCTTAAAGATTAGCGTTACAATGCCTAAAACCTCACAATATTTCACTAACAAAAACCCACTCACTAAAAATCTTTCAACTGTAGCAATATAATTTTTTTTAACATCTATATATCATTTCCTTCACTGTGAAAGCTATATATCAGTGGTTGAATTTAACTTAAAATGAAAGTGATTGAAAAGATGAACTCGTACTTGGATCAGGTAGGAATGTCCATTTTTATTTTTTTGGGTTATTTCTAGTCATTTCTTGTCTAGTAATGTAAGACGTAGAATAAAAAAATAAAACCTCAGAATGAACAAGAAACATTTAGGCCAAAGGCACAAAAATGTTGTTGTCCACTCGCCCCTTCAGAATCCGTTAATCCCTAATAACAGACACCCTAAAGGAAAATATTCTAACTTGCAGTCGGAGAAAGATAACAACCCTCTTCACATTTTCTAATCTCAATGTTGAGTTTATTTTTTTTTTCACTAATCATATTTCAGCTTCTCCTCAACACCTGAGGATTTGACTAATACCTGAAACAATCATTTCCTTCCCATATGCTGTTCCCAAGCAGTGGAAAACAAGATTACAGCTAATTACACAAACATTCTACACAACTCTGTAACAGGAGCTTTTCCTAATCCTCTCAGATTCGATGCAGATAGCAAACATGCTGCACCTTGTTGTTTGTGTGTTACAATAGCAGTCTTGTGATGTTTACCGAAGGCGGATGAAGTCACTAATCATTTTCTATAGCAATTTACATGTTACTCTACTGTTGTGTTGATATGAATTATATGAGAGGCATTTATTTAATACATGTTGTGATGTTAGAAAGTTAAGAGAGCCATTCCAATTCCTGTTTCTAGAATAGGAAAGAAGGTGTAATTCATCAATTTCCCTAATTCTGGTGTTCTAACTAATTATGTTGCACATTGAGATAAAATAGCTTTTCATGCATTTAGAATCTTGTTTTCTTAATCCAATCACTCTTTTTCAATAACCGTTATGGTTAACCTACAAAGATAAGTTCCCACTGGCCATTCTAATATAACAAACTGATGTGCTATCGTGCACAGCTGTGAGTTTACACCAAGTAAAGCAGGAGAAAATAATGGACCAGATAACTCTGGAGGAGCTGCAGAGATTCGGTAAACAGAACATGCAGAGAACACAGTGCTCTAGGAAGATTGGACCTAAGTTTAAAGTGTTCTGTTTAAAAGCCAAATGCAATATGTAGTAGGAAACTAAAAATGAAAAGACCTTCTTGTACCACATAGCATAGTGGTGGCAGCATTGTTCTGTGTGAATGCTGGTCAGAGTTTATGGGAATATACAACTAAAAGAGGCTAAAAGACTTAAGTTGGGTTATGATTTCGGTTCAACCTTTAATGCAACATTTAGATGAAGAACATAAAACAGAAATTGCCTCCATCTATATTTCATGTAAAATTCGACTGAAAAGTAATAAAGAAAAGAAAAGCAAAACATAATAAGTAGTTCTCTCAATACGTTGTCTGTTGGAAAAGTTTTAGAGCTTTTTAAATGGGCCAACCAAACCGGGATTTTAGTTTGGGCTTAATTTACCAAGACATACAGATGAAAAAAGTCTGATTTTTAACACATACTTTTTTTTTGCTAGGGGATCGCATCATAAAGAGGAATAAAAATGTTTATCTGGAGGTGGGTTATTCAAGCAGATGTCCTTTGTTTCGATATATAGTACAGATTCGTTAGTTTAAGATGTTTTAGATGTATTTTTTCCACAGATGGCATCTGTGATTAAATTGCCCTGTTTTCAGGTCTTAACACAATTTCTGTACATATCAATAATGCAGTTATCTGTAATGAAGCAGATCTTCATTTACACCAATTAGTCTAACCACTCCTCTCTCATCAAGGAATTCCATCTGCTGCATTAGCTGTGAAGGTCTACTGCCAAAGGTCCTTGATATGCTCTTCAGTTAACTTCATGCAACCTTTCCTGAAGAAAAATGGATACCCAGCACATATTTCTGTGCACGTTTTTAATGATGCTTTCAGCTCAGAAAGAGAACATGTTTTTCAATATGTTTCCTGGCTCTTATGAAATGAAACTTATGACATTTATCGAATAGCAATTTTTTCTTTGGATTAGTCTTCTCAACACTTATTCAGTTAATTTTAAAAGAAAGTCAAACAGCTTTTAAATAAGACTACTTCATTTTCTCACATTTTGAGCAAGAGTGAGACTTCACTTTTAGTTTTATGAGTACTTTCTAATTACTGCTCACATGGAAACAGCTTCACGCTCCAGCTGAGTTTTTGTTGCAGTAGATGGATATGGTCATGGGTGAGAAATTGCTGAAGGTATAGAATGTGGGATAATGGATGAGTCAAATGGAAAATGGGATGAGATAGATTATGATGATGTGTGTTTTTGCAGCTTTGTGTAAATGCTGCTGCCTCTGTACGCGTGTGGCAGATTTGACTGATTTTTGTAGCCCTTGTATGGAATGAGGACTGATGACAGTGCTGCTCGGGGGGATTTGTTTATTTTTGTATGCATGATGTGTGTCAGAGAGTTTGTGTGTGGCTGATGAAGACCATCCTCTCCTATTTTGAGCATTTATCATTTAAAGGACCTGTCTTCCTGCTCAGATGTTTTGTTTTTTACCATGGATTTAAAAGATTTTAATCTTGGACTGAGTCGGGCTTAGCTCTTATATTTTTTTTCTACAACTGCAGATCGATTGTTTCCTGTTTCCACAAAGGAAAAAAATCAAAATGTGTCTCCTCCTTCTGCATTATTAAATAAAGAGGAGGAATCAGTCATCTGCTCTGGGGATGAGCAGCTGAGTTTCGACTTTAGTGACACAGAAAGAAATATTTAAACCTTGGAGCTGGCACAGCCTGTATAGCTGGTGTGTTTGCATATGTGTCTGCATGACTGTGACAGTTGGGAGATTTCACATGTTTCACAGCACTCACATATAAACCCAGCTTTATCCCATCCCATGGCGAGTTGTAAAGTAAGCTGAGCACGACACCATCAGGTTTTATGATTCAGTACCAGATGGAAGGGAAAAAGGTAGCCCATCGTGTCCAACACAAACATTAACAAAAAAATTGAAACGTATTCTTAAAATGAGCATGTGTTTCTCAGTAGGTTGGATCAAGCCGGCAGAGATGCAGAACATTTGAGGAATTTTTTTTATCCTTTTCTAATCTGTCTTGGCATTTCTGTTGCTATGCCTGCAGTGAAAAGAGTTAAAAGAAAAATATGGGAAGGTGAGAAGTATCCATAAAAAGCACTGAAATGACACAAGATAAAGTTCTGAATCAAGAATTTATTTGGTAACTTTTTCACCATTGAGCAGTGCAACTGTTGCCGTGGAGCAAGAAGGTTCTGGGTTCGATTCCTGGCCCAGGGTCTTTTTGCATGGAGTTTACATGTTCTCCCTTTGAATGTGTGGGTTCTCTTCGGGCACTCCAGCTTCACCACATAATCCAAAAACATAACCGCTGGGTTAATTAGCTTCTCTACATTGTCCTTAGATTAGATTAGATTAGATGAGCTTTATTGATCTCACAGCGGAGAAATTCACTCGTCACATATTGGCATAGAAGTTACAGAAGGTGCAAACAGGGAGGAAAAAGGTGCATTAAGAATAAGCAATATATATACCGTATATCCAGGTATATACAGTATATCAAGATAAATAAGATTAAGGTGCAAGTGTACATGTATCGCACACAATGAAAAACAAAATAAAAATAAGAAATAAAAAAAATAAGAAATTAAAATATGTACAATCTGGATGGTTGTGATTGTGTGTGTGAATGGTTGTGTCTTTGGGACACCCTCCCTCTCGCCCACTGGATGGATGGATGGTTTGATCGATTGATGGATCAATGGATTGATCCACATTTACTTATTTCCTTAATATCCATCCATCCATCCATCCATCCATCCATCCATCCATCCATCCATCCATCCATCCATCCATCCATCCATCCATTTTCTTACACGCTTAATCCCAAGTGGGGTCGCGAGGGGTGCTGGTGCCTATCTCCCCTTAATAAAATTTCAAGCTTTTATTTCCATGGGTTTCCATTTTATTTTAAATATACATTTTGAATCCAGCTCCACATTGACACAATTATCAACAGCTGACTGTTATTTCAAATTAAAACTATATCTATACATAAAGACAGATGGTCGGACAGTTGGACAGGCAGACAGATAGCAGTAGTTTTTTTCACTGCTCTTCCCTAGGCTAGATCAGGAACAGTATTTATCTTGCTACCACACTCAGAGCGGAGGATAATACAGAGGTTTGGGGGAAATATCCATTGGTAAACATTGGTAAGTTTCCCACTGAATCAATTAACGCAAGTTTTAAATGGTCTGATCTTTCCTTTCACTCAAAATTGTACAAGTGAAGGCGAAAGACACTGAATGTAAGAAATAGTTTTATTTTGTAAGTGTAAAACTTAGCCCAAACATTACAACTATTTTACTGTTTTTATCCTGTTAGTTTACTTTTGTACGTCTGGAGTTATTTGTAAAGACAAGGTCAGATTCATGCAGATGGATTAAATCTCACATAAGAGAACCACAAATATTTCTGATCAACTGGGTGTCTGATCAGCCAAGTATCTTGTCTTTGTTTTGCCTAATACAGTGCTGGATCTGACCATCTAGAGTTACATAGCCAAGATTTGATAAGAACGGCACTCATGAAACATTGATGCACACCAAGTGCTATATATTGGCCTAAAGATCATCTAACACTGTATATCTCAGTTGACCTACTGGTTTTAAAGTGTTGCTTTAGAGTAATTTGAATCTCCAGGATTACATGTTATGCATCAGAAAATGATTTTAAGGACTGTAACATTTTATGTATGTTTTTTTTTCTATCTCAATAAGGCAACAAATATCCTCGCTGCTGGTTCTTTCCTTTATATATTTCTTTGTGTTTTTGGATTCTGACTGTCTTCCTCTTTTAGTCCTGATTTGCACTGCTGACCAATCAAACTTTAAAAGAGCAGTTAGTATGTGAAAGATTTACTGATATTTCTAGTTAATCCCATCAAAGCTGATATATTTCCTGTCGATCAGTAAAGATTTCAGGGTGACTTTAAACAGACTCCCTGATGTACTATCTTACAGGAAATGTGAAATTCATTTAAGTGAAAAAAAAAATTAAATAACTAGTCTGACAGAACATCTGCGTCATCATTTTGCATTACACTGCAACAGCACTTTCTAGCTCTTTGATCAGATGGAAATCTTAAAGTGAACCATGAAGGGCTCATTCAGAATATTTGTTCTTAAAAACTCTTTTTAGTTTAAAGTGTTGCCTATGACCAAATGTGTCGTAACTGTGAAATGCTCTTATTAACACCTTTTGAATATTTTTACATTGTTTGAACACCAATCTGCAATATCTTGATTTTATAAACTCAACACAAAGTAGTGGATGATTGTGAATTAGAAGTGAATACATGCTTTCATAAAATAAATCTTAGACGGCATCATTTCTGTTGTCCTCCACTGCTCTTATACCCCTAAATGAATTTGGTTGCCCAAAACTCTCTTTTAAAATAATTTATTAGTAAACCCAGTTTACTTGTATGTTATGTAATAGCTGTTTGAGTGCAGCTACGTAAGAGCCTCTGTGTTTTTTATGTTAAATATTTTCTAGACAGGTTATAGTAGCAGAGAAGTTTAAACAATATCCTGAAAAGCACTTTCATTAATATTCCAAAAATATTTCAATCTGCAAAAACTCACACAGAAAGATAAAGACAATTAGAAGAATTTTATTGATAAAATTACTTTAGTCTTTGGTGCTCAGACCTCGACAGGAAACATTAGCACTGAATTATGTTTGATATGCATGAAGAGGAGTAAAGAATAGGGCTGTTTCCCCCCCAGGCCTGAAACTGGTGGTGGAGTGGAGATAAATGAAGTTGATCAGTCTGTATAGGCCTACTGTATGGAGAGATCCAGTGGACTGCTTGAGCTGATAGTAGTGCTTCAGTCAGGGACCTGTAAGATGGAAGTCCAGCTTGGATGACACAGTTTGAGAGATCCTGTCCACGATGAGCAAGCAACAGTGGAGACGAAAAACTCCCCGTTGGGTAAAAACCTCTGGCAGAACCAGGCTCAACTTGGCGGTCTTCTGTCGGACCGGTTGAGATGAGACAGGGAACGCAGTAAGAGTCCAGGAGGAATGACACTCTTTATGAATGAAGCTTTAGCTACGATGGTGGAGGAGGGGCTGGAGGTGGGTTGAATCGCGGTCATCTGAATCAAGTCAGACAGCGCAACCACTCCCTGTGCTTTGGGTAGCAGACTAAGTTATGGATTTAGGACGAACTCTGGATGCTGATTGGGCTTTCGGGGAGGTGAGGTTAAAAGCTGAAAAGCTTGAGTCGGAGGCGGATGAGGGTAAGTAGTCAGTATATTCAGTTAAACTTCCGCCTAGGCTCCATTAAGTGCAAATATCTGCACACAGCATTTGTATGATTTTTATTTAAACTAATGAATTATTGTCATTCTTTTTTACATTTCAGCAATATTCTATATTGGTCTATCACATACAACCCCAATGAGATACACAGACATTTAAGGTTGTTAAATAAATGAATGCAAACAAATTTTAAATATATTTACTATTTTTGAAAAACTTTTTGTTGACAAACTCACTTTAAAAAATGTGTGTGTTTGTGTGTGTGTGTGTGGGGGGGGGTCTGTTTGCCTTCACTAAGTTTGAGGATTCAGAGAGAAAAAGATGTTTGAGAAACAGACATAAATAATTAATTGTTAAAAGCATTTGTTATGCACATAACATAAAATCTTTACCATGGTAATTCTGTTTGAGCAAGCAATCACAGTGTTTCTAATTCCTTATTTGTAGCTCTCTGTATCATATTTACTAAACGAGCCAAAGCGTGAATGTGTTGGCAGCTGATCAGTAAGATCCGTTACAGTTACAGCCTGCTTGCCTATGAGAAGTTGTGACAAATCATTCCACACCATATGAGCAGCGCAGCTTGCCACTCTTCATATCGTCATAACAAACTGAAGTTTGTGAGCTGAAGTGGGAAATCACCTGCGTATTTTGCATAATTTTCGGGTAGAAATTGATATCAGAAGATTAGTGTGAGGAGATAAGTTTGCTCAAACCAGCACTAACGTGTTTCTCTCTTTCAGATTTATCAGCACTCTGTGAAAGGTAACAGATTCGGTCCTGCATGTAGGGGGCAAATCATTTTGATTTACATAATTTAGCAAACTGGAGGTCCTGAGCTGGGGGGTTATTTTCTAGGTAACGTTTATGCATAATTCTGTTAGTTCGTCTTTACTGCATATATATAAGCAGTAAAGCTTGCATGGGGAGAAAAAAGTTCCAGAGATTCCCAGCAGGAAGCTCCAAGCGTCATGGTAAAAATCTCTTTGACTGCTTCCATTTTCATCATCTTGTGTTTGTTCCTGCAGCTGCACCAGCACTACTATTGAGCTGCTGTGCTCAACTCCCACCCATATTTCTTTTTCATCAAAGAAAACAAGTCCCCAACTGAGACCCGAATTCCATTTCAAAAGGTTAAATTTGTGTGATTAGGATAGGGGCCTTTTATTTCTTCATTGGACTTTTGATTAAAACACAAAATAAAACCACCAAAACTAATCCTCATCACATGGCAGCATTGAAAACAGGAAAAATAAGCCTTTCATGCACATGTAGAGAAAGACAGAAAGACTGTCACTTCCAAATGTAGACTGAGGCAGCAATTAATTTGTTGATGAAAACCCATTCATCTATTTTATTTCCTGCTTGTTTGGCTGGATCAACCAAGCTATTGCCAAACGCTTCCCTGCATCTACCTTTTACAAGGACTGAAATAAATCTGGATTCAACACAGACGCTTTTAACATCACAGACTCTTAGGTCACCATACCCACACACATCCAGTTGATTGGGTCTCTTTACTGTGGTGCTGTGCAACTAAATTGCCACCTACAGGCCAAAAGCACAGAAGCACATTTAAGAAGCTGTACTAGCAATAGAGCCGGGGGGTTCTAATCATTTTCACTGGATTTCTGAATAATAAATAAGGAAGTAGCCTGAGACATCTTCATTATTCTGTTTGGTCCTTCTGTGTGCTACATAGCCCATTTCAGATGATTAAATTTTATCCTGAATTTTTTTTTCTTTTTTTATATATATATCTCATTTTCTGTTAAGCACAGATACTGGGTCTTAGTTTATTCTAAATGTTTCTGTTTGTTTTCACCACCATTAACTGTTCTGAGTCAAATTGTTAATGGGATATAATGCAGATAAGCCTATAATATTGAGAAAATTAAAAGGATTTTGTTTTAATCAATTATTCAGTCAAAATAAATGAAAGAAATCAGAACATACAAAAATGTTACACTAGCCATTTAACAGTAGACATCATTGCAGGCTTAAAACGACTGGATCATAACTCAGAGTGCATCCCAGACAGTCAGAGAAGCATTCTGCGTTATCTCTATCAGCACAATAATGAACCCTGCCATAAAGTGAAAAAACATAAGAAAAAAGATAAGACTGAGGAGAAGAATTATGAGTCCACCTTTTAGAGTCCTTAGACTTCTATCCAATTAAGCTTTGGGATATTTTGAACAAACAAGTTGGAACCATGGAGGATCTAGCTCATAGCTTGCAGGACATATCAGGGTCTGATACTAGAGTCCTCTAGATACAACGTCAATTTTAAGACCTGCTCCTGATCTGACTGATCTGAATGAAATGGCTGCATGCATGTAGTTCTATATAAACATGCCTTTCACCTTGTAATGTGCTTTAGGTTCATTTAAGCAGAGGCTAAAAGATGCAGAGTCCATCCAGCGGCCCACAAAGACTTGAGATCAAAATGAAACATATTTGAAATTCAGTCGGCCTTGGTTAGGTGGTCATGGACTAATCCTGCTGTTGAAGTAGGGCTACGAAACAATTTACCAGAACCTCAAGCCCTGCGCATGCAAACAAGGGAGTTCTTCTTCTTCCAGATTGACAAGTCCGACCAGCGCCATCTCTTGGTGCTGAGTCTGACGTTCGGTTTTTCGACTTACAATGTGAGCAGGTAGTTCGCATCAGAGCATCGGGTCGCACAGTATGAGAATGTGCATCGTGAACTGTGAACCTTTAAACCCTGCGGTTTCATCGTACAGTTTGAGTTGTAGCTGCAGCAATGATTTAAAATATCTCACAGTGTATGCCTGGCTTTATTAGTCCAAGATCGCTCAACACTTCTTCGGGGGTTTAGTAATGTTCATACCTCAGTGGGTAAGGATATTTTGGCAGCAAAATGAGGCACCTACACTCTCTTTGGAAGGTAATTATAATATTCCTGGTCAATGTATAAACAGGTAATAGAGAGCATTTCAGGGCATAATTTATAATTTGATATTATTTGCTGTATAATGGCTGTTGTCATAATGTAGGACAAGGGTGTCAACATCAGTTCTTGTGTATCTGTAGTGCAGCTTTTGCATGCATCCCAGCTCCAATACACAAAAGGATAAATTACCTCTTTGGCATGTCAGCAAGTTTAGCAGAAGCCTGGTCATTAACCACTAATCTGTTTCAGGTGTGTTGGAGCTGAGATGCACACAAAAGCTACAGGACAGTGGCACTCGGGATTTCATTTTATTAGCCGAGATTGCTAAAGGAAGGACAGCAGGCAAAATCACATTCATAAGTTTAATTTACAGAGAGAATACTGGAGCTGTTCAGCACTTTTGTAACTAGATGTGTTGCAGCTGAAGAGAATAGGAAGGGTTCAGTTATCATAGTTATTATTAACAGAAGGACTTTTATTTTTCACTCAAGCTGCCCCCCAAAACCTCCAGCACGCTGCGTGTGACCGGCAATGAGCCTTGATACAAATTTGACTGTGTTATTTCCGCTGTGCTGCACAGCAGGCCATCAACATACAAAATGAGCAAAACTGAAGAGGAAAATGCTGGATGCATTTTAGGGGGAAATGATGAACGCAGCAAGAAATGCACAGTGTAAAGCCCATCAGTTTTTGCCGTCTTAAAAACAATTACCTGAACAGTTGGAATACAGTGCATGACTGAGCATCTCACACTTGAAAAATAAAAGACCAACATAGAACAAAATGAAGGATAATACACAATGCTTTTTCAACAAGATGAATGAGTTTTCTTTTAATTCTTTTCGCTATTGTCCTGCTAGCAATAACAGCATTTATATTTCCAGCACCTTTCTATGCATAATACATAAAAGAGTGTGAATACCTCAAAAAATAAACATTGTTACACTTAATATTTTTAGATCCTCTGCTACTCTTAGGATTTGATATGAGTTATTGTTTGGTGTCACTATCCATAAATTGGCTAAGAGGAAACACACTGTTAGGTTATTATTTAGAAAGGGATGCTCACAATTTCGAAAATGATTAGATGTAATAAATCACCTTTTTTGCTCTTCGAGCTTTCTACCTTGTACATATACACTATATTGCCAAAAGTATTTGCTCACCCATCCAAATTATTGGAATCAGGTGTTCCAATCACTTCCATGGCCACAGGTGTATAAATTCAAGCACCTAGGCATGCAGACTGTTTTTACAAACATTTGTGAAAGAATGGGTCGCTCTCAGGAGCTCAGTGAATTCCAGCGTGGAACTGTGATAGGATGCCACCTGTGCAACAAATCCAGTCGTGAAATTTCCTCGCTCCTAAATATTCCACAGTCAACTGTCAGCTGTATTATAAGAAAATGGAAGTGTTTGGGAACGACAGCAACTCAGCCACGAAGTGGTAGGCCACGTAAACTGACGGAGCGGGGTCAGCGGATGCTGACGCGCATAGTGCGAAGAGGTCGCCAACTTTCTGCAGAGTCAATCACTACAGACCTCCAAACTTCATGTGGCCTTCAGATTAGCTCAAGAACAGTGCGCAGAGAGCTTCATGGAATGGGTTTCCATGGTCGAGCAGCTGCATCCAAGCCATACATCACCAAGTGCAATGCAAAGCGTCGGATGCGGTGGTGTAAAGCACGCCGCCACTGGACTCTAGAGCAGTGGAGACGCGTTCTCTGGAGTGACGAATCGCGCTTCTCCATCTGGCAATCTGATGGACGGGTCTGGGTTTGGCGGTTGCCAGGAGAACGGTACTTGTCTGACTGCATTGTGCCAAGTGTAAAGTTTGGTGGAGGGGGGATTATGGTGTGGGGTTGTTTTTCAGGAGCTGGGCTTGGCCCCTTAGTTCCAGTGAAAGGAACTCTGAATGCTTCAGCATACCAAGACATTTTGGACAATTCCATGCTCCCAACTTTGTGGGAACAGTTTGGAGCTGGCCCCTTCCTCTTCCAACATGACTGTGCACCAGTGCACAAAGCAAGGTCCATAAAGACATGGATGACAGAGTCTGGTGTGGATGAACTTGACTGGCCTGCACAGAGTCCTGACCTCAACCCGATAGAACACCTTTGGGATGAATTAGAGCGGAGACTGAGAGCCAGGCCTTCTCGTCCAACATCAGTGTGCGACCTCACAAATGCGCTTCTGGAAGAATGGTCAAAAATTCCCATAAACACACTCCTAAACCTTGTGGACAGCCTTCCCAGAAGAGTTGAAGCTGTTCTAGCTGCAAAGGGTGGACCGACGTCATATTGAACCCTATGGATTAGGAACGGGATGTCACTTAAGCTCATATGTGAGTCAAGGCAGGTGAGCAAATACTTTTGGCAATATAGTGTATAATTATACTCAATAAACAGAATTTTAAATGTTGCTAAGAAATAATATGATGCTGCCATTAAAGCTTGTTATGTCTGCTGCATGTCTGTGGTATGTACATGTTAATATCAGAATTATCAGAACATTAATATTTATTTATCAGTTTAAATGTATCAGTTCATCTCTTTATGAATCTGCTGCTGACGAACTGGCTATGAATCTCCACTACATGCTGTGCAACAAAAAGCAGCTGCTTGCAAACAGGATCTGATGCAATGGATTCTCTCAGACAAACAGTCATGAAAAACTCTATTAAGTTGATATTTCAGTGAAATCCACTTTGAACATCACAAAAAAGTTTTCATGTTAGAGCATACCCTGCCATGAAAGACTTCAAAGTTTGTATATAAGAGCTAAAATATTTAGCAATCAATTTCTTTTTAACAGTTTATAAAACAAAATCTTGCCTATAGCCAGGGCTCCAGTTTTTTGGACAACTTAGACTCTCTCATTTATAACATTGTCATGACATTAAAATGTATGGCCTGGGGGTGGGTGTACTTAAAGGAGGCTTGGGAGACCAGTTCAGTTAGCCTCACCTCAGGCCATCTATTTGGGGTCCGGGCTAGTGAACAGATCTCGGAGGTCAGTCGCGTTTGGATTGGGCTTTGGCTCACCCTGGGTCACTTGGACCTTTGATTTATTTTATTTTTTTATCTGGAAAGTCAGCTGGGTTCTGGCGTGTGTCCTTGTGTTTGATACATTGTTGAGCTCATTTACTGGAAAAAAGCAGCTTGTGGGGACCGACAGCTCCTTGTGGGGCACAATGCATGGACCCTGAGAGGGGAATTGCTGTTTTTGGGTCAGAGGTCACGTCTAGGACTAATGTTTGAATTGAGTTTAGGTTGGGGGTTAGGGTTAGCTATAAACTACTTTAGGCTAAAGCCTAAAGCGTAGCCTCTAAGGGGGGTGGAGGACAAGATGACTGGCATTAGAGGCTGAAGTAAGAGCTATGGTGATGAAAGCATATACCAGCACAAATCATTTGATGTAAAGGATAATTCAACTGCAATAGTCTCGGCACTAGTTAACCACTTAAGGAAGCACTAAGAAGTTTTAACACAAATATTGCAGCTAAAAAAAGTTCATAATTTTACTATTTGTTCACAATTGTAGAAAAGCACTGTAAAAATATAATAGCACCCCAAAAAAAGTTGATGAAAAGTCCATGACTTTCTTTTTTTCCTGTTGTTACCTACCCTATCATTAATGTACATTAGTTATAAAGTTTAGTCTATTTCTGTTTTAAACTTTAGTTACATTAGTTGCCTTTTCTATCTTACTATCACAAATTTTAACATTGTATTTAAACGCCACTAGGCCCTTCAGTGGAACCATGTGTATTATTGAGAGGAGGCACAGATTTTGGCTTTAAGTGAGCTTTGTGTAAACCCAAGGACAAACACATCTTACCCCAGTATGTTCAAGGATCTGTGCTGTCGTCTGACATTTTTTTCTTCCAAAGGCCCTGGGACCAATTAGAGTTTTTTTTAACCTTGAACATACAGTAGGAGAACAATTTACATAAAAAAAAATATCTTGGACTGCTAACTTCAAATTAGTTGTCATCTTACCCTGTAGTTTATAGTGATAAAAAAAAAATTGAAATGGCAAGATATGTTTTGCTTTCATTCAATGTCTTTTTGATCCACAGACCTAAATCTAAATAAAATCAGTGGGTTGAATTCCTAAAATGCAAAACAGAAAGATAACATAACTAGGGACACTGTTGTACAATCTATTAAATGTCTCGACTGTGTTTTATTTACAGTAGGAGATGGATTTATTTCCATCTTTGTACACATATTTACCATGGGCATTACTGGCTGTTGTAATTACAAATGATCAAACAAAAGGGTTTAAGCTATGTATTGTAAAACTCAGAGTTAAACCCCTGCATAACCCTGTAAAATGCTGATACCTTCCATACTTAACAACATCCCATGGCTGTATTCTCCTGATGTTGTGCAAGAAAGATGTTGTTCACTTGAATGTTTTCTTTTTTTTCTGATAAACATTAAAGAGACCTTGGTGCACCTTGTGGCAACACAACTTATGACAATCTAAAATGTTTTCTGCCAAGTCCTGCTGTCTGTCCACATGTTTCAATCTCTTTTAGATAAGACTTCCCCCACATGGAATTCTAAAAAGCTTTCTGGCCTTGGACTGAATGCTCAAACTATGAGCTCAAAGATTGGTGGCTGAGATTTATTTTTATTTTTTGTATCCGTGTGTGTAAGTGTGCAGAAAGGGCGACAGTTGTTCGAAAGCATGTTATTTGATTTAGTTTGACATTTGTCATTGACTCAAACATGGGGCTTATACTTTCACTTCCATCGTGTGGCTGTGATCGGCTTAAAAAAAGACAAAGCCCCCATTTGAAACTGAACAGAGGGATGGATTTGTTGTACTCACACTAAAACAACAAAAAAATGTTTGCACATTACAGTCAGAGAACATTTTTTATGTCCCAAGGAGATTTTACTTTGAACTGAGTGCTTGCACATTTTGTCACTACTCTGTTTTTGACTCTCACTTACTTTCAGTGTGAAAAACTGTTGTTGGATTCATGCTGTTAGCAAAAACATATACTCTTTATAAAATACGGTGTGTGTGGTGATGCTTGTATTTATTACAGTGTGGGGACCAATTTGCTAGGAAAATCATACATATATGGAGATTTACATGTATTTGTAAGGACCACTCAACAGGAAAATTCTCTTGAGTTTGGGGTTAGGTTTAGGTCCAAGGTGTGAATTCAGTTTAGGTTATGGTTAGGTACATGTTGGCAATGGTTAGGGCAGTGGTTAGGGTACGGGTCTGGGTTTTGCCCTACAGATTCATGAAAGTTAATGAAAAGTCTCCATACAACGGGGAGCCACGAAATATTTGTGTGTTTGGGGTGGGGAGGCCAAGATGTTTTCATGCACGTGTCCATGGGTATAGACAAAGTCCAAGTCTCTCTCTGTGTATAACTGAACTTTATGGCAATGCTGGAGAGGCTGTAGGATGGGGAAAGAGTTATTGCTATATTTTCCACTAATTTACTGTGACTGTTGTTGCTTCCTTTGAGGTAATAGTGATTGTTTAAAGGCGACTTTGATTTCCTCTCTGTATACATTCTGCAAAAAAGCAAAACATAACAGGATGCTTTTAATTTTTTCTTTTTCTTTTGCAACTAACTTTTCTTCGTTGAGATTAAGTAGCTGGTGGAGAACCAACAAGTCAGTGTGTACACAGTAAAAGACGAACCTATAAAATTTACCTATGAATGTGAAGATAACGATTTGCACTCAGTTTGGTTGAGGGAATTTAGGTGACAGTGTTGGAAACAACACCACCATCCAAGCTATTATCCGTACCCAACAGGGCTACACAATTAGTCTGAGTCAAAATTGCTGACTTTGTACTTTAATACAAATACATAAATATGATTGTTTATATAATCTTAGATTTAATTAGCCAATTTAGAGGAAGATATATCTAAATATATATTTTGTTTTGTACAAAGTTGAGTGTGCTGACAACAAAATCACACAGTTTATTTATATAGTGACAATTCACAACACATTTCATCTCAAGGCAGAGACAAATCAACCAGATCATACAGTCAAACTGATTCAAAGTTTTGCTATCTAAGGGAAACCAGTTGATTGCATCGATTCATTGACTCGAAGGCAAGCGTGCTTGAAGCAACAGCGGAGAGGAAAAACTCAACTTTAACAGGAAGAAACCTCCAGCAGAACCAGGCTCAGTATGTGTGGACATCTGCCCGAGGCCGACTGGGGTTTAAGGAGACAGAAGCAGAGATACAAAAGGCAACTGTCACCCAACTCCACAGGCGGCCTCGTCCAGAAAACACACAGCCAGGCAGATGAGCTCCGAGCCAGCTCCCATGTCCGGCACAAAACATTTAGGCACAGTCAGAGAGCCAGGACTACACTGAAAAACAGGCCTGGCTTGAGGCTTTTAACTACAGTTCGTTTACTTCCTGAAAGTAAAGAATTGGACAATAGTCCAACCTTAAAGTAACAAATGCATGGAATACTTTCTCAGCATCAGGATATTTCTTAGTTTTTCAATATTCAGCAGATTAAAGAATGAAAGTCTAGAGACCTCTATGATATGGGATTTAAATGACAGGTCCTGATCAGAAATAACATTAATATTTTTTAATTTATTATCTGGGATCAATTTATCCCATCCAAATAAAATGACTGACTCAGCTTATTTTTCAATGACAGACAGCAAACCTTGCCACGACTCGTATGGCTGTGCCATTCTGGATGAGCTGCAGCGCCTGAGCCACTTGTTTCGGTTAATGACTTCATTTCAAGATACCACAAGTGTGAAAGCACCAATGCTCAAAAATGGCCAAAATATCAGCCAGAAAGCATAGGTACTGAGAACGGGCTTTGGTCTTCACATACAGACAGACCACTTCTTTACAAAGTGTATCTGCTTCCAAAGTGGACAGTTTGATTTCACAGAAATTTGATTTAACTGAAGTTATGTTGTGTTGTTTGTGTGTTCCCTTTATTTATTTTTTTAGCAGTGCATACCAGATAGATGGAAGGGGTTACACCAAAGTTGCTTTTATCATTTTGAGCTTTCAGCCTGTCTGTCACTGAACTTACTGGATTTGTAGGGTTTAAGATGATTCTCCAGAAAATGCACAGTTAGTTTTTTATTGTTTTGGTTTTTTATACACTAGCAGAATTCTCCACATTGATTAATAATGTAAGATGTTGAGATGGAAACAGAAAAATAAATGGAATTCTGAATGTTTAGAAATGTTAACTGTGGAATGGTTTTAGCTTTGGTTTTAAATATTGATACATTGGTCTGCAGTATAACTCTGTTTATGATTTATTTTTTTATGAAATATTTTATTCAACAATGTATAATTTAGAGGCTTGCAGGTTGCGCAATGGTTAGCGCGCACGACCCATGTACAGAGGCCTTAGTCGTCGACGTGGCCGACCCATATTCGAATCCAGCCTGTGGTCCTTTGCCGCATGACTCGTCCCCTCTCTCATACCCCCTTTCCTGTAGGCCTAATTTCAGATAAACGATCCACTAGTGCCGTAAACACTAAAAAAAAAAAACAATGTATAATGTAGAGATTCGAAAATCAAGGTTCTAATAGGAAAAAACAACAACATTCTGTTGAGGCAAGAAACAAGAGAAACATCATTCCCCATATCTAATTCATTGATCTCTAATTCTCGGACAAACTTTGATGGATCAGATTTACATCCAATGAACTCTTTATATTAGCTTTACTAAATGTCATAATAATTATTATAATGTATACATATATTACTTTTACTATAGAAATGTGTGGAGGATTTTCTCCCAAAGGCCAGAACTTGAGTTTTATGCTAAATTCCACTTTGGAGTGAGTGGGCCTTTCCCAATTCGTAGCTACTCCACTTTTGAGATGGTCATCCCTCGCACTACCGGAACAGGAAGCTGTCGTCACCATGGTAGCAGTCCAAGCTCTGGCATTGACTGCAAAGAATGCTTAAGATTGTCTAGAAAACGCAAACAGTCCATGACCGTAGCCACAGGTGAGAACACTGAGTTCTAGAAATTTGTGTTTTTTCTGCTGTTTGGATGAGGCATGAATAGATGGTTATGGGAAGGAGAATGAAGTGACAGAGGGATGAGTTGATGAGTGGAAAACTAATGTATAACATCAATGTTAAATGTTAAAACATTTGGAAGAGGGGCACTCAGAGTTATCACATTAATGCGCAAGAACAGCAGTAATTTATTTCAATGCAGGATTAAAACACTTGCTTTGGTATTTTGTGTAATCTGTCTGCTTTCCTGAAAACATTAGCAGACAGGTCCACTGTGTCCGCCTCCAGTCCTCTTCTCATCGGCACTCTGACCGGCTGACCACTCTGAGAAGTGCACAGCTGATATGATCTTGTCTTGATTAGAAATGATTTAGTATCCATAGCAGTGTCTTTAATTTTAACTATGTAGAAGATGCACGGATGTCCTTTTTGAGCTATAATGTTTGTCCATTAAACTATCACAGCAAGTTTTTTTCTTCTTGTTTTCACAGTTTCACTATGTGCATTATTTAATAAAGCACACTTTTTTAATATAGGTGTTCTTTTTCAAAAATATTTCGGTGAACCTCAGTAGTTGTCTGAGACTTGCTATGGTCCTGCATGAACCTTTTAGAGTGTTAATACTGTTGCATCAACAGTTGAACCAGGTGAGCAGCACCATTGGTTGGTGCTGCTCGTGCTGCTTTATTGGGAAACAGATCCTCACTCACTGTGGAGGGCCTTAAAAGCCTTATAGCTGGCACATGTAGGCAGTTGGTTTCAGAAGGGACTTAATATGGCCGACCATCCTTTGGCACACTCAAATCGAGTGAGAAGTGGGTAGGGCGAGGGAGTAACCACCAACTGGGAAAGGACAAATATGTGCGGGTTGTTTTCTCCCTTGTGTCTTATGATGGACTGGTGGTCTGCCCTTTCTCCTGCCCAATGACTGATGGAGATAAGCGCTCTGGCCCTCCTGCCATTCTGCAAGAAACAGGATAGATAGGAATGGATAGATATCAATTTGAGTATATCTGTTTAGATTGAATATATAAAGTGAATATATCTGTCTTAGACAACTTATCATAGATAGATAGATAGATAGATAGATAGATAGATAGATAGATAGATAGATAGATAGATAGATAGATGGATAGATGGATAGATAGATAGATAGATAGATAGATAGATAGATAGATAGATAGATAGATAGATAGATTCAATTTACATTCAATTGCAGTAAACAAATCCCAGTATGTTTTATGTTCACGCTTGGAAAGTTCTCAAAGTCCACCTCCAAAATCCATGTCAGTAAACTGACTTCTTTTGACAGGCGAAGTCTGGCTGTTTGATATTTCCAAAGGTTTCTGTGCAAAATCAACAACCAATGCATACATATTTAATGGGTTTTTCTTTCCCACCTCTGGAATTATGATGAGTGCTAGAGGTCCGCAGGGTTCAGTTCCGCTTTAAAGATCAAACCTTTCCATGTCTGCACAGTCTGAGAAACTTTCACACATGCAAACCTCACAGGAGCAAAGGCATTATCAAAGGTGGCATGACCTGCATGTCCAATTCCTTCGAAAACAGGAAATGTTGTCATTCATGATTTATGCTTTGCACTTCAACTCTTTTTTCTCATCTTAGACCTTTTTTTGTAATAATCTTTTTAAATTTGTGAAATACACACAGTTTGAAAGGACTAATGATTAACAGTTATTCACTTAATGAAAACAAAATTATTGTTGTCAAAAAGGTTATTTTGTTGTTTCTTCTCTTGTTATAAACAGGGAGTGAAAGTCACACTTTACAAGTAAACATGTTTGCCCAACACCCACACACCACAAATAAACTGCTCATTTCCTAATTTTAAGTTTTGTTTTGCACATGTTTGATATTTAGCTACATGCGTGGGAAGTATCGTTCAAACATGGATTGCACAGTGGGTTTTTATTTGTTGTCTTATAAAGTTTTTTTTTTTATAAGACATTACTTTTCTCTTAGAATTCTAAGAGCAAAGTAACATTGCCCTTTCTGATTTGTGAAAAAATAACAGAAATCCTGACATGATGTTTTTTAAAATTTTCTTTTAAGTTTTCTGTTTTCTGATCAGAAACGCTGGAGAACATTCAAGTACAAGCATTGAGTCATTGATGGTCAACTATTTTTACCTTTAAAAAATCATGTTCACTGACATCAGACTTCTACTAAACCAATTTTCTTTAGAGCTTTGCTTTTCAGCTCCTTGATATTTACCAGGATGCTTTGCTGCCAATTCTAAATAAATAACAGATCAATTTTAAGGCATTTTCTACTTTAATTCCTGTCCTGCTGCTATGAGGCTGTGATTAAATAGGCTGTTTTGAAGCATGATATCAGTAAGCCTTTACACTGCAATTTAATAACATATAAAGAAAGTAATTTTGCATATCTTGCTGTTTCACATATAAACACATAGAAGAAGTGTGGTACATGGTGGCTCTACCACTTTGGCTTACTCACTTTTAATTCTAATTCAGTGTAAGCTGCAAATGTCCTATTTGGATGGTGTTTTTATTTATTTTTTTCTGGTGTTTTTATAGCCATGTTAGTATTCCAAAGAAATTAAAACGTGTATCCCCAGAGACTTCAACCATGAATTGCGAACTTTTAAAAGAGTTAAACAGGTTTATCTAATTTTCGCAACCTTAAAGTGCTTTGTGTAAGAAATAGAGGATGGTCATAAATACAGTTGTACCAATACATCATGAGAACCTACATTTTTAAACAAAGTACAAAGTAATCATGAAAAAAAATTAAATCCCCACTCTCACATGCACACCTACCATTTGGTAAGTTCTGCCTATAATGTACCAACAGCAAACTATCCATGAATTCAATATTTTAGATGTAATTCAATGCTTCCCAACAGGTTGTACTCGTACCCCTAGTGGTCCTCAAGTGCATTGCAAAAGGTACATGACAATATGTTATTTCTCAGGTAATAGAATAAAATAGGCCTGGGATCTGTTCTACTTTGCGAGAACCCAACAAAAAAAAACAAAAAAAAATCAATTTCAACCAAAATGTAAGCTTTTCTTAAATGTTTGAGTTCACCTTCAGCTTTGCCACACTCAAAACCAAGCAGAGGAAAAAGACTGGATGTGGAAACAGACTGATATCAGCTGACATTGAGCTCATCAAAGCAGTTCAGGTGTCATGAATGTTGAAAATAAAGTAAAACAAAAGGAGTCAGTCTGACTATAATTTTTGTTTTATTTTTTGTTCGCAATTTTTCAAGTTTAAATGTGATTATAGGAGAGTTACTCAGATGAGCTGCAGTTTTATAAAGGGAGATTTATAGTATGATCTTATTTTGTAATTATTTTGATTCCTTACTAGCCTCCTGGCAACATATCTATGTTGTTTTTTTATCTGAGTTGGAAAGAAAAACATACCGAATAGTAGAATACTTTTTTATTTTATAATTAGTTATTGTACATTCCATTTTGGACAGTCATCAGTATGAGTCCTCATGGTAAGAAAAGATGCTCAGATAAGGTTGGGAAACAGTAATGTAATGAAACATGTAAACATTTAAATCAACCCACATGTTCACCTAAGCTCGACTAAATGTTGTGACAGACTGAAGTGTGATGCCATTTACAATCATAACTAGCTACAGTCGCTACAGTTGATTTTAAAGTGTTGAGGATCTTTAACTTACGGTAAAAATTTCTAGGATAATTAACTGTCTAGGTGGTAAATTTTCAAAAACTCATAAGTTCATGAGAACAGATTGAAACTGGAGGTAGAGACAAAGCTGTGTGAGAGAGCTGAGAATGAGAGGAGAGCAGAGAAAGTAACATCTGATGGAGAAAGAATGAGAGCAACCACAGTAAAAGTAAAGAATTGCCCTAGAAAAAAATCGTTAGTTTTATCCCCCCGCCACAAAAAAATTAGAAAAAGAAATAGGGTTTTCAACTTTTAATATAATAAGGGAAGTATAACACTTTCAAATTTGTTCCCAAAGCCTTTATCTATATCTCAGCCAGAGTTATTGAATTTAAATATTCAAGGTAAATGATTTAATAAGCTGCCAAAAGTATGCAAAGCTCCTCCATCCTTACTATAATTTCCATAATCAACATCACCTTCCTTAGCCTAGTAGGAAATAGTTGTGCTCTTGAGTAAAATGACACCAAATTGGCTAATATCATTACAGTGAGTGAAGGTGTCTTATATAAACGCAAAGTAGGAATAATGAGGGGGGTAAAGTGTGACACAGGGGTAAAGCACCAACATAAGGAGGCTTCACATTGACATAGCCATCATGGGTTTGAATCCTCGCCCGTATAACTTTGCTCCATGTCCTCGCCCTCTCTCTCCTAACCATTTCCTGTCTGCCTATATGAGAAAAAGACCACTACTGCCACACAACTTTAGAAAGATGAATCAGGTGAGCACAGAATTTTAATAAGTTTTAATAGGTGGTTACTCATTTTTCCCCCATCTGTTTCAGTGTTTTTTGCAGCAAAAAGTTATAAATCTAATAAAAATAGTAAACCAAGCATTGCAACAGCAGCTTTAATGTTGTATCTTCTTTCTTCACCTGCTTCCCCTCGTTTTCCTTTCTACAAAGCTAAAATGTTCACCTTATTTCCATATTCCCCTGTGTGGTCTTCTGACATTTCCTCCTATTTCTTGTGCTACTTTTCGTGATCATTGACAGCTGGGGAGAAAATTGTGATGAACTGTACATGCTGTATCTTGCTCCATATGCGCCACGGATTTAAAAACTGGGCTGCTCACTGTTTGTCTGCTGGTCTCATACATATTGTATGATGTTGTGATAAATACAAACCTTGCTATATAGAACATGATGCAAGTTGAAATTCTTTTTTCCATTCTTGTTGGCGTTTTTAGGCACTGGTAGCCATTTGCAAAAATATATAGGCTGTAAATGTAGGCCTGATTGAACATGGAAATATAGTATTGTGTAAGTTAATATTTTCTGCTCTAAAATGTGGTGTACATTTTTCACCATATCTTTTTTTTCTGACCCTCTTTGTTGAAATTCAGTGCAACCAAATACAACGTAATCCTGGTCAAATACAGTGACAAAGTGCTAAATGGTCAATTTTTAGTAGGACTGTGACTTAAAACCACCAACCAGAGCAACAGCGGCATGATATAAATCATAACTAATATCACAATGTGTGAAACATTTGGAAGACCATATTTAATCAACCCCCCACACTTTACAAATATGCAGATTTAAAGGCATATGCATTTTTGCAGGCTATAGGAGATAATTTAATTTTAAATACCTCAAATCTTGTAGCAAAACATTTTCTAATGTAGAAATCTGGCATCATTAAATGTGTTGCTGTTTGATGAGCCATTATGTTGTCAAAACATACAATTATTTTAGACGATAATGAGCAACATTCCTTCATACTTGCAAAACTACATCTACTAAATCCATTTTTTAGGCTATCTAATCATTTATCAGAGTAACATGGAAACTTACACCTGGACCTCATCAACCAAATCTTGACTATTAAGTTGTCTGATTAACGGGTTTTTCACACCAATGATTTTGCTTCTGAGTCAGAACAGAGCTAGAGGGCCACAAATTGGACAAATGTTGGAGGAGGATAGATGAGCATGTTAATGAGCAGAGCACCAGATAGCCTTGGTATGTTTCTATCTACTTATGATGAGAATACAAATTCAAAAAGATGTAAAAATAGAGCTTATAAAAAAAAAATATATATATATATATATATATATATATATATATATATATATGCTTTAGAGGGGAATTGCTTGTAGTTTGGTGCATTAAAATGATGATGTAGTTCATTTAAGGATTCTGCAAATGTGTTATTTACCCTGAAGTAGAGATATATTCAGCTATTTTTTCCTCCCACACTGGACCTATAACATTCTTCTCCTTGTCTGAATATTTTCACTAGTTGCTCCTTGAGTTTCACTTATCCAACATTTTCGCTCATTAAAATGCACAATAACGGTTTTGGGTTTCTAAGCACTAGCTGCTAAATTAACCTCTGCATTTACCTTTGCTCTGCAAGAGTGAACTTTTATGTAAAACAATGTACAACGTAATAAGATTTGCATGAATAACTGGGGAACCGGAGGTAGAGCGGCTGTTTATTGACCTTTGAAAAGGCAGCGTGAAGGATTGTCTGCCTTAGATCTTGAATAATTAAGGTAAATGACCAGGTATCTGAATGAGACCTGATTAATATTTAATGTGTCTCTGTGTGTCGAAAGGTTAGACGAATGGAATGGATGGTCGTTCTTATTAATTTCTTTTTTTTTTGTAAGTCTTTTTTACAGTTTGTACAGGCAAAAAACTGTTTGTTCGACTGCTGGGTTTAAATCCCTCTGTTTGTAGGAAAATATTCTAATTTTCTTATAGATAAAGTAACACACTGACATGAAGAACATATATCATATTCTGAATGTTTGCACAAAATTTGATAAGTATGCATTTAAGCTATTTGATACATAAAATCTTAACAAATCCAAAGATAACATTTCCGGGAGAAAGTCAGAAATGTACCCCTTAAAACCCTGAAGTCCAAAGCATGCTGCAACCACCACCTTGTTTTATTTAGGGAATTCTGTTCTCAGCGTCATGTTGTTTGTCTTCAATCTTCTAAGTCCTTCAAAAACACCTGTAACTATAGTACATATACTCACAATATACACATACAAGTGTCTATTAACCACCTGACTTCTAGACACATTTGTTATACTATAATTTATGTTAGGATATACAAGCATGCCACCATTCATGTTTTAATTTCTAATAAACTTTTAGGAGTTCTCTGACCTGCTGGGTATTGATCGTCTGCATAAAATCTAAGCAGATAAAAGGTTGAAGTTTGTGGTTGTACTATATCATGTGAAATAAGATCTAGTAGCTAGTGTGAATACTTTTGCATGGTAGTAAAGCCATCAGCCACATTTTAGCCGATACATCTAAGTTGGATTGTCACAAACTCACCTTCCTCATGTATCATCTTTTTTTTAAAGGCATAAAATTAATGTAATTAAAAATCTTTCCATTAGGGTCTTCATCCTCTGGATGTCATAATTGGGTTAATTTGCTCCAAATTACCAACAGTTAGTTTCTTGCTGAAGGACTTTTTAGAGCCAAACATATGCAGGGTCTCAATACACCTTTCCTTCTTCTAGTTTGTTCACACACCTAGGTAGAGATGATTCTCTCTAAAGCTTTCATTTCATATTTTCCTCTAAATTGCATCCTTCCTCCTCTCATCTCATCCGGCCTGCCTCCTTATCTGCATATCCCAGGTGTGTTGGCTCTTTTGATAGCTGTGCTCTCTCTTTTCTCCTGGTTCCATTCCATATGTCAACATTTTGTTTTAATGGTATTCTGTCAGCTATTAATGTTTCAAGAAGGCATTCATCCTGGAACTGACTTTCCCCTCCTACTCTCCATACTCTGTCTTTTTTTATTTTCTATTTAAATCCTTTCCCACTGCATTTGTTTTCTAATCCCTTGCTGTCTTTCTTCTGTTTTATCCTATCACTGTGTTACTTCTCTATATGCTAATATTTTCAGGTGACCAAAAGTCTGAGAATTTGGAAGCCTGAATGTAGTGAGAAGCAACTTGCAGTTGTTAGTCAGAGTGGGAAAGATAAAATATCCACACCAAGACTTCAAACCAAAGAATTACCCTCCTTCTTTTATTCTCCATTCAGTCTAAACGCCCACCAAATCTGTCAGAGTTGCTCTTACTTCGACATCCACACTGAATTCAGTTTTTTCAAGTCCTTTTAGTAATTACAATTTTATGTCAAGGGCAGGAGCCAGAGGAGGAGAGTAGAAAAAGCTAGAGGATTATTATGTTCCTCACCTGTACATGCATGCCAGTTCACAGGGGAGAAGAGGACAGACAATTCAAAAAGGCAATGCATGAAAACAAGGAAAACGGGAGAAACACTTTTAAAGAAAGTGGTGTAAACAAGAAATGAAAGGACTGAAAGGGACTGAGGAAAAGAACATAAAAAAGAAAAAAAAGTTAAGTCTAGGAAAAAACAAAACAGTGAAAACTTGGAAAGTTACAGGTTTTTAAGAGGTCACTTAATAGAAGAATAAGAAAAACATTAAATAAATACCTAAATTATCTCCAAATAGATTCACCGACAAACACTACAAGGAATAATATATTTTATAATAGCTGGATCTACTTTCTTTCCAGTTTCACAGTAATAAAAAACACAAATCCAAAATAAAGATGTATAACATTATATAATATGTCTGCATTAAAAACATTTATTATACTGATTGTGTTATATTCTTATAATCTGTTTGTAGCATTTATCAGGATTTTAAATGATAATCACAGATAAGTGAAACAGGAAATTGTCAGTCTGTTAAAAATGTGAATAAGGTGCTTGTACATGATTTACCAAACCGTTTGTTTGGTAAATCATGTTCTTAAGTTATAAGGAGTTGGATAAAATTTATTTACATGTTCGGCTTAACCCATTTTAAATATTCATTTTTCTTTAGCAGAAAGAAGAGATTCTAAAAAAATGGTTTAAAAATCTTCTGACAGATTAAAATGACTTGCCATAGAGGGGCATGTATGATTTTGCTCCACAATGTCAAAGAAAACAAGGCACCTTTTGTCACATTAAGTTTAATATGGAAAGCAGTGTACTAAAAAACTTTAAGTGATTTTGACAACAGTGCTGCACTTTGCTCTCCATGAGGCACAGAAAGCTGAGTAGACCATTATGAAACAGACAGGATAGTAAATATAAAAATAGTGGAAATATGACTGTTTAGTGTGTCTAATACAAGCTTAAATTACCTTTGTTGTGATCTGTTGGAAGTTTAGAAAATTTTATTAAAATTTAAATAAAGCTGTGGGGTCTAGTGATGATGTGTGAAAGTGTGGGTCTTTGGTCCCACAAAATGTGCTTCAATAACTGTAACACAGCCACACCCAAAGGTTGGTGATAAACAGAAATGGATACATACCTACACAGATAAAAAGGTGACAGGGACCAAGGCAACAGCACAAAGAACAACTGCACTAAAAGAAGCAGTGAGAAAAAGACAATCGTTAGAGACAGACAGAGAAAAGAGTGGATACGGTGACACTGAGTGAAAGGTAGTGCTTAAGGCTGAGCTCTGTTAACACATCTACAGGCTGTACTCTCACACCCCACGAGAACAGTTAAAGGCTCTAACTGGCTTGATTACACACAATGTTTCATAGCACCGGAGATGTATGCATGTGCATGTGTGCGTCTATTACTTTCCTCTTGCTCAGAAATATTTGTGTCATATTTTTCCTCAGTGTTACCCCTGGGGTGTGTCCTTGCATTAATCAGGAAGAGGCAGCTACTGCTCTGTGAGTAAGGCAACAACAAGGCCACAATTTCTCCATCGACCGTTCCATGATTTTAAATGTTACAGACAGACAGACAGACAGACAGACAGACAGACAGACAGACAGACAGACAGACAGACAGACAGACAGACAGATAGATAGATAGATAGATAGATAGATAGATAGACTTATGTCTAAAAGAGAATTAGTTATTTTATAAAGCAAATCCTGTTTAAGGCAGTAAGGTTTACCTATGCAGTGATGCTCATGTCCACATGCTCTATTTAGCACTGCTAAGTGGCTGGATGGTTCTGCTACTTAAGCAGCATAACAATAGTCGCTGTAATGAAAATTGAGGACAAGTCTTGAGAACTTACATTCACAAAGCACCAAAGTTATTGAGGAAAACACAAAAAGCTAAGTTTGCTTTTTGGAAAATGATCTAATTGGTATACAGTGAGACAGCTGGTCAGACCACTCTCTATGGTGCATCTGTAGAAGTTGGTGAGGATGGGTGGGGGCAGGTGGGCTCTCGTCATCCTCCGCAAGAAGTACATGCGCTTCTGTGCCCTTTTGACCAGTGAAGTGGTGTTTACATTCCAGGTGAGGGTGTCTGTGATGTGCACCCCCAGGAATTTGGTGCTGTTGACCACCTCTTCAGCTGAGCTGTTGATGACCAGTGGAGTGTGGTTAGGCCGGTTCTTCCTGAAGTCCAAGATGATCTCCTTCATTAATTTCCTTCATTATGAACAAATATTTCAATTTATCTCATCACAGATTATATGCTGGCCAAGTTTTGACTTAACATAAATTGTCTTATCGTAATTAAATGTGATATTTCATATATTATACGTTTTTGATTTGATGCTGCTACTACAAAGTCAATTATCTGACAACCATGACTTATTATGACCCTTCCAAGACCTCAGTTTTCATCCATAATAGGCCTTATTAAGGTAAAAATCCCACTAGAGCATTGAAGGCGCTCCATACTAGGCACCAACATTTTGCATAGATCCAACTTCTTCGTTCAGCACATTTCAGATATGCTGATTAATACACAATGTTGCCGAACAACTGTAAAAGATCCTACACCTGAGTTATGTCAGTTATTTCCATCAAAAGTCTTTTTTATCTTCGAACTTTTTTCTTAGATTCCCAAGCTACTCAGAAGATGAAAAACACCATCGCTCAAAGGCCCTTAAAGACTATTCAAAGGCCATCTTAGTATGGCAGTATAGCTTTTGATAGTTTTATTCTTTCAAATCGTTATAAACGAGAGGAGGAAACATTGGTTCCCTCTATATGGAATCAGCTCTCTGATTAAATGAGCTTTCATCGTGTCTCACACACGCACACATCTAACACACCCTTCCCTCCTGTGCTTGTCTGCAGTCAGATCATCTTCCCAATGAAGTCATCCGGTAATGATGCGAATCACATTAGATGAATGGATAGGCTTCCTAATCACATAAAGCCTGTTAATTGGATGCATATTGTCATGGATAACAATTATAGCATCATAAAGTATCTCAGCTGAAGTGGGTGGCCCTGCTTTGAGGTTGCATGAGCAATGCTAACATAAGAGCAAATAGGCATGACAAATAAGACAGGGAGAAACCCCACAGGCGTGCCGTTGTGCTCTGACTCTGTCTGTGTCATTTCACTCCTTACTCTTCGCTCTCACACATTAGCTCCCAATAATCATTTTTAATCCCAGGCTAGAAATCACTTCCTTCCTGCCACTTGTTCCTCCCTGCCCACCTGGGGGAATTTTCATCAGCCTTTTCTGCTTAATTACCTCAAAGATGCTGTCACTCGTACCTAATTATACCTCAATTCCCCACATCCAATCTCAGAAGGGCGGGCTTTGAATTGAACCATTAAAAATCATGTGTCTTTCTATGACCTCTGGTGCTCCCATCGAGAAATACAAACAGATGTCAGAAATTAGCATTTGCCCTGACCCTGAATGCCTCATTTAGTCCTTAATAATAAGGATAAATATGCCCATATTAAGGGCATACCCTGTTTTTTTTCTTTCCTACATTTTAAACAACTTTGATGTATAGGGATGCAACCATCAGGTCAAATAGCCAATGTGTTATCTAAGCAGAACTAAGGGAGACACCAAAACAATGCTCCTCTCACAGAACATATACTGTAAGGATTTTCTTTCATGAATTAACTTTCATGTTAATTCCATAAAAAAACACTCGCAATGAATACCTTTATTGTATCTTCGATCCATGTTTGTTTAGAGGCAGAATAGATGTCTTACATTAAATTTTAATTATAGTGCACTTCATTTGTATTGTTTGACCCTATGAACCGTTTTCACATTATACAGTAATTCCTACAATCAGCAACAATGAAATCTTGTCATCAGGGACGTGCAGAGACAGGGTCAGATACTCCCAATATAAAGGTACACTAAAGTGATTCATAAATTGACTCTAAACAAAGTTATCTTTATTTGTCCAAAAAGACTTTGAACATTTCAATTAGAATCAGTCCTCTGTATTTAACCCATCCCTTAAGGAGCACTGGGCTGTGCAGGGAGCAGGCTAAGAGTCTTAAGCCACTTTCCCACTGAAAACACAGGGTTTTCAATACCAGGTTGAACCCCTAATAATCAGCTTTTGGATCTTTACACATTTATTTTCAAAAAGCCTAGTCTGACCCCTGCTGGCAAGCTGCATGGCAACTTTTCACCACTAGTGCATGTCTGATGATGGCATTACGCTGGGTGAGTGTTAATGATGTCGACAGTGGGACAAAAATCAGGGAAGTAAATAATGGATAACAACATGGATGGGAGCAAGAGCATAGTCAGTGTTCTTTATTGTTTCGCTCTTTTATCTGTCTGGATCCCTCTCACCATCACCTTGCCATGTTTATCAAATGTAAACACTGTTTTTTTGGCTTGTTAGATCGGAAGGGACTCATTCGGTGTGTTGATGTCCGCACATTGCATTCAATGGTGTCACATAATTTAACCGGTAAATCCAGGTATGGTGTTTCCACAGAATGCCGATCAGAGACAGGACAATTTTAACGCGGATCGCTTGCCGAGTCGTTTGACTTAGGTAGACACACGAGCGAGCTCTTCCCACTGCTACTAAAAGCCGAACAAGAGTCAGTCTGAGAAATTCATTTCAGGAAACCTACAGCTCTCCCAGGAAGCCATGCTTTAACCACTGATTCACCAATCCAACACAACATGACCATAACGCAATATAAAGCAGTTTAAAAATGAACATTACGAGCAGAGACTGTATCGTGTCATTGTCTCTCTATCAATTCAATAAAGGGATACCTAATATATAATATACCGTGTTTAGGTCTACTGTTGGATATTTCATTATTTATTTTACCTTTTATTTAATATTCTTGCTGGATGTTTTTCTTTTATTACAGCATTTGATCTGCTACAATAGTGTCTTCATCTTTTGGCGGTTGTTTGCCAGTATCTTCTCATCTGAGCAATATCTTCCTTCCCTCTCCATCAGTGAACAATGCAATCTGTTTGTCTGTCAACATATCTGCGGCATATCAAGTTCACCAAGTCTTCTTCCCTTATCAGCTTACCACAACCTACAAAGTACAAAGTCTTTCTCATTTTATTTAGCTTTTGTTTTTGTATGTACGTCTCTCTGGGTGGCATCTTCTCTAAGTGTCAAATTATCCCGGTCACAGTTTTATATATAAGTTGTGTTTTAGTGTACTCGGTTATTATTTTGCAATGAGAGAATCATCTTCCTCAGCATTAAATAGTGACACATACCTAAATAGATCTTAATCCTTTAACATTTTTCATTTTTAATGATATTTTTGGTGGCAGGCTTTCTTCATTTTTTGGCACTTCAAAGGTAAGTTTGACATCAACGTCACTCTGTGTCTCAAGGCATTTTTTGGCTTACGTCAGATTACAGTGACCTGGAAATTTGTTGCACAGTTGAACAAATTACATCTGTATCTAGAGCAATAGAGGAAGTCAAAGCATTTGCTGTTTTCATTGACTTTCTCTTTCCAGATAAAGTGATTGGGACAAGATTTTATACAAACAATAGGCTGTAACAGAGAGAGCTCAGTTTGGGTTTCCACTGTGCATGTAATCAAAAATATTTGTGCTTGTTTTTATAATTTCAAAAGAGATTGGAGAAACCATGCAGAGCATCACATTTTCAAACAGCGATCGTTTAGTTTATTTACACACTGTCGGTGGGTACTAATCTGTTAGAAACAGCATGATTCTAAGAAGGAGACAAATTAACAAAAAGCTCTGATTAACACATCATGATTAATCATTTCAAAATCTATCCATAATTTGCGTTTATGAAATCGCAGACGTTTTCTACATTTTTGTGTTATTTTTTGTTATATTGAATTACAAGCCATCTGGCATATTTTATGAAGGCCTGTATTGTAGGTGTTGATTGTATAAAGGTCTCTAGTTTGGTAATTTTAAACAATACTTTTTGTTTTATACATGCTGGGGAAAAAAGCTGTAAAATTGTATTTGGTAATCATATGGACCTCATAGATTTGAGTCACTAATTTTGTCTTATGTACTATTTCCTGGAGCTTGGTATCAGTAAGTTAGTGTTATAAGAATAAAAACATGGAGACAGTCTGGTTATATCACTTTAGTTGAGCCAAATAACTACTTTACTTTGTAAGTACAAAGTAATGGCTCTATGAAACATAATGTCAATATGAAGCTAACATACACACATGCCAAGACTGTCGCTACATGACCTTAGAAACAAGTTAAATCTGCTGCGCTGTACAACATGGTCTGATTTTCAGTGGCTATTTTTCACTAAAGATTTTCCTCCATGTATTTTGAACTAATCTAAGTTACTAAAATCATAACGCTTTTTAAGCACTAATTGCACATTAATTTGATTTGCTCTTTATAAGTGCACTAATCAGAACCATGGGACAAAATTCTAGTGTGTATTGCTTTGTCCTTCCAATCCATTTCTAAAGTCATTTGAAAAATTACAGATATCAAGGTCTAAGGCAGATATTGATGTTTTGAGTCATCAGCTCCTAGCATAAGGGGCTATTTATAGTTGGACCAGAAGAAACTTCATTTCACATGTGGGAAGTAGTTTCTTTCCCACATTTTCTGACTTGAATTCTTACAAGAACACAAATTCAGTATCAGGTTCTCATTTTATAATATAGTTTAGAATCGAAAACATACATTTGAACACTGTTTTTTTTATTAATAATGTTTTCTTGAATAGAAGTGAAGTTGTTTTTTGTTTAAAACAAATTTTTTAATTGAAGTAAAAAAATTTTTATGGATCATACAATGGATAAAAGATTTGTGTCTTTATCATTAAATAAAAAAGGTTGCTTCAAAAAAACACACAAACAACAAAATCAATAAAAGTCACTTCAATGAAAAGATAAATGTTTTCAATCATAGAAAATAGTTTTTGAATACAAATAAAATATTTGAGACTTCAAAAATTGCATTTGAACACTTTCTTTTAATTTAAAATGTTCTCTTTGATTGTCATCATCATCTTTTTTGTGTTTGGGCCATACATTGGGTAGGGAATGTGTGAAAGAAGCAGGCATCATTTACTTTTCAAAAAAGTCACATGACTTTTCACCTATAAAGCACAGTACCAAATATGATACACATTTTACACAATTGAGATGTAGTATAAAGAATACAATTTAAGGTAAATGTGCATTGTTTCAAGACATAAAGCATTTATTTAAGTACATGTATAGGTAATTCTTACTGTAATTTTGAAAAACTTTCTCGAGAAAAAACTTCCAACCAATATGATGTGAGCAGACATTATAAAAAAGGAGAAAAGGCTGTCTCACTTTCTGCAGTGAAATAACAATCAAAAAGCAGGCAGAATACATATATCGAATTTTATAGGTTGCTATGGAAAGTAATAATCACAATGGAAAATAAAGGAGGTCACCACAGCTTATGAAGTAAACATGATAGAAATAGTGATACAAATATATAATGCATTTTGAGGAATATGCTGGTAGATTACAATGAACTTCAATACAGGTTTAAAACAATAGAGAGTTTTTTACAAAAGAAACCATCTTGTTGGCTTTCCTGATCAGGGTGGTTCTTCACTAAAGGTTCATATCATAACACTTCTTCTTGTAACCTAACTTACATCAATAAAAATGTCCTTTTAAAAAAAAGGCCATTTATCTGTTCATATCATGTATATGGCATTTTTTGTTTCCATTTGTAAATCCACCATTTCTTCTTTAATATATTTGATATGTTGCCCAGGTATGGACCGGAGTGATCTAAGACGATTATATATGGTGCTATAATAAATTTGTAAATTTTCCATACTACCAGGATGATCTAGATATGCAATGCAAAGTGTGTGTGATAAAAATGTATGTAAATTCAAACACTAAAGTACTTTGCACGCCAGTGCAGCACACTGTTTATTTCTTACACCTCATGTGGATAAAAAATAAGCCAGTATTTTTCATTAGGCTGAAAAGCATTAAGATGAAAAAGCAGGTAATATGCTGGCATGGTTGCTTGTAATTGGATAAGAAACTATAGAGAAGGTCAAGTGATTGCTTTGATCTACACAGTCCAGTGGCGGCAGAGAAAATCATCTTTTTTAACTGCTACAGTCTCCATTATAGGGTTTTATTATTTAATTAATAAGTAAAAAAAATACTATTATAGTACAAGTCAAATTATATTACAATATTTCATTTATGCATTGACAAATGTCAATGATATCCCATAAAATACATTTTGTTTGTTATAGTGGAGTAGATGTATCAATCCAGCAAGGGACAGATAAGCATATTGCTAAAGATTGAGACTAATGAAAATCATATTATCTACCAGCATAGCATAGCCAATATTAGAGCTCTTATTGTTGCTTGAAAATTATATCTAGATCTCCTCAGTGGCTCCAGAGAATAGGCCTCATTTTGCTTTGGTGACACCAGTGATATGAGCCCCGCTCGCATTCATATTGCATGCAGCACTATCTCTCATTTTTATGTCATTTGCTGGGAACAAACTAATGCAAGTTGTTCAAAACAAAATAGAAATTCTAGTCCTGTTGAAATAAATAAATAAAAAGTCTGCTTCAGAGAAACTTGTAGTGTCCCAGGGCCTGCAGAGCTACATTAGGGTCTCCTAACCAGCTCTTCAATGGTCTCTGCAGGAATTAAATATTGATAAAGCTGATGTGCCCATGAATGCAACGCGTTTATCACAGCAAGGGTTGCTTAGAGATATTGGAACAGCAAAAAATGCAATATGGGCAAATAAAAGGTGTATGCTCTTTTTATTATTAATTCCATTACTTTCAAAATACACGCTCTAGATAGTGTTAAGGAAGAAAATATTCTAAATAGTTAACTTTGGAAAAAGGTTGGGTGTTTCTCTTCCTCTCCCAGGTGCGCTCAGCGAGCTGCGTGTGGCCCCCAAGGAAAACCAGCAAGATATGCGAACGTCACAGAATCACAGAATTTAATCCAACAAAAAACAGCTTATGAATTAACAACAAAACTGCAGAACAACAGAGACATACATTCCATTACCTGACATAGGAGGAAAGAAAGCAAAGAGTACAGAGACATCTTTGGAGAGTTGCAAGGGCAAATCTGATCTGTAACTTCTATTTAGAAAGCTTTATCCTCTTGTATCTAATCCATTCAAAAAGGGCTGGCCCTCGGTCCTCCAACCAAAAGCCATCTCTGACACTGCCTAAAACTTTACCTAATTTACTGCAAACATCTGGGGTCATTTGCTTCTTTGTTTTAACAAGAAAAGGCGGAAAGCTTGTCCTGGCATCTAGAATTCTTAAAGTCATAAAACACAAGATAAGCTTCCACAGACAGCTTGTGGAATGCGGGGGGCCTCACCATCCCTGGTTGTTTATTCTGGAAGACTTTTGACCTTCTGTAAACCAAGCAGAAATCTCTCCTGCAGGCTTAACTGTTATTCACCCCCCAGGAGATACTCATTCTATTGCCTGGTGCTCTAAATACTTACCCATTAGTAGTTTTAAATCATCAACACAGCCTTATTCAAAATTAAGAAATATGTTCAAGTGAGAGTGTTTACACATGCCATAAGATTAACTGTATTAAAGTCTAAAAAATAATCATTTTTCTTTAACAATAGCAATAATGCTGAGCCATGCAAAAATAAATTTCACATGATGCTAATGCAGTCCCCTTACTGTTAAAGACTTCAACACTATTATCAGAAAGCAGTCCTTCACTTTTGAAACACATTGTCAATTGGCTATCAAGGACACTATCACAGCACTGTAAATGTGTGAAGTGGAAGTAAAATTCTATGTTTAGTAAAAGTATTAAGAAAACTTGGTATATTGGGACAAATCAATGCTAACTAATATTATAGAATGGAATATATCATAAAAAAAAGCAATAGAAAGTAATTTAAATATATATTTTTTGGTTAAAACTAAAAAGTATTTTGATGTTGCAATACATATTAAATGAAACACATAGGCTGTCAAATTAAATTTTAAACAACCAGTAAAATAAAAATGCATAGCCCAGCGGCTATTGGCAAAAGAGTATCATTATATGCCAACTTCAGCAGATCAGAGCAAACTAGAACCCAACTAGAGGTCTAGTACAAAGATATTCAGCTTCTCTAAGGGTATGAGGGGAGAAGGAAAAAAAAAACCTTTATGAAAACTTCATGTACTCTGATTAGACTACTGTTTGAGCTGCTGTGTTTGCTGTCGACCCAGTTTAGTTCATCCTGACACTGCTGTTGTTGCAGAGTTATTCACTGTCATCCAGAAACTCACTTTTGAATACAACCCCCCCACACGCATCTTTACTTTAAACAGTATATTCTCCCATCCAGTGTTTACAAGTCCAAAAGGCCTTCACACTGCATCAAGCTTTTATTCTTATGCAGAAATTACATTTCACACTCATTATACCTGTTGCATTTTTTTCTGTATTGGTAAAAGCAAATAAGGCCACATGTTTTACGGATTAATTAATGCATTCAGCAGCCATGCCTTGAGATCTCATGCATTGCTACTCCCTTCATTTGTACCTATTGTTAATGTCTCTGTGTAACGTTTGTTATTATTGTGTAATTTTGATCATGTAATTGATGGAACAGACGAAGAGAGCCAAAATAATCTGCCCACATATCAGGGATCAGTTTGGCCGATGTGAACATCTGCCAACATTTATCATTTAAAAGAACCTGTAGGTTGATCTCTTCTTGAAATGCTATGAGACAGTAAGAGAGTAAACTATATTAAGACTTATGTAATAGAGTGCATCAATGTATAATTATTCTTGGCATACTATATCCTGCTGTTTTGCGAATGGCTTATATGAATTAAGCTGAGAAGTTGTCAGAAATTTGGGGGGAAAAAAGTTTTAGAACCCAGCCGCTTTTGCAGGAGAATTTTAATTTTAATTTTTTTGTTTTTTTTATAAACCCATGAAAGCTCAATTGACCCTAACCCTATCCCTGATATCTAGAACACGAAAAATAAGTGACACCCTAAACTTTTTGTGATACTTCTCTAAATGCTTTCCAAAAACTTTACTTTTCAAGCAAAGGTATTAATATCCTCCAGAAATCCAGTACTTTTAAGAGATTAACATTAATGCAAACAGTTTACTCTCTCCCTCTACTGTATACTGCATCCTGATGTGCGGTAATTCCTAGGTAAGCATGAATCCAACATCCACACATTCTACGCTGAGGTATACTGCAGTAGAAATATGCTCAGCAAAAGGAGATTTTGATGGTAAACAAACAAACATAAAGCACATGTACCCTGCCTGATCTGCAGCTGCCCCCAATGTACCTGGAAGCCTGTGATGCACTGTGAGGTCTGACAAGTTTGACTTAGAACCGCCTTTTTCTAACCTACAGTATGCAGTAGTGAGTCATGGTCACCCCTTCTGCTGGTTCACCAGTTTTGCTTCCATGAACTCCTTAAAAAAATCATAACAGCAGAGAACTAGACACATCTGACAAGAGTTTGAGTAATGCAGATGCAGTGACCCAGCTGTCCAGAAATCACAGTTCGGTCCTTGTCTGAGTCACTCATAATATTACACTCGCTCATTTGTCTTCTCCGAATATAAAGGAAAGATTCCCTCTCTCTACTGAACATTCTACCCTCTGCCAGATGCTATTGCAGTAAGATGATCTACTTTATGTCAGTTGTCACAATGCTGTTGCCGCTCAGTTTGTGAAATATTCATATTGCAACTTGAAGTTAACCCCATTTTAGAATTATTAATAAAGACAAAGATTTGTTAAAATTTGACATCATTTTGTTGCATTGTTTTTATAACGTCTGAATATCATTATTATTGATTAATGATGTTGCTCATTATTTAATCATTTTGCCAATTACTATATATATTTGCTGAAGTTAATATTCTATTCTGAGAAGAAATTTTGTATTAAAGACATACTATAAAGTTAAAATAACACTATCTTTACTATATCTTTTTAATTTTGTAAAGCTTTTTAACTACCCCTCTATCAGCCTCGATAGTTTACGGTTGTTGTAATCGAAAGTAAACCCATAAATTCTGAGAAAACTGAAAACCAGAAAAATAAATAAATAAATAAAATATTCAACCATCTGTATTATGGCACTAGTTTTAGAAATGATCAGGTTGCAAACATTAATTCATTAATATCTTGAGTTACTTTTTGTCAAACTTTCACCATTAAATTGGGCATTAAATTATGTTTTCTCAGTTTTTTTTCTTTTTGTTTTTCTGTCACATTCGAGCAACAGCATGGGCACAAGAAAAGACGACCTCTTTGGCTTAGCACAAAGACAGCGACCTGCTGTGAACACACATAATTTATTAGCAGGAATCTAATCAGTAGCTTCAAATGAGTTCCAATGGAACTCATTAAGATGGCTAATGAAGATAGGCTGAGACGATAACAGAGCCTGACAGAGAGGAGGAAACAGGATGGATGGATGGATGGATGGATGGATAGATGGATGGATGGATGGATGGATGGATGGATGGATGGATGGATGGATGGATGGATGGATGGATGGATGGATCCCATGTGGGGGGAGGAAGGTAGGGGGGATGATGGGATTGTTCAAATTACATTGTATACAACGATTTAGAATAAGTTTCTTTCGTTTCTCCGTACTTTTATTGTTTTGACTCAATTAAATAAATTAAATATTTGTTAAATTCTACTCTTAGATTCTCCAAGGACATTTCTTACCCTAGAGGAGATCGTACAATTTGCTCTTTGACATTATGATTCAACTCTGTGTCACAGTTTCAGCTGACTTGTGGAGAAGTAGCAGTCTGTGAAGCCCTCCTAGCAGTGTTATTTTCTGAGTCATTCAAGGATAAAATTATAAAAAAAAAAAAAAAAAAAAAACATTCATTGCACTGTAAGCAATAAAGTTTTTTTTTTTTGGCAACCATTTGCACCTGAAGGCAACAGTCTTATCATGCCCCTACCAGCCCAGCAGGGATCCCACCCCATCTAGCAGTAACCCCCAATAACCCCCACCACCACCCCACCCCACTTCTCTCCTTCTCTTCTTACTTCACTTCTACCAACAGAACTGTAAATTGAGGGACGCTGTAATCAGTGGTGTGAGTCGGTCAGTAAGTGACGGCATCGATCGTCCGGGATTGAAGAGTCAGTCTTAATACCAGCTTGGTTGAGGAGTTGGAGTAATGTTGAGGTGTGGGACACCTCAGAGGTGAGAGGGAGAGTGGAGGGGGGTTATAACGAGGATGGATGAACAAGACATATGGAGGGAAAACTGGTCTCCGCTCTCATTTGGTAACACCCCGCTTCAATCAAACTGTGCTACGGTTTACAGACTTGTAATTCAACTGTTCAATCCCAAAGCCATGGCTGGAATTACGGTGTGAAAGTGTTGTTCGTTTAGAATGAAACCGCACTCAAAGGTTCCCAGAGTGCTTCACCCTTGAGAGAGGCAATTCTGATTCTGAGCTAAATTCAAAACAAATGAGGACCAGCCCACTCCTAGGGAAGCTAATGAGAATTAAGTGTGAGGACATTTAAAAACTAATTTCTAAATATGGGTTAATATTTAAAAAAAGATAAGGAAGAACAGCTTAACAATAACACTGAGGTTGTGTAACACATATGTACATAACAACAAAATAACAGGATAATATATTTGCTTATGCTTCTCTGTGCATACATTAAATTAGCTAATAAGTACTATGCATTAGTAAAGCAGAGGGAATTTTTACCAAATATTTTCTTTTATTAAAATAAGTATACAGCAGGACCAGCGTTGGGCATAATAATGTTGCTTAATAATGTTAGTAGTAACTGCATTAGTTTTTTAACTGAAAAAAATTATCTAATCAATATCTTTTCACATATTGGTAACACAGTCAGATTACATGTAATCTAACGCGTAGCCTTACTACATCTCTATAATTAAAAGCAACTTTTAATGAGAGCACTCTCTCTGCTGCGGGGAGATTTTTACTGCAGAAGCGAGCAGGGAGTGGATATATATAAATACATGTAGCAGGCTGGCTGAGGAGCTGTATTATGGTGCGGATATTCCGTGTGTGCCTTCAACACAGGCTGAGAGAAGAGGCGATGGTGTAGAGCCAGGGGTTCAATGACAGCTTTCCTAAAGAAAAGTGCTCGCTGAAGCCAAAGGCTAGATGTTCTTTTCATTGGTTCTTTGTGTGCGGGAACAAAGACTTAATATATGTCCGTCAGAAGCATCTGTTATTCAAAGAAGCTCCTCACATTATTTCAGCACTGACTTACAGCTGCTGCATTTAATTTATGCATGTTTTTACCTTCTAAGTATTATGCTGAATTCACAGAATTTTTTTTTTTAAGAAATACACGGAATATATAGTGCTGCTGTTTTTTCCCAGAATGGTGTAACTCCTGTTCAGTTAGTTCTATTACAAAGTATATTTAATTTTTGTTAAACTACTTGGAAAGCCTATTTTTTCAGCTTCATCCATATTTTGTATCAGATTAAATGCTGTCACCATGAAAATGTACAGTTTTTAAATGTTACATTTTCTTTATTGTTCTTTTGTCACAAACAAATAACATAATCATATCTACATAGTTATATTAAAACACACTTCTCCAACCACAAACCAGCATGGTGAACTGATGATGCCATCTATAGTCCTTTTAATAGATCATTTAATTCATTGCATAATTTAAATATGTTATGTTTTAAAATTGAACCTCTACTTGTGCTAAGTTCTGATAAAAAGAAAGTTCAATTCTTTGAAAGTTTGGATCATAAAAAACACCTTCTGTAATGGTTTCTCCACTGATTCTGGCCTGATCACTCAGTCCACACACCTGCTCTGCTCCACCCGTCTGCAATCAGCTCTGACTGGAGTCACCTGTTTCCAGCACTTTAAAAACCCCATCAGATCAGTCCTCTGTGCCAGATTATCTCGAGCCAACCCGCTACGAATAGTCCAGCATCTAAAGAGTACCTGACCACCTATCTGTTTCTGACCCGATCTGCCTCCTGACTCCGAGCCTGCCTGACCCCTGTTTGATTCTGCCTGCCTGCTCCCCTCTCTCTGGATCTCTGACTCTGAAAAGCTCCGCTAAACTGACTGCCTCTCCATCCTGGATCCAACTGGTAAACCTCCCTCAATCTGCCCGCCTGTCTACCACCAGCCTGTTTGCCCACACAGATTCAGCCCCGCTTTCAGATTAACCCTATCAATAAACCAATCAAAACGTCACTAACCTGTCTGGGTTTATTTGGATCCAGTCTCTGTCTCCTTACTCCTGCATAGCTAATGTGACTTGTACAGTAAATAGTTGCTTTAATTGAGTGGTAACCACGTTACAGGCTTATTGTAACAGTTCAACTTTTTTTTTGAAAAGTTAGTAAATACAATTAGTAATGTATTTATTTTTTTAAGATCAATGATCAGTTTGTTGAATAACTTCTTTTCTTGAAAATGTAACTCCAGCGATTAATTGAAAATAGATTTAGCAGAATCTTTTAACAGAGAATGGTTATTTGAGATTCTTTTTTTAAATATACTGTATTGTGCAGTGCTCTATATAAAGTAAAAGTCCTCTTAGTAAGCTTAATTCTTTTTTTTATTTTGAACTCTATATGCACATGCTTTAATGATTACTATACACAATGTGAATACTCACCTTAATTAACTAAACTTTGACTGATAAATTAATATAGGCAGCTCAATTTGACATGATTATTTTAAACAGAATGCTAAGTCATAATTACTTTATTAATTTATGTCTTACATAAACACAGGGAAGACTGCTGACTTGAAAGCTAAGTACCAACCAGCCACCGTCATTAACAAGGGTAGGCAACAAAAGGTCATTTCTAAAGAAACTGACTGTTTGCATAGTGCTCTATCAAGACTGAAAAAAACAATAAAATCAAAAATCACTGAAGAAAAATCTGCACATGCAACAAGGATAAGCCCATTTTTGTGGTGAATGTGAAGGGAAAGCCATTCAAGATTGTGGGGAGGATTCAAAACATGTGTACTACAGCATATTCATATTAGTAGGACAGAAATCTATTCAAAAATAAGTATTAGTAACACTTTGAGTGATTTAGGGTTTTTAAAAATAAGATATGGTGGGTCAGTCTTAAATGATTTAAGATTTTCTCAGTTTTAATCCAAAGAAATCAGGAATAGTAACATCCATATTTAGCTGAAACTTTCAAAAAATTACTTGATGTGTTACGTTTACTTAGGTACCAAACGTTTGCATTAAGGTGTTTTAGATTTATGATCTTCTCCCCTTTTTAAATCCTTTTTGTTGTGCTTCTGGGCTTGAATAGCATTAATTTAGACAAGAAATGGAGTTCGATGTGGAGAATAAAACCCATAACAGATGCATCAAGGACTAAATCCTGTTCATATGGGGAACACACACTGCAGCTGATGACCCACACAGTTAATTTTGGAAAATAAATGCCCCTAGAGACAGCAGGACATGCATATACTACCTGACTTTTGTTGTATATCTGAATTTCTTAGATCTTTCAGAATGTGATATTGTAATCTGTAAAAAGTTCCTATCAGACAAACTGCTACAGAGAGAAAAAAAAAATTCAAGTTAAAATCATTGTATTGGACACTCCATTCCCTTAATTGTTCCCAAAGATTATTAGCTTAAAAAGTCTGCGTGATTTCCTCAATAGGAACAATCTCCAGCCTCAGATCTGAGACAAAAACACAACCTGAAAATAGCTACCTGCCGTTCACAGCATGGTTGCTTCAATATAAGTTAGCTAATTTGTTTATTTCTTCCAGTGTGGTTGGAAAGGGTTCAGGCGCTGTCTCTAAGCCTTTTATCAGCAAGCACCTAAATTAGAAGAGATCTATTGTATTTATAGACCTTCGTTTAGTGTAAGTGTTAGATTCGCTTGGTTTGATTCGCCCTAATTAGAATTCAGATATTTGTTCTCAAGCAGTATGGTTAGAGGGCTTGGAAGGCTGAATGCCGCTTCCCCGGGTTTTACAGTAAACTTCTAATCTAGAGAGGCAGCTGGGAGGTATTTGTGTTGCTGTCTTGTTCACTGCTGTGTTATTGTTCTTTAAATTCCCCCCTAGTGCTGTTTTGAGGCATTTTCTTTTTTAGTCACAGGAATTGTCACTGTGTGATTTCATCAAAATGTGGCAAAGTTTATTTTTTCAGGATACATGTAAAACCTACAAAAAAACTGCCAAAAAAAAAAAAAAAAGTTAATTATTAAAGTAAACTTTTCTCTGCTTGAACCTTGCCTGCACCCTGCCTAACGCTACCCCTGAAGCGACCACAGCATAACTGACCTGAGATGGGTTTATCTGAGCAGGTCAGAATGCAGGTTTATATAAGAAGATCGTGCCATGGGATCTTATTAGTAAAAGGGAAACACCAGCTTGTAGCCATACTATAGCTGAACCACTAAAAAAACTCTAGTAACTTACTTCAAGGCTCCCCCGCGTCTTTGTGGATGTGTTTGGTTCTTATACCATTATAGGAAGCCAGTGTTGCTTTAAATGCACAATTATTAGGCTTTATCATGTTGTCATGAATAGGCTCCCACAAAATTAGTAAACCACATCCGATTTTTTCCCCCCGATTAAAACGAACAAGCCTAAAAGTTTTGGGGTTTTTTTGTAACAAACTATCAACATTACTTTCCTATCATCACCATGAAATGAAATAATCGTTTTACAGTAAGTGGACCTTGGGCCGTAACTTTTAGGTAAAGATCTACTCTCCTAAAAGCAATAAAGGTTTAAAATGCATAATTAATGCAAAAGTGTGTCTAAAATGAAAACTTACAATATAGTCTATAGCAGCGGTCCCCAACCCTTTTTGCACCATGGACCGCTATATGTCAGACAATATTTTCACGGATGAAATCAAATACAAACAGCTTAAAAATAAAACAACAAGCCGGTCCCATCTAGGCGTAATCGGAGAAAATGACAGACGAAGTGTGCTCCTGATGTCCAGTCTGCTCCGTAGCTTTGTTTTGGTCGCTGTAACCGCAGAATATCCCGCCTCACAAAGATGGGATGTTAGAGATGGGATGAGTCTTGAACTGAATTAATCTGTGTCAAGAGGCACAGATGCACCGACTGATGTAATTGGGAGAGAATACCCCATTTTTTATATTTTTCAAAATAAAACATCACTCAGACTCTGATCGTCGATAAATTATATATATATATATATATATATATATATATATATATATATATATATATATATATATATATATATATATATATATATATATATATATACTTTTTTCTGTGCGGCCCGGTACCAAATGACCCCCGGTGGTTGGGGACCACTGGTCTATAGTATTGAGAAACAACTCATTGTGATTTATAGCTTAATTAAACCTTGCAAGACCTTCAACTGTGTGTTTTCATTGCATTTTAGCTTTTTCTAAATTGTTTTTATATATAGTCATTTATTTTTTATTTACAAATAGATTCAGGTCCCTCCAGAGTAGGTTTGATGTTTCATTAAGCATGTTAAAAGCTTCACCACAAAGTCCTGTCAAAATACAATAATTTAGATTAGTTTACTTTAGCCTGGTAAGCCAGACTAATTGACATCATGTAGAGTTCATATTAATCTGGAAAGGAGCCGGTACAGTAGAGCCCGAGTTCAAAGATAGGACTAACATGTTCAACAGAAACAGTTTCAAACCAATTAGATAACTATTAATGTGGTACTAAAACATACATCTAAAAACAAAACCTCTTAGAGCGGTCTGTTGGGACATAATAAATTAAAAGATTGCTTCATTGCAACTTTAACCCTTACTTTTATCGTTACAGAAAACTGCTGTTGAGTACTAGCCTTGCTTACTGTTTTAGACCAAAGACTATTGATGATTTCCAGACTGGCTTTCTCCCTGTGAAAGTCAGTCTGGCCGTCCAGGCTACGTCTACATATCATACTTTGAGTCCAGCCTGCGATGCTACGCAATTTGTCTTAGTTATCTATCTTTTTCTGTCATACTTTTTTACTTACTATCCATTTCAGTGACGTGCTGTCCCTCTGTCTTAACTCCCCGCTATCTTTTTCCCCCTCATTGCTGTCGCTATGCTGTAATAGAAAAAGTGATTAGCACAATTAAACAGTGAGAGAGACACCCCAAGCCTTCGGGTGAATTGTTCTACCTTAATTTCTTTGTTAATTGCTTCTCTAGGGAGGCTCGAGAGTGAAAGAAGCTCGAGGGTATCTAAGCCTTTCACGTTTACACACTGGCATGCTTTAGGGAGAGGCTCATTTCCCTTCTCTTCCTTTTCTTTCATAGTACTTTCCTTTTCCTTCTCTCGCTGGTTATTAACCTCCTGCTTCCTGCTCATTTGTTGTTTTGTTTTGGAAACCTGGCTCATAAACCTCGTTCATTCACCTATTACTACCTTTCCTCATGTGCATGCCATTCAGCTATTTCACTTTTTTTATTTAACCTTATCATTCTTCAGAACTCTCCCTAATGCCATGTCTTTTCATCAGTAGTATTTCACCATATAACCTGCACTGTTTTGCCTCTTTCCTTTCAGGAAAAAAGGTACATTAAAATAAAAGCATTTCAAAGCTATCCATAGATTGGAATATTTAATTTATTTTTCATTTCTTTGCTGTAAATTATACATTTTCTTGTACTTAATAAATGAGGAGAAATGTAATATTGGAAATGGTTTGTTTAATTTTACTCTTTTTAATTTCTCCTAAAATGCCACTAAGTACTAAGATTATGCTTAACCAATCCCAACTTAGTTTGATGAGCAGACTGACACCTCAGTATTTTAGGTATTGCATCTATAAGCAGGGGTCTCACTTTAAAATCTCACACAATATTTACCCAGTGGCAGAATTTTTGCACAAAAGATTTAAATTTTATTTAACATAATTTGCCTTTTGTGAATGTCCGGATGAATCCCTTAATCATCTTTTTATTCCCCTGTCTCTTTCTTTTAAACTATGGAGAGACATCAAAAATTGCTTGTCCCTTAAAATTGAGGACCTCCAAGAAATAACAATCACCCACGTGTTGTATTATGTTGATGACCTTGATAGTAAAATTTCCGATATGGTTAATATTTATTTTTTTTGCTTATCAAATATCATATACATTGCTGTAAATGGAGAGCTTCTACTCCTTATTTTGAATTTATTCTTAATCTATTTAAATTGTATTACTCCTCATTGAAAAATTTGAAATCTGTTTCTGCCAAAAAAGTAACTGCCAGTATTTCTACTTTTGTTTAGTTTTAAACCTTGCTCTATATTTATTCATTGGCCTTATTGTGTATGTATCTGTTCTTGTTTTTAGCCTCGTGTTTCTGTTTTTTTCTCTCTAGCGATGTTGTAATGTTTGTACCTCAACAAGTCTTTGTACACTATTGGTTTCTTATATAAATAAAATAAAATAAAAAATCCATAAGGGGTCAAAGTAAGCCAGAACAGTTCGGTACTGCGTACCAGTAACTGATTTACGCAGTTCCGGGAAGAGCTGCTGGCTGCTGTTATGTGCCAACAAGCGCAGAGTTACCAACCTGATGAAACGAATGTGCCATTGTTAAAATGTACAGATGCTTATTCAGATGCACACCCAACTCTGGCAAACTCTGCTGAAATCCATATTTCCACAGTCCTGGACTTACCATTCACCCGGATGCTCTCAGCCTCTCATTGCACATCTGACTCTGCCCTCGCTACTTAATAAACTATAAGAGGCTGATAAACACTATCTGCCAAGTGTAAGAAAGTGCTTTTGACTGTCTTTAGGGATTATGTTACTTCCAGATCACAAGAGCTGATGCAAAACATTCGACAATCTCTACCAAATAAATCCCCAAATTATATCCAGAATACATATTTTGTTGCTTACGGTTTATTTTTTTTTATAAAGCCCTCAATAAAAAAGCACAAAGATCAACTTTGACTATTTCTCTCTCATAGTTCCTGCTTCTGTCTACTTTTTTTTTCCTATAATGTTGGAATTACTCTCAGCTAAATATTCAACAGGAACACTTTTCTATGATATGCCGAATTAGTTTTTAATTCTAAAAATATTTTGTTACCTTCCCTTTAAAACCATCTTTTGCAATGCTATCCACAGTTTGCTAGTTTTCTATAGATGTACAGAAGATTATTTTACTCAAACCTTAAAGCTGCAGTCTGTAACATTGAGAAGAGAGCAGACTTCGACTGAAAATTTGAAGAAAAACAGGTTTCACGCCACTCCCCCACCCTCTCTGCTTCACTCATGCCCCACCTCCAAGCTCCACCCCTCTCACAGCATCTGCGCGGCTACCGCATGCGACCAGAAGGGGGGGGGGGGATTCAGCGTGTGTGAGCTGTGATTGACACTCCATCAGACGCTCCTCTGGCTGTGATTGGTTGTTTTGACTCGTCCCGAATTATTCTTTCCAGATTGAAATACAGGCAGTAGGCGGTACCAATTGAAGCAGTTTTTTTTCACAGGTTACATATCACATGTACTGCTGTCTGGGCATAGGGACAGTTTTAGCCAATATGACAAAAAAGTGATTTTTAAAAACTTACAGACTTCAGCTTTAATATTGATTTAGCAGTAGCAGAAGATGAAATAGCAGAACAATAAGGGCAACTATATTTCCAAATTCCAAATAATTCCAAATATATTTCCAAAAGAGGTTAAATTAACCATTGTAACCCAATACTTACCTTTATATAAGCTGCTGAATGGGGTATGGAGTGAAAATAGCAGAAATGGAACAATGAAACCTCCCTGTAGAAACACTGATGCACCTTTAAGTGAAGCAATTACCCTCCAATGGTTCAGTTCAGTAATTGTGAATAGAAGGGCTGCTGAGAAACAGTAAGCATGCTCAGTCAACCCACAATAAAAGATAGTTTTCCACAGCATCCCATCCGATACATTTCTTTGCTGCATTTAGTACATGAGTGGGTGGGATGGGGATTCTTTTTGACACCATTTGGTGCCATTCAATTTTCACACTTCAAAAGGTCTGCAACAAAAAGCGTGAACCACAGGATAGAAATACCCAAGAAGTTTCCAGAGCAATTAGCTTTGGCATTTAAAATAAAGCATGCAGTTGATCCAACAGAAATGCTGTCATAACCTTTTATGAGTTTTTCTATAGATTCTAATACATTCAGATGATCCACCTTTTTAAATATGGAGCTATGTAATTAATGTGACCTTTGTCAAGTGTAGATGTTGTTGGGTGTGATGGCATTAGCCTTTACCGGTTACAGAACTCAATCCATTCTAAACATGTATTGTACAGTGTACAAAAAGACTATGACAGACAATTATTGGAAGAGTTTGTACATTTCTCCTTTGCTGTGTGCACATTTTTTTTGTATGTGTAATTGTAAATAGCAGGATAAAAACTACAGGTAATACAAAAAAATATAAACTTTACGTATTAAAGATTATTTAAGCTGCTAATGGCTTTTATTTTGTTATCCTTTTCAAAGCAGTCTGACAGGAAATGGGTAGGAAAGAGAGGGGGAAAGACACGCAATAATGGAACTGGGAATCAAACATGTAAACAGGTCACAATCTTAAGCCATGCGTCATCGCCACGGCCTAGAAACCATAGGTTTATCTAAATATTACTAAATGTATGCTGATATCTATAAACTTTTTGTTGCAGGTCTCTGAAGTGTGAAAATTGACTGGCACATTTAACATATATTGGCAGACAACAAACCAAACCCAAACTGTACGACATACAGTAGTAATCTGCTGTTAGTCAATCTGCTGTCAGTTAGTTCAGTATTCTTACTCATAGTGTTTTGTATTAACACTTTTATGCATTTACTATTGAAAATCAGATCTGTGATCTTTGATAAAAGTGGGAAAATTGTTATAACTTCATATTTATTACATGCCAAAAATATATTATGGAAGAGCCCCCATAATGTCAATTTGATCATCTATACATTCCCCCAATCTTTAAAATTAATAATTTAAAGTAAAGAAAATTCTAATGTCTTTGTTCTTTAAAGGAAAATCACTCAGTTTTTCAGAACCCAGACCCCCACACCGCAAACTGGATTCCTTCACCAATCAGCCCATTAAGCCAATATATCTCATTACAAACAATGTCAAAGATTCCAGGTTCTAATGAACTCTGCTTTTGTTAAACCTTAGTAGATAAAGAAATAACTTCTCAGCCAAACTGCTTTGTTAAGTAAAAAGAATCTCAGTGATTTGTTCTACATCTGATAAAGCTTTACTCATCAATCTAGCAACATGTCTTTATTTTTCTTCTTGTTCTATTTTTCTTCTTGTTTAATTTTGCTTTTATTTTAGACCTTTTAGCCCCCAGCCATTTTATATGCATTTAACTTTTATATGTATAAGTATACCTTCTGCTTATAACATCTCTCCTTTAACTCCTATCTTACCCCCCAGTAAGTCAACCAATTTGATCTGACGGTCTTTCCCTACATTTACAGTAGCAACAATGTCCTATACTCTTCGGTTTAAGAGGATATCAAGTATACACCATTTGAACAGTTACCTGTGTTATTCTTTGTGTCTCATAATACAACAGTGCCCACAAACTATACTAATAGTTTAATTAGCACTCATTTTTCATACAAGAACGTTGGAAAAGATGGCTGTAAATTCCAAGCTTGGTTGTTTTAGTCTCATTGTCAAAAAAAAAAAAAAAAAACTTACTTGCTGCAACTTTCAGGATCTGAACTATGCAATGTTAGGTCCCTTAAGGAGTGTTATCTGGCTGGCTAATCTAAGTCATTCTTTAAGGACTGATGTTGTTTTGCTCCGATCAGGGTGCAGATATACCCTGCCATGATGCAGAAGTTACTCCTCACACCTTCAGTTATGTTTTTTATGTTTGATTTTGTTTGTTTTTACCATGTTTATTGTTGGTCTGTACATGAGTGTTTTTTTTGTTCAGGTTTTCTTCTGTTTTACTTGCTGCTGTAAAGCAAATTACCCCTTGAATTGTGCTAAGGGGGCATTAATGAACCACTTAATTGGTAATTACTTGATATATTTTGCTGCTCCAATTGTTATGATTTCAATGAATATTTAATTGAAATATGGATATTTGACTGATGAAAGAGTCCATGTTAAGATGTGACCTGAAGTCTAGACAGTGCTGATCAAAGAAAGAGAAGAAAGAAGAGGATAACTTAAGATAATGTTCAATATTTTTGATAGCCTCGGGATGATATTAGATTTAAGAAAAGGGGAAAAAGTTCAATGGAGCTCATGTGGGACTCATTACTATTAGGTAATTTACCACACAAAATTATTGCAACCTATATTTGGGCAAAAATAAATTATGTGAATAAAATGTTGATTTTAGAAGTAGATACACAAATGATTTAAGTACATCCCTCCTCTGTTACTACTCAGGCTGTAAGAATTTGTGTCATTTCTCAACCTGCTGCATTTCTCTGGCTGACAGCACTTGGGTGGATACCCCCCACCCGTTGGCATGACCCAAATAACAAAGCTTTTATCACCCTCCTAGTTAACCTTTGAGGCTGATGATCTCCTATGCGCCCGGAAGCTTATCTCTGAGCCCCAGTGGTACAGTCTGTTCCAGACTGCCACTGAGATGTCATTAATCTGAGAATGTCTATATTTATAACACATAGAGTACATGTACCCTAATCAATCAAAGGGTAAAGTTTGTGGAAGGCTGGAATAACACGTTGCTGTCGGTTCATTAGATAACCATTGCCATTTTTAAAAATGACACCTCAGCAAGCTTCAAATAACTGCTGTCTTACTCGCTCTTTTTAATGAAGTAAACTTTTCTGCTTATTCTGCATGATGCCATTACAGAAAGGTAGTGAATCCATCCATGGAAGACTATGGCCAAGTCTATTATTTGATTTGGAATATTTCAAGCTCAGCTTTCAGTAGCAGTAAATGGCTGCCTGCAGTTCCATATCCCAGTGTTAAACAGGATAGAATGAATATTAAATAATTTACTTGTATTATATAGATAATCTTGATAAGTATCAGTATACCTTGAACCGTTATATATGTATTCATTGAATAGTCTTCAGTGAGATGTAGTGGGATTGTATGTGATAGAACACAAAGTAGATGTACAAATAGAACTTCTCTGCAAAGGCTTTAGAAGGTTTGTTACAGTGGATTAATGAACAAACAGCAATGTGAAGACCAAGTTAGAAAACTGGACAAGTATGGGATAAGGTAGAAATTTAAAGTAGGGTCATTCTACTGATGGTGGATTGAACAGAGTGCTCTGTGAGACTTTAAAGCTATGGATAGAGTATGGCACATCTGTAAAGCTTCAGAGACATCACAATCCATCTAAATGGGCATGTTGGTTGAGAACAGAATTGATCAAAGAAGCAGCTAAGAGGCCCAAAGAGCTGCATAGATCCACAGCTCAAGTGGGGGAGTCTGATGAAAGCCATTAGACATACACTCCAAAAATCTGATATTTTTCACACAATGACACATAGAATAATATTGTGAAATATGGCCATAAAGGAGACAGATGCTGAAATATATGGCCAACATGTGAAATTGTATCTGTGGTCCAAAACTAGTAGTGCCCATGATTAATAGTATCATGCTGTTATCCCCATGTGTTGGAGTAGCCCTAATGTTGTGGAATAGCCCAATCAAAACTGAGACTTAAAGAACCCTAGCATCAAGACCAACTCCTCCTGCTGCTTTCCCCTCTTTTGATAAAGAGCTTGTATATTAAGGAGGTTGTCTTGGTTCAACAAATGGAATAGATAAAAGCCAAATAAAAACTTTCTGGCCCACAGCGCTTTTACTTTAAAATCCTTTCCAAATGATTAAAGGCATTCGAGATTCAAGTGGCAGACTTCCAATTAACTTGCATAATATCCTCTTAAATTTCGGTTTTTCCAACATTGACTTTCATCCAGAGGCCAAAATGTACATTATGCTCACAAAACTGTGAAGTTGTCACATGGTTAATCACATTCTCACATCTTGCACACATGAAAGGTTACAGGATCAATGTGAACTAAGCAAGCCTAAGGAAACCCTTGTTTACTTCTTGACACATTTCAAAACCTTTTATTTATGAACAGCTAGTCTAATTTAGGTGGGTCTAAGAAAAAGCAGGCATAAACGTTAAATCTGATCTACGCTGCAGTCTCAATAACTCTGAAAGTTCTTAGCTGTAAATATGTAATATACATCTTTTTTTGAGCATGTGCAAGTTTTTTCATTTACTTACCTTGGATTATTGTCACGTTGCAAAGAGAAAAAAGAAGAGGACAAAACCATTAAACCAACCTGGAATTATTTCATCACTTAGAATGATGATATGTCAGCACCTTGTCACCTGCTGTCATGGCCGTATGTGATGTTCAGCTCTTAACCGAAGTCCTTGAAAGACATGAACATTCATGCAAAAATAATAATAAAAAAACAGGGAAAAAAATAGACTATTTGAGTGCCAGCATTCATACAGAGACATGTTGACATCATAACAAGAAGTAGTATTTGCAAGTTCAGGTATGTCTTCTATGTGCATCTCATTCGAATTCACCCACATGAGACTTTCATCTCTCATCTTCATATACACTCAGAGGGACATCCGCCCCCCACCCCCCCACCCCACCCCTCGGGACTGTAGTAAATCCGTGAGTGGATTTTCAGGGAGCAATGATGACAGGATAGATATATGATGGGAAGGAAAAGAAGATGAAAACTGAAAATAGATTTTAAAACTCCAAGCATGTACACTACCACCTTTACGAATTTTAGAAGAGCTGCTGGGTGATCCCACAGCAGAATGCAAGTGAATTAATTTATTCCAGTCAAACCACTTAAAACGTGAAACACTAAAACATACTTAAAGATTACATTCCGTTATTTCTCATAAAATTCAAATATTACATAGGATTAATGTCAACAAATTTGAACACAATAATTTTGGCCTTTTCAAAGCTGCACTGTACATGTAGTGTTCATTGTATGAAATCAGCACTTGTTCATGGGCCTTTTAGCTTGAATGACTGCATCGGTGCTGTGTGGCAATTTGGATTTCTCTCTGCAGAGTTGATGATGATGTCCAGACTGCTTTGATAGTAGCCTTAAGTTGGAAAGCAATGTTGTCTCAGATCCTCCTCCTAACTACACCCCTACTGGGGAGGTTCAGTCCAGGCAAGGCAAGCACAATAACGAGAAGTCATTGAACCCTGCATTGCTAGTTTTGAGAATATTGGCAGGTCGGCAGTCCTGTTGGAAAAAAGGAAACAGCATCTCTATTTTTTTTTTCCAGATATAAATTAAAAGTGCTTAAAAAATGAGTGATAGACTACTGCAATGACTTTAGAAACGGTAGAACACAGTTGACCAACACCAGCAGATGATGAGGTTCCTAAAGCCTTCACTCACAGTGGAAATTTTTAACTCTGACTTACAATTATCAAATGGAGTCTTAAATGATTTGATTTATGCATTTTAAAGAGGACAGTATAATTTAATAAACACATGGTAATTCCCAAGTAGAAAAAAAGCCAGAATGAGCCAAAAGGCTATTTTCCATCTCTAGTGCCCTGTTTATGATGCAGAACCGCAATACAACAAAGGTACGCAGTGAGATATGGCACAAGAATGAAATTGTACCAATCCGTACTGACAAAAGAAACATTTAATTATTGCTTACATATAAAGACAATACAATAACATAACCCAATATACAAAACAGCACAATAATACAATTTCAATTCATGTTTAATGGAGCCTAGGCAGAAGTTGAACTGAAGAAACTCATTACTTGTCATACATCCACCTGTGACACAGCCAATCAGTTTTGAACCACACCTCCACGAAAGCCAACCGACATCCAAAGTTCATCTTAAAAGGCCTCCGATACGCACCTGTCTGCTCCTGTGCGCAGGCAGTGGATGCGCTGTGACTTCATTCTAATGACACCGTTTCAACCCACCTCCAGCCCCTCCTCCACCTTCGTAGCTAAAGCTTCATCAGAGTGTCATTCCTCCCGGACTCTTACTGCGTTCCCTGTCTCATCTTAACTGGTCCAGCAGAAGACGGTCATGTTGAGCCTGGTTCTGCCAGAGGTTTTTTCCAAACGGGGAGTTTTTCCTCTCCACTGTTGCTTCATGGTTGCTCATCATGGACAGGTTCTCTCAACCTGTGTTATCAAACTGGACTTCCATCTTCCAGGTCCCTGAGTGAAGCTCTAGTATCAGCTCACGCAGTCCACTGGATCTTCCCATAAAGCTTAGCATACCATCTCGCTAACCAGCAGTCTACAGACTGACCAAGTTTATCTATCTCCACTCCACCACCAGTTTCAGGCCTGGTGGAAACAGCCCTATTCTTTGCTCCTGTTCACGCATATCTATCAAAATTTAGCGCTATGTTTCCTGCTGAGGTCTGAGCCCCAAAGACAATGTAATTGTATCAATAAATTTCTCCTAATTGTATTTTCTCTTCATGTGAGTTTTTCAGATTGAATTGGTGTTTACCATAAATCAACAAGCTGTTTTTCAGATGATCAGTGAAAGGCTAAGATTAAAGCATTAAGCAGGTATTTTGATCTTCTTAGCCCAGGCATTGTCTCTGGTCCATAAGTGGCTGAACAGAAGGATTGTGACTGTTGTAACCTATGAACTTCAGAGTTGTGACTCTTGCAGGTCTGACTCCAGTCATAGTCCATGCCTGGTTAATCTTCCTCAGATTTCTTTATAGACTTTGCTTCACAGGACTTGGGCTTGTTCTCATTGCTTGTGCAAGCACACCTTTCCCTCTATTTTAATACACGGGAAATGTTTTTGATACAGCACTGCATAAAGCCTGCTTCTGTTTTAGCTTAGACACCTCATGATAGGGGTTATCAAATATCTACTGAATAGCTGTCACTTATCAGTCTTCCCGTTGATTGTGAGGGTCATAAAATTTGAAAATTGAAAATAACTTTTATCGGTTGTCTCCATGGCTGCTCAGTTTTGCAGTGGGTAGTGCTGCTGCCTTGCAGCAATAAGGTTCGAGGGTCTTTCTGCATGGAGTTTGCATATTCTCCCGGAGCATGCATGGGTTCTCTCCTGGTACTCTGGCTTCCTCCCACAGTCCAAAAACATGACTGTTAGGTTAATTGGCTTCTTTAAACTCTCCTTAGCTGTGAGTGTTTGTGTGAATGTTTGTGTGTCCTGTTTGTCTCTGTGTTGCCCTGCGATGGACGGGAGACCTGTCCAGGACGTACCTTGCCTCTCTCCCGTAGACAGCTGAAGATAAGCACCAGCACCCCTCGTGACCCCTGGCGAAGATGGATGGTTGTCTCCAAAACTTCAACTTTCAGAGAAACAGTATCTTGTTTGTAGATAAAGAAAGCCTTTCATAAATAGATATGTGATTTTCTTTATCTTTATGATTCCACATAAGAACAAAACAAAGGAACAACAAAAAATAGAGCAGTTCTTCCTGGAGCTCAGTAGAAATTAGTTTTTTATAGTTGCTGAAACTTTCCTTTCTGTAAAACACACAAAGCTGCAGGTGCCAAAGTTTATTCATTCCCAACAGTGCTTTAAAATGTGCCTCCAGCAAAGTTCTTCCTCTTTCATAACGAATAGAACGACAGCTGCATAGCTGTTACTTGGGGATCCATACATGTGTACGCTTGAAAATGTTTACTTCCATTTGAGTATTTGTGCGTAAAAATATGATTTGTCATTACCGTTCCAATGTCCATCTGTTCTACTTTGACAAAGTGGACGGTTTCTGACCAACCCCTACAGATGTATTATAGATATCTGTCCTCGAGGCTTTCATTTACTGCTCAGATGTGTTTGTGTGCAGGTGTGAGTGCGTGCTTTAGAATGGCATAGACAGAGACAGACAATTGTCAGATGATTATGGAGGAAGAGATGGGGAAGGAAAGACGACAGAGGGTCAGGCAATGATGGTAAAAAAAAGAAAAGAAAGAATACAAAATGAGTGAAAAAAAGGAAGATGTGGGACAGGAGTGAATAGAGAGGGGACAGAATGAAAGCCAGAAACACTATGAATTTACGAAAAGTGGCAGAGGAAGATGATAACTGGGGTTGTAAGTCTGTGAATGGGTATGGGCAATTCAGATGAGAACTGCTACACTAAGAGGGCAGACAGATAGAGCACTTAATAGACTTTTGAAAGGATGGTCGGGCTTCTTGGCTCAGTTGAAAATGGCGAAAATGGACACAGAGTGTTCCATCCGCACTGACATGATCCACACCCTGCTCTGTGTTGCGTTACTATGAAGTAAAACTTTTAAGGTTCTTGATATTGGAGATGTTTTTTGTTGTCGCTTTTTTCTTTGGCTTTGATGAATTCTTAATTCTTGTATAACATTAATTCATATTCCTAGTTATGTTTTTGGACATTTTGGACATTAAATAATAAGATATGCCAAGAGAAATTGTAGAACGTACAGATAAATAAAAAGCAAATAACAAAAAATGAAAGGTTAGCAAAAATAATACCATTGTACACTGCCATTAACAAGTTCAAGAATGTCTGATTAAGGCTCATGTGTACCATGAGCATTAGAGGAAAATAAGTTCTTCCTTTAGTTGCCAGATTAGTTTTTTTATTTTATGTCATGCCCATTCAGTGGGGAAGTAAGCTTTTGCTTGTTTTGGCCACAGCCTGGCCCTGTAGGAGATTATTATTGCTGTACACTGCAGCTAACAAATTCTGTTAAAGCTTGCATATAAAATTCCAACTGTCGCTACAAAAAAATGATGTTTAGTTGAGCTGCTTTTGTACATCTATTGATAGAATATCTAAAATAATTAAACTGATCCAGGGAGAATTGGATTGAAGGGATTCTTAAAAATGATTTCAGTTTAAGAAATGCTGATGCTGGGGCTTGCGTTTCATTGGGGGACTACAACTGGCATCAATTGCAGCTTTTTTATATAAAAAAAAAGAATCAACTATTGAACACAAATTTTTAAAGCTTAAGATTACTTTGTTGTGATATGTCTACACAATGACAGATCTGACAGAATTCATACTTCCAGAAAACTGTATAAAGGGCTAATGCTCAAGTACTGAATCTACTGGTACTGAAGTCTCCTTCTTCCTTTTTCAAATGTTGTCCACAAATATTGTTTCTTTGCTGAAGCAAGCAAAGTCATTAACTTCTCATAAAACACATTTTTTCTTCAGTTAATTGAAGATAAATTGGTTAGATTAAGTCAAATTATTTGACAAAATCTGTTTTGTCAAATAAGTTGTTTCTATTCTAAATTCCTAGCAGTTTACTATCGTTACAGTCAGCATGACATGTCTTTATGTTGACATGTAAACTGTATAAGTGCTTGCAAACTAACCCTCCAATACACCACTGACTGAGTAATTAAGAGTTGATGTACAGTTGGCTGACCAACCAATCATCAACATGTTTTTTATCTCATGCAACAATTATATATATATGGAATTTTCATTTTAATCTTCCTTTTTAAGATGTTAAACTCTTTCTCTGTACTGTAAATAACGATATATCATTAAAGCTTCTGTTTTTGTTAAATGTTCAAGGCTTTTGTTTCTGACATATAGTAACCATTGTTTGGTCTCTAATAGGTAAAGGGATAAATGAAACGTCAAATATTTAATGTGACAAAAAAGGGACAAAAAGAGAGAGTATTTTTTTTGGAGATATCAATGTCCTGTATAGTGAATTGAGATCAATTGTGAAGATGTCAAAGATATTCTTCATCACATTATTGCTACCATCAGAAGCTTGTTTTTTTCAGTTTATTTATTTATTTGCTCACATAATTGTCTATAAATAATGTTCAAAGGAGATATTTTGTATGTAAGTTAATCATAGCCATAAGTTGAGTCTGCTCCAATAATTCATCATGCCTGTTTGAATAACCTCTAAGCATAGAAAATTGCATAGTAATTCCCTTAATTCATTTGTAGTAGCACATATTTGAGGTATGTACAGTACCACATTTAGATATTGAATGGTTTTTGTTTAAATGTCTAAAAAAGGATTTTTTGGTAGGTTGTCTAAACTGGAGATTACATTTTGCATGCTTCTTTGTCAGATGTGCTTTAAAGCAATGTTAGACTTTTATCTATGTGCACTTAATAATTTAAATCATGGTCAGATATACACTAGAATAAATAACGTGATAATTAAGTATTTTCAGCTTTTTACGCTGCTTTATGGACAATCTCTAACTTTCTATTGCAAAAGATATGAAATTGTCATTTAAGACATCAGAGAAATGTATAAGGAGCTTCCTAAGTCTTACTGTCTGACCCCAAGCAAAGCATTGTTGACAACATTATAACTGCTAAGGACAAGAACATTAGGAAGTCCTTATGCCAAATGGAAAATCGATAGGAATTCAAACAGGGCTTTGCATGGAGTATTTATGTTTGAATGTGAGAGTGTATGGGACCAAACATGACGTTTAGCCATCTGCACAAATTCTGAGGTATACAGCTTTGAGTTGTTGAGTTGGTTTTGTGTGTGAGCATTGGTTTGGTTATCAGAATCTTTTTTAGCGTTCTTTTCAGGGTTTTTTTTGTCACTTTCACTATTTTGGATGTTTGTATCTATACTTGTAGTATGGATTCTTTGCAATGTTTTTTTTTTAATGAAACCCCAGATGGATAGGTTAATGACCTTTAATGCCCTGAACCACTAACTTACTGTTGTGACTTTATTGCATGTTATGATGGACAATATTCTTCCTTAGCAACACTGGGTCTGGGCGATATCCTGACATAGAGCGGGTTAATACTGACAGGTTATTATCTCTCTGGTCTTCTTCACTGTCTGTAAGTCTGCCTCTCCATCAACCACATCAGTCTATTTTCATTTGTCTGGTCTCCATCATGGCTCGTCTAAATGGCTTAAGTTCCCCTCACTCCCTCTTCTTCTCACCCCAATTCTTTACAATCTTCTGCCCTACACCTTTGCTTTATTCATCTCTCTTTGGTAATGCAGTGCATCTAGCTCTTCCTCTTGCTCTCTCTCTCTCATTTTACCCCCATCTCCCTTGCTCCTATCCATCTGTCCAGAGTAGTGTGTCTAAAAGGCTTGTGGTGGGGTGCTGTGCCAAGCAGAGTGCACAGATTTGGATAACCGCTGTCTGGAGATATGTCTGAGATAACGGCTGCAGTCACTTCGCTCCTGGTTTGGCTGCCAACCATCAGTGTGTAAATGTTAGTGTGTGTGTGTGTGTGTGTGTGCTCAAGATACCTCTGGAGTGTCTTGCTCTGGCTGTAGCCAACAATGTTCAGCTGATAGCAACTAGAGGAAATTTCATGCATCACCAAAGTGGACACCTTGAAAAACATATTCTGCTGAGAAGGAAACTAAAAATTTGATAAAGCCTTGTCAGCTATGGAGGGATATAGAAATCCAGATTGCAATATGTGATGGAACATAAAAAAAAAACAGCTTTTAAAATCCTTTATCTAGCAGAAATGCCTTTATGATTTCAAAGACAGCAGGAACTGCATTCCATAATAATGCTGTAGGAGTTAATCCCAACCAACCTGGCTTACAGTTCTAGGAGAATTTTTTTTTTCAGTTCTGATCACAATCTTGCTTAGTTGAGCTTGTGGATGTTACTTGGATTTTTTTAGGGCGTTTGAAGCCAATGTTTGAACCTGGCAAAGACTAAATAACTTTCTTTCTGTTGTATTTAAATCCAAGAAATAAAGGGGTGAGTGGCTCTGTTTTTTATCATCTCTTTTTTTGTCAGTTGAAGATAAATAAAAGTAGATTTTAAATGACATTTATACATAAACATGCTTAAACTGTTTACATTTTCAAGAAATTAGAGGGTACTATCAAAATAAAATAAAAAATTAACACATCTATTTAAGTGTTCTATGACTAATAATGAATAAATTAATGAATCCTAATTACCTTGGATGGTCGATGGTGCCGCACTCTCTGCTGAAACAAATTTCAATATTACAAATGTAATACTGTAATGTAATTTGCAAATGTAAAAATTTCAATGTTACTTGCGATTAATGCATTAAATAGGCTAAATAAAAAATACTTTTAATACTAAATAACTTAACTAATAATAATGTAATAATAAATTAACTGAGTAATAATAGTAATTGAAAATTATTAAAAAATGTAAAATTTTAGACCATTAAGTATAATTGTCTACCCAATCACATGAAAGCAAAGAAACATAGAAGTATTACGTCTCAGAAGTCACCCAGTCAAACAAGGCATGTGTCAAGTGTCTAGGAACCAGGACACTTTGACGATAGCTGGGTTACTGTAACACAAAAACAACATTAGAACAAAAGAACGCATGATTAGAATGCTATACGGCAGTAACTCAAGCCAGCATAGCTATATGAAAACACTGTGAAAAATATTGATCATTTGATAACCATGCTCTAATTTCAAAGCTATTAACCTAGTAGCTAAGTATTTCGACATCCACAAACGGCAGTTGCTTCACAGTTAGAGTGCCAGGATTCCAAAACAACACTTGCATGCAGGGAGCCCAGATTCAAGGTCCGATGTGGTACCAACATCAACTGAATTATACACTGCAAAAAACATCTAGAAATAAGTAAAAAATTTCTTAAATTGAGTGTATTTACCCTTAATTTGAGCAGGTAAATAAGATGATCTGCCAATGGAAGGAGTATTTTTACTCCTAAAATAAGATAATTAGATAAAATACACTTGAAATAAGACAAAGCAATTGTTTTTTTCTTATTTTAAATGTAATTGTCTTGTTCCATTGGCAAAGTGTCTCACTTACCTCTTCAGTTCAAGAAAAAATTCACTTAATTTGAGCAAAAAGAACTTATTTAGATTTCCATTTTTTTTGCAGTGTATATATATATATATATATATATATATATATATATATATATATATATATATACCATATATTTGTGGTGGGCATAGATTTTTTTTTTTTTTATCTTAATTAATCTCACTGTAATCTTGAAGTTAAGATGGAATAAAGCATGGAATAAAAATGCTCTGTTGAATTCAGCCTAAGGCATTCATGATGTGTGTGTGCTACTTTCAGAATTGAAAAGAAAAGGTTTACTTTTTTATGTTTGCAAACCACACGTAATTTCGTAATCTTACTTGAGATTCTGACAAAGATATAATACTTTTCATGCACTTTTGTTATTGTGTTTTTGCTGCAGTGTCCCACTTCCAATTGTAGATGTCCCACTTAAGCAATATAGTGTCTCCAAAATCTGACACATGTCGCCTCGACAAACTTCTCATCTTTCGCGTCTTTCTCCGCGGCATGGTGGACAAATATTTTCCTCATGATAGTACATATAGTTTGTAAGACGGGTCACCTGCTTTGAGAACGAGCCACGCTGATGGGCTGGCAGCTTGTGGCTATGCACTGAGGGAGATTGGTTACTGGCTGATAGAGCTGTGCTTACAGCTGCATCCATATCAGCATGTCACGCTCGATGTGGTAATTTCATAGTACGCCTACACAGGTTGGAAGACTGATCTTTCTCGCCCCCAGATATACATCCACGCCAGATATATATCCGCACTAAAATATCAAGGTGAAAGTCATCATTATTTCACTTATTAATGTAGCTTGATTGTTATTCTTAAAAAGAAGCTTTGTATAGCTCAATCCTGTTTGTTTGCCTGCAAAATCAAGTTTATTTAATTCACTTTTTTCTAAATTGATTTCAAATTGAAGGCTGATACTACAGAGAGAAAAACAGCTGTGTGACAAAGGCCACAAGTTCTCAAAGTATTTACCATCTTTATTGCTTTGCTGAAACTTCTGCTTTCCTAATAAAGCCACATATCCCCTAACAAGCTTAACAAATCTCTCAGATATCAGACACTAATTGCAGGGAGACTGTGCTGTGCCTAATTACTGATATGTCCTGCTCCACAGATTGCACCTGCAGCATGGAGGGTATATAGAGGTGGTGAAGGGGAGTTTTTATGGCAGAATTATTATTTTCAATTTGCTCGGACAGATGTGCTATTTAAAATGTCTTTCATGGGTTATTTATATTCACTAGGATCTAGTAGAGTGACTTAGTAAAAGTGGTGAAGAGAGAAAAGTATGTTTCTAACAGCAAACGAACAAAAAATACAACAAGCTGCCCACAGAAAAGTCTTACTTTTACAATTTTAAGTCCTACTTAAAATTGAAAAGGATGTTATATAATTACACCAGAATGGATTGTTACGGTTGTAATTATTTAAAAATCTTACAAAATGCTAAGGAACAAAATGCTTTCATAGACAAAGCCAAAAGGTGCTTTACTTTTAATTTCTCTTTTTGAGATAAATACAGCACCTGTTTCTAGACTTTTGTTTGTCTAGTGTGTCTTCTCAAACCCTCAAGGGTTCTCCCGCTTTTGAGACGTTGAATTTTTAGTTTTCAGTTATCAGTAACTCTGTTTTGTTGATTTTTTGTAATTTCTCTTTTTTTAAATATATTTAAGCAGTCTTAAGTCACTCTCTGTTTCCCCCTTGTGCCTTCTAGTCTCTTCCATCCACCCCTGCTCCATATCAGTTGATTAACCCAGTATTTGTTCTGTCTCCCAAATATACTCTCCCTGTGCAGTTCTTCAGGGATGGTTCCTTCTTGTTTAGTTGCTTCCTCACCTCTGGCTCCCCACGATTGTTTGCTCCGAGGATTTCTGCTTTTTGGTTCTCATTATTTTTGTATTTTTTGGATGTTTGCCTCAGTTACTTCATTAAACATACAAGAACGTTTCTCCACCTCCCTCATCTCAGCATTTGCGTCCCCAACCAACCCCACCCCCCACGTTGACATCAATAAGTTGTAACATATACTTATTTACACTGTACCTTCGTCTTATCTGGATCAAAATTGGGGCTGTTCAGTGGCGCAGTGGGTAGCAGTGGGTAGCACTGCTGCCTTGCAGCAAGAAGGTTCTTGGTTCGTATAACGCCCCGGGGTCTTTCTGCATGGAGTTTGCATGTTCTCCCTGAGAGAACACATGACTGTTAGGTTAATTGGCTTCTCTAAATTCTCCTTAGTTGTTAGTGTGTGCTTGAATGGTTGTTTGTCCTGTTTGTCTCTTTGTTGCCCTGTGATGGACTGGTGACGTGTCCAGGGTGTACCCCGCCTCTCGCCAGTAGACAGCTGGAGATAGGCACCAGCACCCCTCGTGACCCCACTCGGGACAAGCGTGTCAGATAATGGATGGATGGATTACTTGCATGTCAGTATTTGCAACTGTTGCAAAGTAAACAATAAAATGCAAGTGAGGTATCTTCAGATGGTAAATTGGTAAGATAAAAAGAAATACATTAAAGATATGTCTTTTTATTTTAAGTCACTGATATAGTGGAAAATTCAATGATTCAAATAAAATGCTACACTTCTTTCAAATCTTTTTTATAAAAGGTGATAACACATAAGTTTGATATGAGAGGTTTTCCTCCCTAACAGCTTTGAACTTTACAGGAGATTTTATTTTCACATTTGTGGTACTTGGATAATTAGTCCAATTTAGTTATAAGCAAACCTCTCCTGCGAAAAAGTAAATGTTGCTGTTGGCATTCTGGCTCATTTCCTTCCAAGCTGAATTTCTTCATAACTAGAAAGAGCAAAATGTTCTATTTCATTTTACATTCGAGTTGTGGGTGTATGATTTTGCTCTCTTTGTACTGGTCAAATAGAGTACTGTAATCTCATCAATAGTTAAATAGTCTGCATGGGATGTTCTTATGCTGATTTTTATTCTTCCACAGCAGAACGTTCATTATCTTTCATTACTTATGTGAACTAATGACATTTCCTGCTAGCATTAATTAGCCATCAGTTTTATAGTTTATGATTACAAGAACTTAAGTCATTGTTGATCATTGATTTAAGTACACTAAGCCAGGAGTCTTCAACGTTTTCCACACCAGGGACCCCCAAACTGATGGTGAGATGGAGCCATCAGATATAATTATATATATTGTGTGAAATTGTATTATATCAAACTGGTCCTATAGTCACGCTATTACAGATGAAGTCATGTAACGAAAGTGATTTTGCCCTGGGATTAATAAAGTATTTCTGATTCTGATTCCTGGTTGATGGGACATGTGTTGTGAATGAAACGGTGCCCAGGTTGAAAGAGCTCCTGTGTGTCGCTGATTGTGTGCATTTATGACTAAAAGACATCTTCTGCCTCCATTTATCTGTTTACTACAATGTGTTGAATTCATATTAATGTGGATTTAAAGACATTCCAATTAGTGGAAAAAATTGTAGGGGGGAATATAATTTTTTTTTAAATAAAATAAACCAATGCAGTACCTCCACAGACCCCCTAGGGGTTGCGTACCCCCTGTAGAAGACCTCTGCACTGAGCTATTGCAAAGCTCTGTCAATAAAGTAACTTCGAAAAGTTTTGTTTATAGAAAATTTTTATCTTCCATCTTATTGTCAAAAAATAATTTAAATAGCTAAGCAGAGCATAGTTAAATGCAGCTCTGTCTTTCTCCCATCTGTTCCTAAATTGAAGGACACTTCTCATCTAAGCTTGCTTACTAGAAAGCAACATCAATCTACCTGCAATTGACAATATATTCTTTTTTAGGAATAATTTTTGCTACTTTTAGCAAGTCAGTCATCATTAATTTTATTTAGTTTTTTTGCAAATCTCTTGAAACTGTGAAACTCAAATATTCTACTCAAGGTTGTCATACAGTGCCTAGAAACAGCTTGATATTTTCTTTAAAGAAGAAACTGTATGAATTTTTTGACGACAATACTGCGTATCAGATGACTTTCACTTGACTTTAAATCTCCATTTTCAATCTCTTATAGCTTGTTTGGATGTAGTGAGACTTTAGTGATTGGAAGAGTCTCGCACCCTGCTGTGAAGGTCAGCGCCGTGTCCGATAAAAGAAGTGTGAAGGAAACTTTTTCTCCTCCACTTCTTCTATAATCTCTTTGTGAGAAAAGACCAGCTGCCTGTCTCATTTAAAGAGATAAGGACCCAACCCAGTTTTAGCTGCCTGGCCACCCACAGTACAATAACAGCAACAGTATGAATTGAAGACAGAAATAAAAAAAAAGGGTGGAAATTTATAAAGTTAAACTACCCCAGCCTCGATTTCCACAGTGAGAAATTCCAGAACAGGTAAAAATGAGTGTTAGTTTCTCTTTCTTGTGTTACCACATTTCTGTATATGAGTATGTGTGTGTGCACATAATCTTGCTGTCCAGTCTTTACTCCAGCTCCCAGTTGGCAGGGAAAATGGATGGCCTGTGCTATAGATTTTTGGCAGACAAGTCCCCTTACAACCATCTTATATCTTATTACTAACAGCCTCGAACGCTCAAATTGATCTTTATCGGTGTGAAAAGAGAAATCCCCACGGCATGGTCGACCTTTATGGTCCTCACCTTTCATTGGCGAATGTTTTCCACCCGTGAGTGTGGCGTATGTGAGTATTTGGCGGTCTCATGCCAGTGGAAACTCTCTGAAACACACCAACGAGCTTGATAGAGAGGAATTTCTAGTGCAGTAAGCATGTCCGAGGTGATAGCCTCAAGTTGTACTTAGAAGTGGAATGACGTTTTTCTTTTTTTTTTTTTATCGAGAAGAAACCACAAAGCTGCTGCTGCACCTGCTGCATCCGGCTAATTTGCCTGCTATGAACTGCCATAAACATAAGTTGAGACAGCCGACAGTATTTTGTTATTTAGGAGAATAAATTGAACCTATGTTGGCAGGGAATTTATTTTGGTGGAAGAGTGAATAGAGGGAGAGACGTCTCTTTCAGCAGCTAAAGTGTTCAGTTATTATGAAGAGCTGACAGGTCACCTCTACAAGCATTCAGAATATGTCTGTCATTTCATTAAAAGTAGGAAGCTGTTGAAGGTCATGTGAATAAAGTGAATTGAATTTGCTTTTCTGGCAAATGTTTTCTACAAAGGTTTATTATCTGCTTTGTGAAACACTAACACCTGAATTTAGAGACATCTTTTTAAAATGAAACTTTTTTCTTTCTTTCTCCCTTTTTTGCCGACTATATTGTTAGAACCAAAACAGGATTTTTGGGGTATTTTTTCCCACACCTAGATATACATTATATTACCAAAATTATTTGCTCACCCATCCAAATAATTGGAATCAGGTGTTTCAATCACTTCCGTTCCCTACAGGTGCATACAATCAAGCACCTAGTCATGCAGACTGTTGTTACAAAATTTTCTGAAAGAATGAGTACCTCTCAGGAGCTCAGTGAATTCGAGTGCAGAACTGTGATATCATTCCTCTTGTGCAACAAATCCAGTCGTGAATTTTACTCCATCCTAAATAGTCCACTTCCTACTGTCAGGTTTGTCATAAGAAAATGGAAGAAGTGTTTGGGAATGACAGCAACTCAGCCACATAAAAGGACAAAGCGGGTCCGTGGATGCTAGAGCATAGTGTGAGTAGTTCATCAACATTCTGCAGAGCGAATCACTACACACCTCAGGACCTCATGTGGCCTTCTGATTAGCTTAAAGGAAAAGTCCGGTATTATTCAGAATTCAAACTTCTGAAGTTTGAATATAAAATTATTACATACCATTCAAAAAAATTATCATTGTTTTTTTATTAAGAGTAATTTTCATTTTAAGTGCTTTACTGGAGACATCCATGTTTGACAAATAACACTACTGCCACCTAATGGTTTGTGACAGTGCGGTATCGGCTGTTGAGCAAGTCTCAGTGCTGTATCTGGTGTTTGTCACGTGCTATTATCCAAGTCATCTTGAAAACATTCTTCTTCGAAATCTTCCCTCTTCAATTTGGCAATCCAACACCAAACCCGTCCTTGGAGGATCATGAATCGGAAAGGTGAAATTACTAATTTTATTTTCACTTTTACCCGATGTATTAGAACATCCAACTGCCATGCATGTGGGCATTGTCTGTTTAAGTAATGCAAATTTCAATGGTGAAGTCCTCTCGAAATCTAAAATAATTATTGTTGATTGCAGGGGTGTCAAGCAGTTCCCAATGATTTTACTTGTAAAGCGGGGATAATGGCCCTCGGCTTACCTCACCGTGACGTCACTGCTGGAAGATCTCAGGAGTGTAATGTTACTATGTTTAGGCCAAACTGGCCGCTAACCAGACTCGGTGATCGCATTATTTTACTGATTAATGATAAATTCATTAAATCACCATGAACGTATTAGTTTTAGGCATAGATAATGATCCATTGATTATTCCTTGATGACCAAACTTTTTCTTTAAGAACAGTGTGCAGAAAGCTTCATAGAATGGGTTTCCAATGGGCTGCTGCATCCAAGCCATATATCACTAAGTGCAATACAAAGCATAGGATGCAGTGGTGTAAAAGCACACCACCAATGGATTCCAGAGCAGTAGAGACCAGTGCTGATTCCTTTGTTTGATGCAATTTTCATATGGTCATGACAGAATTTTAACACTTAAAAACACTGATTATTTCAAGGGTTCATATTGGAAGTCATTGTGTAATGGTCTGACGAGACTTTTTTGGAATACTTTCAGTCACCTTTTGACAATTATGCATTTTAATTATGCAGCCTAACTGAGCAATGCTGACTATATCAATTCAATATCAACCAAAATTGCAGAAAAATGTTTTACATACCTAATTACTGTATATTCCATTTCTTAAGCCAGCCTTTTATAAACAAGATCATCCTAAAGATGCAGTTAGTAAATGCATTTTAGGTAAATTTTTGTTTGAAATATATATTTGATTGTTCATTCCATAATGTGCTGAATTATTTGATTTCAAGCAGGAATATAAGATGAAGAAAACTATAAGACATAAAAAATTGCACTGTGTAACAAAAAAACATGAATTAGAATTCCAGCGTGAAAGGCATTCCTATAACTACCTCACTCTATGTTATTGTTATACAACTTAAACTTTCCTTGGTACGTATGTACAGCCCTTGGTGGGAGCCATGGTTGTTCTAAAGGGCTCTATAAATACATTTGAGTTGAGTCGAGTTCTCTAACACTCATCAGTAGAGGAAAAAAAAAAAATTTTCTGCTTGTTTTTTTGTTTAATTTCCCCACAAAATGTCATGTAACAGCATTTTGTGTTGATGTCTTTTCATGATGTAAAACTGAATCATGTTGGTTCTTTTTTGTAAGATATTCTTGGTTAAGTCATTAATAAGGCTAAGATCCTGGAGAAATTTCAGTCTATAAAAACAGACTTATACATTTTATAGATTTTATACAATATATGAAGTATAGACTGGGTGATCAGTTTGTTTTTTTCCCAAAACCTTTTTCCTTGTATGTTTTGATACATTGTGGAAGTTTTCAACTAATTCCTGGACAAAACTAAATCCGCTACTAAGTGCTGGACAAAATGTAAAAATGGGTGTTCTATGCAAAAGATACAATTTTTATTAAACTACACAGAAAAAAAAAAACGAAGTAAAAAAAACTAGCTCAGAAAATGAGCACACAAAAAATAACACTAAGAAGAGCTCCTTTGTGACAGAATGTCAGACTTGTGAGGTGTCAAGCAGTGCTACTTCACTAATGCACCCCCTTCACACACACACACACACACACCCTCAGGTCCTTCTTTTCTGTTATTTCTCTATCACTAGGAGTTTTTAACAATATTACACCTTATTCAGTTGTCTCCCCTGTATCTTGGGCTCATTAAAGCCCTCCAGGTATTCTTTCATACAGAGCTGCAACAGAAACATACATGGGACCATCATCATCTAAGAGATATTTGCTACACTACATTACACTAGTCTTTAGTTGCAGGCAAGCTCGTGGTGCTCTCAATTATAGCCTCCAACGATTCTCAGATCTATGAGAAAAAAAAGAAGCTAGTGGTGTAATATTTGATGATGGAGCAAGTAGGAGGAAAAAGTAATAAATCACTCATGGCTCTTAACATCTCTCAGCAAACCCACAGTGCTGTAGGCTGACAGCAGACGGGGGTGGGAGTTTAGGAAAGATACTAAAGACAAAGGCAAAGGGACAAGAAGTAGTTCAGGCTGGCTGAAGTATCAAGGTAAAAGTTAAACTATAATCTGCAGTTCAAATAACTGATGTTCAGAAAGTTATTCAGCTCATGCAACATTGTTTAATTTACAATCAAGCACAAAAAGAGCATTAAAAAAATTACTTTACACAACTTTAGATACATTTTAATTAAAAAGATCATTGTACTTAATAAGATTAATGTAAAAATAGCTTACTCAAACTAGTTAGATTCTTAATATGCCATTCAATATCGGCTTAAAGGGACACTATGCAACATTTTTCAGTTAATTAATGTGTTCCATAACGTTATGGATGACTAAATGAGTCATTTCAGGTTGAACAAAGGTATTCTCGGCCGCCCTGGTGGTCTGTGGGGGAAATACTGCACTTGCAACTGCAGGAGCACCGACCCGCACCCACAGGCTCAGAAGTCTCGTGAGAGTCAGTCTTGCTTTACGGCGAGAACTGCTACACGTCCCCAGTTAAAAGCATTCTCGTTGCTAGCACAGTGGCAATCTTTGTGCAGTTATGCTACGTTCACGCAGCAAAAGCAGCAAAATCGCGTCTGCTGCTTCCTTTTTTCTGCTTGTACCAGTTAGTTCTGACGCGCGGCTTTGCTGCTCTGGCTGCGCAGTGCAAAAGTGTGTCTGACGCGCGTTAGGCGGAGCTTCACTATCCTTTCTCTGCCTTGCAGCTATATTTGCTGTGATCAGTGGGAATAAAGTAGTTTTAATATGTGTTTAAGTGAGAAAATACACCTGAAAACGTAATCAGTGCCGTCAGTTCATTCAGATTATTATCCTGCCTTCAATATTTTTTCTGTCGGAGCCGCTCAGACCCCCACATACCAGCGGGGCGCCGACAGTATGGATCCCTTCATCAGCAGCGGTTCACCGCGGCAGCTGGTAGGTGTTTTTCATCTAAATAATCCAAACTGCATATTCTGCCGGCAGATTTCTGCATTTTAAGTTAATTTAGGTGTCAATAAACTGTTTAAGAGGAGTGATCATCAGCGCTGTGTCTCTCTCCCTGCGTTAAACGCACCCGATGCACTGCTTCAGCTGCTCAGACGCGCTGCGCCTGGTGCTCAAAACGCGCCGCGGGACCTTTTGCTGCGCCTTGACGCGCGTCAACCATTGACTTTGCATGTAAACTCGATGCTTCTGTCGCGCCAGCTACGTCCAGTGTGAACGCAGCGTTAGTCATTCGCTGCTAAGCTCAAAACAACCGCGCCTGGCTTGACGGAGTAACCAGGAGAACAGCTGTGCATATTTACGACAGTGCACTTTTACTTTCGCCCTCTGGAGGGAGCCTCACTGGAAAATCAATCGGTTGCATAGTGTACCTTTAACCTTTAAAGGATAAGTAAAATGTATTTATTCAATGGAAGGAAAAAGGACTTCCTAATTTATATATTAAAAAAACAGCAAAATATCAAGGCATTTTCCCAAGTTCATTGTTTCTTACAAAATCCAGTGTCTGTCCACCTGTGTCTTCGCTAGAACCTCAGTGTCCATGCTACTTTTCAGTTCATGACAGATCAAACCTGTCCTTTAATGAAAATGTCTTGTGAGGCTGTTTTAAAGAGGTGATGGGCTCATTTTACCACAATCTGTTGACCAAAAAAAGATATGCGTGAAACCACACCTCTTTTCAGCTGCAACTCTGTCCCGACCCACCTGTTGCCATGTATGTGCAAATTTCGTTCCATATTTTCATAAATTTCCAATACACATGCCCGTTACACACACATCAACACTAAATCATTAAATAAATTGCAGTAGCTCCTAAAGCCAACTAAATTGACATGGCGAGATCTGAGTAGGATCTCCTCCTCCTATGGAATAGAGATTTAAGGTTAAATCTATTACCACAAAGAAACCGCAACTCTGGTTTGAGAACTCATCCTACGGAACAACTTGGCCATATGGCAACAACTACCGGTAACTCTAAAACAGTGGTGTCCCAATTCAATAATAAGGGCTGACATCCTACATGTTTAAACTGCATTTCTAGCAAGAAAAACAGCAACAGCGGTTTAAAAAAATTAAGCTGAGCCAAAAGGAACAAGTAACTAGCAGCTTCCCCAAAATGTAGTGAGGTAGAAAGTACAATATTTGACTATGAAATGTAGCAGAGTGAAAGCTATAGGTACCCCCATAAAGAATGACTCAAGTCAAGATACTAAAAGAAGTACTTAAGTACAGTGATAAGGTAAATGTAATTAATTACTTTCTACTACTGATCCCAAGCATCAGTTCTTTGTACCCTGACCATCTGGTATGGTATGGAACATAGATATTATGGTTCTATTCATTATTTATGATTTGTTAATAATAATTTATTCAATATACTAGCCAGTCTAAATAGCAATTTATGCTAGCAGACTAGTAGGAAAAATAATACAAGCAAACAAATATAACTACTATTAGGAAAAAGATTTTATAGCTACTCCCATGTGGTACTTAAAGATCACCCCTTCAGTAAAATCATCAGTGGAATAAGATAAAATATATCATTAAGAGGGAGTTGCTAAGCCAAAAACACAAAATACTTTTTTTAACCCACTCTGAATATTCTTTTAAATGCTCCCCATTGTCAACCTTATTACTGTCTACTGGTACAGGACTGCAATTACAGTTTTCAATTATTTTATTCCCTCAGATTATATAGATGCTCATTTTAAAACTAAGCAAATATTTCCATTTTTTATTTTCTATTTAGTATTCTATTAAAAAGAAGACATTTTTATTAGTGCAACACAGTCCTTAAAGCCATTGAACATCAACTTTCATAGACAACATGCACCAATATTATATATCTGGACCATGACCCATTAATGCAGTTCAGCCAATTGCGCGGTTCATAAGCAGTTCTAGCATTTTTTTATTTAAAGATATGAAAGGGAAAAAAAGGAGTGAACCTCCATGCTCCCTGTAGGCCTTGACAAGAAAAACCCATAGGAAGTATGTTTGAAAGGGGTGAAAGCAGGGCAGTATAAGTGAAAGAAGTGAACATGCAGATAATCATGCTGACAGACCGACAGACAGTTTTGCTCAGCCTTACCGTCCATGAAGTAGATGTCACTAATGGGACTGTCAGGCTGCGGTCAGTAGCCGTAATCAGCACTTAGACAAACAGCTTCTGCTAACAGCACTCCATGCGCCGCATTCTGCTTTAGATATAAAGCTTTCATCAAGGTTTAGTGAGCCTTGTCAGATACTGTTGGAGATAACTTCTGCGCCTGTGTTTAAATGTCTGGTTATGTTGGCAGGTTGGATGAGCAGACTGAAGGGCTTTGCCCTGCTGAAAGGGCCCCGGCAGAGCTGCAGATTTGTTGTCACATTAAAGAAATATTGAACTTCAGGAGAGATTTACTTTGGCTGGTTTCTGGCTATGATGTAATCCAAGATATGTTCTGTCTCCTTTATCTGTTAATCCTTGTCTGACAGTATAAAGGATTTTTTTTACATGCCAGAATAAATCTGTAAAATCTTCCCACATATATTTGAAGAATCTTTTCCATCCATTTTATATAGTTTTTATTGAAATACAAGCTTTTCCAGCTCAGTTACTGTAAACATAATTATTGAATGCACCTTGTTATATGTCTGATTGACTACACAACTCTATTAGGTCATTGGATTTCATTTTTTTGACAGGCGATCTTGCTCTTACTCTTAGTCTATAAATCACAGTTTTACTTATTTAAAACTAAAGCATTGAAATTCTAGTGATCTAGGATAGCTCCCCAATTTCCAACAGGATAGAAGCTAAGACTGGAAAGGAATTTTTGAACTAATGCCTGTATTAAAAATTGCAAATATCTTAATTATTGATGATTGTCCCAGGTCGGAAAATCAGGCTGTGTTAGACTCAGATGTTCAAATGTAAACTTGTCAGGCATCTCTTGTACAGTGGGATCTTTTATTTATGTTTTACATGTTTTGGTTGTGGGCTGCACGGTGGGGGAAGTTTGTAGCACTGTTGCCTTGCAGCAAGAAGGTCCTGGATTCGATTTTTGGCCTAAAGTCTTTCTGCATGAAGTTTACTTGTTCTCCCGATGCATGCATGGGTTCTCTCCCGGTACTTTGGCTTCCTCCGAAGTCAAAAAACATTACAATAGCACCATAAATATAGTGATAATAGGTGTGTGTGTGTGTGTGGGCAAGGTTGTAAGTGTGTCTCTCAGGTATGTTGTGCAGGATTCTGTTATTGGCCCTGTTTTATTGTGTACTTCCCTTTTTCCCTGATCATTGTATGACTGATACTTTTAAAGATAAGTTTGAGTTCTACAAAATTGTTTGAAGTTTGTTTAGTAGTTGCTGTCTTATTCTAAAGTCAAAGGAAAAAAGCTGCTTCCTAAATTAACTTACCAAAGATTTAAGATCCACACATTAAAATTGCGACTGACTTATTGTAGTAGCTACTTTTACCCATTCAAAATTGTTGAACAGGTCACTCAAAAATCTTTTTTTTCTCATTCCATAGATTACTGTAATGCTAGTTGAAAAAAAAATATTTAAAGTGACTCCAACAATAAAGCTGCTAGGCTGGAATCTCTAAATTTACCACATCTTGCCTAAGCTGCTCCCTCTGTGCTATCTTACATGACAATACAAAATTCACTGTGTTTCTTGTTTAGGATTTTACATCATCCTCTATGGTCAGTGGAGGCCCGTTATCTCTGCCCTATAAAGGTTTACACCCAAAATTAACAGTTTATCCAATTGTGTTCTGCCTTGACAAGCACTGTGTCTTAACTAGGTGTCTACCTAGTATTTAGTCCAAATCATTTTTTTTTTTTTTATCTAATGCTCCACATATACCTACAACCCAGAAGCTCCTTATGCTGTGTTATACATCACCTTTTACACAAGAAACCTCTGCCAATTCCCTTTCCCCTTGTGTTTAGTTGTTTTACAGCTAAACTGGGGGGATAATATAGTATTACAGTGTACCAGAGGGTTGAATAACCCTTTTTCTGGATTGTATGTGTTTAATCTATTTTTTTGTTAGTTTCTTTCATTATAAGCTGAATGAATCTAAAAATTAGTCTCATATCTTAATTTAACCACATGTACTTTTAATAAAGTTGGAAAGAAATGACTGACTATTCAAATGTCCTTTCATATCTGTTTTTTCTTTGTAAACAAGTTTGTAATCACCCATTAAATCTGAAGTAATTAAGTAAATATCACAGCTCTCACATCTTCACCTGTTCTGCATATTCATGTTTGAAATGAAAAAATTGAGATGATTTCCAGTTTAATAAACTCTGTAATTTTGGTGCAGTGTAAATAGATATACTAAGAAACAGTGTGAAGATCCAGGTCATGCAGTTAGCGGCTAGGTTAATGCGCTGCTTAGGGTTGCTTTAGTGTTTACTGTAGTTTAGTGTTTCTACATATTCTGGTAAATTGGAATTTTTTTTAGCCAGTTGTTGCTCTCAATAAGTATAAAAAGGATTAAGAGTGTATTTCCCCATTTCCAGAATTTGCTTCCTAATCTGTGAGTTAAGAGATCCATCCATCCATCCATCCATCCATGAGAAAGAGCTTTCAATTATTGAGATTGAAGAGTTTCAAAGTCTGGAAACTACAAGACTATAGAGTGTGGGAATCATGGTAACTCTCCCGACCTCAGGTTTGGGCCTTTAGGTTAGTTACAAAATCCTCTGTCTCTAAGCCACATCTCAATGGATTGCTTTGCTTCAAGGGGGAATATGAGGGATAGAATAACATTGTTGCATCTTGCTTCACTGTTTGTTGCAACATTGTGGGAATTTTGCAGTGTAGCTGAAAATGTGTTGCACCTCAAAAGCATTTAAACCATGCTTAGACTGACTTTACACATACCTATTCCCTTCTGTCTCAGCAATTTAAAGCCACCACTTTTTTTTCCCACATCCAACACCACCATTAAACAAGAACAATGACAAACAAATGCTGTTCTTCTGCCACCTTTTGCCTCCCTCAAACCTTGTAAGCATGACAATTCCGGTGAATGTGCATCTAGCCCTCCTTTCCCCATAAAGTTGTATATATGTATATATATATATTTTGTTGTTGTTGTTGTTTTACAATTTGCTCCAGCTGGAAGCTGGCAGAGTGTTGGGTGACTTCGAAAGATGTCTTTGTGCGCACATGCATTTATGCACACAGACGGAGTGCAACTGAACGGCACATCTGAAAAGATATTCCTGTCACACAGATTTGCTTAGGCGTGCTGCTGTATTCTATTTTGTAGTTTGGGGAGTTTAGAACATATCACACAGACCGACACACAGAGGAGGCGCATTGTTTGTCTTGCGTCTCTTTCAGTTTGCTCTGTGCTGCCTCTAATTCTGTTTATCATTTCTCTTTATACTTACAATTGGAGCGATCTGTCCAAAGCTCTTCTTTTTTATACGGCTTTCCATCTCACTGCTTACCCATTTGCTAAGCCAGTGCCTGCCCTAATTTCCAACATTCTCAGATCAGTGGGAGCTCATGATTATGCTCCATAACCATGTAATGTTCATCTCAGCTAGGCACGTTTAGAAGGTTAGGCATGATTTGCCCTCTTTTTTGTCTGCTGAACAACAGTGTGTGTACATGGGTGTCCCCTCTTTCCCCTCATTGAGGCAGCATGAGTGATGCACTACCACCATCTAGTGGCTGTATGTTAATGTGTTTCTTGACTGAACTCAATGAGTTTGCACATGTTGGGTATTTGTAGGAGGATGGAGAAGAGCAGAGTTCAGGCTGAGAGAAGAAGAGGCTTCAGTGGTGTCAAGCAAGGTATTTAGCTTAAAAACCAGCATTAAAAATTAAGCTTGATGGCGTTGAAGGCTGAAGTCATGGTGATGGTGCTTTGATCTCAAAGATGAATGATGATTTCAGGAGTCAGTGTTTCACAAAGAGATGCAAAATGCAATGCAATATCAAATGGATCTGAAAGGGATGCAAGATGCAGGAAATGAAGATCATCGCTCTGAAAAGCAGTAACATATTCACTCTAACATTTCAGGATTACTTGCCTAAATGTCTCTTTATCCTCTTTCAGTCAGGGGTTTTTCCTTTCTCTCATTTCAAACACATTTAGAAGAACTTGAAAGCATATTTTTGTAAACAGTGGGACTGACTTAAGTTAGTGAGTGGTGGATGAATAGAAGATGCCTCTCATCACAGAGTGTGGGAGGACTGGGTGGATAGAGTGGTATTATAGGAATAGGAATAGCTCCAGCTTAATCTGTTGTGTACCATAGCTCTGATGAGTCACTTGGCCTGATAAAGCTCGGGTCAAGAGAGCCCCAAATTGCCAACTTTATACCCACTCATCGATTCGCATAGATAAACAAAAAGCTAGTCATGGTGTGAGTTTGTTCTGTGGTGTTGTTTGCTGAAGCCTATCAGGTATAGGACTAAAAGGTCCTGTCATGTTTTCTGTTAATCAAAGGGTTGCACGGTGCTGAAGCTGTTTAGTTCAAGTACAGCAGTAAGAAAGTTCTGGGCATTCTGGTTTTTCCGAATGGGCGGTGTGCATTGGTGGTTGTCCTGTGTGCCAATGCTGCCTTATTTTTAACCCTTCTGTTTGGGGTGTATGATCACCAAAGATAGGCGCCATCTTGGCAACCCTTTAACCAGTTTAGAAGGTCTATGAGGGGTTTATATGAGGGACTCAAGAAAGCATTGTGGTTTTCATTACATCTGAGGATGTCTAAAGTTTCTAGCTTTGTTTCGAGCATAACATATGTTCTGGGATGAACCTGTACTACGTCTTTGTGGTTTAAACCCTGAAGTAATTTATCGGCATGCTTTTGACAGCACTACATTAAAGCACATTGCATTCTGGCACTTCTCTGTCTGCAGGTTAGGGATTCCATGCATATACCTCCCAATTGATCATAAACTTTTCCTACTTATGAATACAAAATAATGTAACCAAAACTGAAAATGAACTTTCTGATACACTGAATAAGGCAAGAAATAAAAAAAAAAAATTTAGAAACACACTGTTTTAGCAAGAATATAAATTTTGCAAAACACTCAAACACAAAAATGTATAATAGTTTCTATGCAGCAAAGGTCGACTCAAAAGTTGTCTCACTGAAAGGTCAAAATATGCACAGAAATACAGTGAGGTAATCTTCTCCTTTCACTCTCTTGTATCCCTTTCAAAGTGACATGCTTGGATTTGTTGGCACTTTTGATATGTTTATATTTCTCTTTGTCTGCAATTTACTTACATTTGTCTTCAAACCACGTACAGCTTCTCAAAAGCTAAAAAAAAAATCAAGTAACATCCGCCCATGTAAGGTTGAAGATGACAGCTGTTTAGTTGCTTTGATACTGCAAGTGCTGGAATGCAAAAGAGAGCTGAAGCTTTAAAAAACATCAAAGTGTGAATAGTGAAGAGAGCCTTTGTATAATGCAGAAACAGAGCTAGTCTTGTAAAATGTTGGGAATGTCACCTTTCTGTTTTCCTCCTGTGAAGATTGAATATGTAAAGTACTTGCAGTGCCCCACTACGCTTTTATTGGTTTGGGGAATCATGCTTGGTTAAAATATACGGTGCTGTGAAAAAAAGTAAGTACCCCTTACCGATTTAAAATCCTATGGGTTGACCATATCCATTCCAACCTGGTCTTAAGTGAAAATGTATTAATCTGTCTTGCCTATCTAAACTTGTTTTGCCCTTGGTGAAAACAGGTATCCAACATTTGAAGTAAACAAGGTTGAATTTCTTACACTATTATATGGAATTTTGTTCTCCTCTCAGTGGATTACTGTGGAAGTTTTTCAACAATGGAATAGCCTGTTTTAGGTCATGCGACTGCATCTCTAACATTTTAAGTCTATATAGAGCAAGACAAGCCAACATTTTTAGTATGTTTTATTTAAGCCATTCAGCGGTTGACTGAACCACTTAAACTGATGGCCTCATTTGTTTAAAGATATTTGAAGTCAAGCAAATCATCTCCTAACCATCCTACTGTCCTAATGTAGAAATGGGCTCACATATAATCCACCCCCACCATGTCTGACATTTTTAGTATCAATATTTTTCTGTATGTTATTGCTTTTATTTAAAACAACTCTTTCTGGGGAATGTATTGCTCAGTAAAGGTAGACATTGAGACAGTTCTGCAAGTTTCATAAACTTGTGTACCGATAGCAGCAATTGTCCTTCGGCAGGCTTATGTCCAAGTAACGCAAGCTGAATTGCTCATAAATAGATATCAATGCAAAGAAAATAACAGCCCTGCCAATACTTTATATCCACCCACAGCCTCAAAAATCCTGTTTAACCTTCACTTTAAAGTACAAATACAGTTATGCATATCCCTTCTAGCATCCCTGCATTTAAAGGTCAGGTGTGCATTTTCTCATTAAAATACCACATTGCAGCTATTGTGGTACTGTGAGTCATTGTTAAGATGAAGACCAATGAGAGATGGTCATATCTTAGGTAATGATATAGGCAAAGTTTTATTCCAACAAGCTTTATCAACCAATTTGCTATTCATAAAAAGCAGTATGTATGGAGAAAACACTAGTTTAAAATATTGTTTTGAAATTATTAAAGCTCACAAATTACTATTAGGGTTGCTATCTATGTGCTATATTTTAGATTAGCTGTTTGTCTTAATGGGAACAACATTCTTTTTCTCAAAAACACAACATAAAAACAGATGATTGCATTTTGAAATTAAATATCATTAAGAAGTCAGATGTACCAAGATACAGTTTACAGGAGACACTGGTTCTCATGAGATCCAGAGACTTAAACCTATATGCGCACATTTTTTTAAGAGTGGATGCAAAAAAAAACTAGGCTGTGTCTGAAAATCCACTATATAGGGCAATATATAGTGATTACACCATTTTACAGTGTCAGAACATTTAGTCGATGAAAAAGTAGTTGATTCCAAATTTCCCACAATGCAACTTGAAAAGTAGTGATCTTCCATGGTCAATAAACAAGCAGATATATCCCAGAATACTTTGCGAGAACTCTCCTCTCAAAGAATTCTGTTATTTGTTGGCACAGTGGTAAATAAAGATGGCAAAGGCACCGTGTGAGGAGGCGGAATCACGTGACCAACAGGGAGTGAAAATTAAAAACAATATTTAAAACAATTAAATTAATATACTTACAGTAGCAGCCATCCTTGGCTGGTCCTCTCCAATGTCTTTTTAAACATCAAACTTTGTACTAAAATATTATTTCTGTCATGATTTGTGTACATTAAGATCTAAAGAGAAGCGTCATCTCCCGGTAAAACCCTGGAATTCAGTGAAAGGGTGGAGTGAGTGTAAAAAATGTGCAAGCCCAGGAGAAGGCCAGTGGCTGCAAGTTGGAGGAGATTTGGCTGGGAGTCGCAGGGGAGCAGGCTGCCATTCGGCAGGTGTTTGACTGAGAAGGGCCGTTTTAAATAGCTGCTAATATTTTTAAAAGACTACACCATGTCTTGCTTTTATTCAAGTCTCTTGCATACTGGTGTTGAAACATAGTATACAAGGGCAGGTGTCCTATAATTTTTCAATGTGTTTCCAGTTTTCAAACACTCTAAAGAGGTAATCCAGCTCTAGAATTAATAATAAAAACAATTTTTTTATATTACTGATCTTTGCCAAGATTTATTATGATTTTATAGTTTCCTGTTGTTGTCATGTCAAGTTTTTTTTTTATAACCTGATGACAGTCTGATGTTTATCTTTGATATTGTGATACACAGTACATTTAAGAACTTAACTGGCCACTTAAGTTTGATAATTTGGTACAAAAAGATTTTCAAATAAAAGACAGAAAAATAGATTTCTTTAAACTCTGGTCCTACCACAATTTATTTTGGCAATTTCAATTTTTCCTTAAGAATTGCCATAAACCACCATCTTACAAATGCAATTTTGATCTTCCAGCCACAAAAAACTTTTATTACACGTATGAGGTGCAGAAGGTGAACAGTCCCTGTAAATTTGCATTTACTCTTTCAAAAAAAGAATGAATATTTTCTAGTCGGCATTTTAAACTTCCTTTGAGATATTAAATTAGAAATTAGCATGATAAAATGTTAGTATAAGTTACCGTAGACATCAGTCTTAGTGTGTTTTTGGCAGAAAATATGTGTAAATTTTGAAAAATCAATGACAGAGGTAAAAGTTCTTTCTGCTACTTCACTCAGGGCAGTACTGCTGTAAGTAGTTCAGTCAGTTAAGCCAAAAGCTCTCTGTGTCAAATTTAGTATTGAAGTAATCTTTGAATTTTACTGAAAAATACTCTTCCAACAAAAGCAATATTTTTACACCTTGAGAGGCCCAGTCGATACCAAAAACCATATATATATACATAGAATTTACCCTGTCATATCTTTGACTGGTGGTAGCATCACACTGTTGTGATCCCCCTCTCAGCAGGGGCAGTAAAGCAGATCAGCATTTATGGGGACATCTAAAAATATTGGAGTTAAATTCTATTTTGAGTCACACTTGTGCATCGCTTTGCATTTTTCTTTTATATAAAATCCCATCAAAAATTGTTTTTCATGGCTGTGATGTGAATTCATATTGTGCCATAATGATGGAAGGTGTAGCAAGGCCTTTAAAAGGTACTCTACATGTCTACTAGAGTAAGCTTGGTAATCTGGACTCCTAAAGTTGCTCAAAAGTGGGAAAAACTTAATGTTGTGCCATATGTGTTGGGTCATCAGGCGTCACCATGCATGGTTGCTCATCCATTTCAATATCTGCTAGCAGCCTGAGCTGACAGTTAGGACTACTGAATCAAACCAAAACTAAACTGCACTAATCATTGGCAATTTTCTTTGCCCTGCAAAGTGCTTTCCTGCCCTAATATAACTGCCACATTTAATATCCATCTGCCAAATGGTGGCAAGTGAAGATAGAATGATGAGAGCTGATTAGTAGGAAGTGGGCCAGTTTGACAGGGATAAATTAAAGTTGGGCTGGACAGAGGTGTAAGGGTGCAGAAACCCTTGGAAACGTTCAGATACTTGAATCTTTGTATGCAAATGTTGAATACCTTTGTTCTCACCAATTTGTGTGCAAATGTTACTTTTTAACAAAATTCCACATTGCATACAATACAATAAAAAATACGGAAAAGAAGTCATTTATTACATACATTTCAACAAAGTGTAATGCCTGTTGTACACTTTTACCAGCAAATTATAAATATAATAAGTAACTAAAACTGGAAGTTGTGGTTCATTAATAGGTAATTCAAATAAAGGGTAAAACCAATTTATTAATATAAGTTGAAGGATTATAACTGAAATGTGCTTACTCGCCAAGATTCTAGTATTTGTACCCCAGGTAGAACAGGTACCGGAAAAATAACCACACAGTACTAGAAGTTTAAATATTGATTATTATCTGAATAATCCCTATTACAGTGTATCTAATATGACAGACTACTAAGAATCAGCACAAGGGGGAGCTGGGGGTTTTAAACGTTCATTCAGTCTCTAAAGAATGTCCAATAATAAGGTTGAGTATATCAATGAATTAATAAACATCAGATAAAAAGGAAAACAAAAGCTTTTACTATGTGTTAATTTGGTGGATGTGAAGAACATAGGTCGGTCCAATCGAGCCCAGGGTTTTAGTCCTCAGACCAATGGCACCTTTCTTTCAGTTTCAGTTGGATACAACAACGACAGGAAATTTGCAGGGCTTTAATCCATCCATCCATCCATCCATCCATCAATTTTCCGTCACGCTTATCCTAAGTTGGGTTGCGAGGGATACTGGTACCATCTCCAGCTGTCTACGGACAAAACGCAGGTTACACCCTGGAAAGGTCGCCAGTCTATGGCAGGCAGCACTTTAATTTGTTCGGTAACTTACAGGAGTTCTGGGTCGTCTACACTAAAGGTGCAAGCAGTAGCTGATGCAAGCTCTATAGCTGCAGTTCCTCTCGGCAGGCGGTCGGCCGGTCTCAGAGGCAGCAGCAGGTGATACAGTTAGCCATTGGCAAAAAACTCTGCAGCTTTTCTAATCTGCTTCAAAGCAGCAGAATCACAACAAAGTCAATGCTTCAGTTCTCTCTGAATCATAGACAGGATATTGGATTGGTCAACGAACACAGACATTCCTAAGGATAGGGATTCACCTGAAGATGCGTTCTTCTTCTTACCAGACCAAGGAGCCCCGGGCAAAAGAGCGGTGAGATGGCCTCACTGAGCTTTAAAAAGAAATGGTGTCAGATAGGCCAATATGTTCATTTTGAACATTGAGGATTATTGTCCAGGCTCATTACTTTTGGACATTGATGAAGAAACATACAGTTTTGCTCTGTTTTACTGTCCTCTCCAACTACTGCAAACGCCCCTCTCACAAGACACTACCACAGAGGATATGCAAGCCCCACACGCTAAGCTTTCCTGATCTTTGGAGATGCCTCACCTTTCCATAGCAGAGATCAACAAAGGTTACAAGCCTGGCAAAGTGGGTGAAAGGTTTAAAAGCCAAACAGTTATGGCTTTTGATATTTTTTTTCCATAATTTAATGTTTAGTGTAGTGTGAAGAAAATTAACAAGAGGCTAATTGTGAAAGCCTTATACCCCATGCTGACATGTCTTGAGCTGTTGTTTATAAAGCTAAAACTACATTTATTTTACTAAGGGCTTAAAAACCCATAAAATATAAACATTTATATGCTTCCTGATATGCTCATTGCATTTTGTTGTCAAAATGAAGAAGCTTGGTGGCCCATACCTTTTAACTATTCCCTGAGGAACAATCAAAGAAGGCTTGCTTTTTCCTTTTTTTGGTTGTTTTTTGTGTTTAATCACTTCATAAAATTTAATAAAAAAAAAAAACAATGCTGTATTTACCTCTTTGGATTTACATTGTGAATTGGTTTGAACACATTCCAATTGTTCTAAATTAGTTTAAAGCTAATTTAACCTCATGTTTGCTTCTCAAGCATAAAATTCATGCTGAACTGATTTAATTGCATCAGTTGACTGATATTGGTTTTCAACCATTTTTTATCCCTTTTTGTTTGTGTACTTAGTATCTAGTGTAGTTGAGAGTTTCCAACTGGAATATGTTTAACTGGGAATTTAAGGATTTTTTGCTCATAAAATCTCATACTTAGAATGAAGAGTTTTTATTTATTTATTACGTATGTTTGTATAGTTAACTCTTGGACCATGATTTGAGCTCTATTCACACTTTCATTTGTTGTCCTAACTCAGAGCCAGTTTTTGTGTGTTCTTACAGAACAATATATGACAGTCCCAATGTTATTTGCTTAAATAACATATTTACCACCCTCACTGGGGTGGGTAATAAATATTAAGGTATTGAGTAATGTCCCTGTGCGGTCATTGAACCTGGGCCCCTGAGCCTCCTCCCAACTCCTCGGCACTTTGGTAACCGCTGGGCTATAGACACAAAGAAAAGGTTTCATTTTTAAAAATGTATATTTTTTGGTTGCTTGTTTAATTTTAATCAGACCTTTTTTGCTTTGTTCTTGACTGAAACAATTGTTTGTTTCACAAATGTTAAAGCAGAACAATGTATGTTTTCTAAAAAAAAAATGAATGTACTCAAATGTTCTGATTTGAAGCAAATGGTAATGTCAATGGAGACTTTTTCCTTCCCTAGTTATTGTACATCTCTCAGAGCTAATATTTTCTTAGGTTTTTATATATTTGTAGGATGTTATGTTCTTTTGCCGCTCCCCTGAAAGATTTGTTTCCCTTTACTGGTACACAGCTGGTTGTGATTGTTAGTTCATTTTTGTATCAGCAGCCTTCTGCTGTGGCTGACTGTTTTCGCCTTCATTTTCATTTCCTGTGTCTTTGGCTGATTTCACGCAGACTGTTCAGTTTTGTCAAGGTTGGCTTTGCTCTTGGTCCTTGTTCTTAAGTTTGGATATGCTTACCTAAGTTTCCTCTTAAAGCTTTCTTACCTAATAACTTTGGAGGCAGCAGAAACCACATAAGACCACTGAGTATGTTTAAGCACTGTTCTGGGTTGTTTGGTATGATTTGTTCCAACCCATCCAGTAGTATTTTTTTCTTTTTTGTGTTTTTTTTCCCCCTTCTTTTTCATTTTAAAACAGAGATGTAAGCATTGTAAGTTTATGTCACCCATTTAGGTGATTCATTTTGATAAACAAAAGCCAAAATGTGCTCAAATTGCTAAGACCCTTGATAACTGAATTAAGCTTTATTTATTTTATTATTTTCTCTGAAATAAGTTTAAAAAGTTCAAATATTTAAATGAGTACTTATAATATATATAAAACTTATATAAGTCTTTCAATAATTATTCACTGGCCATACTTCTATTATCGAATGTTTATTTTATATCACTCCACAAGACTCCAAAATTTGAAATGCTTGCTCAAATCTAGCTTATTTTTATACACATAAGGTTGGATATGTGTCCCTCAAAGAGTTTTATTTTTGTTTATACTGTAAGTATCAACAATTTCTGGCATAACTAAATTACAGTATATTTGACCCTGCTTCCTCGCAGATCTAGCTCCATGTCACAAAACCCTATCACAGAGCCTACATTCGCCTGCTCCAATGAGTCAGTTGTCATCTTTTTCTTTTAAGAACTGCTATTGCAATAGAAATGTATGCTAAGAGGAACTAGACTAAAGTTTCTAAATAGACTAAAGTTAACGAACAATCTCCCTGTTAGTCTGATTTTCATCCAGATAAGTTAGATTTTTTAAATGTATTTTATATTGAGAGGTAGGGCCATTGTTTTTACTTTGCTCTCTTTAATTTGATATTTTTCTGATGTAATTGTACATGTGGTTTTGTCAAACTTCAAACAAAGAGCTTGAGATAAGAAAAAGAAACCAAATCAATATAGCAGTCACATCAGCGCAGTGTAAACATTTCATTTTTCTACACAGAGACAGCGCTGAGCTCCAATTATTTACACCCCTGCTCATATATTCTGCCTATGATGCAAAAAGGATAAAACACTCCAAAAGAAAGATATGGGAATTTGGGAACATATAAATGCTTTGTAGTCTTTCCACAGTGCTGTGGAGAAACAATTTCCCAGTTCAGCTCTTTCTTTTCCCCACAGCTTCTTTTTCTCATTAGAAGAAAATAGTAGATCTAATCTTTATAAACTTTTATAAACCTATTTATTATTTATGTGTGTTGCCATGAAAGAAGTCCACAGCTTGGAAATTGTCCTCAATCTGTTACCTTGTTTTCTGTACATTCAGGTAATTCCCCTTCAGAAGAGTCAGAGGAGCGGGACAAGGAGCCCAGGACGTTGACTTACCCAGCATACATTGCCAGCCTTTTGGACACAGGAGCTAAGCGCATGGTGGCCGGCGTCAGAATGGACTGCACCAGCCAAGGCCAGTGCCCACGCTCCTGTCACCTCTGCCATATGAGTCCAAGGGCGGCACAGGGACGGCAGCAGTCTGAACCGGTCCTCCTGAAGATTACCAAGGCTGCACCAATCTATGAACTAGTGTCCAACAATGAGACCTATCAGGTGGGTGCTATTTCTGTTCAGATTTTCTTCGGTGTCTTGGAAGTCTACATCTACTGTTCAAAAGCAAAAAAAAAAACTGGTTTGTACAACTATTATTTTTCCATTAAGCTAAAATTGGTGCTTTTGTTCCAAAGGAAATTGATTTGTGTTTCCTGAGTCTTTTATAACCACTCTTACAGACTCCTACTTTTGATCAAATTGCTATATTTTTCTTTTTTTTTTTGCAAAAGCTTCTCTGCAATTTTGAGCTGGAACTTGATGCTTAAAGACAGCAGTTAATAATTTAGGCACGAAAATTGCTTTGTGATTATTATGTCGTTGGTTCCCCTGAAGCCTTAACAATGTTCATAACACTATGTGGGACATCCAAAATTTTAGGAACCCATTATGTAACATAAAAGAACTTCCCAGGAAGTATTTCTCTTTCAGTTTCACGTGTTCTGTTGAAAGCATGCTGTGCCATGAGCTGCCGCGCTGCTCTGTGACTTATTTGATTCTATCAATATTGTACATCAATAAAGCCTCTGCTCCTGGAGGATGAAGAAATGGTCGATATGGTGCTGTACACGTCTCAGAGCCTTTATCGCCCAGCTCAGTCGGACGGACAAAGCTGATATTGATAGAAGCTTCAAAAATTACTGGTGTAGACACCTGTGAAGTAAAAAAACACAAAAGCTGCATTATCATTTGATGTTTATTACACTCTCATTTATTGTACTGCTCAGTGTCACATAGATTATTTTAAATAGGGGGTGTGAAAAACTTAAAGGTAAAACTACTCACATATTTTAAAATACAAATATATTTATGTTTTTTTTTTATTTGTTTATTTTTTATTTCTAAAGAACTCAGCTTAATTATCTCCAATCCTTTGTCATCTCAGTAACAGTTGTTACTGGTATATTTAAGATATAAAGTCCCACTACAGTACGGTCCTTCCCTGTTTACTTTCCTTCCATCCAAAAGGTTTCTAACTTTTTTACATTGTAATATATATAACTAAAATCCTTAATGAATTTTCGTCAGCACATTTCATTAGCATTTTCTCTTGACACCTTTACATTTAACATATTACAACAATATGCTTTTAATATTTACAGTACCTAATAATTAAATGGAACAATGGACAATTTAATCTCAGAATATATGCATTTGTTTTATTAAGGCTTCAGGTGTTTATGATAGATCAGGGATAACCCATTAAAAATGAACGGGGTCCAAAAAATAAAGAGAATCAACAACCAGTAAAGGTCCAAACAAATTTCTTATTATAATCTGTTACTTTAAACAGAATTTAACACTGAAAGATAATGAGGTGTTTATGCATCTATATTATACATTGACTTTTTAAATAAAAAAAAATATATATATATAAAAAGACAGTTTTTCCATCTTAAAATCTAAAGTGTTTTTTAAAGTAGAAAATTGTTCAGTTTTTTTTTTTTTTGTCTTTCTTTTTATGGCCTAATGAGAGCAGTGGGCTTTACGCTGCTCTGAAAGGCTTTTAGAACTGGGTTTGAATGGCGAAAAAGCCATTCTCAAGCACATATCAAGATGCTCATTTGTGAGCCTGGTTTGATATTTATTTCTGATTATGGTCATAGTGGGGAATCCTGCTTCACGGCAGCAGGTTGAGCCAAACTCAAAATGAGCAAGGTCATCTTTGAGCACACCATTTCACCAGTTCACTGCAGTTCTTCCAGCAGTCCACACTTTCTCTGCTTTCTTTTTCTCATCATCTTCTCCTTCTTTTCCATCGTCCGGCTTGCCACATGTTTGCCTACCACTTATAAAAGTAGCTTGCATCAGCAATCCTGTCTGACACAGCTCATTGGCTAATTTGTATCATGTGTTACCTGGTCCCGGACGCTCCAGAGGGCTTTAACATACAAACAGGAGAAGCGGCGCAATGTTTTAAATCTGTTTGGGTCCAGATTAGCCAGCAGGTGGTTCCAGATCTGGACCCTGGTCAGCTAATCCGTGACCTCTGCTGTCAAAAGACACTTCATGAAGAGGAGGGTTATGTAAAATGTTTTTGGATTGAAAAAAGCGAAGCACCCAAAAAAGGCCACTGAAACTTTAGAGAAGGTAGCCATGTGAGATCAACAACTCAGGTTGGAGAATCTGTTGAAAAGACAGCCCTTGGCTTTACAAGCAATGTGTGGAAAGAGAAAACAAACATTCGAAAATAAGTGCCCTGACTAGCTGACACAAAAATGAATATAGGAGGACCCTCATTATAAGACGACCCCCTCTTTCCTGAAAAAGTTTTTTTAGGAACAAAACATGCAAAAAATCCCAAAAAGAAATAAAGAAGACTAATTAACCAAATGTATCTGCTTTAAATAATGTGTTTTATATTGAAGAGCTATGAAATTCATTGAAATAATGTCGCATTGAAAGATTTGTGCAATTAAATAATAAACATTAAAAAAAAAATACAGTGATGACACATTTAATTGAAATCTTGCACCACTTCAACTCAAACACAATCGGAGCTTTGCTCAAAAACCTGCATGAGGCTTTTACTCACAGACATCTTCTGTCTCTCAGCACTTGCTTTCTCTCCTACTCCCACCCTGCGGCTCTGCAATTTTTTTAGATTTTTCTTTTGCTGTTCGCATTTTTACAGTCTTTTTGATCTCCACTGTATATTCTATATATATCCCATGCACCTTTTCTTCCTTTTTTGCATCTTCTTATTCTTTTTGACTATTTGAGCCAATGTAACATATACATTTATCCTCTGTAAGATCAATGAAACTAATTAATCAATCAAGCAAGCAATCGAACTATATTGTAACTCTTTTTTCCTACATTCAAAAAACTATGTCCATCAGAAGACTTTTAGCGGACATCACACATTACACACACCGATCCTGTACATGGTGGTGGCAGCATCATAATGTTGAAAAAGTATTTGTCACTTAGACAAGAAAAGGGATTTATGTCTACTGGAAGAGCGATGATGCTACATTAAAGCCAGGACAGGAGAAAAACCTTCTAGAAGCTGCAAAAGTCTTTATTACCATTCAGTAGGAAAACCAAAGACCTACTGTACAGCCAGAGATTTAACGGAGTGACTCCGGTTAAATTTTTAACCTAGAATCTGTGTCAAGACATTAAAGGATTTTTACTTAAACTCTCCATTCATTCTGTCTTAGCTTTACATGTTTAAAAGAAGGGCTGAAATTTCAGTCACTTTATGTGCAAAGCTGCACATAAACACTTGTTAAAGGTGCAATAGCTCTTCAAAGTGTTTACTCATAGGGACTGAATACAAATGTATGTTTCGGTTTTTGGAAAACATCTCTCTCCTTTTCCTTGTGTTGGTCTGTCAAACAAAATCCCAGCACTAAATTAAAGGTTCTAGTTGTAACATGACTATTTTGATCTTCCATAAATATCTCTAAATCCAAGCTCAGCTATATTAATATTTTATGAATGGATTAATGTTTACAGTAAAATCCCTTTATGTCCCACAATGGGGAAATTGACTCTCTGCATTTAACCCATTCCTTTGGGGAGCAGTGGGCTGCCATTGTTTGTCGCCCGGGGAGCAGCGTGGGGTTAAGGGTCTTTGCTCAGGGATCCAGAGTGGAGGCTGCGGGGATTGAACTGGGTACTTGCAACCCTCCCAGATCACAAGCACTCTGCTCTAACCACTAGGCCAACACACCCCTTTAATAAGTAATGAGTAATAACAAACACAAACAAAATGCTGATGTTTAACCTCTTACACCCTCAGGGGGTATAAATAAATTTCTGCCTGACAAAAACACACAAAAGTAAATCACTTATAGCCTCACAGCTATTAGATTTAAGAAGAAACTTTTGGTACGTCTGTAAAGGTAAGATGTCATAGAATGGTTTTCTGGTGTCAGCACCATTGTAGCTTTGACCCTGCCTGAAATATTAGGGAGAAAATACAAAATATTTTGCATTTTTTGAACCTCGCCAAAATTTTCTTTGAAATAAACATTGCAAAACACTACCAAAATATTATTTATAGCACAAAAAGTAGTACAGACTTTTAAATCTAAATGTTGTGTAAAAATATACCAAATTTGGACTCAATCAGATGAATCATATTTATTTTAGAATGGTATTAGTGGGAAATTTCTTAGGCGGAGGGGCCATTTTGGCACATTTATCCAAAAATGTCACCAAACTGTGCCAAATGTGTTTTTTACATCAATACTGGGGGTTTGTTAAAATTACGAGGTCACGTAGCAGCTGGACCCACCGGTGGGTCCGTAGGGTTCTAAGGGTTAAGGACGGTTAAGTTGTTGCCACAAGCTTGTACCACAGACTTGAAGGCTGCATATTAATTATTTAAGTTAAAAAAATAGAATAAAATAATAAAAAAAAAACTGATGTATTACTATTATGTGCTAGAAGTTTATTTTAAAATCAAAAACGTGTTTGCCCCTCTTCCAATCATTAGCTTTCTGTCCTTACAGGCTCTCCAAGAAGCAATGATGAGCATGCTGTGGTGCTCAGGCAAAGGCGACGTTATTGATGACTGGTGTCGATGTGATTCCAGCGCATTCGGCACAGACGGACTGCCCACCTGCGCCCCGCTTCCTCAACCCATGTGAGTGAAATCACATTGCATTACCTCAGTTCAACCCATTCAAAAGTGTGAGAAATGCCATCTGTCATTTTTCCAACAGAAATAAATCTCCTCCTAACCTGGACTCTAGCAATGTGCCATCAGTTTCCCTGGATACTCAATATTTAATTGCAACCAGACATTACAGCGATCAATGGTTTATTCCTCCTGTCTGCTGTGGGCGTGCTATTCAATTAAACAAGCTGCTGTATATTGATTGTCTGCCAGGATAACCTGTGTATACAAAATTCTTGGTGCTTCATTCAGGAGCTGCAAACATCCCTTCTAGAGTGAGTCAGAAATTAGGAAATAAATATCGTGACTTTCTTCTCTAACAGCAATATTTATGATCATGCAGATAAAGTGTTTTATTAAGCTTGCAGGTTTGTGAATCAGGAAGGATGATGGTGGCTGCCAGTTCCTGTAAAGAGGTCATTATTTTGACAGCATACTTCACAGCAGTTCTGTTTCCCCTTTGTTGCCAGGCTGAAGCTGTCTTACACCTATGAACCCAGTAGTTCATTGGTAATCATGGAGTGGAACCACACTGAGCCACCAATCGGCGTACGCATTGTTGATTACCTCATCAGTGAGGAGAAGGTGACAGAGAGGACGGACCACTCTAAACTTGAGACAGGTACACTTCTTCAGAGGAGCCATAAATAAAAACCCACCAGCAGAAAGATTGGGGCAAATGCTAATCGTTGCAGTGCACTCAGCGAGAGGTCTTTATGGAACATGAATCATAAAGATCCATCAGAAAACTCTGTTTTTCCTGTTACTTAACCATTACTCCCTTTAGGATAGGGGTCAGCAAACTGCAATACAATGACACACTCCAATGAAATGAAATCCATCTAGAGCCACGAAACCTACAAAGCCAGCCATCTTTATAAGCAGGTGTTGGGTGTTTAATTGGAAAAAAACACTTGTTTACAAAGTGTTTTTTCCTCATTGAACAAATATATATTTATTAAAAGCTTGTTTACTGGATGATATCAGATTTAATGATGACATTGCAACACAATTATACTGTATCTTGAGACTTTTAACAAATTTTGTCTGTTGTAAAAAAAAGAAAGTTTTCCAAATAGTTTTAAAAGTATTTGAATATATAAAAGACAATTAACTCTCTTTCTTTTCGTAAAAACAAGAGGAAAACAAACTTTTAAATGAAAACCACAAAATATTTCACTGATTAAAATATAAAGACATAAAAACAATCGCCTTTATGATCTGCATTGTTCTCTTGGATACAGGATGAATATATATGTACATGAAAAGGGCTCCTGTTTACTTTGTCAATTCAAATATTGCTCATGTCTGAGTCACTTCATGTTGAATATCCACTGTGGTGGGGTTAAAGACCCCTGCTTCAGCGCATGTTTTTGATTGTTATTTTGAAGACTACCACAAGATGGTGTACACTGGTAATAATCTAAAAACATAAGTACAGGATTTCAACTATGAATAATTTTTTGAAAGCTAATTGTACATTTTTTATGAATATTTGCATAATCCCTGCTTATTAATATGTATTCCCACCCCTTCTTTTTTACTGAAGACAGAAAGTCACAGCAAGCAAGCAGCAGGAGGTTGTGTAACTAACCATGACAGAGAGCACCAATACTTGGCCAGTCCTAACTGAGCAGGAGCTGGCATAACAGCACCAGTTTATTTTAGCAGTAATGATCCGATCTATAACGTACACTACTACAGTTCCCAGTGTGTACCACAATTTGTTGTAACGTAATGAGACTGTAAAGCGTATTTGTCAAAACTGTGAGGATTATTAATCAATACTGTTTGTTCACATACCAGGGAGAGAAAAATTGCATGCAGCGTTAAAGTTGAAGAAAAAAAAGTAGAGTAGATGCAAAGAAGCTTTATGATAAAACCTTAAATTAATCAAATACTGCAAAATTGCATGATTAGTATTATTATATTAATGTATTTAAATTAGTAATTTGGTGGGGTATTTCTCAAACATGAAAAACATATCTATCTGTCTGTCTGTCTGTCTGTCGGTCTGTCTGTTGGTCTGGCTTTCTTTGAAAAGACTTTGACAATTAAACATGAATATTTTCCTCATTCTTATCGATTAGAGTGAAATAAACAGCAAAGTCCTGCATACAACCCATTCAAACAATTGTGTATCTCCTTAAGCCTTATTCCTCCATACTGTTGTATGCAGCTCATATACTATTACAGTTATAAAAACATCACTTCATTCTGTGCTATACTATACAGGTGCTCTGTCCACTATCATAAGTTAGGCCATATTGACATATTTCATTCTTAAAGTAGCTCCGACAGCAGTCCTGTTTTCATATGACTTGATAAATAACAGTTTGCTCGCCTTGTCCAAACAGTTCTATTGAAAAACAAAAAACATACCATAACTGTGTCCTGGTAAGGTAACAGGCATTGTAAACACAATATTTCATTATGCACGACATATACACTCACCGGCCACTTTATTAGGTACCCCATGCTAGTAACGGGTTGGACACCCTTTTGCCTTCAGAACTGCCTCAATTCTTCGTGGCATAGATTCAACAAGGTGCTGGAAGCATTCCTCAGGGAGTTTGGTCCATATTGACATGATGGCATCACACAGTTGCCGCAGATTTGTCGGCTGCACATCCATGATGCAAATCTCTCGTTCCACCACATCCCAAAGATGCTCTATTGGATTGAGATCTGGTGACTGTGGAGGCCATTTGAATACAGTGAACTCATTGTCATGTTCAAGAAACCAGTCTGAGATGATTCCAGCTTTATGACATGGCGCATTATCCTGCTGAAAGTAGCCATCAGAAGTTGGGTACATTGTGGTCATAAAGGGATAGACATGGTCAGCAACAATACTCAGGTAGGCTGTGGCGTTGCAACGATGCTCAATGGATACCAAGGGGCCCAAAGAGTGCCAAGAAAATATTCCCTACACCATGACACCACCACCACCAGCCTGAACCGTTGATACAAGGCAGGATGGATCCATGCTTTCATGTTGTAGACGCCAAATTCTGACCCTACCATCCGAATGTCGCAGTATAAATCGAGACTCATCAGACCAGGCAACGTTTTTCCAATCTTCTATTGTCCAATTTCGATGAGCTTGTGCAAATTGTAGCCTCAGTTTCCTGTTCTTAGCTGAAAGGAGTGGCACCCGGTGTGGTCTTCTGCTGCTGTAGCCCATCTGCCTCAAAGTTCGACGTACTGTGCGTTCAGAGATGCTCTTCTGCCCACCTTGGTTGTAACGGGTGGTTATTTGAGTCACTGTTGCCCTTATATCAGCTCGAACCAGTCTGACCATTCTCCTCTGACCTCTGGCATTAACAAGGCATTTCCGCCCACAGAACTGCCGCTCACTGGATGTTTTTTTCTTTTTCGGACCATTCTTTGTAAACCCTAGAGATGGTTGTGCGTGAAAATCCCAGTAGATCAGCAGTTTCTGAAATACTCAGACCAGCCCTTCTGGCACCAACAATCATGCCACGTTCAAAGTCACTCAAATCACCTTTCTTCCCCATACTGATGCTCGGTTTGAACTGCAGGAGATTGTCCTGACCATGTCTCTATGCCTAAATGCACTGAGTTGCCGCCATGTGATTGGCTGCTTAGAAATTAAGTGTGAACGAGCGGTTGGACAGGTGTAACTAATAAAGTGGCCGGTGAGTGTATATGACACAGATATTACACGCCTCTGCAGAACAAACAAGGCAAGACAATAGAAAACATTTCAGCAGTTCATCAATTGAAGATCTGCATTATTAACTATCATGATATACAGTATAAATAAGTTATACGAATATAAATGTGAAATGTGGAAACACTTGCGTGAGACAGGCTCACAGTATCTGCATCTAAAGATGACAGTGCTTAGAATGAGGTTTATTCATCATAAGATATAAACTTGGAGGCCTTTTTCAATAGCAGTCATTAATCGGGTTGAAACCTGCATGACTTACCTATGTCATAAAGCAGCACATAAAATAACACTGTTTAGGAGATTTTTTACAATACTCATCTTGTTTGATCAAAAACTGATCACTCTAAACCGCAGTGGCAAATAAAGTTTAGCTTTAAGAATATCTGGCACATTTGCAGAATAGTAGAAGAAAAATAAATTCAGTGAAAATTGAAGAAAGGATTAATGGTTAAATCATTTTATGCTTTTTTTTGTTGTATGATGAGTATTTTCCTGTAGATTTATATCTGAAAAAACTTCTTGGGTAGTAGTTAATTACACAGTTTATCATACTACAGTTTTTATAAAGGCCCTGTGTTAGGGCTATTAAAGTATTATTAGATAATACAATATTAGATAAAAAGACATTAACTAGCAGTTTTTGAAGGTATATTTTCAGACGAGCTATGGTAAGACATCACACATCATCTCTTTGTGCTGTTTTCCAGTCTCTTGTTTACATAGTTGGGCTGGCCAGGCAGTGGTATATGTGGATGTGAACAGCTGCCAATCAAGGCTTACCAGCATAGCATAGGAGCGAACACAGACCAAGTGGTGAAAATTTGCTTATTGGCCCTTTAAACTAAACCCTTTTACAGGGATTTTCTGCCGTAAAAGGTTTCACAATCTGAAAGAAATATATATATCGCTATTAAAAACATGCCATCATACCCTTGATATTTACAGCCGGACATTTACAAATGCATAAATACACAGAGATACAAGTGGCAGTATTAAACGGCTGCCCTCTTTGCCATGTTGGTAGTTTATTTTTACTTTTATAAAATGAGCCTACTTCATTCCTTTGTTCTATGATTCAAGTTTATAAAACAAAAGCACAGAACTATTTTGTAGTGGGTTCTAGAGAGCCACTGAATGTAAAAGAGCAGAGGGAGGGCTATTTTGATGAGTAAGTATGAAAATATCACTTTAAATGCAAATATGACCTTTAGCTTGATGAGAAGTTTTGGAACAGAATATTTTTTGTGCCCTTTAAATAAATTGTCTGTGTCAGCTCACTATTATTTCTGTGTTCAGTTTCCTGATAATACAAATGTTTTTTTTGTTTTTTTTCCCCATCCTTTAATCTATGTTGTCAGAATGTAAACACTAAGATGAAAAGATGAGATGCTGTGGGTTCAAGCTGTTGTTCCCTTTTTTAATGTTTAGTTTAAGTTAAAAGCACTGTCCTTTCTGGGTCTTATATATATTACTTTGTGTTCTAAGTTCTAAGTTCAATAGAATCCCTTCACAGTTAAAAGAGACACTCTTTAAATATTAAGTTCCTTGGACGCCTTGCTCACCATCTCAAAACCTGACTTTCTTAGAAGTCCTTATTTTTGGACAGGATGTATCTACAAACTCCCTGTTTCTGCATGACTAGATCGCAATCGTAAGGATAAATACAGCAATTTTATTAATGTGTTTGTGGTTTTTCAGTAATTTAGAATCAAAGGTTCTTTCTTTCCAGCAATACCTTATTAAAATATGCGGTGCAAGGCTGGAAAAGGGGGACCAGAGTCTTTGTAAACAAGGCTTAAAGTGCAGCTTGTCTGGTTTGCTGTTCAGCATCCAAATGTTTCCATTTTGTGGAAAAGATGCAACTATTCTGAGGAGCAAAGTTAAACCCCCTAAGACACTTGAAATCTATCACCTCCCTCATTCTCAACAGAAAAAAGGGAGATAATGTACAGGCTCAGAGAATTACACACTTTAACAAAATAACATTCCATAGCTTCAGGGTGTTGAGGTTGTCAAAATTTTTAACAGCTCTCTCACTACCATTTGGACTCTGTGATGTGTGAAATTGCACAGCGCTGCTCTAATTGCACCCGACGAAAGCTGTTCAGGTCTGGTTTGTGTGGCTCAGTTGTGTTTTCGAAAAGGACCGCAAACAAAAATAAAGGGAAAGCTGAAGAATTTATGACACCTTCCCATTTATACATCTCATTTCTTGGCTAATGTTTGACTCCAAGATAGAGCACACTGGAAAGGGTGGCAGACTGTGGATGATGTATTCAGCCGGGGGAAAAAAAGAGATGAGAAGGAAACCGAAAGACAGGAGCAGGGTTCAGAAAGACGGAAAGATCTGCAGAGCACACTGCACACAATGGTTTTGATTTCAGCTGTCTGTTTTCTGTCATCTTAGAGAATCAGTCTCACATGAGCTTAAGTTCAGTTCTCTGCCGATAATCCTCCTTGGCTCTTTCACCACTGCCTCAATTCCTTATCCTTTTATTTCACTGCCTTTTTTAGCCTGCAGTTCTTATCTCTAATCAAGTTATCTAGTTTCATACCTACTCATTTGTATTGAACATTACCTCTCTTATTAATTCTTATTCTTTCTTTCCTTCCTTTGTTAACTACCCTTCATCATCCCCAAATGTCTTTTTTCCCTAAAAGAGACCAAGGTAAAATAAAACCACAATCAAACTGGATACTAAAGGTAAGCAGTTTACAGCCAGTTTACACATGTATAATAAAATCTAACTGAACGCGTTGTGCATAGTCCTCATTAGATGCTCTCTTGCTATTCAGTGCAGTTTTTAATCACAGTTGCATAAAGGAAAAAGGAATTGCAAATACCTCAGCTGGCTGGATACACTCTATAGATACGGCACATTTTGCAGTGTGATGGAGTAAGAACTATGATGGATGCATTGCAGTATCTCTGTGCCAGCTTTAATGATGCTTTAACAGGCATTGATGTAACTGTGCAGAGCAGTGATACTGATTAAACGGAACCCCTATTGACGATAGGTGACAGAGCAAATCCATCAGTGGAAATAGATGGATTTTTATTCAACATTAGCTTGCTAGTTTCCTTCTGGTGAATGTGATCAGCCTTGAATTTTAATATTGAAATCGCTAGAAAGTGAAAACAAAAATGAATGTCACAGAAGGCTAAATGCTACGTATTAAGAATTTTGTAAAAATTAAGAAAGCAAAATATTTGATTATAATTATCACTGACATTAAAACACCTTTTAAGGATTTCCTTCTTACTCTTAAATATGTTCAAAAGAATTTGAATCTCAAACTTTTTTTTTTATCAACAAAATAATAATCTTGATAAACCAATCTTCAGACTTGGTATGAAGTTTAGAATATAATATAATATAATATAATATAATATAATGAATAGAATAGAATAGAATAGAATAGAATAGAATAGAATAGAATAGAATAGAATAGAATAGAATAGAATAGAATAGAATTGAAAATCCCTTATTGTTCCTCACTGAGGAAATTATGGTGTTACAGAAGTAAAAAGTTTATAGAAAAAATAGTTAGAAAAATGTATAAGAATAACATATTAGTGAAGAGTTAAAATATCAACAATAAAATACTGTACTGTAAAGTGTTATAACAACATAAATTCTGGGCCCTTTTATTGCAAGTTTAGATTTATTGCAAGTTTATTTTTCAGTTCTGGGGAAATTTACATGCTGTAATCATGTAGAACTGTTCTTTGAGTCTTAGAATATCCTGATCAGCACTTCTTATTACCCTGATAACAATCAAAGCCATTTGAGAAAAGGCATCAGGCAATTTGGAGCCTTGGTTCGATATTCATAAAGTAAATAAATTATACGCTTGAAAACTTTTAAGCTTCACTCTTCAGTGAAATGCTACATTAACTACATATGTTACCCACCAGTACCAGATCATTTCCCACTTTTGCTTCTTTTGCTTTTTATTTTTCTGACCAGGAACACATTTTTTTCCAACTTGTTTTTGTGGTCTGATAGAATATTCTTCTTCAACCATTGTTTTTGATTAAAAAGGCTAATTTTTGTTAATGAGTTGGTGTTCTTTCAGTTTCTTAGGTAAAGGCTAGATAGATGTAAACAATTATTTTAAGTATACTTGAATAAATACGTATGTAAATATTAGCAGATTTTAATTATTAAAGAAAATAACATATTTGATACCTACTGCATTAAAGACATGTGTAATAAATAGATTGTGTGTCAACAAATATAATTTTTCTGTCATTTAGTCAAATCAATCTATGAATCTTTAGATCAAGAAAATATGGGCTCATTCTCATGCTATGGCATGGCAGCATTGGGAAAACAGCTTAAAGAACAAACAAGAGATTTGTTTTGTAGGACGGATTGAAATATTTGTTTCAACACTGGTGGCACCACTCAGAGAACCAGTTGGATCTCCCTTGAATTTGAAAAATCATTCTTTTGTTCCTGAACTGAAACCACAAACTGCTCAAAATATAAATTCCAGAAGGGCTGTGAAATCCAAACCTCCACTTACGGGAATGAGATCTAAACAGACATCACCAATCATCAGTGTTAGGACCAAAAAATAAATAAATAAAAGACCAAATATCTGTTCTTCACTTTCTCTGAAGCCTCATCGAAAACAGATGTTTCTGACAAAACATCCTGAGAGCTATGGTGCTTATATACGGGGCTTATACTTGTTGACAGCTGCACAGTTGCATTTGTGTATTCTTTTCTTGTTTGTGGTTAAGTAACGTAAGATAGGTCTACAAAGATACAGCTGAACATCACAGAGTTCAGAACTCTGCTGGATCTGGAGCCGACAACAGCTTTTTTCTGCAATAATTTCTCATTTAACAAGCTTCAGGCACACAAGGTGAGATCATAGAGTAAGTGCAGACATTCCCTCACGAAAATGGAGGGTCCCCAGCAGATGTGTGGACCCATCGAGAGTTGGAAGTCTGCTTTAAGTCAGGGCACCACTCAGCTGGGCCAGTGAAAGCAAACATCCCCCTGAGCTGGAAGCCGTCCAATGGTGCAACTGCTTTAATCGGCAAACAAGGGCGAGGTTTGCTCAGGGGTCAGCGGTACTCTAAATCCTGTCAATAAACACATTACCTACTTGTTTATATCCCACTTTCTTATCTATATACAGGCAGCTCTGTTGACCCAAATTGAACCAAGTTCTTTCTAACAGCAAACACTTATGAGCTGCCACTACTTCACCTTCCCCGACTGCTCTACCTTTACTTTACAGTCCAAAAGCCAAAAGTCTGTCCATACAAGTCCATGAGGCTCAGTAAATAAACACTGTAATGGTTGCTTCTAATTGAAGGTGTTGGACCTCTAATGGCTCCACTGGAAAAGGTCAGAGAAATTCGAGAATGGAGGTACGAAAGAGGAAACTGTTGTCTAAGTTTACTCTGGCTTTAAAAATGTTAACTTTATAAACCTGAAGCAAAAAGGTTGCAGGATAACAGTAGCAGTCCACATTTATCTTTGATCAAAAATTTCAAGTAATCAAAATCAAGATTTGAATAACAGCAATGATAAAATCCTATTCCTACCACTTCTTAAAAAAAATTACCTTTGCTTTATTCCATGGTTCTTGACATTGATACCATTACAAGGAACATGCCTTTGTTGATGTTTCTTCTAGCAAAAATCTAATTCCATTCATCGATCATGTAAAATGTATTCATTTTTTCATTATAGAAATGATAGTTGTTGAATGTTATGAAAAAAACATGATCTGATAAAGTGTGAATAAATAGGGTACTTTGCTGGTTTGAACCTAATGGCTTTATACAACACTCTTATAAAACATTTAGAATAGAAATAATAGAATATTATAGAAGTTGATGAATGAATATAAAATAATGAAATACATTTTTAGAGGTTTAGTTACACTATATTCAAAGTTTAAAAAGACAGTTTATTTTACTCTCCCCAAATCCATAATATGTTCCTTACCATGGGATGGCAATTGCATTGTAAGAAAAAAAAATTTCTTGGGTGAAAATGAAATGACAACAGCAATGCAATAAGAGTTAGGGAGGTAAGGTGGCTTTGTAGACAAGACAAGGTACTACACAGAGCTTTCATGACAACAACTGAACAGAGGAGTAATAAAGCACTGATGTCTCAAAATCAATAAGGATGCTTCTGTTTGTATGAGACAGTGGGCTACTGCATCCATTTAAATCATTTATTCAAAGATGAAAACCATGGATCGAAGTCAACAATGGTTACATTTTTTAAATTACTACATATTGCCTCCACAAATGTGCTTCAACTAATAATGCTAGAGTCAGAATTTAAAAATACTACCTACACTTGACCTACACTTAATAAACCAAGTAAATATGTCTGATATGGGGGCTTCATGGTGTGACTTCATGTTCTAGATGGATGGATGGATGGATGGATGGATGGATGGATGGATGGATGGATGGATGGATGGATGGATGGATGGATGGATGGATGGATCTGATTTGTTCTAGGGTGTACTGTTTATATGCTTGCTATTTACCTCCTGTGCCTCAAATTTTGAAAGGCAACATAATTATAAAAAGCATATTTGAAAAACTGAGATTGAATAATAAACCAACAGAGTCAGGTATTTCAGTACAAGATAGGGTCAATCCATCATTCTGTCACATCCATGCTTTGACTTTTGTAGAGCCAGCAGCAAAGCTGTTTTTTCTTCAGTTTTCTTGTGTTCTCCCCGTCAAAGTCTCTCTGTAAAAAATTATTTTTCCACACAATTTGATTGAAGCAAGAACTGTGGCCTTTGAGAATGCCAAACTATTCACATTAGCTGTAATTTATAGAAACATACCAGGGTGTACCCTGTCAGAGACAGGGTACACCCTGGACAGGATCGCCAAGGCAGCACAGAGACAAAAGGGTCAAACAACCATTCGTGCACACACTCACACCTAAGGAGACTTTAGAGAAGCCAAGTAATCTGACAGTCATGTTTTTGGACTGTGGGAGGAAGCCGAAGTACCCAGAGGGAACCCATGAATGCACAGGGAGAACACAAAGACCCTGGGCCAGGAATCGAATCCGCAACCTTGCCTTGCTGCAAGGCACCAGCACTGCCCACTATGACACATATACTGCACAAATATATCTTCAATGAATCTGCATTATTTAAAATATAGTTCTGCAGGCCTCTATCAACTAGCCTAATAATCCAGACTAAATGTGAGATTAAATGTGTAATTTAGTCTAGCCCTGATGAATAAGACATCAGAAGATTGTTGATGACAACAACCCATTGTTGTCAAACCATGTCTGTGCGTATTGGCCAACGCTCTGACCAATGGGCACAACTGACTGTGACAGAAAGCGCGACAGAAAGCTGGTGGGGGAGTGTCAACAAACAGCCTGTCAGTAAAACTGCGAATACGTCCTTCTTAAAAATGAATGAGCGTAAAGCCTCTTCCTGCTCACGTTTCAACGAAAACCCGTACCGCCCTCAAACTCCGCCCGCTTTGCATCCAGAAATTCAAAACACATCTCTGCGTTGTAATTGGCCAGCCAGTTCTAAGGCCTGATCTTGGCTTTGATCAAGGCTAGACCACTCGCAGGCAAAAATAATTTTGGCCGGTGGTGGGTGGGGCTAGTTTACTAGGCCATCCATCACCAAATACACATTGATATGTAAAAATGGGTAATGCAAGCAGGATGTCCTCACGGATACCTAGTATGAAAAATAAGAAAATACTTGACATTTACTAATATACATTTAACATCAATTAGTTCCTTATGCGTGTACTTTCTGCCTGTCTACAAAATGTAGTTAAAACTTCTCATGGATTTAATGACTTTTGCTTTCACTCTTCCTTTGTCAATACTTCACATTCAGTCAGCAACAAAGAGCACTTTATATTAAGAAGGCATCATACTAGTTTAACCAGTAGTTGCAACTGCCTCCGTTGCACTGCAGCATGATAGACTGCCCTCATCTGTTAGAAATACAGATTCAGTAAATTATTAATGCCTGACATAGCAAAATGCATCTATTTCTGAAAATCAGTTGGGCCAGTCTGGAATTCAGAAGGACTGAAGTGGATATGTTGAAATAAAACAGTAGGCTTTCTGGATGCATACATCCTAATTCCAGTGTGGATTTCTGCTTGGCGCATTTTAAAATGGATCATGGAACAGATACAGAATTTTATCAATTTAAAGCAAGCCACAGTGTTGGTGTAACATATATATATGTATACCCCATGATTATTCCTGACAACACTGTCTTTTCATCATGCCATATCTGTTTTCATGGAATCCTTGGTGGTATCATTACTTAATGCCATTGTAGTAGGATGCCAATATTTTACAGTATTTCCCTCTGGTCCCCAGCAACCATAGATATGTGGGACTATTTCTGACTCTTGTGATATATTTTATTAAATAGGTGACTCCTCAACTATCTTGTGCTTTAAACAAGGATTGCAATCAAAGTTTATTCCTATAATTTTGTACCTGGCAGCCTAAGTGGTTCAATATGCTCTGAACATGGGATGCAAGAGATTATAGAAAATATAGTGCCAGAACTGTAATACATGCTATGCTCCTCCTCTGATTGAAGCATCCCCTCATAAGATGATATTTATAAATTTTTCCATTTACTAGAAGGGGAATATTGTTTTATTGCTGTGATATTAATAAAACTGCTGATAACATATTTAATTTAGCTTCAAGAAATGCTATTACCCGAATTTCTGATTCCAAAAATGTTGTTCATGTAGTGAATGAAAAAGACAAACATTTCTTGTGAAGTTTTAAATTTTGTTGCAAAAACGATGGAGATGATGCAATTTGAAAACTAGTTGTTTAGAAGGACCTGTACAAGTAATCAAGGTGCTCAAGGTAACTGTAGGTTGAAGTAGCTCTGAACATTTCATTCTGATATTCTTTTTAAAAGAAATTCAGTTTCTATGGTTTTAAAACAAATATAATTTCTCTTATGTGCTTTAGCTCTGGTGTTGGATGTAGTGCAGCTCAAAGGATTTTTGCCAATATCTTTAAATTTATTTCTTAGGTTTCATACATCTTAAACCTGTTAAAAATCAAAAATAGGATACAATCAGTCTTAGCTGAAATAAAGAATAAGTGTTCAAATTAATTTGCCATTAATCATAGTTGATTGGACTTCTTTAGAATCAGTTATAAATTAATTACAACTGATAAGAACAAAATGATGATTTAGATTTCATGCAAAACAAATCATTTGAAACCTCAATAAAAAATAATTTGATCCACACAGGATTTGTTTTCCGACAAGTAACCTTTGTTGTTATTCTCTATTAAGCAAGCATTAAATGTGTTGAAGAAAAATATGTCTTTGTTTGGAATGTCTTCAGAATACCTGCACTGCTAGAGTTAAGAACATACATGTGTGTTGTTTCTTAGTCCTCTAAGAAAGACAGTTAAACTGGAAACTTTCTCTTGTCACTTGAAGACCACTACAAACTGTGAGCTAGATAAAGAGTGTTCTAAATGATTTAAAGCAGAGGTCTTCAACAGGGGGTCTGTGACCCCTAGGGGGTCCGTGGAAGCACTTCATGGGGGTCGCAAAAGTTTTGGTTTATTTGACAATTTTTTTTATATTCCCCCTGCAATTTTATTCACTAATTGAAATGTCTTTTAATACACTAACATGAATTCAACACACTGTGGTAAACAAATAAAGGGAGGCAGAAGATGTCTTTCAGTCATCAATGCACACATTCAGCGACACACAGGAGCTCTTTCAAGCTGGCAACCGTTTTATTCACACCTGTCCCATCAATGGGCCAGTTTGATATATCACATTTTCATACAATATATATAAAATTAGGGGGTCCCTGCTCCATCTTGCCATCAGTTTGGGGGTCCTTGGCCTCGAAAACATTGAAGACCCCTGATTTAAGTATTTTCTGCACTATAAGATACACTGGATTATAAGGCGAATACATTAGAAGCTACTGCAGTCAAACGTTTGACTGGGGTTGCGTTATGCATCCCCTAGATGGAGCTGTGCTAAAGGGAATGTCAACAAGTCAGAAAAATCATTCAGTCAGAAGTTATTGATATAATACGAACCAGCGGTCTGACAACTCCGGTAACTTCCATGGTAAGTTCCCCTCTACATAGACTTCTATTAAATAGAGCCAGCTGCACATTAGGAAAGCATAGGAGTCTATGAAGTTAAAGTTGAAATCCAACATTAGTGCATTCACAATTAGTTAACTTAAAAACTGAAGGGAAACTTTTCTCTGATCAGTAAACACATATTGAATAAGTCTGATACCACTAAATCAAAGGTAAGTGCACTCACAATATAGTAAGTCACAAAATTGTTTAAGTAGTAGTTGGTGCCATTACAATAACTCAATGTTGTTCAAACGTAAATGTACATATTTACAATATCTCCCGGCCTTGTTCAGCTGTAAACACATAAAAGAAGCACAACCTGATACAGCTAAATGAAAAGTTACCAACCAAACATCTCACCACTGTTCAGTTAAAGTACTGTATATAACACATAAGGCTCATATTTTATTTCATTCCCCGTCTACTTATCCCTCAAATTCTTCTTGTTCTTTTTACGTATTGAACGGTTGGGTGAGTGCAGCATCCAACATGCCCGACTCCTTCTCGTCATTATCCGAGTCAGAGTCGCTGCTGTAGCCTGATAGTTCAGTGATTATTCCTGCCTTGGTGGAAGCTCTGACCTCATTTGGACTGATATATCAGCCCAGGCATCTACGATCCATCGGCAGATAGTGGCACAAGTCGCCCGGCACTGTCTCCCTGTCTTTGTGAAAGGTTGTTTGCCTTCTGTCATCCACTGCATCTATGCAGATTGCAGTCTAGCTTTGAACAACCTGTTGACACCAATATCTAGCGGCTAGAGTTCTTTAGGTAATCCAAAATTATACCAATTTTCCAAATTAGTTTTATTCACTTGTTTTTTGACATCATCGGTGATAAGGGCGCGCACGGAGTCTTTAATCAATAGGGTCAGAGCGGTTTGGAAAAAGCCACCCAGTCTCTTGACATAAATATCCCTCAGTCCTTCATTCATCTTTTTGTCATCCATCCATCCCTTCGCTTTAGCTTTAATGACGACATTGGCTGGAAAGCTTTATTTTGGCAAGGTCTTCCTCTTGAAAATAACCATGGGTGAAAGTTTCTGGCCATTAGTCTGACGGGCAGGAACTACAGAGAAGGATGACTTCTGATATTGGGAATATCGAAGGTGAGTGGAACCTCGTCCATGTGGGTGATATGCTCTGGCCGGATCTTCTTTTCAATGAAATATTTTTTTGCAGTATGCACAGAATTTGGACAGCTTGTTAATCTTTTTGCAGTTAAGTTTGATCAGATCAGAATAACTTTTTACACACTAGATGGATAGGCTTATAGCTTAATCAAGCTCATGCACAGAGCTCCATACAACTCATACGCTTACAAAAGTGATTCCCAACCAGGGGCACTGGTATTCCTAGTAGTCCGCCAGTGCATTGCAGTTTTGTTCTGTAAGGACCCAAATGACAAACAAACCAAGATTTTATCAACCGAAAAGATTTAAAAGATGTCCTAACCAATATTTACCTGAAAGACAAGTGTGTATTGGTGCATTTCATTACTTCTCCGCGAGTGAGAGCGGCTGCAGTAAAATATAAATATTTAAAACATCCCATAGCTAGGGTATCAGGAGAATGTCAAGTGCTTTATCAACACAGTCAATAATCAAAACAAAGTACAAATTACATAGTGAATATGAATATTATTTAGTTAATTGTTTTTCCCCTAATTTGTCTAGTTTAGATGTATGTATGTATGTATGTATGTATGTATGTATGTATGTATGTATGTATGTATGTATGTATGTATGTATGTATGTATGTATGTATGTATGTATGTATGTATGTATGTATGTATGTATGTATGTATGTATGTATGTATGTATGTATGTATGTATGTATGTATGTATGAATGTATGTATGCAAGTATTTATGTATAGGGGATTTATTCAGAAGAGCTCCAGTTGCTGTTAAAAAACATATTTGCAACTTGATTTATTTTTGTATTTATTCTGGTACACTCTCCAGGGAGCATATTTATGTTTTGCTTTTATTCTAATTGAAAAGAATGAAATGAATGAGCAATAAATGTTTGAGTTAAGGAAATTCATTTCATATTTTTTTTATTTTATGATAAGTTGTGCTTTCTATTTTTCAAAAATAACACATTTGACCAAGGGGGTACTACAAGATAAAATGCCTAAGGGGATACATGAATCAATAAAGGTTGGGAAACACTGGCCTGCAAGATGGAAAAAATTAGCAGCTTTTTCCTACAGGTAATATTTAAGTATTAGTACAGGAAAAAGTCCCAATCTTTATAGGAAATGGGGATCTTTAATGAAAGATAATAATTTCACACATGGCCAATCATTCCTGCTTAGCTATCCAGTAAAGGATAAAGGAATGGTGTTTCCTCCTTCCTTGCCCTTTGAAAGCTTGTGCAACTTTCTTGAAAGGGAGATTTATAGTGAGCAAGGATATTCAGTTTATGCAATAAATTCATTGCACTACATGACCTAACTGCACTATTGAAAGCATAGCTTCCTTAGTGCTGAAACAACAGAACACCATGAAATTCACCACTTTCTCTCCCTAATATGAAGAACTATGTTCACTAAAAAAATTATATAGATGGATGAAAACATTCTGCAAGCAGGCTAAAGGCTCTCTGTTCCAAAATGCTGTGCGTGTGAAGAATCATTTTAGGTTTACCAAGAAAAAAAGATGTAATTTTAAAACCTTCTGTGATTTGAGTGAAGGGACGCCAAGATTTTGTTTTACAACACAAAAGGAAGTAATACATCTGCAGCAAGCCAGTGTAAAGAAAACACATTCGAGGACATGTAACCATATGGGTCAGCTGAGAGGTGCGGCTGACTGACATCCTCATCTCTCCAGAAGCATTTAAGGAAGTTGTTTGTGTGAATTGTCCTTTTGGGAAGGGAGGTCAGTTGTGATTAATTAGGAAATAATGTATTTGTTACTATGTTGTTGTTTACAAAGTATGACTGCTAGGTAAGATCTTCTGATCTGGATTATGGCTTGTTGTGTCCAGCTAGCTTCAAAGCATTTTGATACGTCTGGCTACATTAGCACTTGGCGTGTAATATCTTACACAGTAAATGCTATCAGCTGAGCAAATCCACTATGATCAAATTATAAAATAATTTAGCGCCCCTCTGAAGATGCTAATTATACTGCTCTGACGTAAATACAGCTCCAGAAACACACGTTAAACATGATGTTACAAGAAGTTCTGAGGACTATTTATTTTTTCCTTTTCTGTCTATCTAAAAGCAGCTTTTTTATATCAAGCAAGTTGCTTCAGAACCATGTAGCCAATTATGATTGAGTGGTGGTGGTTTTAAACAGAGCTGCAGTGCCAAGAAATAGCACCATGGACTTTGTCGATTGCTAAGAGTGTGGGCTTACAGTAGGGTGCTTGCAAATAAGCAGAAAGTGTTATTGTCACTTGCTGTGGCAGACATAGTTAGGTAAATTATTCAGGTTTTCTATAAAGAAACCTACTGCAGAATGGAAAAAAGGAGATCAAAAGATAGTTGGAGCTCTGGTGTTTACTTTTTTGGGGTAAAATGTGGATTACTGCAAATACCATGTTTTCATTTGCAAGTGGGCACCCTAAACTTCTCATTTGCTCTTCACCCTGCACCACCCAGTGATCCTCCTTTTTTCTCTCAGTTCATCAGGTTCAAAATGTGTTTCGTTGTTGAAATACATCCCTGCTTTCTCTGGAAAACTGTGTTGTAATAATGGAAGACAAAAACATATAAAAAAGAAATACACTTCTGTTTGCTATTAATGTTCTATGTCAATAAAGTGTTAGGTGGACATATTTCAAAGAGAGGGAATAAATATTTTGTTCCAATTTAAACCACTTAAAGTTCTCCAAAGTCAAATAACACTTGCGGACTGTTGCTTATATATAAAACCTCCTCTTTCAGTAGCCATCTTTTATTCTATTGTATTTAAGTTTATTTGTTAGAACAGTATGTCAAATAAAATTAAGGTTGTTAGCATAGCTAAAAACTTTCATACAGAAAAATCTAAACATTACAATTTAGACTTAACTTCAGTGGTCTATGCAGTGTTGAAGAGAGGTCTGCTGGAGTACAATATGCTTTCGATTGCACAAAATTGAGCACAAGCAATCTCTAGCATGGTTTAATTTTCATGGTATCACTATATCAAGGTCCAAGTCATTGCATGAAGGAACCTGGTAGCAGCAGTAGTCTCTTATTCACAGAGTGTTGGCTTGTATACACCTGTGTGACTTGGCCACCAGAGAATAAGGAGTTGGCTAACTGGCTTAATGCCAAAACTACAATCTAATCATACCCACAGTGAGCTGATGCTTTCTAGTAACCTAATCACACTGCTTCTGGCATTGTATATTGTGCATGGGGTACTTTCACTGCCCTATCTGCAACAAACACCTTCTCCCTTAGCTGACTCAAACATCCACTCTCTTCATAAAAAAAGATAAATACTAATACAAATACTACACTGACATAAAGGGTATTATGTTTTGCACTTCCTATGGAATAGTGCAAGGCAGGAGCAAGGTTTGCACTACTGCAAATTGCTGGCATTGGAAGCTTACTCTGAGATACAATGATCAGAGACTGAGCATCACAGATGAGGTATTGCTATTGCTTTTGCCCAGGGCTTATTTACTTGATTTAGATTAGGTAGTGCAGATGCTGATGATAGACAGGCAGATGTTATATACCACAAGGGGAGTATTTGATCATACAATTCATTCCAAAAAAGTTTTTAAAAAATCATGCAAATTTTTGTAGAGCAAATAATCCAGTAAGGTGACCAAATCAAGCTGAGATGATATTTTGAAGAACCAGGGAACATTGTGTTACTAGTTTATGGGTTGGATCTGGGGTTTTTAACACCAGGCAAACGATTTTTATACGAAAGTGATGTGGCCTTTATGTAGAATATGCTACTGCTTAGGTAATAAACAAACATTCTATTATGAAAAACATGCACAAAATCAAGCTGATCTCAGTGATACCATTTATTTCATCATAAAAATATGTGATGTTTGATGCACTTCTTTTGATGCAGATCTCACAGAACAAACATCATCTTTAAGGCACCTGTCCTTTTCATTAAGAAGTAGAGAAAAACAGCAGTGGATAGGCCAAACAAACACACACACTGGACTGACGACAGCAGAGACGACTTCAAAAGTTATTCCATAACACAAATCAGTCTTTTGGCAGTTGTTGATTTTTTCCAGCCAATCATACTTCAAGAATGCCAAGGGCAAACAACTCCAGCTGAATGACAAGATCCTGAGAGTTATGGATCTTGATACTCTGTAAAGCTGAATCTTTACAAGCTGTGTGTGGTTTGCTTTGAAATATTCCTTCCTGTGATTGAAGGGCTCCCTTTACATAATGTGGTACAAATCACATATTGTGTTTAATATTTGTGTGTGTGTGTTGGGGGGAATGTTCATTTTCATTATGACACTGATCACTGTTTCAAAGAATAAAATTTAAATGTGTCTCTGCTTCAACACACCTCACTCCAATATGTGCTCATCAGCAGAGCTTGACTGCTGCTAATGACATTATTCAGCTATTATTCAAATGTTAAGGGCAAGGTATACATCTAAAAGCACCAGGACACCAGCCGTCAAGGATTTGAGTTTGAGACCTGTGTGTTATACCATCATATAATGAAATTCAGGAACAGTTTGAACTTTCAGTCTAAAGAACATTAGCTATGAAATGAGGGGACATGGAGCAGTGCTGAACCTTTGAAGGACTCACTTGCTTTAATTAAGGTCAGAGTTCATGATTTAACAAAAATTACAGTAGAGAGCCAAACAGGAACAGACAAGGTGAAGCTACTATGAGAAAAATGAGATAGAGTGTAACGTTAGGGATTAAACTAACAGATTCTACAGAGGTGGAGAATAGAGATAGAATGAAGCAGAATGATGAAATAGGGGTCCCTATGTCCTCCAGAAGTCTAAGCCTATAGCAGCATAACTATAGAGATACCTCAGGATAACCTGAACCACTCTAACTATAAGCTTGATCAAAATGGAAAGTTTTAAGCCTACCCTCAAAAGTTGACAGGGTGTCTGCCTCACGGACTAAAACTGGTAGTTGGTTCCACAGACGAGGACCCTGATAACTAAAAGATCTGCCTCCCATTCTACTTTTAGAAATTCTAGGAACCACTAGTAAACCTGCAGATTGAGAGCAAAGTGCTTTGTTTGGGAAATAAGGAACAATCAGATCTATAACATAAGATTTAAGGTTTAAGATGTGAGAAGGAGGATTTTAAAGTATATTCTTGATTTAACAGGGAGCCAATGAAAAAAGGCTATAATAGGAGAGATATGATCTCTCTTTTTAATTTTAATCAGAACTCTAGCTGCAGGATTTTGGATCAGCTGAAGACTTTTAACTACAATTTGTGGACTTCCTGATAGTAAAGAATTACAATAGCAAGTCAGGACCACAGTGATATTTCCCAACCAGCAGTTGGCTATCCCTATAGGTTTAGCAAGCAACAAAGAGGACATTAAAAAAAAAGTAGAAAAAATAAACAGAGGTCTGCAACAACTCGAGAAACCTACCATTCTAATAAAATAAAATGGAAAATATAAGTTTTATTATTGAAAACTTCCTCTCATCTGTGTCAAAAAAACAAAAAGAAAACATTGTTAGGACTAACCCTTCCAGCAGTCAACGATCCATTAAATAGGTAATTTGGGGCTAGAACAGCTGAAGGAGTTTCATCCGAAAACAAGAATGTCGAGTGCCAAGCACCTGAAGGCACTGCCCCCTTAGTGAGATACCAAACTGGGTTTGAAAGAGAACAACTGCTGACCAAATGGAAAAAAAAGACATGTCTCACATTGACCTAAAATATAAAGGCATTCTCTGATATTCTAAGGAAAATATACTATAGAAACTTTTATAAAGTTTTTGTTTAATTCTGTTGTAAAACTGGTGAAAATTACAAAAAAAGAACATAATATTGACTGCCAATCCTTTTTAGTTGCTGTGGTGTGATGATCAACAGACAGCTCACTGAAAATCCTTCCAACATTTATGAATGGAAATTAAATATGAAAAGAAATATTGACCAAATATTTTTCTCATGGCTAGATAAAATTTATATCTTTGTGTTGTAAGTTCTCACCAGCTGTTAGATTTTAGTTTTTTTTTTTTTTATCAACAAAGGCCCTTTTGGTGTAGTTCATTTTTTCAGTTAAAATATTACCATCTGTTTTTAAAGCATTACAATTTGTTTTATCTGAGACACCTACCTTAAGAGGTCAAAAAGTTAAGGAGGTCTGATTTAGCTAAATAACTTTCCCCCAGCACTCTACGTTTAAACAGTAAAAAAAGGGATAAATGTAGTTTCTAAAATATATCTTACTGTCCTAACTCTTTTCCAAGATGAGCTCCTTGCTGCCTGTTTGTGTCCATAATATTCAACTGCCTCCATGTCTCCCTAAAATCTTTTCTCCTCACTCAGGAACTATCAGCACAGAGTTTCCTGCCTAAGGCAGATTTACTGATTTTGCTAAATAGACAGATTTACAACCATTCCCAGCTGAACATTTAACATTCTACCAGAGTTATCATAGGAAAGCTGGCTGGCCTGCTCTCCAGAAATAAAATGCATTCATTTTTTTAAATGTTTTTTTGTGCTTTTATTTTTTTTAACCTTATAATTTGAGAAAAATGGGCTTTAACACAAACCTCTTTAGCTTTATTTCTTTTTTAGTTCAAATTGTGGGTTAGGTATTGATTATGAAAATCAAGCCCTCCTTTTGGTACATTAGAGTTAGTTTATAACACATATTTAAGAGATAAACAACAGCATAAATATTGCAATTTCAGAAATGATAAAACATCTATTTTGCTCAAGAGGTTAAGTCTTGTTAGGATACAAATGTGTTAGTATACATTGAAGGCATGTTAAGGGTTACCACACCCACCTTCAAAAAAAAAGTAAAATGCTGTCATCTAATTATAATAAAGCTACAGAAGACGAAATCTTCCTTAAATCCTTAAATGTCAATGTTCGTAACCATGCTTGGAAACCGTTTTCTTCCATAATAATTGCAATTAATATTGTAATCCAAAGTAAAATTAGGTGCAAACTGCAGCCTCGTAGTCATTTACTTGACTTCACTGAGGAAATTTTTTTCATATCCTAAGTCAAGTAAAATTACAGACAAGTAAATTGTTTGCTCATAGTTCTCAATTATTCTTAGACGAACCTGTGCGAAATATGAATTATCTTGAATCGAGAAAGTAGTGAAAGTAATGCATGTATACAATTACAAAATTGTCACATTTAATTTTAAGCTTTGGTTTGTCTCATACTGGATAAAGTGGTTTTACAACTGAGTACCCTTGTATTATTTTATGTTTTCATTTGACTGTTTTGGGGTACAAATTTTACCTCAATTTCAATTTTCAAAATTGTACTTCTGTAAATGAATCTCAAAATATGAATCCAATAATTCTCCTAAAAGTTTAATCTCAGTTGGTTTGTTTAAAGGTCATAATTCCACATATTTTCCCACGGAAGTCAAATTGGAATCCAACATCAAATCTGTGGAGTGGATTTAACAAAACGGGTCCAAACAGAAATTCACAGTCAAATTAAATTATACATGACTTTAACCTGTTATAGCTAAAGCACTAATTCTTTTAAAGAACCTGACTAAAGGGAATTGAATAAATATGCATTGGTAAAAAAAAATGTTTTTTTTTTATCCAAGCGCAAACTTTCAGACAAGATGAAAACACAACCTCAAGTGACAGAATAGAATGAATTGCAGAATTAACCAAGATAATTAATTCACAATTCTTCCCTGCATCCTAAAGTCATTGGACGAGTAAGATTATGCATGATTTAGAGTACTTCCCAACCCTAGTAATGAAAAAAGAAACTCTCCCTTATGACAGTCATAGTAACCAGCTCAAGCTGGCCAAGTCAGCAAGCAACAGAGAGGGAAAGCGTTGCTCTGATTTACCTCCAGGATCAATTTCATATTCGTCTGTCAGCAATCAATGCAGTCCGTGTCCATTTTTTTCTCCCCCCCTTGGGTTGAGTCATGTCCATAAATGCCATGGCAGCACACATTGTTCACTGCATTATAGGTCTATTTTGACTGAAATATTTATTGTGGTCAAATTAGGTGTACTCTCTGTTCTTTTGGTCGAGGGACCACCCAGTTCACAAGCTCCTCACACCATCACAGTACCTCAAACCAGGTTCTTCAAACTGTTTTTGATAGTATACAAGCAACACTTTGGCTGGTTTAAGTGGTTTACAGAGGTTTCAGAAAAAATAGTAGAGGTGGGACAGACTTAACTAATAAAGATGGACAATACCCGGGGAAGGTCCTCCACAAAGTATCACACGGTATTGTTTTCTGAATCATTTTCATATTGACATAGCTGTCACTCGATGAGTCTTGGACTTTTAAATTAGCCATATTGTACTGATGTTATTATACTGTCTCTGTCTTTCATTTAGCAGAGACAGAGTCAGGGGTGTGCATATGTGTAAATGGTTCACCCAGCTGTACTTTGCTAACAATTTTCCAATCCTAGTCTATCTGGCTCTGTCAAGAAGAAAACACACCTTAGATCAATGATTAATGTGCATTCCAGTGTGCAGATATGGATTTTTCCAGACATGCTAGGATGTGTCCCATTTATCACAACCCGTCCTCTTATTTTCACTATGTAATCTCAACTTTTAATTGACTTACCAATGACATTTTTCAATTACAAGAAGATAGCCTATTTGATGATGAGTAGAAATCTCTGATTCATGTTGTAGTTTAACTTTTAGGGAACCTAACAAGGTATTGTCCTTTTTCATAAATCAAACAAATATTGTTTCTTTTGTTTTCAGCAAAACAGCAATATTCAATGACTCCATGTCTGTTTTGCATAGAGCTATGTGAAGGATTGTACAGGTGGGATGTATTTATTCAACTTCAGTGCATAAGGTCAAAGTTGCAGGAAACAATTAAGGTATATGGAGTGCTGCTGTTCTGCAAGAGTTGGAGGCTGGTGCAGGTTCGCGTTCCAAATTTCCAACACAATGATCACATTGTAAAAGCAACAGAGAGCTTTTTAGCTGTTTTTTGTTTGGTTTTTGTTGGGTGTTTGCTGTGTTCTGCTACTTTGAGTGTTCTTCTATCCCCCATGTAGTTTTTCTACAATGCTGGTTGAAATTGGTACAAATGAGCTTTCTTTGTTAATTCATTTTATTTTATTTTTTTATTTTTTATAGGAAGACTAAGCTTATCCCAGGTGTTATTGAGGAACAGACAGGGTAGTCCCTCAGCAAGCAGCAGTTCCATTAAAATTCCATCAACATATAATCATACAAATTAAACATAATCATACATAAAAAAAAACAGAATGCACACTCACAGGTTAGGGAAAAAAAGCGCTTCTATAATAAAAACCATTGTGCTTGAAAGGTTAAATTAGCAATATACAATTTTGTCCCGTCTGCACAAATGAGCTTAAAAATAGATACTTTTAGCTTAGATCCAAAACACTTAACATTGCGCAAAAGCACACACACACACAGCCTGTGAAACATGATGGTGGCATTATTTTAGTGAGTTGCTTTCAATAAGCTGCAAAGATGGTCAGGGTATAAAGGAAAATGGATGGAGCTATGACAAGGGAGATCTTTAAAAGTAACAGGGGCTGCAGAAGACTTGAGGCTGGGATGTTTTGGAGGCTTTTTTGATGTTTTTCTTTGTTTTGTTTTTTCAGAAGGAAAGCAACCATGTAGCCAGAACAGATTAGTTAAGATCAACAACCTATTACATTTATTAGAGTTAATTCTAATAAAAAATCTGCACCTTGTAAGTCACACATTGGCTTTAATGGCCAGTAAAGGTTTGAGAGTACTACAGTAAGTTTATTCTAAAGACTTACAGTGGGGACATTTGTGCATTGCAAGCTCCTCTCCTCTTAAAGAAATCACAGGATACATCCAAATGTCCATTCCAGTAAGAGTTAAAATACATCCCTAAACTCACGAAGAATATATTATATGAAGCCCGGATTTTCGGGACGATTTTCCAGTCGTGCGAGAATCATTCGATCGGGCCGACTTTCAGCCTGATCGTGCGTCATGAGTTGTATAGTGTACAGGGGGTTACCAGCGGCGATCAGCCTCCCACGACCACCTCCCAATCAGGAATCGTGAGATCGGGAGCAAATCCAACATGTTTGATCTGCTCCCGATCTCACGATTCCTGATATATATTATTATATAGACTGTCAAGGGCAAATCGCTCAGTGTGCATGCGCGAACAAGGATTCTTCTTTTTATTCTTCCTCTGAGATTTAAATAAAGCAGCGTGTCAGGGATGTAATGAGTGAAATGCAGTTCTTTCTGTAAAATTGGCAGACCATAGTAGCCACGTTTGTTCAGCCATGTCTTTGTCCAAATACGTTGTCGCCTTTTCTTTTGAGGGCTTTCAGCACAAAAATGCACAAATTGCGCGTTTCACTCTAGTGAGCTTCATATTCCCTTTCTACTCGTTTGGCTTCTAGATAGACGCGTCAGAGCAGCTCCATCTCAATGGCGAGCTCAGTCCAACGTGCAACGTGTGAGCAGCAGCTGTGTGCAACGATTGAAAAAACTCACACAGTGTACGCCCGGCTTTAGGCTTTACAATTAATAAACTAAGTGGCTCAAAGCTTTACATTGTCATTCCAGTAATGCTTATGTCTTTCACTCCTCTGAGAGTCCTTGGTGCTTAATAAACACCCCTCTCCGTCAGCTACTACACACCTTTTTGTTTCACAGCCTCTTTTGATCCCTTTAAGTTTCCATAACTGTTGCTCACTGGATTGAGACATGAGAGGATGACCACCACAGAGTGCCCATCACTCACCACATATACTATATGATTGCTTGCACCCTCTGGTGCTTGTGTACATAAGCTGTTTAGGAAAAATACACCTGACCACCTCATGCCATCCACACTCACAGAGATGTATAAATATACAGAAACAAGCAATGTTTGCTCAGGGATGGCCACATAAGAGCCACCATCACTTTGCTCACCTTTCATACACATGCAGGTTTGGTATTTCTTTTTCCCAGTGAAACTCACTCCCTGGTGGCCATTTGGCCTTTCGACATATGTGCTGGTGCCAGCAAGGAAAACACAGGGAGTTCAGTGTATCAATGGCAGCATTGACACACACAACTAAAGGCGAAGCTGCAGATTAATCTGCTAAACACAGACGTAATGATGCAGCGCAAGTCAGCATAGCCTAGCGGAGAGGTGACAAGACAAACAAAAAGTGTGACAAGGTGCAAAAAAATTATTTGATTCCTTGAGGAATGAAAAACGAGTATTGATCTGAATATAATATTAATAAAGCATTTAAATTCCAATGCCTAGTACATGGATGTGTCATTAGGTACTACTGGCTATTGTTGCAGAACAATGTTTATGTCTGCTGACCACTCTAGTCTCAGGCTCATAACGGTCTAAGTAAACACTATTTGGATGATGGCTTAGTGTTTGTTTTATTTACAGATGAAAATATGTATTTGTATGTTTTTTTGTTGTTGTCATTATATGTGATTTGACTGCAGAGTAATAATCAGTTATATAAAGTAAGCTGGCAAATTGGTCTTTTTTGGAAAATAATTTAATCAAAAATAATGTTTCTAGTTAAGGTAAACTGTGATTTAAACATAGTATTTTTCATTCACCAAAAGAAAAATAAAATTGACACATTTTCTCGTAATAATGGAATTCATCTTTTCTCATAATCACGACATCCTGATCTCAAAATTAGGAGTAATGATAATAATAATCCATTTTAATTAAAAGACGCCTTTCTAGACACTCAAGGTTACCGTACAGAAGATAAACACACAATGGCAGAAATGTCAAAACACAGAATAATAACCATTTAAGAATACAGAGGCTGAGACAGGGAAATTGATAATAAAGAGAATAGGCAACCTTAAACAGATGAGTTTTGAGTTGTGATTTGAAATGGGGAAGTGAGTCCTTAGAAACCTAAGTAGGGCTGGTAGAGAGTTCCAGAGAAGGGGGCAGAGTGGCTGAATGCTCTGCTTTCCATGGTGGTGAGATGGGCGGAAGGGGCAGACAGGTGTAAAGCAAATGAGAATCTAAGGGCACGGGAGGGGGTGGGAACATGCAGGAGGCCTGACAGTTATGGTGGGGCAAGGTGCTGAAGGGCCAAGAATGTCACCATGACAATTTTATATTGAATGCAGAACTGTACAGGGAGCCAGTGGAGTTGTCGGAGGATCAGGGTGATGTGTTGTATAGAGGGAGTTCTTGTTATAATGCGGTCAGCTGAGTTCTGGACCATATGTAACTTATGGAGTTATTTTTGAGGAAGGCCAAAGAGGAGAGCAGAGGCTCTGGAAAAGTATGGTAGCAGTGTGTTGGGTAAGGGAGGGATAGAGTGGCTTGATGCTTCTTAAGTGGAAGTAAGCAGACCAGCTAATGTTATTTATATGAGAGATTTAAAGGATAGGGTGCTATTAAGGATGACACATAGACTCTTAAGCTGGGGGGAGGGTAAGATGGAGGCGCTGTCAATAATAAGGGGGAAGTTCTGACCAGCTGTCTCACTGTATTGTGTGGGGGCTGTAGCGTCGCAGACTGGAAGAAGGGGGGAGAGTAGTGAGAACTGCAGAGAAGATCCTCGGGGCTCCTCTTCCCTTCATAAAAGACATTTTATCCCAGCGCTGCGTGTCCTCAACCTGTAACATCATCAATGACCCCATCACACCTCCACCATGGACTATTCTCCCTGCTGCCCTCTGGGAACAGGCTTTGCAGCATTCGATGCAGGTACAGCAGATTCCAAAACAGCTTCTTCCCCACCGCCATCAGACAGCTGAATGTTGAAAAAACTCTAAATCATGTCACAGACTTCATCAAACTAAGAATATCAGTATGTGTCATTTGTATACACTCTTCGTATATAAAATGACAATAAAGTTTGTCCAAGTCTAGGTCTAAGGTTTGATAATATTGTTGAGTACAGTTGAAAAGTGACTTACAACTATGTTGAATAGCAGTGATGAAGCTGGAATAGTACTGTGTTTCAGTGCTGACAATAGAGCCCTTTTAGTCAAAGATGTGATTATTGCACATTTCTTTGTGTATAGTGAGACCAGTTTTTCTGTAAAGTCTTTCAAGTTGGCCTTTGGCTTTCATGCGTCTGAAATTAGGGGTGAACCAATGGGTGGAATCAGAGAAAGAAACAAATCTTTTTTTTAATGGAGCAAGTGAGTCAGGAATATTATGGAGACCAGTGTTGTTGAGAGAGACCAGATCATCAGGTGTGAACAGATTATTGAAGTCATGGACGCAGGAAGAGTGGATACTTGAAGTGACAGTGGAGGGATCAATGTTTTTTATGTTTTGGAAAGATATGAGGTGTGATGTTTAAGAAGGTAAGATTCCCTGCAAATTAGAGGTAAAAAAAAAAAAAAAAAGGTCAGTTATGGGGAGTTCATCAGCTATTATGTTGAAGGGGTGAAGGGGTTGACGCCAGAGCAGCAGAATGTGTCCTTTGAAGTGTGTGGAGTAGGTTGTATTAGAGTTGGTTGTATTGCTGACTCTCTCTCTATGCAGGAAGTAAAGTCTTCCTGCATAGTATGAATAGAGTAAATAAGGACTATAAAATACTATAGTATGAAATTTATAAAATAAGGATATCATAATAAGAAGAAAATATCTGTTTAATCAGAGAAAAATTAAGGACAGTTGCTGAACTAAGCCTATAGTATGTAACAGAAGAAGTGGACAGTGACTGTGAATTTGACATGGTTGCTCATCTTGTAGGGGCATGTCCTGTAACAAGTGAGCTGCTGCTTTGAACCTCACTCTGTTCAGCTCCGTCATTGTGTCTTTGTGCAAGACACTTTACACTCCTTGGCTGCTGTTGGTGGTCAAACTGCTTTGATTGTATGACAACCTGGCATATGTTAGTCTACCCCAGGGTAGCAGTGTAGCTTGCATCCATAATGAATGCGAGTAGTGTAAAACTCTTTGGAGTCGCAATAAATGTATAAGCTATTTTCTTCATGCCTTTATTCCCTAAGGGATGCTAGGAAATTCAATTCAATTTAGTTTATTTATATAGTGCCAATTCACAACACATGGCATCTCAAGGCACATTACAGAGATAACTCAAACAGATTATACAGTCAAATTGATTCAAAGTTTTCTATTTAAGGAAAACCAGTTGATTGCATTGACTAAAAGGCAGTCCCTCACACCAAGCATGCTTATAGCGACAGCAGAGAGGAAAAACACCCTTTTAACAGGAGGAAACCTCTAGTAGGACCAGGCTCATTATTTGCGGCCATCTGCCGAGGCCGACTGGGGTTCAAGGAGACAGAAGCAGACATACAGAAAGAAGCAGAGATACAGAGGGCAACTGTAAACCAGCTCCACAGGCGGCACCATCCTGGAAACACACAGCCAGGCGGACAAGCTCCGAGCCCGCTCCCATGTCAGAGGATAAAGAGAGGCATCTCAGTTCAGTCCACATAAGAATCATGCAGGAGTCTAAAGACAGGCCAGGCAAACAGATCAAACAAGGGCAGGCAGGCTCAAAGGTTCAACCAAAGAAACCGATCAGGATCAGACAATCAGAGCACCAGTAGCGGCTGATCAATCAAGGGCACGAGGGCGCCGCCCCACCCACCCAATGACCTTGATTAAGACATAAAAAAAAAAAAATGATTAAAATTTAATTATAAAATGAAGGTATTTTGAAATATATTGATATATATAGTTTTAGATGTGCAAGATAAATATTTATTCTTTATTCACCAATAAAACTGTTTTTTTTTTGTCAGACTGGTGATGCATTTCCGCCCTAGAATGAAAAAAACTATGCCCATTGACTCTCATTAAAAGTTGTAAATGCACAGTAGGTCTTCTGCAATGCAGAGGTATAGGAGAGCCTGGGGCGCATTCTGACGTTATTCACAGTGGTCCTCAGTGTACTTGTGTGAATACCCAGATATATGTAAAATTAAAGGGAACATCAACTCCATTACATCTTAGTATTACAGAAAAAGGTGCTAAACCAAAGCAGCACCAGCAGCAGTATGTCTTGCATGTGTTATCATATTGAAGTAAAATCCACTGTTTCCTTCTCCTTTCTGCAGAAACTCTCTTAAGCTTTGTGGATGACATCCTGTCTGGGGCCAGGTCTCCGTGTGTTATTCTAGGGGACATCCCAAACCTACTATCTTCCTCCATCAGTCTTATAATTCGCTGCTTGGAGCCCGACACCACATACATGTAAGTAAAAACCCTATATTTATCATATTAAGTAAGGAAAATTACAATGTTTTAAATATGTTACAGTTGATAGAAGCTCAAGATGCACCAACTTCACCACACAGTCTGGTGAAGTTGGTGCATCAGTAAAAATTCAGGAGACAAGAAAATTCCTCTATTCCAATGTATAAATCCTGTTTTACTGATACTTTTTGCTCATTTGGTACTTATACAAGACAAAAGTAATTTAATTTGTGATATTTTATTGAATATTTCTTTCAGTTGTTAGCTGTAGCCAGTATGAAAAAATTCCTTATTTCTTATTGTATACAGCTAAATTTAGCCATTAGTATAGCAGAAAAAAAAAGTTGATTGGCCGTGCTTTAAGAAAAAAATCCAACAACCTTTACCAGGGAAAAAACAGTTTTTGGTCTCTACTTTAACTTAATTGTGGTGAAGACTAAGGCTATGTTCACACTGCAGCCTGAAGTGACCCAAATCCGATTTTTTTGGCCCATATGCAACCTGTATCTGATCTTTTCATGGCAGTCTGAACAACACAGTTCTGATTTTTTCCAATGGGACCCAGGCCACTTGACTATGTGGTCATGAATCCAATCTGATTAATTTAAATACAACCTGTGTCTGAACGGCCTGGTGGCATTCATCTGACCAGAACGCCGTTGTTACAACCCCCCACCCTTAAGACCACTAAAGGGTAAATTCTGGACATTGGGTGTAACAAAAAAGTCAGTAAACTAAAAGTTGATGTCAGTAGGAAAATATGATTTATTTACAATTTGCAGGGGTCACAAAAAAAGCAAACAGCAAAACAGGGAAGCTTAAAGCCTCAGGGTCTCCAAGGCCAAAACAACAAACAGCCCTGGCAGTTAGGGGAACTTGCCAGTGCCCCTTCAGCAGATCTACCTTGGTAATATAGGTGGCAGGATGAGTTTCAACACATTGCACCTGTAACAGCCAGGAAGACCTGAAACACAAACAGAGAGCTCTCATGAAGAGAGCTCCTAGAGGTCAGTGACTGTAACAGCCGTTAATACCCAGCAAACGTCACTATTCTGGGTCTTGCTATTAAGAAGCTGCAAGGAAAACAACAGACGATGATGCGGAGAGCAGTATTTATGTTTAACCATCTTGAAAAGGTTGTGTTTTTATGGTTGGGAAAGTTTGCTAGATGTGCTCCGGCACTATCATCCATGTTTACTTCCGTAAACACAGTGCACGCTGGCCTGTGAAGTCATTGTATCCTCTAAATGCGGGACACTTGCGCTGTATGACTGCAATTCACGCAGGGGATCACATACAAGTCGCATATATTTGGAAATGTGAACGTCAACGCAAAAAAAATTTCACAAAATGATCAGAATTGAGCATTTAGGCCTTCAGTGTGAATGTAGCCTAAAATCAGTCCTCAGGTGATGCTGTTCTTCAGGTTTTCAAACCTTCATTGGCTCGGTGATGAATTATAGATCTTTTTTTCTTCTATGATCTCTCTAGTTAATTCTGAGTCTTGGGTCCTCTTTTAAATGTTATATGATCAGTTTACTCAGTTTTTTTATAGGATTAGGTATAATGACTGAGAAAGCCACAAAAACTGCACCATTAGTGGAGTTGTGAATAAAAATGTTTATTATCATCAGTTGATTAAACAAACGACCAAAACACATTTTCTCTTTTCCCAAAAGGAAGTTCAAGACAAGTTCAAAATTTCTTACTGCACTTTGATGAAAACTAGTCTACCAAACAAGTCAATAGAGGGCGTAAAATGGAGAAAGGTGTGGTAGAGCAGGTCCTTATGCCAGAAAACATCCTTACTAACAAATTTATTGTCAAGACCTTTCGCTCCTCTTGTTGTTCTACCTCTTAATAAACCGCATTGGGTTCCTGCACTTCCCATTTCTTAGCTCACAATTGTTCAACTCAGCCTCAAGGTTGTGTCTCCAGGGATTCACTGGCCATTTTCATCTTAGCTCAGGTGTTAAGCCTTTAACCTCATCACAAAAGAGTAAAAAATAAGTTTTGTCTGTGCCAACAAAGAATGCCAAACTTGAACCCGAATAAGACAAGTGATTTTTCAACAAATTTAGAGAGTTAAGGTCTGCGCTGGGACCACAGGATGTCCTATTTTGTTAAAAAGTTAGGATGCTAATGTTTATAACTTTCTTAATTCAGAAAAAAAAATGCCTGTAATGAAAAGATTGTTCTCTTTTTGGCTGAAAAGTTAAGATTGTCCATTCAATATAACTTCAATATTCATAGTTTGCTTACCTCAGAAGAAATTATGCCTGTAAACAAAAGACTGTGCAGTTGCAGTGGAAGACTTCAATGCTTTTCCTCCTCTCCCATGCAAGTGCACAACACTGATGTAATTTTAATTTGTCATCAGGGATTGTAAACTTCTTCATAAACTCTGGAACTTGCACGTTACTAATTTAAAGACAATGTTTTACATGCATCCCCATTCATCACAGTTAAGCTTTTTTTTCCATCTCATTTCATTACAGTTTTATGCCATACATATTACATTTGGACAAATTCAAGAGCACTATTTGGGATAGAAGTTTATTTGCTTTCATCACTATTGTCTGTTTCTTAATACTTCAGCACATCTGAAAAAAGAATACACCTAAAAATCGGTTGCTCTTTAAATACATCATGAAAATAAAAATCAAAAGTAAATTACAACTTAGCTTGTGGTAAAATTGTGCCCGAAAACAAGGAATCCTGTATCACTCCATTTTTCATTCAAATGGATTTTAGTATCACGCATATGTTTGCCTTCAGAGTAAAAAAGCCTCAACATGTGATGCCGTGATCAAGACCGGATACTTCGATTTTCTCCCAAGCATGTTCACACTTATCTCATACAAACCATGCCAGAGAGGAAGCCACACACACTTTAGAAAGAGGGAACAAAACACACCGGGGAATAGAAAAGGGGGTAAGAGGGATGGCCAAGAGACATTAAATCAATTTTTTTGTTGGGAAATAAAGTAGGAAAAAACACTTAAAGGTGAAGCACAGAAAGAAACACTATGAACATAAAAAAAAGATAAGAAGAAAAGGACAAGAATCCAACAGAGCACACAGACTTTGGATGTATATGGGCTGAATTAACCACTACACACGCCCTTTTATTTCCAACATCCACAAGAATCCTGCTCTTTTTATCCCAACTGACAGCTCATTCATCTCTGCAAGTCTGTTCATCTTATCCCTCTCAGGCGGCTGCAGGCCCTTTACATTTCTAATACAGACCAAACCAGAAAAAAAAAAGCTTGAGAGTGTGTGGTGCCTGGTTGGACAAAATCCTTATGTGAAGGGAAATTTGTGCTTGACTTTATGAAAGCTTAAAGCCAAGAACGCCAGTAGAAGAAATTCAGCCTTTGGTGGAATAATGTTTGAACAGTCATATCAAAAGATATGTATTCGTCTTTACTGTCTCTAAATGGATCACCGACTGCAAATTTTATTTTAACCACAAGGTGGGGATATTCATTCAGGGAAAGAGAACATAGAAGCTACAAAGAAAGGATGCTAAAGCCTAACAAGAGCATCTAGTTGTAGCAAGTTCTGTAATGATGATAGCAGCTGCTTTCCTTACATTGTGGAATTTATTGGGTTACCAGCCAGTATTGTTTTGTCAGATTGTTGCTCCTAAAACTGTGATGAAATCAGGAAAATTAATTGAGAAGAACAGATGAACACTGCTTACAGATCCTGTGACACAGAATTTCTTCTATAGAATAGACTAGAATAGAATAAAAAAAAAACTTTATTGTCCCACAATAGAGAAATTCTGGTGTTTACAGCAGCAAAAAGATTAAAGATAAAATGGTCACACAAATATGGACCTTAGAAAAATGTATAACAATAACATAATAGTGAAGAGCTATAAGATAAGCAATAAAACACTGTACTGTAAAGTGTTTTAACAATATAAAAACTGTTCAACTGGATAATAAATAACCAATATACAGCTATGGACATTTTTACAGTTATGGATGTTTGAAAATAGCAGCAACATCAGAGATGTGCAAAATGACAGCAGCATGTTATTTAAATAGAAAACCCCATAAACCAAACCAGCTGACTTCCTCAATATTACCCTCAACCTGTTTAATTGTTTGTTTATTGGTTTGCTTGCTTATGTTTTCAGGTTCCGTCTGTGGGCTGTAGACAATACAGGACGGCGCTCCAGTCCAAGTGAGGTCACCATCAAAACTCCATGTCCAACTGTGGATGATGTCAAGGCACAGGGTAAGAAAGGGATAGACTCAAGTCAACCAACTCACTTTGATGAGTGTTTTACTCAATAAAGATCATACAATTACCTGACTTTTATGTTTAGCTAAAGTTATTAATATTTTTATTTGTATTTGTATTTTTTCATAATATCTCTTATTTTGTAAATCAAGGCCTTCCAAACTTATTCACATCTCTTTCACTTTCCAGCTGAGAACTGAATACCTTAATTATCCACCCATTCATTTTCTGTCACGCTTATCCTAAGCGGGGTTGCGAGGGGTGCTGGTGCCTATCTCCAGCTGTCTACGGGCAAGAGGCAGGGTAAACACTGGACAAGTCGCCAGTCCATCGCAGGGAAACACAGACATACAGAGACAAACAACCATTCACACACACTCACACCTAAGGACAATTTAGAGAAGCCAATTAATCTAACAGTCATGTTTTTGGACTGTGGGAGGAAGCCGGGGTACCTGGAGAGAAGCCACGCATGCTCTGGGAGAACATGCAAACTCCATGCAGAAAAACCCCAGGCTGGGAATCTAACCAAGAACCTTCTTGCTGAAAGGAGGTGCTACCCTCTGCATAACTGAGCAGCCATACATACATTACAGCCATACATTAATTATGTTCAATTAAAATTTTAAAAATACCTTATTCAATCTGAAATAGAAGTTAAATGTTGTAGTAACTCATAGGGTTTTTTTAATGTACTTTTTGTAGGTAAGACACTTTATTGTTGTTTAAAAATTCTTCTTAAGACGATGATTTTATGTGATGATTATGATGATGATGTACTATATTATACTTTTACATGAAGAATCAGCACAATATAGTACATACTTTTTAGTCTTTACATATTTAAAAATATAAATCTCATACAGCATAACATGCATTTGTATTCAGCCCCATTTGATAGTTTATTGAATCATGTTTCACCTAATATACAGCATGAGTAACACAGGGTTCTTTTAACCAGCTGTATGACACATCTAGAGCTTATATTCGTAATCATTTGTAAAATAAATAAAGCTCAGACAGTTTAGTTGGAGAGTATTTGCAAGCATCAGTGTTCAAGTCTTGTGATCTCGGGAATGGAAAAACAATTTTCATTCAATAAATTCTGAGAACTCTGCTGCTTTTAGTTGTTGCACTTACAGCTTAATGAGATGATCATAGTGCATTTATTTTTGTCGTTAAAATGCCTGTGCCTGCACCTGCTCATGTAATGCATTTTGAAATTGGGAGCATATCAGTCTTATCCTGTTAGAGGGAGGAAAAAAAACTTTCAAACGTCCATTTGATTTTCACTGTCCATTTTTCTTGTAGCAGTCGAAATTGGGTTAAGTACAGTATATAAGAAAAATCCTATGAATTCCGAATGACCACCAGAGGATGGTGATTAGCACCTGAATATCTACATATCTGCAGCACAGAAGTCAAAAATATACCGTATTTTCACGACCATAAGGCGCACCGTACTAAAAGGCGCACTCTCAGTTATGTGTCCCATTTCTGTATTTAACACACACATAAGGCGCACCGGACTATAGGGCGCGTTTTTTATATACAGGTACATGTCCTCTACTACCTTTAAATACCTCTACTGCGTATTTAAAAATACAGCGGGGGCAAAACTGAGTATGACTGTGCTTTATTCATGTATTTATTACAAAGTATTAATCAAACCTGGGTGCTGGCCGTGAGACAGACACATCGCAGATGATACAGCGCTGTGGTCACTCCTAAATTAACTTAAAATCCTGAAACCTGCCGACGGAATATGTTCGCTTTTATTACCGGTATCCTGGTGCCTGCAGCTAAAATTATTTAGATGAAAAACACCTGCCAGCCACCGCGTGAACCCGGAGGCTGCCCAGCCTAGAGGCTGCTGATGAAAGGATTTCTACTGTCGGTGCACCGCTGGTATGTGGGGGTCTGAGCGCCTCCGACAAAAATAGATAATCTGGATGAACTGACTGCAATTATTAAGTTTTCAGGTGGACTTTCTCACTTAAAAAGCCAGCCACCGCGGTGAAGAGGAGGAGACCCGGCCCAGAGGCTGCTGTTGAATTAAGTTTTCAGGTAGAAAAATAGAGCGGGAGCAAAACTGAGTATGATTGTGCTTTATTCATGTATTTATTACAAAGTATTAATCAAACCCATCAAAGTCATCATCCTCTGTTTCTGAATTAAACAGCTGCGCTAAATCAGACATGCCAGTTTCCCCTTCTTCGCTGTCAGAGTCACTTTCCGTGCAGCGCGGCTCCTCAGAAATAATGCCGGCTTTTGCAAAAGCTTGAACAACAGTGCCAGCAGACACGTTAGTCCAAGCATCTACAATCCATCCGCAAACGGTGGCGTAACTTGCCCGGCGCTGCCTTCCACTTATCCTGAAACTGTGGTCTCTGTCGGTCATCCATCGCTCCCACGCAGCTCGCAGCCTTACTTTGAACGGCCGCTTCACACCGATGTCGAGCGGTTGAAGTTCCTTTGTCAGACCCCCCGGGATAACGGCGAGCACAGCGTTCATTTGATTCACCTTTTTTTTCCACATCGGCTGTGAGATGGGCACGCAGCGATGGTGATGCGTGGAAAAAAACACCTGTTCTCCTCACTCCTCACATACACCTCCCTCAGCCACGCTTTCATCATCTCATCCATCCAGCCTTTTTCATTTGCGTTCATATGTCATCAGAGCGCTGTGTCTGTCTCGCTGTCAGCTCCCAGATCATCTTCTCTGATTGGTTGATGCGGCGCGTCCAGCAGCAAAACTTCAATTTTTCCATCTCGAGCAGCAGCAGCGCGTTGGCGGTGCGTCAGATGCTTAAACGCTCCCGACGTGCTGCACCTGCAGCTCAAAACGCGCTGCGGGACCTTTTGCTGCACCTATACGCGCGTCAACCATTGACTTTGCATGTAAACTCGCTGATTCTGCTGCACCTGCTGGGTCCGGTTCACACCGATGTCGAGCGGTTGAACAGCGAGCACAGGGTTAATTTGTTTCCCCATGTTTTTCACATCAGCTGTGAGATGGGCACGCATGGAGTTACATATTAACAGCGATGGTGATGAGTGGAAAAAAAACACCTGGTCTCCTTACATTCAGCCACTCTTTCATCATCTCCTCAATGAGGTGGTCTCAAAAGTCGCAGTTACAACACACATAGGGCGCACCGCACCATAGGGCGCACCGCACATTTTGAGGGGAAAAAAAGACGTTTAAGTGCGCCTTATAGTCGTGAAAATACGGTATGTACTAACCATGTCAACCCACTGGACTTGACCTGGTTGATGGATGTAGTAGGTTTTTCTACCCAACAAACCCAGCACAGTTTTTTTAGAATGTATTTGCAAAACTCTGAGTGATAAGTAACTCTGCAGGTCTGGAATCTGGAATTCATAGAACCTGTTAGAAATGTAACCCTTGTTTCATTTAATTCCTCCTGATCGGCAGAGGATAGGGCTTAGGCCTAGATGACATAATACCAACAAAATCACCAGGAGTCAGCACTTATCATACATCAGAGGCCTTTGGAGTAGTCTAATAACATCACAGTCATTCACCCTGTAGCAGCATTCACCCTGGAGAAGCAGGCAAATGTACAAGATAAAGCCCAAATAACCACAGCACAAATGTCACTCAACAACGCACTCCTTAGCACAGCCCAGGAGGTGTACATATCTCTGAAATGGCATTTAACCTTCAGATCTATTAACTACCTAAAGTGAGAGGCATTGTTTGGACACAGAATGGCCCTTTCTGCACCCGCAATAGTAAACAAACAAGGCATCTGTTTTGCAGATCCTAGCTGTGACTTGATGTACTGCCCAAACATTTAAACAGACACAGTGACCTGGGAATGGATATTTTCAGACCAGTTCCCTAGGTGGCAAACACAGAGGCTGGCTGTTTAACATCAAAGCCAGAAATTCTTTAATGTAAAAAAGATGAGTCGGGTGATGAAGTAACACCAGACTTGTCAAAATTCCACAACAAACTGTTCCCAGTACTGATGTCCTCCACCTGCTTTCTGGAGTAAATCACAAGCACTTTAACCAAAATCTAGTGAAAAACAGCACTTTCAACTGGCTCAAACAGCAGAAAATGAAAGCTCTCCAAAAACTACCAGAATTACCATACCAGAGAACATCAACCCACTGACCAACCATTCACAAAGATTGAGATTGTAGAACTTGACAGAGGAGACAGTAACTCTTGTAAATAGCTAAATAGTATTGGCAGATGGCAGTGTCCTGGTTAAAACTTTGATCGCCACACAACCTGATGAACAACCTTCTTCTGTTAACATAAAGTGTCCTAGTAGAGGTCGGACGCACATTAAAGACAATCTGCCCAACTGCCTGGTTACAAGAGTACCAGCGCATCCTGCCCTAGCTGACTTTCTTGTCCACTGTTGACAATGTGTTCCTTTGCTTGAGGCGAAGAGCTCAACCTCTTATATGCTATACGGTACATTAGATTATCTGAAAAACTGAATTTAGTCTGCACTATCCCAGCAACAATTCTGTTTGAAGAGTAAGTCCATATCAAGGTTCTGGCAGATGATATCTACTGGAGAAGGTTCTGATCCTCCATCACTGAGTGCATGGATATTTCCAAAAAAGTAAAAAAAAAAAAAAAACAATCAACTGGACTTTGTTCCAAGTTTGAAGACGTTTTGCCTCCCATCCAGGAAGCTTTTTCATTTCATAGATCTTGTGAGCCCTGATAGTTTGTGTGGTAGACTGTAGAAGTGTTGTCTGACCAGACAATGACATGTTTCCCTCTCAGGGCAGGAAGGAAATCCCTGAAATGTAGTTGAACTGCATGTAGCTTAAGTAGTTTTATATGACACTTATTCTGAAGACCCAGACATCACTGGCAATGATGTGGTTTCACATAGCTCACCTGTCTGAAAGAAATGCATCCATGAAAACAATTTCCACATGAGAGGGGTGGAGCCCAAAGGGATGCCTTCATTTCCCAATGCCCTAGGTGCCCCATGCACTAATCTGAAAGACGTACAAGCCTGTTTTGGTGGATCTTAGGGTTGAGGCCTAGCAATGGACATGGCAGTCAGTTTGCTCATCAGTTGGAGGAGCAGACAGTTTGATAGTCTGACTCTCTGCTGAAAACATGACAAAAAGAATCACATCGGCCACCTTCATTAGGGATGGAGAGGCACTCGTGGTTAGTGAGTTGCTGGCAATACTAATGAATACTACCTGCTGACTCAAAGAACTCTGACTTTGGTCAGAACCTCACATGGATTCCTGACCAAAGACCATAGATAGGAGGGACCTGTCAATGAGTGACTGCTCCTGAGTTGGAGTGCATATCGGTCAGCCATCCAAGCAGGGTAGGAATTCTCAGTCCATGAGCCTGTAGCAGGGCCAATGCTGCAGCCACACATTTGGTTAATGTCAGAGGGGCAAGGGAGAGGCCAAATGGGAGCACCCTAAGCTGGTACTTCCATCCCATGAAAGTAACACATAGAAACAGTCTGCAAGGAGGTACCACTGTCACACGAACACTGGTATCCTTTAAGTCAACACTTGTAAAACGTTCCCCTTGTGCAATCTTCCAATGAATGTCTACCAGGCAAAGCATGTGAAATCACAGCACCTTGACATTGTAATTTTGATAGTCGAAAACTGGATGAAATCATCAATCCTCTTTCAAATTAGTAAGTAAATTAATGACCCCCTGAACTTGCCTGAAGCATGGACTGGCCGACTCTCTCCAGAAGTTGCACAATCTCCTGCTTTAAGACTGCAGATCTTACTGGGTCAGAAACAACTTTCGTTCTTTCCCATTTAACTTTGTGTTAGCATATGTTATATGGTTTAAATTATATCGAGCTGCATCATGCATAGACCTGTGAGCTCTGCATTCCTGTTATACATGAGTAGGGATCTGAGATCTACCCAGGACTGGTGAAGCTTTTTAATGTACGGGTGTAAAGCTGAGACATTTGACTCATCTTTCTGAGTGACCTTAACAAAGGAACTTTTATTGGCAAATCATCAATCCCGGCGTATGATAAAGTTAGTTGAAAACCTTGCTTGACTAAGAATAGCCCAGGTCCAGACTCTAGCAAGGAGTGAGGGGAACCATTGCTGAGGGGCCTGGAAGTCCCCAATACTGTCCTGGTCCTCAGTGAAGTTCATCTAATCAATGCTTAACAAGGAGTCTTACGCAGCAATAGATATGGTTTATTCTTTGTGTTGACCACCATTAGTGGGGTTAGGGCCAATGTTTTGACTTTTGTAGACAATTTCTGGTTTGTGATGAGTCTGCCTTAACATTTATGGCACTTTGGTTCCTTCCTGGGGCTAACGGTCAAAGTCTACTTAGGCATTTTACCTTCCATTGGTCTAGCAGACATCTCTTCCAGTGGCTACTGATACAGTTGAGGCAGGCTATACTGTAGGACCACCTTCTGGGCTCTTCACAGCCAAGCAGCTATTACAGCTCTGCACCTACAGAGCTGATATCATAGTAGCAATACAAAGAAATAAAGTGGGAATCCCTCACAGCTGAAAAGCAATGGAAGGCGTGGTGTGAGGATTGTACCCACAGAAGAAATAGCATACAAAACAGAACAACAACAACAGAACTCAGCAGTCTATACTAATGGAAGTGCATCTGAAAGTGCTACTGAACAGTGACAATAGACCAAAAGTGGGGGACTCCAAACAAAGGAACAGTGAGGTGATGCTTTGCTGTCTATATAGTATGTCAACAAAAGGTCTCTCTAACTGGAGGGTTTGTGAGGCTACAAGCGAGCACTGTGATGGTAGACAAATGTTTATCCATCCACTAAATGTACTGTGAATGATAAATGAGTGCTGTTTGCATCAGGTATAAAAGCTCACCACTGGGCAACGCAAGGTAAGTTTATTTGTGTAGCAGAATTAAGGACAAGGACAATTCAAAGTAAGGTGTGAGAAGCGGTACATTTCACTTTATTGCACTAATGTGAAGACTGTACAGACATCGAGCAAGGTATTTTTAAGATATAAATAAATTTATTTCTATTAAATCACAGTACAATTATAGCTTTTGGAACAGTCTCCAGTCAGATTGGCTTTCACATTAACATTTTCTATTTGTACAGCACAACAGTTCTCTTCAAGCCGAGACCTTGGTTTTGAGGTGGACCTGAGTTTGCTTTTTTGGTCCGCATCAGAGTTCGATTGCGGATTCATACCTCCCTAAACAAACTGAACTTTCTGGTTAAATAAACAGTGTTGCCACAGTTACTTTGAAACAGTAATCCGACTACTGACTACTTCTTTAAAAAGTAACTTATTTAAGTTACTGATTACTTGCTTTTAAAAGTAACTAAATGAGATTACTTTTAGTTACTTTCAGCAGATCCCCGGCCCAGCCCTATAACATGAAAATGACCACCAGTTCTGCCAATACTCACTTTATTGACTCCAACATTTGCAAACATTTTCTGGAAATAGGCTTACTTGTTTTTTAAATGAAGAATAAATAAAAGACAGTCTTTCTTGACTTTACTTAAAATATCTTTTTCAAAAAACTCTTACAAATAAAAGTAGTACATAGGCTTAATATCCCCCCCTCCTTCAGGATAAATGAATGAACATGTAGGCCTATATTGAACATCACATTGAACCTGTAGTTGTCTAACATTAGAGCAGCAAAAATTGGTTTTAGGGAAATAAAACCATATTAAAAAAAATCAAAATACTCTTCACTATATTTAACTGAAATACTTATTACAAATAAAACGGTTTTGTTGACTCCCTTAAATCCAACTTAAATACTTCCTATAAAAAATAAAGTAGCTTTTCTTGGCTCAATTTGACATAAACACTTCTTTAAACAAAAACAAAATACAATAGACATTCTTGACTCCATGCATTTAACTCTGATTGAATTTATCTGTATGAATTACTGTAACACTGAAGTTATAGTTAACATTTTAATGAACCTGTAGTTATCTAACATTAGAGCAGCAAAAATTGGTTTTAGGGAAATAAAACCATATTAAAAAAAATCAAAATACTCTTCACTATATTTAACTGAAATACTTATTACAAATAAAACGGTTTTGTTGACTCCCTTAAATCCAACTTAAATACTTCCTATAAAAAATAAAGTAGCTTTTCTTGGCTCAATTTGACATAAACACTTCTTTAAACAAAAACAAAATACAATAGACATTCTTGACTCCATGCATTTAACTCTGATTGATTTTATCTGTATGAATTACTGTAACACTGAAGTTATAGTTAACATTTTAATGAACCTGTAGTTATCTAACATTAGAGCAGCAAAAATTGGTTTTAGGGAAATAAAACCATATTAAAAAAAATCAAAATACTCTTCACTATATTTAACTGAAATACTTATTACAAATAAAACGGTTTTGTTGACTCCCTTAAATCCAACTTAAATACTTCCTATAAAAAATAAAGTAGCTTTTCTTGGCTCAATTTGACATAAACACTTCTTTAAACAAAAACAAAATACAATAGACATTCTTGACTCCATGCATTTAACTCTGATTGAATTTATCTGTATGAATTACTGTAACACTGAAGTTATAGTTAACATTTTAATGAACCTGTAGTTGTCCCACATTAGAACAGCAAGGAGTTTTACAAAAAAAATCAAACCTGTATCTGTATTCATGACTTCACTTAGTTGTATTTATGCAAGGAACTGTGGGGTGGGGCAGGTGAACCACTGATTGTACCTCATTAACAGAAGCTTTTCAAACCTCTGGTCAGACAGTCTATTTCTTCTTGGCGTGAGTACCAAACCCCCCAGACTGAAGAGACGCTCCACAGGAGCACTGGATGGGGTTGGAGTGTTATACTTCATGAAGATCTTCTTGATGTTTGTAAACCGATGCAGGATCTGCAGATCATGGGATGAGCTCAGGTAGTTCATGACCTCCTTTTCTGCAGAGTAGGTCTCCTCTGGCTCTGCCTCAAAATTGAAGAAGTCCATCTCACCCTGGGTGACAGCTGTGTTGGCCACACTGGCAGAGCTCTGTATTGGAGGAGCAGTTGCGCGGCATTCTTCGGTTAGAAGCTGTTTGACTTGCTCCCTCCTATCGGCATCTCTCAGCCACCTGAGTTTGAATTTTGGGCAGCTCACAGCTGCTAGAAGGGCATCTCTGTCTTGCAGGAGATCACCAAACCGGGTCTTGACCGCCTGAAAAATAAAAATAAATTGCTATGTTTAGGATACGTGCAATAACCTGTCTGTCTGTGTTTCTGTTTCTCTTTTCATTTTTTTCTCTTTTGTGCTGTGATGTAAATATCCCATTTGTTTGTGTATGTGTATTTATTTATTTATTTATTCATTTTTTTTTTATTAAATAGCACACTGTTGAACATAATATTGGCATAAGTGAGCATTTTGACTCTCATTGTGAATGTGTATAGTGTTAAGTGGAATAGCTTAAACGTGGATCATACCTGCACTATAGCATCTGGAAGGCCTGCGGTCATGGTGGAAAGGGCATCTTTGACAGCCAGGGTCCTCTGCATCAGGACTTCCAGTGTTGGTAATAAAGTTCCATAAGGACAGTCTGCTTGGAGAATGTCCAGAGCCACAGTCAGGGGCTTTGTGGCCGTGCAGTATTCATTAAGGAATTGGTATTCTCTCTCTTTGAAGCATTTCACTCCCAGCTTTGTGCACAGAGTATTCAGCTCATTCATGGGGATTTCTGTAACCCTCTTCAAAGCATCAAAAAATGAGTTCCACCTAGTGGAGGTTGGTACCAGGAGCTTTCTTCTACTGACTTCCTCTACTGCCTCTGATGCGCTGGTGGACCTACTTGCTTTTGTCCAAAGAGCTGAGCATTTTGCTGTGCTGCTCCTGTAAACAACCTTAATGTCCGCATTAGATGTTAAATATTTTTCCACATCGTTTGTGGAAATTAGGTTGATTGTGTGGGAAGCACACCTGTGGTGTGGAGGAAGCACAATCTGCGCCTCGGCATCACTTTCATGTTCAGCTGACAAGAGTTCTGCCATAGGTAAAAACGTGACGTCATCATCGGGGTTTGGCTCTTCCTCCATCTCATCATCGCTAGACACAGCCTGGTAAACTCGAAACGCCTTAACAAAGTTCGAGCCGTTATCTGTCACTGTTGCAACCACCTTGTTCCCAATCCCATACGCCGAGTGGATGTCTTCAATTTCTTGTCCAATTACGTCATACGTGTGTCTCCCTCGCACTCTTCTGCATGCTAAAGCGGCCTTTTTACGTTCTAACGTGTCTTTACTAAGCCAGTGTAATGTCACCCCGATGTAACTTTTATTGTTAGCTGTCCAAATATCAGCTGTTGTTGACACAAAATCGACCTCATGTAGCGCAGCCTTCAGATTTTTTTCCATCGCTTCATATTGTTTGTCCAGGTAACTAGAAAAGCATGTTCTGTGAGGCAGCTCGGTATCATTACTGGTAGGGATCTTAGATATGATGGCTCGAAACGATGGTGAGTCAACAGTATTCACAGGCAGCATTTCCTCGACCACATAATGCCCAACCATCCTGTTCAACTCCGCCCCACTTACTGGTTTTACACCGAAATCCAGCTTCCTCTGCTTGCTGGGTCTGGGACCTCCTTCACCTGTGTCTTTTGCGGGTGGGACTTGCTCCGTCAGCTTCGTTGTGCTGTGCTGTTTCTCCAGATGTTTTTTTAGGTTTGATGTCGTGTTTTTGAATGTAGACAACACTCTGTCACCAGCGCAAAGTGTACAACGGACCTTAATGTTGTCATCCTTAACCGAAATAAAATCAAAATAATGCCTGTATTTCCAGCTGCTAAAGGCGGACTTCTCTCCTTCCATGTTCATTGTTCACATCACATCTGATCTTACGAGATAGAATCTTTGATCTGATTTTGGCGCCGCGGAACAGATATGACGTACCTCGTAAGAGATAGACAAAAAAAAAAGAAAAGAAAAAATTTATAGTAGACCTAAACAACCCGCGCAGTAGTAACGCATGGTGTTTTATAAAAGTAACTTTAATCTGACTACTAGTTTTGGAATTGTAGTTGCGTTAGATTACTCGTTATTGAAAAAAGTAGTCCGACTACAGTAATGCGTTACTAAGTAACGCGTTACCGGCAACACTGTAAATAAACTATGTGCAGTTAAAGTGGACTGGTGTGAATTCCCCTTTAACTGTAGCAATGAAATCAATGATGTCTGCACCTTTAGAATGGAAATAATCAACCAGTTCATCTACAAGTACAAGAGAAAGTGGAAGCAGAAGGATAAGCCTAAGTTTTAAATTGTACTGTCCATGATAACATGCTTTCTTAAAACTCTCTTTTGGTGATTAAAACAGTGAGAAATATGGTTTCAAAGTAAACAGAAAAAGATATGATATGGCAGCATCAGTTGCAGAAACAGTAGAAATATTTAGACCTTTAATGATGACCAAGTCCAAAATATGTCCTTCATTGCGTTTTGGATGTTTTAGTCAAACCAAACTTTTAAGCATGTCACACAGTTCTTTTGTATCTCTGTCTTCATGGTTATCAACATGTACATATTGGCACCCTACAGCAATTAAGTAGTTACCTTAAGCGCATATCACAGATAAAGGTTGATAGAAATCTATAAAAAAGTTTTTTAGAATTTTGGGGGCCTATATAGCAAGTGAGGGAGAGCACTGCGTCATGCTGCTGGAAAGAGTGGAGCATGGTGGACATACTGTGCATTAGGCTATAACAACAGCTAGAATTTTAGCTATTCGGACTGGGAGTTTTTTTTTTTTCGAATCTGGAGCCTTACTCATAGTTTTTTGTCGGTTTCAAACATCGACATATTTAAAAATACAAGAAGATTCTTATCCTGGCAGGGTGGGTGACAAAAGCCTGGCTGCCCTCCAGGTTTGTTACCGTATTTTCACGACTATAAGGCGCACTTAAACGTCTTTTTTTTCCCTCAAAATGTGCGGTGCGCCCTTTGGTGCGGTGCGCCCTATGTGTGTTGTAACTGCAACTTTTGAGACCACCTCATTGAGGAGATGATGGAAGAGTGACTGAATGTAAGGAGACCAGGTGTTTTTTTTCCACTCATCACCATCACTGTTAATCTGTGACTCCTTGCGTGCCCATCTCACAGCTGATGTGAAAAACATGGTGAAACAAATTAAGCTGTGCTCGCTGTTATTCAACCGCTCGACATCGGTGTGAACCGGACCCAGCAGGTGCAGCAGAAGCAGCGTGTTTACATGCAAAGTCAATGGTTGACGCGCGTATAGGCGCAGCAAAAGGTCCCGCAGCGCGTTTTGAGCTGCAGGTGCAGCGCGTCGGGAGCGTTTTGACGCGCCGCCAACGCGCTGCTCCACTTTTCAGGAAAAGTGGAAGGCAGCGCTGGGCAAGTTACGCCACCGTTTGCGGATGGATTGTAGATGCTTGGACTAACGTGTCTGCTGGCTCTGTTGTTCGAGCTTTCGCAAAAGCCGGCATCATTTCTGAGGAGCTGCGCTGCACGGAAAGTGACTCTGACAGCGAAGAAGGGTAAATTGGCATGTCTGATTTAGCGCAGCTGTTTAATTCAGAAACAGAGGATGATGACTTTGATGGGTTTGATTAATAATTTGTAATAAATACATGAATAAAGCACAATCATACTCAGTTTTGCTCCATCTCTATTTTTCTACCTGAAAACTTAATTCAACAGCAGCCTCTGGGCCGGGTCTCCTCCTCTTCACCGCGGTGGCTGGCAGGTGTTTTTTCATCTAAATAATCTAAATCTTGCAGCCATATTTGCTGTGATCAGTGGGAATAAAGTAGTTTTAATATGTTTTTAAGTGAGAAAGTCCACCTGAAAACTTAATAATTGCAGTCTTTCTGTCGGAGCCGCTCAGACCCCGACATACCAGCGGTACACCGACAGTAGAAATCCCTTCAACAGCAGCCTCTAGGCCGGGTAGCCTCCGGGTTCACCGCGGCGGCTGGCAGGTGTTTTTCCATCTAAATAATTTAAACTGCAGGCACCAGGATACCGGTAATAAAAGTGAACATATTCCGTCGGCAGGTTTCAAGATTTTAAGTTAATTTAGGAGTGATCACAGCTCTGTCATCAGAGCGATGTGTCTGTCTCACGGCCAGCTCCCAGGTTTGATTAATACTTTGTAATAAATACATGAATAAAGCACAGTCATACTCAGTTTTGCCCCCGCTGTATTTTTAAATACGCAGTAGAGGTATTTAAAGGTAGTAGAGGACATGTACCTGTATATAAAAAACGCGCCCTATGTGTGTGTTAAATACAGAAATGGCACACATAACTGAGACTGCGCCTTTTAGTACGGTGCGCCTTATGGCCGTGAAAATACGGTATATGCTAGTGGAAACCCTGCATACCTGTTAAAAGATTAAACTCTCCACTTGTTTTTGACTGGTATCAATGACATGTTCAACATCTGCTTGAATTAAAAACTCTCCACTACCATAATTAGAGCAAACAACTAAACATTTTAGTACTTTTCACTGCAAATTCTGCAAGTTGTAGTTGGTTGACACCTTTGTCTCCTCAAAGCATCTCACTTTCCTTTTTGGGGAAGTAATAAAATGAAATGCAATCCCTTCTTTAATGTTGATTGGTACACCCATATGCCTACCACAAAATGACCATGTTCTTTGTGTTTTGTCCATGTTCTTGGTGTTTTCATTGTAATTTCAACAAAAACTGCAATCGCTGTTAGTCATTTTCTATGTACGCAAGGTTTGTTTTGTACCTCCAAGGAGGAGGAGTCGCAGGGTTATTGTGTGAACTCAGCTGCACCTCCTCTATAGCTTTCTTTATGCCACTATGCTCCAAAGGCCAGATTTGTGGAGCAAACCACTAGTAGACTCTTCTAGCTGAGCTGGGCTTCTTTGCAGGATCCTCAGAGTTATGAGGATCTAAGCTTCTTTTCTGACTGTGCCCCTGGCTCAGTCAGTCAGTTTAATTGAAGAGCCATGTTTTGGTGAATCTTCAGTTGTGCTACACCTTTTAGACATTTGTTCTATAAGATGTCCAAATCCTTGAATGTACCATTATGCCATAGACCTGCTTTTAAGCACAACTTTTCCCCTAACTTTGAACGTCTTCAGAAGACTGTTTTATTTACACTGATTCTGCCTCACTGTTTTCTATGTTATGTTGGTAAATCAAATAAATGTCCACTTAAATACAAATCAAGTTTAATTTTGTAATGGGAAAGGTTTTACAGATATGAAGCTTTGCAGTAATGAGTATAAATATTTATGAAATTTGGGTTTTATACAAAATATATACCGGTTAAATGGATCATTAAATTGTTCTTAAAAATAAAAGTGGGTTTATTTTTTCTTAGCTAGATTCCCCCCCCCCCCCCTTTTTTTGAAGGAAAGACCTAGCTTTTCTATGTAGAGATATTTTTCAGTGTCTCACTAAGCAGATGTCAGATGAGTTCATAGTGTGAGTCATAAAGTCACAGGCAGATTGTTTTCCTCTCTGGAACGGGACTGTTTATGGTCACTGTATTCCGTGAGGATATTGACTATGAAAAAAGATACCATCCCATCTCAAAAATTAAAGAGGTGGAATCCTTGCCTTCACTCTGCAGAAAAAAAGCAGCCTCATAGCAAAGATGTTTTTGTGGATTCGGGTCCTGATTTTAATCAGCTATTACAAAAATGCACTCTTCATTGTAGTGTGATCCTACTGGGCTTACGCTGTTAATTTCAATGCCTGGAGAAGCATAAATGGTGTGAAACGCAATACTTCCAGTGTACTCGCTGACTTTATTGCCATCCAGAAGAAGGGATAAGTTGCTAACCCGACGGGCAATGAAAAGCTCAAAAATGTGTCTGAGTTGCAAAATACATTTTCACCTTCAACTTCAGCGTTGATTTATTCTTTTTAAAATAGGATACTTAGTAGAAATGCTGTATTAAAACAGCCGTCAGTGTGTTTAGAGATGTTAAAGTTGGCCTAGAGTATAAAAAGGAAAGAGCTTCACAGCACCACTAATGAAATAGAAATATAAAATCTAAGCTGTGTTTTAAAAACAGACATAATTGTGGGTGTTTACACAATGATCTCTACTATCGGGAGCACGAAATAGAATATACCAATTTTTTTCTGCAAGACCTCCAAGTTTAAGGTGACAGTAATAAAATTTTGGATAAAGCGTTTGTCATAAACAAATTGAATAGTTTTTCTTTTTAAGTCTGACAAAAGCTAATATCAAAAGTAGGTTATCCATGTGGTGTTTCCAGTCAAAGCGCAAAAAACGGTGATAAATTGCAATCACCACATTCAAGTTTTAGGGTTTTAGGGCACGATCTTCAAAAGCTTTGCATCCAATAAAAGGTGCAAACTGGTTTTCACACACAGAGCAAATGCTAAAAAAGGTCCAAAGTGATTTGTGTATTCAATTCAGCAGACAGTGTGATTTTTTTGTGTGTGTGCTTAAGCAACTTATATTGTAATGACCAAACCATGCACCTTTATGGGTGGAGCATATACAAATGTAAGTATTCATCATGTTTAAAGACATTTTTCAAACCCAAAACTCAACTGTTGCCTGGGTTTTACACCTCTAAAAACCAAGGGCAAACTTATATGTAAACATTTCTGCAGACTCAGAGGGGCACTGCATGTACCTCACCATATACTGTAATTTTTAGGCCTATTTTCTAGTCCTCCAACATTAGGTTAGGGTATTAGGAATCAGTCCTGAGAAGAAAGGACTAGTAGATAAAATAATTGAGGGGGATATTCTAAAACAGCACCCCCTTGAGGCACCATATATGATGGTTTATAAAATATTGTTTGACGAGGTAAATCCATCTGTTTAGAGCATAACCTGCTGTGAATCTGACTGTGGCTCCTTCTCTACTGGGGATAAATGGGATGGGGGTGTTGGTCAGCCAGCAGAGTGGGAATACTTTCTCCTTGTTATGAAATTTTATTTCTTATATTTAACTTTACCTTTAGTTATTTTTCATGATTTTTCACTGAATAGTACTTAGTATTGTCACTGCTATTATCTTTTAAACAATTAATCTTTTACTACCTCCAACTTCATTGCATGAAAACCTCCCCTTTGTCTCCTGATCTCCCTCAGACTGCCAGTAGGACTTGAAATCTGCTCATTTTAATAAGGCATAACCAATTGAGTTTACACCTCTTAAATCTGCGTAAGCGATCTGTGTATATCACCCGCACCATGCCCACTCATGCAATTTTACATGCCTTATTTGATATCTTTAAACACAGTTTCAAGAAAACAAAGATTCTTAGGAGCAGCACAGACTAAATAGATTAATGAAAACACATTTGAATATCTGACAATACAACCCTCTTAATAAAGGTCTTGCAGTTGTTTTTGCAACTAAAGAGATCATTATGCTGGTGAGGATTCGCAGCCATCCAGGCCATAGTTGTTCCAATAAAGGTAAAAAAAAATATGAACAAATTCCAATAGAACTTTTTTAGAATAAAGAGATCATTTTTAGATGTGACATTTTAGATGCACATATTTCAACAGACCTTTGTCGCAGATTTTGCTCGCCAAATGGAACAGGTTCCATCTCTCCCCAGGTTTTCTTAAAGACAGCTTTTAACTCTTTTATTTTTTTAATGTAGTAAGACTATTACTAAGGCAATTTAGGTGACAAGGAAAGAAAACTACTTGGTTGGGGGCAAACTCGAAATGCCAAAGACTGTCAACCTATAGAACGCTATATGGAAATAGGTCTACTGAGCTGTTTCATCACTGCAGTAAAAAACCTGTTTAAATTGTTTTATAATTTTATAACAGCCCAGATTCTTACCTGAATAAATGCAGAATGTTTATATGCAAACTGAGTTTTAAATGCAATATTTTATAGTGCAACTTCAACGTGTGACTCTGCTTTGAATTCTCTAGTATTGGAAAGTTAATGTTTCTCAAGTAGGTATAATAAACAAAGAATTTAACCAAAAGAAATGAGTTTGGAAATTCTAACATACCTAAAAAAGCAAAGCTATGCTCTGACTTGACATTAGAAAGTTTTGTCTTAAAGGTTTTAGTTTGTTCTCATACAGTTCTAATCTAGTTATAATCTGTATATTTTTAAAGTGTCAACAATGGGTGGTGAGGTTGCTTGAGGACCCAGATGCAGAGACAAGTGAAGCAGAGATGAGTTCTGAGAGGTTTAATTGCAGACCAAATAGCAGCAGAGGCAGAAATCCTGAAATCCAACTTAAAAAATAAAACAAACCAAAATCATGGAGACATCAGGGGAAAAACGAGTCTGAGGAGCCGGGGAGAGACGAGCAGAGTAGACAATACAGCAGCAACAAGAAGGAACCAGCACTGAGTGACTGCAGAGGTGAAGTATTTAAGGAGAACCAAACAAAAGGATGGACTAACGAGCTGAATGGGGAGCAGGTGTGGGTGGAACTGGCAAGAGGGAATCCAAGGGGAAAGAAAACAATCACAAGGGGGCAACAGAGAGTAACTAAAGAATGTTTGAAGATCATGGAAAATAAAAACAAAACAACTGTTAACAGAAAACTCAGAGTCACAAAAAATAAGAACCATAACATAAAGACGTACAGCTACTGTAGACAAGTTGCTGCTACAGTACCTCTGAAAATGTTTCAGTTCTTAGCAAATGATGAAGTGTTAGGTTAACTTTAGCAGGTTTAATATCAGTTTTAACTAAACATATATACAGACTAAATACACATAACATTTTCCCATGCTTTAAGGAAATATAAATAGGTATTTTACATTTACAAATCTTCTAATATCCTCTTTAAATGAATAATTAGACATTATTTTAATTAGGAACAGAAAATTGAATAGAGTTCATTTGCAGCTCTATTTCGTACCCCTTCTTCTTTTTCACAATGAAATGCAAAATTGTTTGAATCATGTCCATGCACATTTATGTGCTCTGTAAAGAGGTGTGTGTTGATTGGTCACAGGAAGCGCAGACCTGCAATGATGTCTGTCCTTGTGTTGTACATATATTGATATGCTCTAAAAACTAGAGTCGAGCTACCTATATGTGAGCCGAAAGTAAATATCAGGGAAGAGGTGTTTGAGTATCATTCAGTAACGTTCTTTTTATTTCATGCATCTACACACATGACCTTAACACAGCTGTTTTGTAATTGCGATGATGTGAAGATTAAGTGATTTTAGCCGGTTGATGAGAGACAGGTGCAGTAAGAGAAAGGAGGGCTCCGGTTAGCACCCTTCCACAAATGATCTGGATCCAGGAGGAGGACAGAAGTCTCTCTATGTATAGAGCGCGCCATTGTAGAGGTTTTTTTTTATTTTATTTTTTTGAGCAAAGAGCCCACACAGACGCACGCACACACACACACACACAAAAACTCATTTTACAATGTGGCATCCCTGGTAGGTTTTAACTGAGGCCCAAACCTTACATGTTTTAAAATACAAAGGCAGAAAAAGTCCAAGATCAAATGTGAAAAAAAGGCAAACATTTTTTATGCCTATAGATATAAGATGCAAGTAGTGCTTGTAATGCAATATGAATGTTGGCTGAAGAGGGAGCTCAAGCTATGGAAGCAAGTCATTAGTAAGTACTGCCAACTCATGATTGGCAACAATGTTTATGTCAAGTGGTTGCATCCTGTGCAAAAGATTCAAAAAGAACTATGCAAACACTATCAAGATAAGCACTCGACTTATATTTTTCTCATTGATGATCAATTTATATTTTTTTAGGTAAAGTACGCAGGGTTTGGCATTGAGAATCAATAAACCCTCAGAACTGGTTCAAACCGTTCAAATCACCCAGAATCGCACAAATTTCTCTCCTTTTTGATTCCTTGTTTTGATCCTCTGTCACCCAACCAGAAATAGAAGCTGCCTAATATAAGCGAAGACGAATTTGCAGCAGTGTGTGTGCAACCATAAGTTTGTGCCGCAACAATTAAGTATGACGTAACGTAACATTCGGTTACCGGAAACACTGGCGGTAGGATTATATTATGCAAAGGACCAGCATAAAACATAAACACCATCTTTAACCCATTGCACTGTTGATGTAGGCTCCCTAAATAAATCTGTTCCTCCTCTAAAAAACGCAGCCTCTACAGGAACTGTCTTCCTCTTCCTCTGTCATAACACATACCCACCTTGTTTCCCACCTGTTCTGAATTGAATAAAAAGCACTTTAATGTAGAGCTTTATCTTGTTTATTTTAGTTAATGTTCAATATTTCTTAAGATAAAACTCCTTTACCGAAGAATAGAATTTGGAATTCCACGTCAAGTTGAGGCGCAGTAAATAACACTGAGGATATAAATTCTGTCTGGATGCCTTCCTGCTGCACTGCTTTTTGTTTTCAAGCTCACATACACAGCCTAGAGGCGCACCACGGTCAGAATCAGGTTAATATAAATAATGAACTTGTCCTATAAAGCATAAGTATCTGAAGCATCAAAAACTGGATATATTTAAATGTATGTTAATGAGGTTTTAAACAAAAACTCAATGAAATTTTCTTTAACTCTGTGAAAGGGAAATTCATATTATATAAGAGTTCATAAGTTTGATATTAATATACTGGGTAAAAATAACTATGTGATAATTTATAGTAACATTTACACTTAGTTAGATGTTCAAGGAATTGAATTTCATTGAGAATTTCTAATCCTTACATCCAGATAGAACTTGGTTAGCCAGCTAATCTAAAACATGTAAACTTTATTGATTTGTGTTTGTAAAATAACCAGAATCAAGAATCAATAGGAACCAGAATCTAAATGAGGAACTGAAATCAGAACTGAATTCATTCAAATTCAAACATTGCCCAATCCTAATAGTATGTCCCTCAGCTTCTTTAAATCCTTGAAATCACAGTAAAGGATAAAAAGTAGATGAGATTATTAGCAAACACCAGGGTGCAGTTCATCTAAATAATCATAATGGTTTAAAATGTATACCTTTTAAAAGTTTTGTGTGGTTAATTGTTTTTATAAGGACCATGCTCATGAATAAGCATAAGTCAGTCTATAAGGCAAACTTGCCAGATTTAGACATAAAGCTTCATTTTCATTTGCAGTCTGCGTTATGCTTATGTTATAAAGCAGGATTAAAAAAAATTTAATCATATAATTTGTTAAAATAAGATTTAAACATGTGTATAAGTGAACTGAGTTTAAGACTTCATGTAAAAAACATCATATATTCAGGTGTCAACACATCAGGAGTTTTGTTTTTTGTTTTTTTCTCAGGAATTCAGATACACACAGAAAACAAACGAAAACATGTCTTAATCAAACACATGTAATGCTGATGATAACTTATCTCACAGTTTGTGTTGACTCCGGATTTCATGTTTCGCTTCAGAAATTGCAGATAAGATCTACAACCTGTTCAATGGCTACACAAGTGGGAAAGAACAGCAGACTGCCTACAACACTCTTATGGACCTGGGTGCTCCAACACTGCATCGTGTTCTTTACCATTACAACCACCGCTATGAGAGCTTTGGTGAATTCACCTGGAGATGTGAGGACGAGCTTGGGCCAAGGTACAGTTCCTGCTTTATCCTTTCTTCGAAAGTTCAGCCACAGCTTCAGCTTAATTTATGAGAGCAACAAACAAAGTGGTGTAGATCTGTGTTAAGTCAAAGTTTTACTGTATATCCAAAGGATAAACCATCTTAACAATGCAGAGAATATGTTGATTGTCATCCCTTTTTAAAATTAGTGTGAAAAAAATCGTTAACCATTGCAACTGACTCGAGTGCAAATAATGTCTCCTGTAAAACTGATCTGTAAAACTTGCTAAGGAGATTAAGGAAATCTGGCAAATTAAAAAGGGTTAATTTGGTTTCAGTGCTGCAAATTCTTGAACAATTAGCCATATAATTCTAGAATTCAAGAATTTTTAAATGCTGTATAAGAAGACTCACATAGGTCTGGTAAATTAATAAAGTAAATAAATTAAAATCATTGCTGAATTTTTCTCGGTCATACTGTTTTCCTGCTACGTCAAAACTGTCTGTTACTTTATGTTGGTCTGTGAAAGAAGGTGTCAACAAATTTAACAGGATAAATGGTAAATGGCATGTACTTATATAGCGCCTTTTTTCAAGTCAGGAGACTTGACCAAGTGAAGTGTCTTGGCCAAGGACACAACAACACTTAAAGTCAGAGCCGGGGCTTGAACCTTCAATCCTTCGATTTCAGGGCAAACTCCTACATCCAACGCCACCGTCGCCCCAACCTAAGGATAAACCAATACCACCAACAGCAAAAGCTATGTGGAGTTATGTATTAGTCATAGTGTCTATACATTCAACAAGAATTTTAAGCAGAGAAATAATGCCAGATATCACTCTGCGTGAGAGTTGATGTGCAAATCAAACAAAAATCTCTCTTTTTAAATCAGGAAACAGACCCATATCAAAATAAGGTAATCCTATCTTAATTAAAGCATTTCCTCCCCATTTTTCAAAGCAACTGTAATTCTTTCCAGCAACATTATAAACATACCCCACCGATGGTCAGCCCTCCATGACATCAGCCCATTCAAATCCTCGCTGTGTGTGACTCTTGTTTTTAATCTCAACATTGTGCAGATGTTCAATCTCTGACTGCTGTCTGTGTAACTTGACATTTAAGGAAGTTCTTTTGAACTGGCAGGAAACTGATTATGTGACATCACTGTTTTGTTGTGAAAATATCCAGCCAGACCAAGCTTTGGACCCCCTCTGTTACCAAGAACCAGTAACGCAAACGTGAAAGTATAGCTTTATGTTTTCTAAACCTGGTCACATGTTGGATATAAAATGCACTAATAAACAGTAGTATGTGGCGTATGCTTTCACTTTGGCAGGTGAACCTGATTAGTGAAGGCTCCCCTAACTCTTTGTTTCTCTCTGCTTCTGTGGGTTCCCTCACTCTGAATGAAAGCTTGTTTTTGTAATTGGAACCATGTTTGAAAAGGTTGATGTAACAGAGGGAGTTTCTTCAGAAGTGTTCCATTATAATGCACTTACATTAACAACCCTGCAATTTAGTTAAAGGGGAGCAGTGATTAATGTTAAAACAAGCGCCCAGAGCTGGAAAAGCAGCTGAGAAGTGCATTCAAGGTAAGGCCTGACAACAGGGGAAGGAAGCATACATTTGTTGCTGCTTAGCCGAGTGATCAAATGAGCCTCAGATTTTCCTTCTTTGGTGGGAATAAAGAGTTAATGCTACACATGAATGTTTTAACAAGACAGCAGGCCAGATGAGAGGTTAATGGCCTCCCAGTTTCACAGTGTACAAGCACCCCACCGTGTCAGTCACTTAATGAGTCTGAAATTGTTTTAATGCCGTAAAAAACAAATGCAGCAGATCAATGCTTGGACTCAAGTCAGGACTGACACACTGCCAAAAGAATATTTAGCAACTATATCATGCAATATACTAGGCTTAAAAGTATCATCTAATCATGTTAACCAATTTCTTAAAAAACAAAAACAAAGAAGGCTTAAACTTTAAAAGCCTCTACATAAAATACGTTTTCAATCTTTATTTAGGTTAGAAATGTCTCGCCTATTTGACAGGAACGGATTCCTATGGTTTGATAACCTTATGTTAAAATACTAGCCACCAGTCCTAATAATGATATGCAGTACCTTGCAAAAGTATTTGGCCCCCTTGAACACTTCAATCTTTTGCCACATTTCAGGCTTCAAAAATAAAGATAGAATTTTTATTTTATTTTTTTGGGGGTGGGGGAGAATCAACCAATTTATTGAATAATTAAATGTTTTTTTAACAAATAAAATACTGAAAAGTGGGCAAAAGGTGTAAGCCCCTTTACATTCTCTCCAGAAGTTCCATTAGATCTGAAAGATCTAATGGTGTCCTAGTCATGGCTTTGGATCTGTTTAAGTGTTCTTTTTTAGTTTTCTTTTCCATTTCTTTTGTTATTCTAGTTGTTTTTTGCTATTTTTTTTAGTTCTTATGTATCTCTTGTTTACCTTTTCTTTCCCCCTTTTGTCAGTCTCCTTCCCCTAGCTCCCTTCTAGATGCTTCTACCCACACCTGTTTCTTGTCGGCTCATTAGCCCAGTCTTTGTTCTAACTCTCATTTTACACTCTCCCAGTGCAGTTTCTCAGTGCTGGTTCCTCATTGTTTCTTGATCCTCATGTTTGTTTTCCCTGATATCTTCTAGTTTTTGGTTTTCTGTGTTCTGTTATTGTTTGGATCTTTGCCTCAGTTGCCACCATTTTGAATGATTAATTCAGCAAGAAACAACTTTAGCTTAGATCTCTGAATTTGGGTCCTTCGAAACTTCCAGTTAACCTGAGAGACCTACATGACTTATGATGATAAATAGAATCCACCTGTGTGTAATTAAGTCTCTGTATAAATGCACCTACTGTTATACTGTTATTGAGAAGTTTAAAGCTGGATCTGGATACAAATAGATTAACCAAGCTTTAAGCGTCACTAGGAGAATTGTGCAAGCCAACACTTTCTCTGGAGTTCCATCAACATACTTTGAAACTATAGAAACTGTATGATTAAAAATATTCATAGATTCTACATTATAACACCTTGTTATACCTTAACTTATCCATCATCTGAATAAAGTTTATGGACCTAATCTTTAGAAAGGTGGTGTGTATTAATAGAGGTGCAATCCTGTTTTTGCATGCAACGTGGAAGATCTTCACAGGAGGTGCATTTGTGTTTGAAATTCAGCAGACAGATGTGTACTTTTTAGTGTGAGAACTCTGCACAAAGCTGATGAAACTGTTTTTGTTTTTTTTATGTCTCAGTAAATTGTGTCAAGGTGCTGTTAAGAGGAGCTGTAGAGATAACCCCAGATGTTTAGAGCATAATCTGCTCTAAAGTCAATCAACAGACACAAAAAATGTTATATTTAATTTTACTTTTTCTTATATATATGTTTGGGGTTTTTTTATACCGTTTTTAGATAGACTACCTGTTTCAGGTAAATATTATCTATTATTTTCATCAAATTTTCTTTAAATTTAAGTTATAACATCCTTCGTCTCCATGGCTTTGATACTGAATACACATCTTTCTTTTATGTCAACTCTCAAACTGCCTGTAGGACACACAATCTGCTCATGCTAATAGGCAAAACCTAATCAATTTAACATTTGAGCAGCAATTTTTGTAGATTACACAAAGCACCAGGGGTTTGTTTCATGGAGCAGGTCTACCAAAAAATTTAAAGTTGTCTAAACTTGAAAACAGGGAAACTCTGACATTTCCGGTTCACAAAGATAGTTTATTCACCCTCTGTTTCAGTCACGGTAATAACTTTCACCCCAGAGCTAGCCTGGTTGGTAGCAGGTTTTTTAAGGTAAACTCGGACTGTCTCCGCTCTCATTGCAACCAATCACGTTGTTTTATTTCCTGATTTAGTCTGATTTTTGCCATAGTTTTTTGCATGAAAAAAATTTTCATTCCCTAGGTCCGTTACACACATCAGGTTTTAAAAAACAAACATTGCATGTCCATTTGATGAGGATCTTATAAAAGAATGAGTTGCACTTTTTCACAGAGAATTAAATATTTTTAGGGAGAGGACTCTACAAGTCAGTTGACAGGGCATGAGATTACTTCCAATCTTACTTCAAATGTCATGCCCTGAGTGGAGCACCGTCAAACCCCTGTACTTTATGCACATAATCATATTTGAAGCATTTTGAGATCCGGCCCTATAATTTTGTTTTTTTATCTCTCAGAATCCATAGTTCACCCTACGAGCTTCATTATTTTCCTTTGAAATTTCCAATCTCATACAATCTATTTGTTTGTTTATGCATTTAGCAGATTTTATCCAAGGCGCCTTACAAAGCAGACATCAGTGTGAAGGGTCTTGCCTAAGGACTCACACTGGCAGCTCATTCCCCCCAGCGGGTGACTTGAGCATATAGATGAGCTGTTACTAATGCTAACTTAGTGTTGGGTCAATGAAGCTGTGTCAAGATCTTTTAAATAAAGTCCCAAATTGAGCAGCTGTTCTATAGCATCCCTTAGACATAACCTATATAGAAACAGAAATTCATTTTGATCTAATTTTAAAGATAATTTTTGCCTGAAGTTCTAGAAAATCTGTGTATTACTTTTAGTTTTGTAAAGTTTCTGTGAGGAAAAGCATTTTTTGTCATGATAAACTGTACAGTTGATCTCTTATTTCTTGAAGTATTATCAAGGAATTTAGGATATTATTGTTAAAACTTCTTTACAGCTGTAGAGAGGCCCCCTGATGAAAATTGTTGTTATTATCCTTAACAATTATTATCTAAAAAATCATTTGGCACACTATAATCTCCTTAATAATGAGTTATATCTGAAAAAGAAGAGAAGACTAAAGGAGAAGAGTAAAGTTTAAGAGTTTTCCCTTATAGACCCAAGGTGAGAAAGAGATTAGTAAGAGAGCTGATAGAGCAAACACAGAATAGTTTGCCAAAGAAAAAGAAAAAAATGCCCCACTGTTTGACTGTAGAGTTCTAAGGGAGGAGATTGATGACATAATAAAAAAATCCTTTCAGCATCACAGGTTTGCAAATAAAAACCTAACCATGCATGATGAATTTTAAACAAGTTCCACAGGCATAGTGAAAACGGAACTTCCTGGCATCAAAAATCTATCTTTTTACTCTGTTTCTGTCAAGGATTCTAAATGATGACTGATGCTTTAGGTTTGTTTTTAGTTGAGCCAGCTGTAAGTCAAACAATGCACCAGCAATCACTGAAAAAAAAAAAAAACTATCTGTAAAGTAGTGAAGTAAAAAGAAAAGAAAAAAAAGCAAAAGTGTAGAAATAGATGGTAAAAGAACGTTTGCAAATTGATTAATCGATCGATTATTTTTTCATTAAATTGATTAATACTCGGACAGCAAAAAGTTCCTTCAGGATGAATTTTTTACTAAATGAAACCAGAGGAAACAAAAATGTTTCCACTTGAGGAGTTCTGGATAGTGCATATTGATAGAAAAAAATGTTTATTTATCTTAAATGCTCAATGTTTATATATATACTTTTTTTTACAATTTTGATAGAGTTACTGCTCTAAGTGGGTTACTCTGTCAGCTAAGGGCATGTTTTACAGACTCTATACTCCTTTTAACTATTAACTGATTACACTGCATGAAAAGTGGGATTTTCGTCAATATGCGGCACTGTAGATTGTCGTGGAACTTCAGGTTAGCGGCAGTTTACGACAATTTGCAGGCTTCGCCGTAAACTCCCGTAAATTGTCAGAAATTGACGTGGACTTTGTTAGGCAGTGTTCCCCCCATGCCTCCCCCCCATGGAATTCTAGGGGAGGCTTTAACATGTAAATGAACATTGACAGTGACATTTTTCTAAAAGGTAAGAAAATCTCTGATACAAAGAGATCAGGCTCAGTATAGACTCTTACATTTTAGCTTGAATTGATTTATTTAATTAAAGTATAGAGACCAAAACAGATCTTTAGCTGACAGAGCAATACATTTAGAGCAGTAATTATTTTAAAAAAAAATAATTGCATTTAAGATAAAAAATAAAATGTTGTCCGTCAATATGCTCAATTCACAATAACTTAAGTGGAAAAGTTTCAAGAAATGAGTCTGAGATGATTCACTTTATAATATGGCGCATTATCCTGTTGGAAGTAGCCATCAGAAGATTGGTACACTGTGGTCATAAGGTCCGGCCAGGTCAAGATCCGCAATTGCAATCGCACCAAACAGGAAAAAGAACATCGACAAATTACGGTTCGTCAAATTAAAATATAGCAGCAACAGATCGGTGACTAGAAATTATAGCACAATTGTTATATATAAAAAAAAAAAAACTAACACCGTTTATTTAAATGATTGGATCCAAACTATTGGTTATTCACCAACGAGGAAGCAGATTTCTCATCTCCATCAAAATATTTATTTTATACCGAGGGACTTAAACTTTAATCAAATCCATTCAAAAGAAACTTCTTATTACAGGAATGAAAAGAGATGTTTGGGAGAAGAGAACAAGTTCATTCAAAAAAAGCAGTTTTGAATTATCCTTATCCCCGTTACAAAAATCTACAAAAATATAAATATATATTTGGGCAGAAACTGAACATGTGCTGGATGATGGTGGGATTTTTTTAATATGTCATATTAAATTAAGCGCTCACAGGGTTCATACAGGAATGAGTGACTCTAATTTAATGCTATTTGAAATTATTTTAATGCCATCAACAAGAACCATGTACACAAGTTATTAGTGTACATGAAATATGAAGGAGCTGTAAGCAGAGTTCCATGACTCCTGTATGTATGTAAACACACACACACACACATATATACGTATATATATATCCTCTAGCTTTTTCTCCGCCTGGAGCGATATAATATATCTGACGAAACTGTTTTTATAAGCATTTTTTATTAAAAAATTATAAATACTTCGATAAACATATTTAAATAATTTTAGTGCCAATTAAGGCCTTGATTTAAAAAAAATGAATGATTTTTAAATTATTTTTATTGATCCGCGGAAACCCTGGTTCATCTCGCGCATGCTCCCTACGATCTCCAAGAAACTCAGAGCGGCGCGGTGTGCAGCCATAGTGGAGGATGTATGCTTTGCTTTGTGCAGGCGGTCTGGAGCGTCTGGATTTCGGGGTAAAACTCCTCTTGGACGCGATGGCGACTCTGCATCGTACAAGACGAACTCAAAGAAGAGATGCTAGTGGTAAATATATGTTCGATTACTGCCTGCTAGGCTAAAAGCAGCCTAGCCTAAGCTACGGCTAATAGCAGCCTAGCCTAAAGCTACCGCTAATAGTAGCTTTGCAAGAACAAGCTTTATTAAAGTGTATTTTTTGTGATTCACAGGAAGCAGTACGCCGTCTTCACAACTCGAAGACTAATTGCAGGCGCTATGAACCGGAGCAAGGGTAAGATTTAAAGAATATGCTTTCATTCTGCGGTAAAAGGAAATGGATACGGATGGATACCGATCATAGCATAGCATCATTTTGTTTTCACAGACTACTGTCGCCTCACAATGAGGCGGTGACCTCCTATTTGCTCGGAGCCATATCAGCAAGTCCAGATTTGCACGATGTTGATAAAGACGACATTGTGTGTAAGTGACTTGTTTTAATGTTTTCTCCTTCCTTGTTACTGTGACTTGCGTTTGATTTTTTATTCATACCACTCTCATTTAATTGTTTTCCAGCTGCCTGTAAGACGTATTTTCAGACGGTACGCAGGAGCTTCAGATATACGCAGCCAGCCAACACGCTGCGTGCGGAGGCAATCTGCTCGGAGTCGGGCCAGAAGAAAGAGGGTAAGACTTTATTTGGTGACTATTTTTCAGGTGCATTAATAGATGTGTTGTGTCCATACGCAGTGCGCTGATTCATTGTTTTTTTTTTTCAGCTGCTGAAAGCGAGGCAGAGTGTGATAGCAGATGAGGAAGTGGAACTCTGGTGTCTCTGGATGGATTGTACGGTCGCCGCCATTTCGTAGGCCGGATCTCACTGAACTATGTGTTAAGCTGCAGCCCCGGTTAGAAGCGATGCCGAAGTACAGGGCCGCGCACAGTAGGCGTCTGCACATCGGACCTGCCTCGGAGGGAATGCTGCCAGTTACCTCCAACCCCGAGGAAGCAAACGGACCGTTCACGGAGTTGTAATTTTTAGAAACGCATGTGTTTGGATACGCGTTGTATATAGTTGTGTGTGTGTGTGTGTGTGTTTCAATAAAGCTCTTTCTTTGCATAAACAGCTTCCTGGCAAATGTTCATTTCCTGTATAAATTCATTCATGTCCTTGATGGTAGCATAATAATTGTGTAGTAGTGTAGGATAACATAAATACACACCATATGAATGAATAAATATATATATATATATATGAATAAATATATATATATATCTAGATTTATATGTAAATATATATATATGCCAACCAATCACGAGCGACTTTACTTGTTTAAAAAGAAGTGGTTCCGTCCAATACTCAGTAAGAAAATTAAAGCCTGGCGTGGCCACGTGTGGTTTTGCTGCCAATCACGAGCGATTTCATTTGTTTGAGAATAGTGGTTTCAGCCAATACTGAGAAGGTTATTCAAGCCAGACCTGGCCAGCCGCGCGGGTTTGCTGCATTCATATGCTAATTAGGGCCATTAGTACAGCTGATCGCTCTCCACATACGTCAGAGTCCGTTTCCGACAATTTGTGGCACGACAAACGCGGACAAGCACGGGTTGCAAATTGTCGGAAACTGACGAAAATCTGGCAGATCTGCGGGAGTTTACGGGGGTTTACGGGGACGAAAATCTCACTTTTCATGCAGTGTTAGTTGAAATTAATTATTATTAGCTTAAATTATTTCAATAAGTGATTTATAATGATTAATCAGATTAATAGTTTCAGCCCTAAATTTACTTTTTGAGAGCTCTGTAATTGCCATTCTAATTGACCTCAGAATCCATCATAAAGAACTGACCTAAGAAGATACTGAAAGTTGCTTTAATTAAATCTTTCATAAAATCATGGGAAAGACCACAAGTATCTGATGATGAACTGCAGAAAACAGAGCTAGGAGAGATAAAGGCTCAGAGCATCTTAAGGAAAGGCTGACGTTTCAACTTTACGTGCAGCTAGCAATCAGATTATTATTTGGTGATAGTTTTGGCAGCCTAGTTGCTATGCACATGAATTTCCAACTTTGCCCTAGCTGGAAAGAATCAGCCAAAACAAACAATTCACAATGCATATGAATAGAGGAATGTAGATACAGTGCATTCAGATACATACAGTGGATGGTTAAAGTATCTTATGTACAGTAAAATGGTGGCAAGTAAAGCGCGGTTTCTGGTTTGTTAAATAGATGAATATTATAAGCTATTGCAGTGTCATTACACCAGGTTATAGGGCAGTGGCATTGTAAAGTCTGATGGCAGCAGGGATGAATGACCTGGGGTAGCGCTCCTTTTTACACACAGGGTGCATAAGTCTGTTACAAAAGGAGCTGCTCAGCTCCTCTACAATCTGGTGCAGTGTGCTGAGAGGTTTTTGTCCATGATGGATGTAAGCTTGGACAGCAGCATCCTCTCTGCCACTTCCTCCTTCGAGTCCAGCCCAGGATACAAGTGGCTTTTCCTACCAGCTTGTTCAGCCTCTTTCTGTCCCTCTCTGCGCTGCCAGGGGCCCAGCAGACAACAGCGTAGAGGAGGGTTGAGACCACTGTAGAGTCATAGAAGGTTTTTAGCAGGGGCCTGCTCACTCCAGAGGACCTCAGCCTCCTCAGGAGGCCAATATTAATGTGGCATGGCGTGCACTGGCATGCTGATGAAGTAGGACTGCTAAGAGCAGAAAAGCGCACACTTCTCCAGATTGTGCAGTTTTACTAAAAGACATTCACAGATTTTCAAATGTAAAATACATTTTGCAATGTTTGAAAGAAGTCGTTGAATGCTTTCATGCAGTAAGGAAAATGACAAAAAAGGAAAAGAAATAGTGCAAGCAGCTGTAGAATTTATAATTCTGCAAACAGTTGCAATACTAGCCATAAAGTGAGCTCAAAGCTTTAGCACAACAGTCTCATTAGTTCACAACAATTAGTGAAAAACAGACTCTTGATTCTTGTGTTATTTCTTTGAGCGTAAATGCAAAGATGGTTTTTGAGGCCCCAAAAATAATTGCTTAATGCTCCTTTCTCTAGAGAATCAAACCACTCCATTTGATTCTTTAGAGTATGGAGCATTAAGCATAAAAACTACAAATATATCCATAATGTGGTCGATGTTTCTTACTCACCTCGCATAGCCTAGGAGGGGTATCAAACTCTTATGAGGAATATGACCAAATACATACACAAACAGTTTCATTATCCAATTTCCCCAGTGTGCTGCCACCAACAGCGTTAACAAGAAAAACAGATTATGTAGTACTGTAGCAAGTCAAAGTATAGGTTACATGGATTTATCAAAGGCTATGGCTGAATGTCAACTGCCATAAACTGAGCATTATTAAAACAGAATAGATAAATGTTTGTGCAAATGTAGCCTTTTTTAATGTTGTTATATTCTAACTGCTAAAAAACATATCGAATCTCACTGACAAGGCTGTTTGGCATTTTGAGCAGGACATTTATGTAGCCTTTTTTAGGGCAAACATTGCACGATGTTTTTAACCCAAACCATATCCTCTCTGAATATGAAAACATCTCCAGCCGAAGGCCACGGCTTGTCATCGCCGAGGGAGTACCTATAATTTTATTCACGCTGCTTGGCTGTTGACTTAGAAATACAAGATGTTTTGTGTGGGTTGAGAGAAAATCCTCAACCCTTGCTGTTTCAGCTTGGACCGTGTCCTTGGTTAGACTCGCTGACCTTGATGAGTTGAAAAAATATGAGATATTTTATTTCTTATTTCGTTCTGTTTTCTGTTGACAATCTCTTTAATCAGAGAAAGTTATGCATTAATAAGAATTGATATGGTTGGAATCAATGTCAGGAAATCACAATCATAATCACAGCAGACTGTTTACTTTGCTCTCAGACATTTAAAGCAAAATGAACAGAAACACACACAGAGTTAAAACATAGTTGCCTCCTAGCTTTTAGTGTAGCTCTAATTGACTGGTTTCTAAGATACAAACATTTATATACTCAATCTTATAAAAAAATATTTAATAATTTTTATCAAGGCTTACCCCACCTCTTAATCTAGAGTAGAGATTGAGCATCCAGTTGCCATCATTGGAATTACACTGGTCTTCAATTTCTCTAGTTCTCAATATCTATTTTTATAAAGAAATTATGAATAAACTATTCTTATACCAGCAATTCTGTGCATATAGATGTGTGGATGAGGTAAAGAAGATTTCCTGAAGTTCAAACCTACTAGTTAAGAATACCTTGGTGTAGACACTTCAGTTTATTTCCCACACAACCATCACTCAGGTTAGGAGATTTGAACAAAATAACCCAGAAAGAAATCCAATGAGCAGCGGTTGCATTGCGGTTGCAGAGGAGAATGAGCAGACTGGTTTTGAGATAACAAAAAGACAAAATTAGTTTAAGAGATCAGTTTTTTTAACCATTTATTCTAACTGCAGAAGACCAAACCATATGCAACTCCCAAAGCCTCACCAAAGCGGACAGAATGAATAAAGAATTGCCTGCAGGTTTGTCAGATGGTGGTCAGATTTCGGTCTAAGCAATATTAAAGCATGGGTTGCCTGCTGCAAAAGAGAATCATTTAAAAATCCCAGCCTACCTGAATGTTGTTAGCCTACTGACTAACATCCCATCATTAGCACAGCGTACCCAGTCATCTAATGGCTTTTCACAGTAGGTCAATGCTCCTTGTCGCAGAGCTGAGATCATTCAAAGCCTTTTTTGTGTTTGTTATAATGAGTTGCTTGTACTCTTGTCTTAATACAACAGAGAAGCCTTAGGATGGGGCAAAATATTCACGTAATAAATGTGCACAAACTGGATTAAGCTAGCAATAGGTTCAATTATGTGAGCAGAACGTTTTTTGGTTGTTTTTCTGACATTGTTTAATTATGCAATCAAGAATTATACCAATTCTTAGAGCTCAAATCTGCTGAAGACAAACCTTATAATGAGGCTTCTGAACGCATGTCTATAGTTTATGTATATTTATAAATATATTTATAAAATTTATTTTTATTTTTTTACCAATCGTCCTAATAAACCAAATTTCACTGCATTTATTTCTTGGGTCAAGCAGTGATACATTTTATTTGAATTTGTCCTTATGTTATTAACTAAATAAGCTATTGCCCTTTGTTGTGAGTTGGCTTTATATACATTACTAAAGTCAACCAATTTAAAATATCCCATGTGGAAATAGTGAGGACCGCAGATCTTAATGTTTGCTTCTCCTTGTCTGCTCAACATTGCATAAAATGTGGGGTTTGTTACATATTTTGAGGTTCATGCTTTATCACCCAGACAAATTTTCCATTTCTATACATGCGCCAGGATTTATGATGACAACCGTTGCTATTTTGAATGTTCATGTGCTTTCCTGACAAATGAAAGCATAACAAACCACTTTTTTTTTCTTGATTCAAAACAAATATTCTCAGTTTTCTCTGACCACTTTAATCTGCAGTGAAGTATTAGAAACATAAAGAGGGAAAATGATACTAATGACAGATCAATGTGGTATCTTTCTGCCAGCAGGGCATCTGACGCAACTGAATCATTACAATGACCCTCTTTGTCTTTAGTTTATAGGACATAAAGCATGTCTAAAACTGCTGACCATGCTTTCATAGACTGTTGGCATAAAAATGCGATTAACCTAAAATCGCGATTTCAATACCAAAAAAATGGTTTATATAACGCAACCAACTTCAAAATCATAACAAAGTATACAGTTATTGCTTCAAATGTAACTTTGGATCAAACATAATTTGCAAAGTTTGCTAATATCCCTCGATAAAGAAGGAAAGCAACAATTTACACAAACACCCACTGCTAAATCCAGCTGTCAATCTTTGTGCGTCTTGTTGATCTTCAATCAAAAGCTTGGATACCTGTATAATAAACTTTCCCATGGTGAAGAACAACCTGCCAATCCCCTCAAAGAAAGGCCGCAGGCAAATTTATAACAGTTTTATTTGTTAAAAATATATATTTTTAAAAGTGTTACCCAAAACGCTACCATGCAGCCCTCAGCAAAATCCCGAGGTGGAAAAAAAATTTGTGGTTTATCATGTGAATGTAAGTTTGACAAGCAGATATTAGCTTGCCACAGTGACTGGCACGCTGCAGTTACAAATAAAACACATCTTTTCTTACTGACTTTTGATGTCTGCTTTTATTCCACAACAAAGTTCAGATCCATATCAAACTTTAGATTCAACAAAACTAGAATATGTCTTTTTTTATTACATTATGTTGCAGTTTACTGTCAATACATTTCTAATGTTTAGACCAGGCATCCCCAAAGTTGGTCCTCGAGGGCCGCAGTCCTGCAGGTTTTAGAGGTTTCTCTGCTTTAGCACAGCTGATTATGATGATTAAACTCGAGCAACAGCCTGTTAATCAGCTTTCAATTAAAATCAGCTGTGTTGGAGCAGGGAAACCTCTAAAATCTGCAGGACAGCGGCCCTCGAGGACCGACTTTGGGGATGCCTGGCTTAGACTGTTGGCGCTAAATGTTACCCACCAAGTGATAAGATAATATGAGGCATACTTTTATTTAGGTCTCTATATGACTGACAGTTGAGCTCATGATACTTAACGGTTTCTGATTTTAAGATTTAAACTGAACTACATACATTGTAAATGATGATCAATAACTTAAAGTTGCAGGGAGAACATTATTTAGAGCTGCAGTCAAGAGGTCCAGGAGAATATGTTGTCAGTATTATTGTAAGTATTGTAATTGTTGCCCTGACTTTTTATGTCAGGGCAAAATTGTTGCCCTGACATAAAAAGCAAGAAGCCATTGTTATAAGAATATAAATACTTGGGGGAAAAAAAAAAACTTAAGTTGTAGAGATGCGAGTCGCTGCAGTTTAATTGAGTCGACTTGTTGACTTTTTGGCCAATGCCCTACATCATACACCTGCTACATCATACACCTGCAAATACACTTTAATTTGTGATACTGTAATAATGTAATGATCAGGACAGGTGGACCCAGAATTCAAACCAGACAACTGGTGCAAAAGCTTAACATAGTTAGTTGAAAGTAGAAACAACCACTTGATCCTGAATGTGAGTAAAACAAGGGAGATGAGTGCACATTTCAGAAGAAGGAACATAACGGAAGTGTAGGTGGTTGAGGAGTGTAAATACACTTGGACAACAAACTCATATTGAACACACAACTGTGAAGTCGTCTACAAGAATTAACAGAGCAGATTGTACTTCTTAAGCTAGCTAACCCTTTAGTGATTGCAGCAAGATGCTACAGATCGGCTATTATCCTGTTGTGGAGAGTGTGATCTCTTCTGGCATAATCTGCTGTTGTAACGGCATCATAGCAAATGACTTAACATTTGATTTAACAAAGAAGAATTCTTTATAAAGCAAATAACATTATGGACAACTGTAAGAGCCCCACATGAGAAGGTAGACGTGTTTTCAGTGCGCTCCTCCGATAAATCGAGTCTTTACTTTACAAAATACTTTGACACCATAAACACCTAGCGGAAAACACAATTTATTCGCTTGGTCGGCGACTATATGTGGAAATGGGTCCAAAAAAGCAAGGGACAATGAAAAAATCTGAAGAGAAAGAGCAGGACGGCGACATGCTAAATGAGCTAACTGCTAATGCCTCAGCAGACACCGCGGCTATCCTCTCCGCTATCGGAGAAATGAGTCGCAAAATGGACAAACGTTTTAACTCAATACAAACTGCTTTGGAAGAGAACCAAACTACCCTGAGAGAACATGGAGAACGCCTGTGCGCCTTGGAAAGTGCTTCCAGCGAACATGACTGCAGGTTGGCAAAAGTGGAGCAACTAGTGTCGAGGCTGGAGGAAGCTAATAAGGCCTTGCATGAGAAAGTTATCGACTTAGAGGCCCGCTCCAGACGTCAGAACATAAAGCTTGTGAATCTGCCGGAGAATGTCGAAGCTGGGAAACCAACTAAATTTGTCTCGAGATTGCTGTCGTTACTTTTCGGACACGAACACTTCCCACAGCCTGTTGAAGTGGATCGGGCGCATAGGCTAGGAAGCCGGCCATTGGATGCTAAAAGGCCCCGTATTATGATAGCAAGGATTCACAACTACCGAGTCAAGGAACGCATCATGCAACTAGCCGCTAAACACTCTCCACTGATGTATCAGGGCCAACGTATCCACATTTTCCCTGACTTCCCAGCAGAGATTGTGAAACGTCGTCAACTCTACGAGGACGCGAGGAAAAAGATTAAAGATGCGGGCCACAGAACGGGGTTCATCTATCCAGCTCGGCTACGCGTTACCCATGGCAACGTAATACACACGTTCAACTCCCCTGAAGAAGCCAACGCTTTCGTGAGAGGCATCATGACTGAAGAGAATAACTGAAGAGAGCTCCAAAGTAGAACAATATTAATTCAGGTTTACACCTTAACTGTGCTATTCACTTTACATCTGCATAAGCACGTTGGAGAGGGATCTCAGGTAATGTTGGAGGTAGATTAAGCACTTTTTTTTTTTTTTTTTCATAAAGATGTTTAAGTTTGAAGAAAAGTTATATACCTATTTCGGTTCCAAGCTTTTTGTGTGCCTTTTTTTCTTTGTTTAATAGTGTTTTGATATTACAATTTATATAAATATGTCGGAGGAATGCAACTTTAGAATAGTTTTTGTGATTCTAACAGCTAAATGGTATAATTGCCACATACACTGTTAGAGGTTACCCCCTTAGATAGATGTTAGGCTGGGTCTGTTTCCTCTACTTTGTTTGGGAAAGTAGGGTAGAAGGGAGGATAGGTTTTTATGTGTGTCTTTTTCAGTTTTTTGTTTGTTATCTGTATTTTTATGGAGTACTAAATTTGTCCGCTCTGCAGAAAATGACCCCTAATGTTTTTGATGACAAGGGATAACAAGAATGATGAGGGGTTCAAAATGGTTAGCTGGAATATCAGAGGTATGGGTAACCATGTTAAGAGAGCTAAAGTTTTTACACATTTAAAATCTCTTAAGTCTGATATTTCCTTTTTACAGGAAACTCATATCAGGCCTCGTGATCAGACACGTTTGAAATGTAATTGGGCAGGACAGGTATATCAATCAACTTTTTCTAGCAAAGCACGAGGAGTAGCCATAATAATAAAAAAAAATATCCCCTTTCATCACATAAACACAATAAATGATCCTAATGGTAGGTTTTTGATTGTTATTGGGGAGTTGTATTCTCAACATGTCACTCTAGTAAATATATATGGTCCAAATGTAGATGATGCAGGATTTTTTCGTAAAGCTTTTGATAATATACCAGATTTGATAAATACTAATTTAATCATTGCGGGGGACTATAATTTGGTTTTGGATTGGCATATGGACAGATCATCCAGAAGACAACCTGTACCATCAAATGCTTCAGTAACCTTGAATAACTTAATTTCATCTGTTAACCTAGTAGATATTTGGCGATTACAACATCCAAGAGAGAGAGACTACTCTTACTTTTCCAAAATGCATAATTCTTACTCGCGTATTGACTTTTTTCTGTTGGACTCCAAACTTTTACCAAATGTTATTGATAGTAAATATCATAATATTTTGATCTCAGATCATGCGCCCACGAGTATAAATTTAAATTTTAATATTCCAAAACAAAGCTCAACATGGAGATTACAACCATACTTGCTTAATGATATAAATTTTTGTAAATACTTGTCACAGAAAATAGATGATTTCCTAAACACTAATGACACTTTAGATACATCAGATTCGAATTTATGGGAAACATTTAAAGTAGTCATGAGGGGACACGTTATTTCATATGAGGCATCGCAAAGAAAAATTAGAAACTCGTGACTGAAGGAGATTAATGACAAGATATCGGAATTAGAAATACGGTATAAAAAAAATATGAATAGTTTTACACTGCAAGAAATTCTTACTCTTAAATATGAATACAATACTATTTTGACAAAGCAAGTAAGTTACAAAATTTCTCAGTTACGAGTGCGTTATTTTGAGCTTGGAGACAAGCCACATACTCTCCTATCTCGACAACTAAGAGGCCAACAGAACAGTAGAGCAATACACAAAATTAGGTCCAATACAGGTGAAATTATTACTACTCCAAAATCTATAAACAAATGTTTCACAGAGTTTTACAAGGAATTATACAGAACAAAAGCACAGGGGAACATAGATTCCTGGCTAGAGGGAGTCCCCATCCCAATGCTTGAGAGTCCTACTCGAAAGGTCTTAAACCAACCACTGACCATGAAAGAGATCTCTGATTCTGTTAAATCGTTCGCCTCTGGGAAAGCCCCAGGTCCAGATGGGTTTGGAGCTGAATTTTATAACAAGTTTGTTGGACAAATATCTCCACTCTTGCATAGGATGCTGCTTCACTCAATGGCTACAAAAACGCTTCCGCCCAGTTTATATGATGCAAACATTGCCCTTATACTCAAACCAGATAGAGACGACACAAACCCTGCATCATATCGCCCTATATCTATGTTGAATCTAGACTGTAAGATTTTTACAAAAATTCTGGCCAACAGACTAAATTCTTGTATTGAATCAATTATACACAAAGATCAAACAGGGTTTATCCCTAACAGACATTCTTTTTTTAATACAAGAAGAGTGCTAAACATCACATATCACAAATTTCCAGCAACGTCAAAACAAACTATACTATATTTAGATGCCGAAAAGGCGTTTGATCAAGTTGAATGGGGGTTTATGTTCAAGGTTCTTGAAAGATTTGGGTTGGGGGAACCCTTTATTTCCTGGGTACACTTAGTTTATATGTACCCGACTGCCTCAGTTGTCACCAATCAAGATAGATCTACTCAATTTTTATTGGAAAGAGGCACACGGCAGGGGTGCCCACTCTCGCCATTGTTATTTGCCCTTGCCATCGAACCCCTAGCCATCAGTATCCGAGAAAACCCAGATATTAAACCCATAACAATTGGAGGAGTTGATCATAAAATACCGTTATACGCTGATGATATTGCCATTTTCTTATCGGATCCTGAGCTCTCAATCCCTACACTATTGGATGTAATAAATGGTTTTGGTGCCGTCTCTGGCTACACTATAAACTGGCAAAAGAGTGATCTCATGATTCTCTCAGCAGATTTAGATCCCGCGTTTCTATCCTCAATTCAGTTCAACATTTCAGATAAAGTTAAATATCTAGGTATCAGAATAACAAAAAATCCAAATTCTCTTTTTAAGTATAATTTTACTGCTAGATTAAACTCCTTAAAAGAGAATATAGAAAAATGGAGAATACTGCCTCTGTCACTTATTGGTCGGATTAATACAATTAAAATGGTTTCCCTCCCGAGATTTACTTATTTATTTCAGAACATTCCAATATATCTCCCAAAAAAATTCTTCAAGCTGATTGATTCGGTTATCCTGCCATTTATCTGGGGCTACAAATCACATAGAATATCAAAAACACATCTTCAACAGCCAAAGAAGTGTGGTGGTTTGGGCCTACCATGTTTCCTACATTATTACTGGGCTGCCAATGCCAGAGTGTTGATATACTGGCAGATGACTCCAGATTTAGCTACTTCAGAAAATGTCCCATCTTGGCTAACAATAGAACATAGCTCAGTTTCAAAATCATCTCTTCAGGCACTTCTTTTTGCATCACCAAGACCCCGGACCTCTACACGAGGAGAACATTTTATCATACAGCAATGTGAGAAAATTTGGTTACAGATTCGAAAATATTGCCAACTTCCTAATCTGTCCATTCATGCTCCAATATGGCATAATCATGCATTTCCTCCGTCGTTTACAGATGCTGTTTTTAGAGAATGGTCCAGTAAAGGTATAGTGTCAATCAAAGACGTATTTATAAATAAAAAATTCTGTTCTTTTGAACAATTAGAAGCAAAATACAGTCTACTTAAGAGTCATTTTTTTAGATTTTTACAATTAAGAAATTATGTTAGGGATAATTTGCCAAATTTTGACTCTCTCCCTTTGGATAATGATTTGTTCAAAATCATGCTCGGCCCACCAGAGTCCCAGGGTTTAATTTCCTCATTGGTCCGCTATTTTTTAAGTAAGTCTGAATGTTCAACGTTAAATATAAAGCAAAAGTGGGAGGAGGATCTCAATATTACAATCAAAGACGATGTATGGAGCAGAGCACTGGGTGACATACACTATTGCTCAGTGAACTCAAGATTGCAAGTAATACAATATAAAGTAGTTAATAGGTTACATTACTCAAAAACAAGGTTAAACAAAATTTTCCCACAAACATCACCTCTCTGTGACAGATGTAAAATATGGGACAGCACATTAGCACATCAATTTTGGCTTTGTCCAAATATTCAAGGTTTCTGGACCTCAATATTTGAATGGTACTCTCGCGCCCTTAAAGTTAACATAAAACCCGATCCAGAAACAGCCCTCTTTGGTGTCTCGGACACTCTTAACAAATTGGGTCGTGATGTAACAACAGTGGTCTCCTATGGCATGATGATAGCCAAAAGATGCATATTAAAGCAGTGGAAGGCTGACAGACCACCTAATTTTGAATCTTGGATCAAGGAATTTACAGGAATCTTGCACATAGAAAAAATTAGATTTGATTTAATAAACTGTCCTCAAAAATACTACAAAATTTGGAAACCCATTCTAGAACAATTGAAGCCATAAAGAACCCCTATCCTCCCCTCTTTTCTTTGTTCTACTTTATCTCATTTGTTATGAATAAAGGTGTGGACACTCCTAATTGTTTGGTTGAAACTCCATAAAGTGTGTTTTTTACTTTCAGTATGTCCAAAGTGTAAATGAACAAATAATTTTTATATAATATTATTTATTGTGTGTCTAATGCTTTTTTTTGTTGTCGTTTTTTTTTTTTTTTTTTTTTTCTTTTTGTTTGTTTTTTTTTTGTGACAAATGCTAAAGGATTCACTAAAGGACATTAATCATTGTCATGTTTTCGTTATATACCTGTAGAAAATTCTATAAAAATAAATAATAAAAAAAAAAAAAAAAAACTGTAAGAGCCCCACTGCAACCATGATGGATGAAGACAGTGGCAGTGGATGTAGTAGTTTGCCCTGAAATCGAAGGATTGACGGTTTAAGCCCAGACTCTGATTTTCATTGTCGTTGTGTCCTTGGGCAAGACACTTCACCTGCATTGTCTACTGATGGTGGTCAGAGGGCCCGGTGGCGCCAGTGTATGGCAGCCCTGCTTCTGTCAGTGAGCCCCAGGGCAGCTGTGGCTACAATATAGTTTGCCACCATCAGTGAGTGTGTGCGTGAATGGGTGAATTAATGTAGTGTAAAGAGCTTTGGTCAAGTCTCCTGACTTGAATAAAGGCGCTATATAAGTACATGCCATTTACATCACTCATTGTAAGGGCATATTTGGGAAAAAAACTAAAAAATTAATTCTGTTGCATAGTAACAAAATGTTAAAAATTAAGGGAGAGCACTATTTTTAAAGCACAATAGGACACTTCTGAGCATATATTGATATTATGGTCTTAGTTTGTAGATAAGTAGCATGACGTGCTTCACGCCTGCTGATCCCTGCATGTTGCACAGAGTCATGCCTTGACAGAGTGGAAATGTTGCAGTATGAACCTTCTAGTTTGGCTAAACAATAAGAAGAAGCTGTGTTTGGAATTAATGAAAAAATCTCCTGCTGCCATATTCTGACCTTAGATAAACATCTACAAGATTTCATAATAAAGGCCAAAAAGGCCAAAGCAAGTTTAATGATTATTTATGGCTCACAGAGTCTTATGAGATGCTTTTATGTGAACTCTGTGCATCATTTTACCAAAGGAGATGATTTTTCAGCTGGCCCCCTTTGGCTAAATGACGGTTTAAGGCATTTTATTGTGTCTCAATGGCATTAGAAAAGTTTTCTTTTCCAGGACCAGCTCTTCATTGCAAAAGATTTTTAGTTTTTTGTTCTTTTATTTTTCCACTGCTTAACTGCAGTCCTTCTTTCATCTGCTGGGATGAGCTTTGAGCTCGGGTCGGAACATGTGATTAAACTGCCTCAGAAAGGAAGAAGCAGAAGTGGATAAGCTGGTCTCAGGTTGTAAGAAGACAGGGATATTATCATAAACCAACATCATGGACATAGTATGACCAGATGAACTCTCTCAGGGAAAGCATCAGCAGCATCTTAGAAAATATATTTTTTTTGTCTGTTGAAGTTGTATACAGGTTTCTTTAGCTTTAGCAACATAAAGACAGCAAAGAAACAAAACAGCATGATACAATACCTCCAAAATTTTACAGGTCATTATTAGTATATGTTGGATTTTCAGGTTCTACTTGGTGCTAGGTCTATTTTTTATCTGCTAGCAGGTACTCCCAATCAGTTAGATGTCAAGGCTCAGAACTGAGGACCCAGAATTCGAAGCAGACAGATAACGTACGTCGGATCTGCAACTCAGTAGCAAGGGCGTCAAAAGCCAGAATCTCTGTAGAGAGAAAACTCAGTTTAGTGACCACCTAAATCTGACGGAGGATGATTATGTCACTAACCTGGTTTTAGTGTTCAGTCTTGGCCCAGAAGAAGGCGTAGAATCCAGCCAGATGGCTAACAACAGCATTTTTTGTTTTTATTTATTTGTATTGAAAAAAAATTAACTAAAATTATTATGTTGATTTATTCCCATGCATCACAACTAAGTGCTTTTATACTTCAATATAATTGGCAACCCTAAAAGGGCTGGTCCTAAAATGTATTAAGTTGCCTGGTAAAGTCTTTGGATCAATGTAGGTCTGGATCTTCCATTACAACTGTACACTTGATCCAACATCTCTGCAAACCGTTGCCCCTGTTTTGGTTTTGCTTGCTTCACTGACAAGGAAGATGGTACATTTGTATTTGTTGATCTTACTTCACCTCTCACTTATTGTTAAGTAATTTAATGAGACCGAATCTTCTTTATTCGTCTGGTATGACTCTTAAATAGTGGCCAAACACTTTGTTGTCAGCTATTGTATCCACTGATTGAGTTTGTTGGTCTTTTTCACTCTCTGTTGACAGACCAGTTTCGAGTTCCTTCTCATGTTGAACCGATTCTGCAGAAAAGTCAATCAGAATGTTTCTTCTTCAGTTGCATCCTCTGATTCAGTTTCTTGGTGTGTTTTACTCACCATTGACACACGTGGTTCCCCACACTGTTTGTGACCCAACTTATTACCTGAATCTAAAGGTTCTTCTTGTCTCTTTTTTTTTTTTTTTTTGTCAGCTGGGATAGGTTCTGAAGAAAAGGCTATTTTCATGTAATTTTCAACCTTCTCTTCATCTGTCTTGTTCTGATTCATAATCTTTCTCTTCACCTGTTTCTTCCTCTGATTCAGAATCTGTTTCCTCCTCAGTTGTGACCTCCGACTGGGTTTCTTGGTGTATTTTACTCACCGTTGACACACCTGATTCCCTACACTGTTTGTGACCCATCTAATACCTGACTTCAGCATCTCTTCTTGTCTCTAGGTTTGTTGGTCCCCAGAGATGAGTTCCCCATAACCGGGGATGGGTTCTGAAGAAAGGACTATTTTCATGTCATCAGAATCTGTCTCTCCATCTTTCTTCCTCTGATTCATAAAAATGGAGGATTGAGAAGGAATGGATGATATCACCATTGATATCAGGTTGCCTAGAGAGGGCCAGTATTCTGCAGATTTTTTATCTCCTTGATCCAACACACCTGATTGAAATGGCTTTATTCCTTAGAGGAAGTTAAGTTAGTTCTGCAGAGGATGTGATTATTAGATTCAAGTGTCTTGAAGCAGAGAAACTTCTAAAAGGCGCAGGACATCGACCCTCAAGTACTAGATTCGGAGATCCTTGGTTTAAATGGTTGCATTCACATGGATGGCATACTTTAAAAAAGATATTTTTTTTAGAGTAAGGGTAAACACTTTTTTTTTTATTTGTCAACATCAATTGGAAGATGAGAAGAACCAAGAAATTTGTTGAAAGGACATATTATGGTGCTTTGTTCGCTCATTGGAAACAGAAACACTGGACCATAAATTCAGGAAACTGAATGGATTTAAACGAATTAGTCTATATTGGACAGAATAATTTAATCTTTAGCTATTGAGTATTTTTAGAAAATCTACATGATATAGTTAAATGTCTTCCAAATCATCTGCATGTGATTTATTCTACATATTTTTAAACTCTCCATGTTGTCTTCCAACAGGAAAGCGGGGCTCATCCTCTCCCAGCTTGACGAGCTTTCTCTGTGGTGTAAAGGTCTCCTGCAGGAGCCCAAGATCGGCCTTCGCAGGATGTCTCTCAAGTTCCTGTCCTGCCGTTACACCGACACCAAAGCCTTTGGGCTCAACTGGTCAGAGATGGGCCAGGATGTGCACAAGGCCTGTGACGAACAGACGCTCACTGTCATGTATAACGACTATGGTGAGCCCAAGGAGCTCTAGGTCTGACTTTCAGTTTGGTTTAGCAGTTTCCTGACCTTTGGCTCCCTCCCCCCAAATTACAGGTTTCACATAACTGGTCATGTAGCTGTGTGTTGGTATTTATTTCTTTTTTCTACAGATAACAAAATGGCATCACACCAGTAAATAAAGTGTTTCAAAAAAATTATATAATCTGACTATGAAAGCATGGCCCGTACTTCTTAGGGAATTTAAGGCTGCCTCAGCTTGTCTGCATTGTTGGCTGTGGTCAGATGCTTCTGATGGACTTTTCTCCAAATTCTCCTTAAGCTGCCCGTGTCCCTGCTGTTCATTGTTGATCATCTTTCACTCAACATTCCCATATTGGATACAGCACTCTCTAAACAGCCAGCTTCCTACTGGGCAATCTTTAAGCTAGCAGTTTCGCTCATAATAATACCCATAAAAGAACACTTCTGTTTAAAGCATTTTTTTATAGTGTTACTAAAAAATTATGATGACATTTTCTTAGAAACTGCATCTTGGTATTTTATTATCCTTAAACCATAATAATCACAACAACCGAAAAATTCCTTTATATCAATATATAACTCACAAAAATATAATGTACAAGTTTACTTTTTACAAAAGAGTTATTAATATGGATAACCTTTTTGAGAATAGCTTAATTCATTGAAACTGACCTGAAGTCTCCCTCAAAATAACATTTTTGTTGTTTGTTGTGTGGAGTTTAGCAGTTAAAAAAAACGTTTACGCTGTAAATAACATTATCATGACGTTTTAGCTACAATATATAAACTGAATGTAGTGTTGATACTTTGCATTTAGAAACGTGATTGATATAAAACGATTTGTTTGAATTAAAATCATCCAAGACATACTGACTTACTTCTGTTATAGCTTTTAAATACTTTTAAACAGTACTTTCAGAATCATTTTAACATTTAAGTATATTTCAAACAGTTTAACCAGCAGTAATTCTGTTCCAAAGCTGCAAAACAAAAGTGTCTTAATATTTACAAAAAAATAGATTTGTTTGTAGTTTAAATGTAATAATTTGTGCTGGAAAAACATGTCATTTGTGTTTGAAACAGAATTATTTTGAACTTCTCAGACTTCATTTGCAATGTTGATCATTCTGAGGGATACATTGATGAATTATGTCATTTTTATTTTCCTTAACAGATCTAAAATGTGAATACTAAAAAAGTGTAGATTTTGTGTATAGACAGTATTACATATTGTCATCACATTCTAATCTTTTATTCTGTAAATACAATGTACTCCTGGTGATATTTTTCAGCCTTGACTAGTGCTTTGGTAAAGATGATCTTGTACCATCATATAAGCTGTGTATTGTAGCTTTAAGCACTGATTTTATTCTTCATGTGGGTGATCTGATTGTAACTTTATAACACTGACTTTTGGAGCAGTTTAGGTTGAAATAAAGGGTAACAAGTCTGAAATCAGTTTACATTTTTTTTCCATCTGCATGAAATGCTGTTTAGAATACTCTATTGTGTGGCTTCATAAACTCAGATTCTCACATTCATCCTTGCTTCTTTCAGAAGGATTTAAGAGGGTAGTTCACTAATGGCTTGTCTATTAAATGTTTTATTTGTGCTCTTGTTTTACTGTTGGTTTTTCATGGCAGTACTGAGACTGGCATTACTAATTGTTGTTGTAGTTCTGGTCTCGGTGCTCAGACTGCTGTCCAAACGTTTTACTGAAATAAAATAACCCTTTAAATGTTTTTTGTATGCATTATATTACTAAAGGTTCCCTGTTGCCTGGTGGTTGCACATTTGATGTGAAATCTTAGTAGGTATTTATCCCTCCAAAAACCTTACAAAAGATTTTACACTCTGAAAAATGTCCTATTTTTTAAAACTTCAATCACAAATATTAGCTTTTAATATGAATGTTGGATACCAGGGGGAAAGAAAAGGAAAGCATCCTGCAGAAGAGATGCATCCCCAGAGCATGTTGCTGCCTTCTTCTTGGCTCTCTGATGATGATATTTTCAGTGATATGAGTGCTGATTTTAAATCTACTTATCAGATCATCTTTTTCCACGTCTTTTCTAATCTCTTCATCACTTATATAATGGTGCATGCAGGAGAAACATGCATGTACTTCCTGCCACCATTTAGCAAACCCCTGATAGTTTTTTTTAATTACACATTCTACCATAAAGGCTTTTGACTGAAAACCTGAAGCTCCGGTCTGAAGTAGGCCTCTTGGCTGCTTCGCTGAATATTTTTTTCTGGGCTCTATCCATCAGTTTTAGCTTTGCAGTTATTACATTTCAAGATGCTTAATTAAAACAGTGCTTATTCAGATCTTCAAAGAATAAACTGGTTCAAAAGCAAATTTTGCTTTGAATATTTCTACAACTTCAACCATCACAAAGTCTGGGATGCAACTTTGTCTTCATGTTAATGTTTTTTTTTGTTTTTGTTTTTTTTTTTTATTAAAACTGTCAAACAAATCTTCCAATTATGGCAATTAGAGGACCTTCATTTTTGGTATTAGATTAATAGGGACTGAATGCTTATGGATTGGGTTTATGTTTGTATCAAAATGGTAAAAACTTTATTTCCCTCTCACTTTTTATTTCTGCACTTTTTTGTGTTTTTGTATTTGCCCAAACATTCAAGAAAACATGTTGGAGTTTAGGGTGTGCAATAGATACGAAAGAGTATGACAATTTTATGAAACAGGAGGCATTTGTTTAATGTTAATAGGGTAACATATTATTAAAACAAATAAAAAAAAAAGGAATAGATTGTAAAGGATGAGTGATAAAGTGTTAAAAAAAACTATAACCTGATAATAATATGAACCCCGTTGTATCATAAAAGTAAAAAAGGACATGATTCAGGTCTATACAAAGTTGTAATTTATTATATAGATTACAAATTACAGTAAAATATCACCATATACTTTGATTGATTCTGGTATGGTATTCCATCATATTGTTTCACTGACTCTCTATTACACTCATGAAGTCTGTGTTGAATGAATAAACTGTTTTTCCTACACTTCATCACAATTTTATCATATGTGCAGAATTGTTTTAGTGGTGCTGATATAGAGAGAATAATACTTGTATTTACAGTCAATATTTGAAATTGCACAATGATCATTTATATTTAAGCATAACTGTCACATTTGAGCAACTTAAAAAAAAACTTCCATGCACTGTTGCTCAGGGAAGCATTGCTGCATGTTACAGTAGCACAATAACACACTTGAGCTGTGATATAAATATAATAATGACACGTTTCGCTAAGAGGTGGCCTATGGATATACTGGATGATGCAGATACTTTATCTATACATGTTAGTCTATACACGTTTCTCTTCAGCAATAAGGACAGGAAGGTTCTATGACCCTTTTAATTAGATTAATTAGGTCTGGAAAACTACTTGAGCCCATTTGGAACAGAAATTTAATGAAATTATGATGATTTCTATTTCTGAAGAAGACTTGGTAGGGTCCAAACTCCAAAAAGCTTTCAAATTTTTCATTAAAGATGACCTTTTAGGTCTTAGCTAGGAACAAAAGAAGTTAGCTAGGAAGGAAATGAAGGACAAACTATGCGGGAATGAAAAACAACTGGCTTTTTATGGTATAAGTCTGTCGTTAGTCACAATATTGGTATTAAGAAATGTTACACATCTGATATTTACTAGTTGCTGTGGTGAACGGCATGTGATTCGAACTTTTGCTTAAGACAAGTTCAGATTCCCTTCCTGTCTTAATTTTTTGCATTCCTCTTCCTCCAGTTCCTCCTCTTCAGTCCAAGGGTTTCACTTTGCTTTTGTTCTCTTCCGCATCTGGATCACGGCAAGTGCACTCGTCCTCACTGCAGTCCGCTCCAAACTGGATGACCTGTCAGTAAACAAACAGCATGATCCGCTGATCGAATTACCAGACCAGCTGCAGAGATCTCGTCTGTATCTATGTTTTTCTAAAAATCTGTCCCCATAGAAATATCCTCTGGTTTAGCCTTTTGTAACACTTAAATGTTTGGTATAAACAAAAACATTTTATATCAGATGTGGATAACCTGAGTAAATCTGAAAAGAATGTTTTTGAATAATTATTCTATTTATTAAGGAAATAAATGATATCCATAAGCAACCTAGCCCTTAAGAAAATGTCATGAATTATCTCTGAATAAAAACATTTTCTAAAAGCTCATTTCTAATCTCTGCTAGACCTGCCAGACCTAAACAATTAAGAGGTCAACTAAAGACTGAAAAATCTCAAAAAGCACAGCATCATTACTTAGTCTATTGAAATACAAGAACAAAGTAGAAACAAAGTCTCTAATATTAATGTAAAGGATTACAGAATCCATCTAAAATGTTAATTATTGCCACATTTAAGGAGACATGGAAAAGTGTGGAATTTTCCAAGAATAAGCTGGTTGACCAAAAACTACTCTAAAAGCACATGAGCAACTAATCCAGGAGGTCACAAAAAACAAGAAAAAACAGCTAAAGCACAGCAGGCCCCACCAACCTTTAAGGGGTAATAAAATGCAAAACAGATAGTTCAGTGGGCTCAATGGACGTACAGAGAAGTTCAAACCCCATCAACACATCCTTTTTCTGTTAATCTCACAATTCTAAACTTCCACCATAAACTCGAGGATGTTGCCTTATTTGGTTCTGGCCTGTACTTTTGTCGTGCCCTAAAATTGACATACACACCATCCCACTGGTTCACTGGCCCAAGAACATCAATAGAGGTAGATGGAAGACACCAGTAGTTGTTTAGCCTACAGTTGGGTTTACTTCTACAAGAATTAGAAAGCAGGCAGTTTCTCTATTGAAAATTAGCCAGAACCAGGGGTGTAAATGTTCAAAGGGATACGAAGACTCAACTGGCATAGATTATTTTTGTCTATCAGAAGATTCCTGCAAAGTTTGATGGTCAAATGTTCATTTGCTCTAAGCATTTTACAGAGGACACATTTTTAAAATCTTAGACAGTTCAAAGCAGAATTTGCAAAAGTTCTTTTACTGAAACGAAGAGCTGTTCCGACCTAAAGGCCATCACAACTGCAAGCTGTAAGTATGATTCTGTCGCAAAGCTGTTGATATCAATGGTAGCATATCTATGGTGGCCAGATTTGGGTTTTTTGAAAAGGAGGACAGGGGGAAGGGCATTCGAACCGAGCGGTGAGCTCCGGGGCTGGTCCAGGAACCCCGGTGGCCGGGGACGGAGCAACCGAACCTGACCCGGTGACGGTATGGCTGCCTTGCCGGTAAGGCAGGCGGGAGGAAGCACGGGGCCGCAAGTGTCCAGGCTCCCGTCACCGGGTCGGGTTAGGTCGCTCTGTCCCCAGCCCCGGCCAGCCCCCCCAGACATTTTTGTAGGTATGAAAAGTAGGACATGTCCGGGAAAAAGAGGACGTCTGGTCACCCTACCATATCAACAATTTGGTGTTTCAGCAAGCGAGTGCTTGTTGTTATGATGCATCTTTACTCAGCAGCCTTGCTTGTTGTAAACCAACCAATCAGAGCACAGCTCATCTAAATATTCATGAGCCTACCATAAAAGGAAGACATTTTGTCCTTTCATTCTAGGGCTTTTAACCAGGCTTGCATTAGTGCAAACAAAACAGCAAATATGCCATTTTCAGCCAAACCAATGTTACACACCATATTGAGAGACTTTAAGAACCAGCACCTTAATAATAATATATAATCAATCTATGACGCCTTTAAGAGACTGAGAAAAAGGGGTATCCATGTGAGAGTTCTCGGGCAAAAAGAGCACAAAGGACCACCCTGCATTTGGTCCAAAATATCTTAATGTAGCCAGGACTAAGAAAATATGACATGAAATGATGAACCCTTTACTTTTTTGGCATAACTGACATAAAATTAATTCAGTATTTTAAAAAGTAGTGGTGGAAGTGTGATCGTCTGGTGTTGCTTTTGATGAAACTTTAATGAATTTTGCTTTTTAGCAAACAAAACAACCTGTAAGAGAATAACCAGGTATCAGTGTGATTATGTTAATCCAACCATAATTTTGTAATTCAACAAGAAAAAAAGAATCCAAAGCACACGAGCAGTCTAAATCTTAATACCTCCAAAGAAAATAAAAGGACTTAATTGGCCTAGTCAAAGTCTGGGTAGCTGAGATGGAGTGGCATCACATAAACTAGGGCCTTCATGTTCAAATCCAGTGCAATTTCCTCCTGCCACATGCCGAAGTGCTCCTGTGCAAGGCATTTAAGGTTCCCCTTCCCATCAGTGTACAGACATGTTTGTGATTGGGTGAATGCTGCTATGAGAAAAGCCACATGCATGAAAAAAAAACATGAAAAATGTTGTTGTACTTATTGAAATTTCTAGGAATGAAAGGAAATCAAGCCATGGTTAAAAAAAAAAAAAAAAAACGGGGAACAAGAACAGTCTTTAAGAAGGGCCTCCCAGTTGAGTTGTTACATTTCAACTGTTGCAAAGAGCACATCTCTGAATGACAAAACCAGAAAATAAAAAACACATTTGCCTGGACCAACCATGCAGCATTAGCCTGGGTGCCAGTCCGAACTTAGTCCCGCCCACAAGGTTTGAGTTCGGGGAAGTTCGGTCTGGCTCTGCTCCATAGTAGCGCGAGTATTAAAGCCCACTGTCAGGCGATCCAATCAAATTGTCAGGGCGGACTTTATACGATGATGGACAGATGATCAAGAGTAACGTAATCAACCACGTGACCAAAGCGCGCTAGGATGACAACAATAATGGCTGCCGCTGGAGAGTTTGGGTGAGTAGATTCTGCTATTAGGTCTGTTCTAGAAGATATCGACAGCAAATTAATTTTAAAAGAGGAACAGAGAAACGCGATCAAGTCTCATCTTCTTATTCTAGGCGTGAAACTGCACGCTTTGATTTTTGTGGACAACAACTATGCATCGCAAAACATACGTCACGCACTCCGTTGCTCTTATTGGTTGTAGATCTATCCAATTGAGTGCAGAGGCATTTTTTTCCTGGTTCGTTCGAAACACGCCCCATAATCACAGCTCTATGGAGAAGTATCAGACTCATATTCTGACTAGAATTGAGTCGGACTACGTCAGGCTAATGCAGCATTGTATTGGTGGTGAAAAATAAGCACCTTCAGTACTCGTCGCCTCTCCTCACAGTTTTAAAGAGAGCTCAAACGGCCCTCAGAAGGCCGATAAAGAGCACGTCAAATGATCCGATGTTGGCCTTTGAGCAGCAAGAAAGCCTTGTTGTCTTTCTGGGAGAAGAGTAGGGAGGGAGAGGAGCACCACCGTGGAGATGAACGGATGAACACATGTTAGGAATCAACAAGAACACGCTGCCAGCTCTCGTCTAGGAAGCAAGCCATCACCACAGGTTGCAAAATAAACTCTGGTGCCCCGTGAAGCAGTCTGTTGCAAGAAATATAAACATTTGCTCCCGGAGAGAAGGAGTGAAGGGAAGACTGGGAAAAAGAAAGAGGAGTGGGAGGCAGAAGAGGGGAAAAATGACGACTGCACGCAACACGAGTAGGAGGGTAGCAAACGTCAATGTTAATTGCCCCTGCTTTACTGAGTGCGAGAGGGTTGACGTTGGGTTAAGGGGGGGCTGTTTTACTGAGAGCTCTCAACAAGCTGCAGGAAGGCCTAGTTTCAGTTAAAACACCAGGAGTGCCATTTAAGATGGGTTTGCACTCCATATAAATGTTTCTCTAAATGCTCTATTCAGATTGAATGACTACTCTGTTGTCGAAGATCCCTAACAACCTTTGGAAGGGGTTCTGTTGCTTCGTGCATAGACACAAAAAGCGAGTCCTTTGGGTGTTTCTGAGTGTGTAAAAGTTGACTCCCATTGTTTACTGCAACACACTGAAAAACCGGACGCATATAATGACATTTCAAAAAGAAGCATCAAACACTGCATGTAATAAAAACCTAACAAGCCTTACTGCTTTTTTTTTCTCCAGTAGACTCACAAGTCAGAAAGCCTTGCAAAAGTAATTGGACTTTGTAAACTCTTACACATTATTTCACATTTCAAGTACAGACTTTAATGGGTCTTATGGGCAGTTTATGACAAACCAATGCATAGCAATGCATAGCTAGGAATTTTAAACCTCTGTCTCTGTTCTCTCTCTTTATTTTGTATGCTTAGACTTGCTTTCTGCCGCGCATCGAGCTCCATCTATCATCCCATCAACTGTACCTGCTAAAGAGAAACCTTCCAGCCACCATTTTTCACAGTGGGGATGATGTGCAGTGCTTTTTTCCACATGCAATGTTGCATGCAGGGCTGATTTGTGAGTGGACAACTAAGAGCTGTGCTGTCAACAGATTTATTATTATTTTTCAGTTGTGCATTTGATTTTTATTGTGTTGTTAAAATAATTCTAGCTCCCCCCTCATCTGTCACTAGAATAAAAAAAATATTAAACAGTTATATTACTGAGTAGCAGCAGAGAAATTGCTGTTAATTTTGTGAACCATAATGTCCTATGCTTGTATAAGTCACACCATGTACAAACATAGAAACCCGCTAATGCTAGATTTACGCTTCCTAGTTGCTTTGTGATTCTTTCTACTCGCAGCTAGGATGCTGATTATCATGCCGACTTAGTTCACTTCCTCAATATTCGACCCCCGCTTGCAGAGCTGCTGCTTTACAGTGGTAGAGTAAACCGCAGAGCGTCAGACACCTCTCTGCTCCTACATATGTATCCCCTACCTCCACCTTCTCCCCCTCTATTCCCCAGTAAAAGAAGTAGTTAGGAGCAGTCTGGCAGCTCATTTATTATGACGGCAGCTACAGACTCGCTGAACCCCTGCTCGGCTGCAGAAGGAGCTGAAAGTGAGTCATGGAGTGCTGCGGACATAAGGAGACAGTGGAGTCTCGGCCAACTGTAGGCCATAAGAATTAACGGCCAACGAGTGCCATGAAAATGTGGTCGTACAGTAGCCAAAGAGGGGTATATTGAAAAAATGGTTTGTGGGAGGGGTTGGGCTTTCTAAACGTCCACATGGGAGAGAAGTTGTCATGAAAGAGCGGAAAAATAGGAAGAAAAATTTATTTATCCAGGAGCAGTTGAGGGAACAAGTGGCTTGTGGTTTCCAGCTCTGCTTGACCTGGAATCTCTCATTATTATTCATAGCATTCCTCCGAGGCATCCAATAAATGCAGTAGCCATTCAGGATATTTACTGCAATGGGATACTTTTTATCTTGTATTGAGCAAAATCAGTCATCACGTCTGCATCCAGAGATATTATTCAGCGTATTGTCAATAGAGTTCATCTACAGCCTGTTTCATATCTGTTAGATCCCTCATCCCTTATGCAGTTTAATATATATAAAAACTTGTATATTTACAACCTGAGCAAAAGCCCCTCTGTTGTTTTTGTGCAAATTAAGAGGACCAAATAGCCACAGCTGCTAATAGGAGCAAGGGGAAACTAAAACGAATCTGTGTTTATTTACTTAACAGAGGTCTCCTGCACAGCAGCACGGTGCTCCTGCCAAAACAGACTCATTTCTACAACTGTAAACAGGAAGAATCTGAGTCTGAATCCAATAAAAAAGGTCTAAACTCCACGATGACTCCAAAATACTAAACTCAACCCGCAATCTGATGGAAAACACATCTGACGCCTTTAAAGGGAAGGAAATTAATACCTTTTTGGTGGAGAGAGTGGACGGGCAGCAGTCTCCTCCATCATACTGGCAGTAGGCCCTGTTGTTGATGGTGTCACACCAGCCGTCCCCTCCAAAAGGCTAAACACAGGGTAAAAACAAGAATTAGAGACAATCTTCCATTAAAATATAATTTTACCTCAAACAGCATGAAAAGCTGGGAGGGCCGAAGATGAAACAATGATTCAAGATGTTACCAGAAAGCAGATTTTCACTAAGTGGCTCACATCGTCATACAGTTAAGTTGTTTGGGACAAATGTCAGCAAGACAGATCAAAATAAACAGAGCATTTCAAGTCTTATCCAAACAGCATAATGAGAAATATTTCAAAATCTGCTGTGAGTTTAACAGTGGCTTAAACAGGGTGGTCCAAATAAAACAATGACATCTCTGCAGATCTGGATGTTTGTTCAGAATTATCTGTCTTTGGTCAAGCTAATCAAGTCACAACGATTGACGTAAATCCAATGAAGCAGCCTAAAATCTGGCAGAAGAAAAGCTATTCTTTGAATGCAAAACATGCATTTTGGCTTTTTAGATTTAGAGACAAATGATAAAGAATTGCAACATCCTAAGGAGGGATAACTTGACAAAAGGGTTTTTTTCTTAGGTAATATTTGATTTGTACATAAATGTGCTGAAGCATCTTGCTTTATGAGAATCTAATCAATTCAAAGAGTGATACTTGAATACAGGTAATGCAAAGAGTGATGATTTATATCTGTTAATTTAGGTCACTTTGCCATATGATTAAAGTAAAGTAAAGGTTCAGCTTCTAACAAACTATAACAGAAATTAAACAAAAGTAATTTTATCCTGTAATGTCAAGCTATATCAGTGGTCTACCAGGGAGTCACTGACATTCTCCACTAACAGGCAAAGCCACTGTGTAGACTGCTGTGTTTAAGAATATCAACAAAAAGCCAATTGGAGGGGAAAAAAAGTCTGCTAGATGCACAAGCAACAGGCATAAATATCAGATGATTGACCATTGAACCTTTAGGACTTTTAGACTTTAGGTGTCGGTGTTTTAACAGCTATTGCCATACACAGATATCCAGGACACAAACCTCAGCTGTCAACAATTCTTCTTTAACTCATTCCTGAACCAAAAACAGTATGAGAGCTAATGTTACCTGGGCTAAAATAAATATTGGACTAGACTATCTGTGGTTTTTAAATTATTATTATTATTAATAAGAATCTGGAAGAATGGAGAATCCCAAATTACAAATTGTTTGACCTTCTTTTGTTGAAAATAAAAGGATAAAATATGTCTGTGTTTCTATTAAAGCAGAAACACAGGACTACATACCATGGTTCATCGATTCTTTTTAAGCAAGACCAAATAAATTTAATGCAAAGAAATAAGCACACTTTTAGAATTTAGACATTTCAATTTAAAATAGGCTTTTTTTGTCTTGTGTAACATTCTAGCTTCTATCTATCTATCCATCTATCTATCTATCTATCTATCTATCTATCTATTTATCTTGCTTTTCACATCAAGTTACTTTTATACAAGTCAGTGAAATCTATGTCTGCCACCATAGTAAACCATTTTTATTTGCTCTCATAAAGTTAAGGGGATTCAGGCTCTCGATGTTTTATAGTTGCATGCTAAAAAACGATCACTCTAAAATCAAAATAGTAACAGTAACAGAGGTTAGCACATTTGGTTCTGACAAGTTCAATAACATTGCCAGTCCTGCATCAATTTTGCATCCTTTTTGTTGTTTGAGGTCTCGCCATGGCCATGCAGATCCAATTCACTTTTTCCTCCTTTTTTTGATTTGTTCTTAAACTTCAGAGAAGAATTTTTGCCTTTTTATGCTGGCTCCTTCTTCATAAACCTTCAAAATCTAAGTGTTCTATGACCTCCTGTGAGTATTGCAACCAAGGACCTGGCTATTGAGCCCACATGGCCTTACATTGTGCAGATGTAAGGCTGACCATCTTAAAGCAAGAATGAGACTGCCATGGGTGGCACAGAAAGTTGGAGGTGTATATTTCCAGTCAGAGACAGTAGGGGGAAACAACAGATACTTCAAATATCTCATAAACACTTAGATTACCATCACATCGGCTGAGAGGAGGACATATTAAGATAAAAATGATACTTGGAGCTGATTTAAGAATTAGTACACAAAAAAGCTATTAGAAGTTTTTTTTAAACAAAATTTAAGTTAATTTAGTTTAAAATAAATTTTGCTCTTTACCCCTTAAAGGAACTGGTATAACTATTTCAGAAATGTTTTAGCTCTTACCACAAATTTACAGGGGATTGAAGGTGATGATTGCTAAACACACCAAGCACTAACAGTTTTTTTTTTCTTTAAACCTTTACTGTCTATATAAGAATGAGAGGATTCCCCCCCAAGGCTTGAAACTGGCGGATGAATGAAGATGGATGCCAGCTACAATAAGGCCCAGGTTCATATGAACCTCCATGATGAGGAAGTATAAAGCAACAATGAAGAGAAAATAATCTCCTTTTTGAAGAATTCTCTAGCAAAACCAAGCTAAACATGGCGGTCTTCTGCCGGACCACCTGGGTATTCCTCATGAATGCAGCAAAGGCCAGAGTGCTGATGACGATTCTCAGTCATCCAGGTCATAGTCATTCCGTAAAAGTTTAAAAACAATCCACCAAACTTGGTTTCCAAGGTTTGGTTGCTTTCTCAATTCAACTGTCTTGAAAATAAAAGGATCCACAGTGAGTTTGAAGCTTTATATAGACAAGGCCTTGTATTGCTTGGAAACAAGCAAATTGAAACCGATGAGCTGGTTGTTTGGTTCCAATTCCAATCGGTTTCAATTTGCTTGTCCAAGTAATACAAGGCCTTGTCAATATAGAGCCGCTGCGGATCCCAACAGTTGAATTGAGAAAGCTTCCTGGAGGGGAAGCGAAACGCGAAACCTCGGAAACCAAGTCCAGTGGATGGTTTTTCAACTTTTAAGCAAAGACGAGAGGTGAAGCAGCGGTGGTGTGAAGAAAGTGTCAGTTCGAGCTTGTGCTGGAAGTGGAGAGCAGATGCTTATTTGGGTAACAGCTGTGTTGTGATTTTGAATGTCTTTTAAACTGGACTCTAAATACTGACTGGACTTAGTGGAACTATGTTCCACTGATGGGGTTGCTTCAAACACGGATGCGCCTCTGATTAGATGAGTAAGTGACTCAGTTTATTCAGTTGAATTTTCACATTCACAGGCTTCATATTTCATATTCACCAATTTTTACCACATCTGCTTTACTCAGAAGCAATTATCTATTTTTAGGTTACATTATTATGTATTATCCAACTTCGCTATGATAAATTCAATTTTTATTCGCTGATGACAGAAGTGTTGGTCTCTACACTTACAGCTGGCATGTCGGTATTCAGAAAACACTGGTTTAATTTTTTTTGTAATTTTGCCACAAGGTAGCACACAGCGACCAAGCTACAATTGAAACATCTGGAATAGAAAATGGATGGAAAGTTCAGCAAAATGGTGAGACTTGCATTCGTTTCCCTCCATTGCACCTCCTTGGCTTTGTTATTACACTAAATGCGTAATATTTGAGTTTTGTTGTGTTGTCAACATTTTATGTATGTTTATGCATTGTGAGAGAGATGGAAAGTACAATGAAGGGATGGTAGATGTGGTCTGCAGATGTACAGTACATGTGTGCCTGTGTATTAAATGGTGACCTCCAACAGTAGTTTTTATTGACTGTTTTTGGATCAAATGAACACGCAGGTGTTCATTTGAATGAACACGCAGGTGTTCATACACAGAGTTGTGGGAAATCCTAACCTTATATGGAATAATTAGGGCATTGATTATGCCGATTTACATTTGTCCGGAACATGTGCTCACTTTTTCTCAGGTGTACTGTGTCAAGTTTACAAGGTTAATTTAAGAACATTTACTGAAGTTAAGAACAGTTGTGGCTCATTCCTAAAAGCCCAATGTAGTAGAAAAGGTTAGAGACATTTAAAATTAGCATATGAAAATGTTGTTGCATGTTGCCCATTGCTCTTTCCACATTACATCTATCTAAAGTGTCCTAGTACCTTAATGTCCCAATAATGCTGCTACACCCATATCACAATGTTGGTTTATTGTTCTGAAACTTACAAGTCTCCCTGCCCCCTTTTTCTCCAAATGTACTGATCTTTAAGGCCAAAACCCTCAATTCTAGATTCATCAGACCACAATTTGTGTTTTCAAAATTAAGATATTTGTCCATAGCTGCATTTGTTAACTGCAGTCTGTTATTCATGATTACTTTTGGATTAATGACCTCTTCCTCTCAGAGTGGCTTTTACATGTTGGTAATAGATTTGTTTCACTGTTGATAGCCCTTTTTAAAAGGCTTAAGATAGTACCCTCAAGGATGTTTTTTGCCCTTGTTGTGGGGTGTATATCCACATTACACACTAAAGAACCATACATATCGTTAGTACATAGCCTGTCTCTTTCCTGAGCAATATGAGGGCACATTGCTATAATATTTAGAAATTTTACATTTAAAAAAATTGTGTAAACATTCTAGTATCTATACATTTTTTCCAAACATTATTCAAGACAGATCTGGAATCAGTCTTGAATGTCCCCACCCAAGGTCACAGTGTATTTGAGTTGTTAGAGGACTGTTTCAAAAAACGTAGATAAGGGATAAAGTCGGATTTTTCGTGTATCCTGGCTTAGTTAAGGCTTGACTTCGTTTCACAAAGGGAGTAACACCTAAGTTACTATAGTGATCTATTCTGTGATGCTAGCCTGCTCCAAACCAGGCTAACAGCAAGGCTAAGGTATTCCTTGTGCCATATCTGTTCAGTGAGCAGGCATACTGCTCACTGTAGAGAGGATTAGACAGAAGTCTGATGAAGATGAAAAGATGTTGTTATCAAGTTAAGCTGTAAAAGGAGCTCCAAACAAATCTTTCTTTACAATGGTGTGCCCATAATAGAACTTTTTCCTGACTATCACCTGCATGAGAGTTGTTGCTTTTCAAAGGATGACATCCTACATTAGTGCAGAACTGCTGGGTCCCAGTTCAACAGTACACAGAACAGAGCCATACCTTGACACCTCCATAGATGGCCTGCATTGGGCTCAGATTTTCTGCCAGAGGTATATTCCTGAAAGTGGTGAGAGATGCGGAAAATCTTACCTAAGCCAGTAGTGTTAAAATAATATAGCTAGGCACATCTCAATAAGCTTCCAGGGCCACAGATGAATGAACTATAAAAAAAGGGCTTCTCCTGCATTGCAGGTGGCACAAATTAGACTATATATCACAAAAGACACATTGAGAAATAGTGAAATATTATTTTCAGCTTTTTTATTCAGGATTCCCTAATGTTATTGGCGGGCTGGACTGCACATAAAACAAATTCTTGAACTTTTAGTGTTAAAAGGGCTTATACATACTGTTCATCTTTAGTCAGGAGATCAATGTCTTCTCTTTGGAAGGAAAATCCTTGGACAGAACTGATCAGGTAGAATGTCAGCTTTTTCTCATCTCAAAAGATCTCAATTACCTTTGTAATGCTCAGAGTAGTTTTAGGACAAGACAGTAGCCAGCTGGGATGTTTGAGATTGATTTGAATGTAGCTCGATACTTCCCGTGGCGGTCTTTTAGAGAGTGTAATGTTATGTGTTAAGAGTCTGAAGGGGATGGAAACATTACATCAAGTTTACTGATTAATGACCTGAGACATGCAGTGCCTTTAAACTTCTTCCAGATTTAATTTCTAGGAAGATACAGGATATGTGCTGGCTTTGGCATGCCTGAGTAAGCAATATGATAAATCAATTCACCCATAGCATATTTAATACAGAGGCCTTTTTACATCTTATTTAGTTTACCAGATACACTAGCATAAATTAACAAATATTCAATATCTTATAAGCTTTTCATCATTTCCAAACTGACCAATGCCTCAGTCAGTATAGAAGACTTTCTGAAGCAGCTCTAATGTTTCACATTTTTTTATGTAGAAATAATATCTACTGCACATCAGTGTAAGCCTTTTTGAAAATTTCCTTTAAATTTCTCCCAAAGTGTATAAACTATCAAGATAATTGCGGAATGCCAAAGATACTTTTGGCTCTGTCTGACGGGCTGATAGAGACATTTAAAAGCGGCAACTTAAAAATAGGGGAAAAAGCAGCTGCTAAGGGGAAGATTCTGCAGATTTATTTTCACTTCAAAGAAGTTCCCCTACCTTTGGCTATGGCATAAATAAATCTATTTAATGGTCCTCTTTCTGAGTAAATACTTTACCAGCAATTGCATCTACACTCAGTCCAAGTTATTACCTCAGATAATCTAACATCATCTTTAGTAGAACCAAGGCAAAATTGTACTTAACATTTGTAAACCTGCCTAACTTTCTTTTCCTATAGAAAATGGTTCAATTCCATACTATAACCCTGTTACCTTCGGGACAGTACAGACAGTAATGTATTGCAGTAGATGGTATTTCCCCAACTTTCAGATAACTTTTGCTTTTTTGTCAGCAGTGTTAGTGTTTCAGAGCTTCAAACACATTAGGATGAAAAGAGAAAATACAGAAAATTGTTTTCAAAAGATATCAGACCTATCAAAACCAAACAACTTCATCCATTTTGTGGAAAACAGAGTTTTAGCTTCATCCCCAGCTATAGAATCAGGAGATCTTTCAAAGAACCTGGTTGACTACAGAAAGTAGGTTTGAAGATCTCCAAAAAGAACACAGTGCTTCCTTATACAAAATAAATAGGAACAGATTCGGACCAAAATGAATGACCATGTGTAGGGCTGTGGGATTCCAGTGAACCCTGGTAGGAGACATTATCGACAAATCAATAAAATATGCTGCTGTGAATCTTTCCAGGTGGGGCCAGTCAACTAAAATCACTCCAGACAAAAAGAAAATAAAAAACTTTAAGGAGCATCTAAATTAATATAAGCCCCATCTGCTTCAGATCAATACCCATTATTCAGCAGTCAAGTAAACTGGTCAAAAATAGAATCCATGGAAGAGTCTTAAGGCAATAGCCACTGCTGGGCAGAAAGACCCAACTTACATTTCACAACCAGTTGTCCTGTTCCTGCAGCTGCAAAAACACCACCATAGCATGATGCTGCCAGCACCATGTTTAACTGCTGGGATTGTATTGGGCAGGTGATGAGCAGTGCCTCGTTTTCTCCACACATACCGCTAAGAATCAACGCAAAAAAAGTGCAATCTTGGTCTGATCAGACCAGGGAATCTTCGTTCTCAGTCTAGGAGTCCTTTATTTGTTTGTGGCAAAGTCTGTGCTGGCTTTCCAATGTCTTGGACTGAGCAGAGGCCTCTATCGGGCCATTCTTCCATAAAGCTCTGACCGGTGGAGGGCTGCAGTGATGGTTGACTCTGTGGATCCTTCTCTTATCTCAGTCACAGTGTTTCTGTTCAGTAAATTCTTTTGTAACCTTGGTCAGATCTGTGCTTCTCCACAATTCTGTCTCTAAGTTCCTTGGGAAGTTCCTTTAAACTCATGATCTCCTTTGCTCTGACATGCACTGTGAGCTGCAAGGTCTTATATAGACAGGTGTGTCTTTCCCAATTAGCTCCAATCAGTATAATTAAACACAGCTGGACTCCAGTGAACGAGCAGCACAATCTCAAGGAGGATCAGAACAAATGGACAGCCTATGAGTTAAATATGAGTGTCACAGCAAAGGGTATGCATACTTATGACCAGTTTTTTTTTTTCTTATAATAAAGTTGCAAAAATTTCTAGATTTCAGTTTTTTTTTTCTGTCAAGATTGGGTGCTGGGTGTACATTTATTGTGAATGCTGCATTTACATCTTTACCAAGTATTAGGCATGATGAAGTCAATACAATCATAGAAGTAAGCTATCATAAATTAGCTCTGGAAGTTGTATAGTTTGCCCTTTTGGTATTCCCTACGCATGTTAACCCATTTGTTTTATTGTTATTATTTTGGTCAAACCTCATATTGTTGTGCTAACAAATGAGGAAAATTTTTAAGACTCTTGAAAAAGTATTCCCTCTTAAAATGATGCATCAATTTAAAACCACTATTATGATAATTTTTTGGGATTCTATGGAATACACCAACACAAGGTAGGGCAAATTGGTGGATGGGTCAGGAAGAGCATCATGTGTAAAAACTCTGCCATGTCTGTGAGCATGTCGTAATGGCTCTAAATCAATCCCTAAATAGGGGAGCAACCAAAAGGATAAACAAACACATTTTTACATAAATAGAAATTATGATAAGTGACACACACTGTTATTTGGCTTCCTTTACTCTGGCACAGAAATCAAAACAAAGAACAAAATGTGCCTTCAACTTCCTTCAGATGTTTTTGTGCCTGGTTAGCAAATACAGTTGACTTGTGATAGTAAAACAAAGTTTTTATGGATCCAGATAAAGATAAATTGGTGAAACTTCTGGAAGTTAATTTGAATAATAGAACAGATTTTTCGTCATAACAAAATACTTCTAGATTAGTTCAGTTTCAGATCTGTAATATCATTTTAATATAGTGAACTTCAGTTTCAAGCCGATGTATCTGGTTTAAAATCAGATTAATTCTAATTCAATCTGAGCGATTTGTTTAGTTTCTAATGACAAACCTTTCTGTAATAAATGTTATTTAAATTTTACAGCCATCTGTTACCCTCTTCTTATGGTCATTCCTGCTTTGAGCCCAAATGAATCATGGGATAGGATGGACATTACTAACCAGGTGATATAGGGTATTCTGCCCTCTGAAGGCCTCTTAGTAAACTACATCTGATGTAAAGCACCACCACTAATTCTGAAATACTGAGACGCATCAGTGTTTCTATGTTTTTTACCAAGGCTTCATCACATTATATTTCTCTTTTATGTCTTTCCATATTCAGCGTAATCAGTTGTGTCAGCAAATTAAAGTACATTGGCTTTAAATCCTAATGAAACTTTACATTCTCTCCTTAAGAAGAGAATATACAGGTGCTGGTCATAAAATTAGAATATCATGAAAAAGTAGATTGATTTCAGTAATTCCATTTAAAAAGTGAAACTTGTATATTATATTCATACATTACATACAAACTCATATATTTCAGATGTTTATTTTGTTTAATTTTGATGATTACAAATGACAACAAATGAAAATCTCAAATTCATCATATCAGAAAATTAGAATATTGTGAAAAGGTTCAAAATTGATGGCCCCTGGTGCCACACTCTAATCAGCTAATTAACTCAAACCACCTGCAAAAGCCTTTAAATGGTCTTTCAGTCTAGTTCTATAGGCTACACAATCATGGGGAAGACTGCTGACTTGACAGTTGTCCAAAAGACGACCATCGACACCTTGCACAAGGAGGGCAAGACACAAAAGGTCATCGCTAAAGAGGCTGGCTGTTCACAGAGCTCAGTGTCCAAGCACATTAATAGAGAGGCGAAGGGAAGGAAAAGATGTGGTCGAAAAAAGTGTACAAGCAAGAGAGATAACCGCACCCTGGAGAGGATTGTGAAACAAAACCCATTCAAAAATGTGGGGGAGATTCACAAAGAGTGGACTGCAGCTGGAGTGAGTGCTTCAAGAACCACCACACACAGACGTATGAAAGACATGGGTTTCTGCTGTCGCATTCCTTGTGTCAAGCCACTCTTGAACCACAGACAGCGTCAGAAGCATCTAAAGAGAAACAGGACTGGACTGCTGGTGAGTGGTCCAAAGTCATGTTCTCTGATGAAAGTAAATTTTGCATTTCCTTTGGAAATCAAGGTCCCAGAGTCTGGAGGAAAAGAAGAGAGGCACTTCATCCACGTTGCTTGAAGTCCAGTGTAAAGTTTCCACAGTCAGTGATGGTTTGGGGTGCCATGTCATCTGCTGGTGTTGGTCCATTGTGTTTTCTGAGGTCCAGGGTCAACGCAGCCACATACCAGGAAGTTTTAGAGCACTTCATGCTTCCTGCAGCTGACCAACTTTTTGGAGATGCAGATTTCATTTTCCAACAGGACTTGGCACCTGCACACAGTGCCAAAGCTACCAGTACCTGGTTGAAGGACCATGGTATCCCTGTTCTTAATTGGCCAGCAAACTCTCCTGACCTTAACCCCATAGAAAATCTATGGGGTATTGTGAAGAAGAAGATGCAATACACCAGACCCAACAATTCAGAAGAGCTAAAAGCCACTATTAGAGCAACCTGGGCTATCATAACACCTGAGCAGTGCCACAGACTGATCGACTCCATGCCACGCCGCATTGCTGCAGTAATACAGGCCAAAGGAGGCCCAACTAAATACTGAGTGCTGTACATGCTCATACTTTTCATGTTCATACTTTTCAGTTGGCCAACATTTCTATAAATCCTTTGTTTTTATTGGTCTTCAGTAATATTCTAATTTTCTGATATGATGAATTTGAGATTTTCATTTGTTGTCATTTGTAATCATCAAAATTAAACAAAATAAACATCTGAAATATATGAGTTTGTATGTAATGTATGAATATAATATACAAGTTTCACTTTTTAAATGGAATTACTGAAATCAATCTACTTTTTCATGATATTCTAATTTTATGACCAGCACCTGTAGAAGTCTGTATCTGTCATGATCGCAGCCCGATTAGCTGTTCTAATTACTCACTTTATTCACCTGCTGTACCCTGCCCACTCTCTAATTATCATTCATCTTATCCACCTGCTCCTTCTGCTTTATATTCGGTTTAGCCCTGCTACCGGGGCCAGATCATTATTCCTGTTTCTTGTCATTTCTGTTTGTTAGTTTCCGTTTGAGTTATGTCCGTGGTTCATGCCCCTGCTCTCGGGGTCAGTGTGTAGAGGGTGTTGGTGATTGTCTCCTGTCTCCTGATCGTGTCCCGGCTCTTCTCCACTGAGACAGTTTTGGTCATGTTTGGCTCGCCGTGCAGAGGGAGCTTGGGTCCTGGATCTTCTCCACGAAGCCCATTCGGCTTGGCGTGTGTTTGTGTGTGTGTGGGGGTCAGTTTTAAGTCACGTGATCCTGGCTCCTGGATGGAACCACTTTAAAGTTTGGCAATCTCTGCTGGTTATATGTCTTGTCTCCGTTCTCAACCACTAGGCCCGCCTGTCTCCATCTGAGCGTGTCTGTCTGAGCTCGTTGCTGGGTTCATGGAACTCTGAACCTGCTTGGGCGCTCCATGGATTCCTAGAGCTTTCAAATGTAATCACTCTAAAAGAATAAGGTGTTAAATGTTTTACTTTGGAACAATTAAAGTTAATTTAGAATCTACTATAGTATTACATTTTTAGAATTCTAACATATTTGTTCTAGCTTCCAAACATTAACTGCTACAAAATAATCAAGGAATAATATTTTAAACTGATTTCACCGATTTCCTTCTTAACTACTTTGTTGCTATGGATGATGATCAGCCAACATAGATCACTGCAGCTGATGCAAGGCAATGTTATAAAGTTGCATTTAAAAATTATGACAACGTATTTTACAACTAGAATTTAACGTGTTATCAGGATTTGTTCGGCTTAAAGCATTTTTTTAGGATTTTCTAACTTTATTGCCAATGCAGCATTACTCCTACAGTTGGGGTAGGGTCAGCAGAAACTGCCCTATTTTGCAGCTCAGAGCTGAAAAAAATGCAACTGAAAGCCAGGGAAACATAGAGTTTTGATATATGAAATGAAATATTAGGCTCCCTGCCGAAAAAACACATTCCAGATCACATTGCCAAAATACACCACATATTGTAACAAAACGTGGTTAAACAGATGACGCAAATATGTGGTAGCAATTTAAAAAGGCATGCAACTGCCCACTTCTACTCCTTTGGCAGCTGTTACCTTCATATTAAAGAATGCCAGTGCCTCATAAACAGCTTTTTAAAGAACTGAAAAGAAGGAGAATCTTGGTGTCACTCTTATGGTGGTCACTGCAGTCAGCTCTTAGTTCACAGAAAAACAGGGGCCAGATCTGAGGGTTTTGGTGAGCTCTTTACAAACTAAATCTCTGTAAAGGAGACAATTAGGATGCTTTTTTATGGACCTCAGCTCAGCCTTTAACACCATCCTTCCAGTCATGCTGGCCCTAAAGCTCTACAACCTTGGTTTATTGCCCCACCTTGTTCCTAATTAGGAAGTCACTGTGGCTCTTCTAAGAATAGCAAAAATCAAATCTGTCCCACTGATCCTAAACTCTGGCATGCAACAGCGTTGTGTTCTCAGTCCTGTCCTTCTCCCACTATTCATGCACATTTGCTCTGCTATTCATAAAACAAAAGCGTTGTGAAGTTAGCAGGTGACACAACTGTGGTGGGTCTCATACAGGAGATGCAGGAAGATTGAACACACCTCTTTGCTTACAGAGGGAGTGGTTGAGTTTATAGAGAGCATAACGTTCTTTGATATTCACATTTCATCTGGTCCTTTTGAGTTTGAGAAAGCCTCCAACTTTGGAAAGAGGGCCCAAAAACTGCCCCCTCTTGCTCTTTCTCATTGCAGGTTATGGTACTGGGGACCAGAACATTGCATATAAAGCTTTGCCTCTTTCCATGGCCTACTGATGGACATTCTAGCCCTTAGCAGCCCTCACCTTGGCGTAACTTCAGTAGAAACCAATACAGCACGAGGCATAGATCTATAGGCCAATATTCAGCTGGAACATTTTCTTTTTTTTAAATCCTTTATCCCGATTAGGGCTGGAACAATTAATCATATTAATTATGATTAATCGATTATTTAAATAATTGTCAACAATTTAGTAATCGATTCATTGTTAACTGATGCATAGAGACTGTAAAACATGCCTTTAACTGACAGAGTAACCCATTTAGAGCAGTAATTATATCAAAATTCTTAAAAAAAATATATATAAAACATTTGCATTTAAGATTAAAATATTTTTTCTTCTATCATTGTGCTCTATGTAGTAATCAAGTGGAAAAGTTTTACTTTTACCTAGTTTATTTTGGTGAAAAAACTTCTTTAAGGAACCTTTTGCTATCCATTATTAATCGATCAATCGAAAAAAAAAAATGATCAACAGATTACTCGATTTGCAAAATAATCATTACTTGCAGCACTAAGCCTAATCTTAAAAAAATATAAATTATTATGGAATTATCTTTTATGACTAGTCTTTCAGAAAAACAAAGGCAGCGCAACATATGCCAGATGAAAAAAGTTAACGTAAAAGTGCATTATTTATATTTGTTCTTTATTAAAAGGACTCAAATGGGAACAGAACGTACCATTCTGGCAATTTTCAAAGAGCTGTCCTTTCGGAAAATATATAAGCAGGGAAATACTTTAAATAACCTTCTGTGTAGAAGGTATTTGGCAAGTACAATTAGATCTATGAACATTACGTTCAATTTTTAATACACATTATTGAGGAAAAAATAAATATTTTGGCTGAATCCAGGCTTCTGCAGCAGTTGTACTGATGCTGCAGGCATTTAAAATTAAGCTAGTATAGTTAAATAAAAATCTGTTGTTTCTAAACTTAAGTTTGATATATGTGAAGTTACTGAATAACATATAAAAGTGATCCTGAGCTTGTCATAACAAGGGCCACAACTGAACACGTCAGTTTTGCAGTGTGGACTGAGGGCTGCACAGCACATTAGGACTAAGAACTTAGCACAGGTGTAAAAGACAGAACAGGGTATTGTTGGATGCCATCTTCCTGATCTGTATTCTGTTTATACTGCACCAAAGAAAGGGCCACACGCATTGCTACAGATCCAACCCAACCAGAGAATTAACTGTTTGTTCCACGTGCATAAGGTAAACGATTCAGTAACATTATATTAAAATCAAATAGACTCAAAGACAGTTTCTCAGTGCTGCAAAGACAGTTGTGCCCCTGCAGGCAGACAATAAAATTCACAGCGGAAAATCAAATAAATCTCGAGCCAATTTCATTAAAATTTGCACTTTATGTAAAATTATAAATACTTCATGCCACATTTCATGTAGATCTACTTTCATGTTTCTACATTTATTTATAGTTTCCTCGAATTATGCTCTTTCTTAGTTTTTTATGTATTTTTAATCATATCGTGTATTACATGTACATGTTAGAAAATGCACATGTAATACACACTTTTCATAATTTATCATAATGACAATGAAAACTTGATTTAATATTCTTTAAGAGGCAAAAAAGATGTGTTGAAATGTAGCAGGGACTCTGGCTCTCTTCTACTGTATTATGTGCTATAAACAAGTTTGTTTACAGATTTTAGTTATTTTTCTGACTGGTTTTATCTTAAAATAAAAAGTACATTTCTTTTCTTTTTAATGCAACTTATCTGAGTCTTTCAGGAAAATATATTTAAAAAATTCTCAAATGACAAATGTAGAGATTCTAAAGTTTAAGCATAACTGCATTTAATACCAACTGGAGTTAAATAAGTGAAACTGATGCAGTGGTTTTCAGTTGTTTATGATTCTTTTTTGGTCACTATTTCAATATATTCTTTATTGTAATTGAATTAAGTGTTACTTTAAAGGTTCTCCATGATGTGATGAAGGTGCAAGCAGAACAACTGTCCTCTTAGGGCTCAACGACCATCTATCCCCCTTCCCTGCAAAAATGCCTAATGTGAAATGATGCAGAAGCTGATCCGTGTAATAGCTCACTTTAACGTACTTGCTCGAATTGTCCAGAATTTTTCTCAAGGTGCTTCTTAGAGCAAAACAGTTGTGTTTTCTTTCTGATAAAGCCTTTTCCTAGAGTCAGAGTTTTTTTCTAATTTTTGGCAGTCCTACAAAGACTGATAAGGAGTCTTGAGTTGACTCACACTTTCAACGTGGATCCAGACACACAGCAAAAGAAGTAAAGGGAGCAATGGCATCTGGATGAGATCTGGCATAGATCACATGCAACACATGTGGTCCTGGATAATTTACAGAGCTGTAATGGAGGAGTGGGTTATAAGCAATTGTTTCGCCTAGCAACATTCACGGGAAGTTTGAAGGGAAAATGTAGTGCTGGCAGGTAGTAAGAATATTTTAATACCGTGAGACATCAACAGTTTATGTGTTCCATCCATAGTTTCAGCCCTCTCTGAACCCAGAAGATGAATGCCAAATCAAAACTATCTGGCTTTATGATTTCAGATCAGAATAAAAGCTATTGCTAAAATTTCACTGTTGAAAGGCATAATAAGTGGGCCTTCACAATGTTAGAAGTCAACATATTGTCCTATAAGAAATGCATCTTCCTCATGCAAAGAACAAGGAAAGAAGGTGCAAGGAAGAAAGAAAGAGAGATTTTTTTTAACCCATATATTTCACTGCATTGTAAAAGACAAAAAAAAAACCGGTATTAACCCCTAGAACCCTACGGACCCACCGGTGGGTCCAGCTGCTACATGACCTCGTAGTTTTACCAAACCCCCAGTATTGATGTAAAAAAACATATTTGGCACAGTTTGGTGACATTTATGGATAAATGTGCCAAAATGGCCTCTCCGCCTAAGAAATTTCTCACTAATACCATTCTAAAATAAATATGATTCATCTGATTGAGTCCAAATTTGGTATATTTTTACACAACATTTAGATTTGAAAGTCTGTACTACTTTTTTGTGCTATAAATAATATTTTGGTAGTGTTTTGCAATGTTTATTTCAAAGAAAATTTTGGCGAGGTTCAAAAAATGCAAAATATTTTGTATTTTGTCCCTAATAGTTCAGGCAGGGTCAAAGCTACAATGGTGCTGACACCAGAAAACCATTCTATGACATCTTACCTTTACAGACGTACCAAAAGTTTCTTCTTAAATCTTATAGCTTTGAGGCTATAAGTTATTTACTTTTGTGTGTTTTTGTCAGGCAGAAATTTATTTATACCCCCTTAGGGTGTAAGAGGTTAAGGATTGGCATCTTAGAAAATTAGCCTGAAAATAACATTTTAATAGTGTCTTCCAGGCCTAAAAAATGTTTAACTAATTAGGCTAAATTATAGTTCACTTAATATGAACAATAGAGTGTGAATAAAATAATAATGTAAAATAATTTACTGTATCTGAATTCCATATGTCCTGTGATACATACAGTAGGCCATCAGGCCACCAGGATGTGGGCAGGCTTTTTAGCCCCTCTTTAAGCATACTTTATTTCTAGAGCACAGCATAAAAGCCGACCAAAGTGCTGCAAAAACACATAACTATGCATAAATGTACACTGCTCAAAGAAGGGTTAGGGAACACGTAAACAACACAATCTTACTTCTACCAAATTACACTTCTGTGAAATCAAGCTCTCCACTTAGAAGGCATCACTGAATGACAATTGCACATGCTGTGGTGCGAATAGAATAGATAACAAGTGGAAATGATTGGCAATTATTAGCAAGGGGCACTCAATAAAGAAGTGGTTCTGCAGACGGAGACCCCAGGCCACTTTTAGTACCTATTAGGGTTGTCAAAAGTATCGATACTCAAAAAAGTATCAATACTGAAACGTTGTATCCGGATACAATACTCATTTTCAAAAGTATCGATACAGCCATCTAAAGTGCAGAATAGTGGAAAATGCACTTTCTGAACACTGTGTGATTGAATAATTCTGTGCATTTTTCAGTTTCAGACTTTTTTTGTAACAGGTGCAGCAGCTGAGAATTATTTTTGTTTAACTGGTTTGGCCAGTGTCATTGTTATGTCTGCAAAACATAGCCAAGGAAGGAACACTTAATTTTAATTTTGTAAGTTTTTTTATCAAGCTTGCTTAATATTGTGCACAGCATACAACCTCAAAATATTATTCTTATTGTTTTTATTATTTATTTCTTGTATTTTTTTAATAATGAAAATATTTCTGTTGAATTTTAGAGTCTTTGTTTTTATTCTTGTAGTATCGAAAAGGGTATCGAGTATATTTTACTTAGTATCGGTATCGAGTTGAAAAGTTTAGTATCGTGACAACCCTAGTACCTATGCTTTCTGGCTGATGTTTCGGTCACTTTTGAATGTTGGTGGTGCTTTCACACTCCTGGTAACATGATCTGGACTCTACAACCCACACAGATGGCTCAGCTAGTGCAGCTCATCCATGAAAGCACATCAATGCGAGCTGAGACAAGAATGCTTGCTGTGTCTATCAGCGTAGTGTTCGGAGACTGGAGGCACTACCAGGAGACAGGCCAATTCACTTGGAGACATGGAGAAGACCATAAGAGGGCAACAACCCAGCAGCAGGACTGATACCTCTGCCTTTGTGTAAGGAAGCCCTGGCAGGAGCACTGCCAGAGTGACAGCAGGCCTGTGCATATCTTTGCACAAACGGTAACAAACCAACTCCATGAGGATGGTATGAGGGCCCCACGTCTGGAGACAGGGGTTGTGCTCACAGCCCAACACCTTGCTTAGCATTTGCCAGAAAACACTAGGATAGTCACATTTCCCACTGTCACCCTGTGCTCTTCACAGATAACGCAGGTTGTCACTGAGCACACGTCATAGACATGACAGTCTAGAGAAATTGTGGAGAGCAATCTGCTGCCTGCAACATTCTTCAGCATGACCGGTTTGGCAGAGGGTCAGTAATGGTGTGGGGTGACATTTTTTCGGAGGACTGCACAGCCCTCCATGTGCTTACTAGAGGTGGCATGATTGCTATTAGGTACCGAGATGAGATCCTCAGACCCCTTGTGAGACCACATGTTGGTGCGGATGGCCCTGGGTTCCTCCTTATGCAGGACAATGCTACACCTCATATGGCTGGAGTGTTTCAGCAGTTCCTGCAAGATGAAGGCATGGAAACTATGGACTGGCCTGCCTGTTCCCCTGGCCATCGTGTCTCGATCCATCCACCAATGTTATGCTGCACTACATATTGTCCAGGAGTTGGAGGATGCTTTGGTCCAGGTCTGGGAGGAGATCCCTTTAGACACCATCTGCCACCTAATCAGGAGCATGTGCAGGCAATGTAGGGAGATCATACAGGCACAAGGAGGCCACACACAATACTGAGTCTCATTTTGACCTGTTTTAAGGGCATTACATCAAAGTTGGATGAGCCTGTAGTGTGTATTTCCACTTTAATTTTGTGTTCGATTCCAAATCCAGGCCTCCATTAGTTAATAAATTTGATTTTCATTGATAATTTTTGTTTGATTTTGTTTTCAGCACATTTAAATTTGCACAGAACAAAGTATTCAATGAGAATATTTTGTTCATTCAGTTCATAACGAAGTATTTCTACTTCATTACTTGACACCTCTGTCCAAAACTAATATAGGATTCTTTGGAAACAAGGCCATTATGAGCAGTGTTAATTGTATTGAAATGAATGGTAGGATTATGAGAGTTTGAATAAAAAAAATCTCAAAATATTTTCTAGCATCTTCCATAGCCTTTTGATTAAACTGTTCTCTCAGTGCCTCAAAAGAGAGTAATTTATCTTTTCTCAACTTTAGTTCATTTTTCAACTATTTGTCTAATGGACCTGTTATGGTAAGTTAACCAAGGCTCTAATCTGGGTTTTGATTGTCTGGATTTAATCGGTCAAACCAAATTAAAAATAGCACTTCACTAAAGAGTAAAATGTTTTTCTAAAATCTCAGTTGAGGAACACCCTGTGGACTTCAAATCAAATAACTAAAAACAGCAGAGAAATGAGAAGCAACAGAAGTATTACTAACTCGGCAGCCAGCACACAGGGTTTAATCAAATGATTAAGAGGAAAATAAAAAAAAACTCATAAAACAGGCATGTAATCCTAGAACAGTGAATCATAGATTTTCAAATTAAACCATAAGGCAAAACAAGGTCTAAAGCATGCACACTGTCATGGATTGTGCTGTTCACTGATTAAATCAGGCCAAAAGTGTCCAATAAATTAAAAAAAAAAAAAAATAAAGTCCTTCCTCAGAGTCTTGACAGGGCAGCACATATAAATATTAAAATCTCCAACACTTAAAGGTTGCTCATACATTGGGGTAATTCACCAAAGAAGTCAGAAAATAAAATTCATGTAGAGGGTATATGTACTTTAGTGTGTGATAGACTGCGCACAACATTGGAGTTAAGCGTCCCCAGACTCAGTTCAAATCTGGGGAATGTTGTTGAGAACGCTACCTGTTTACATTCAAAATTTGATTTAAAAAAGGTTGCCAAACCTCCCCCATATTCTACGAAACTCGGTGAATAAAAATATGAGCAGCCATGAGGCACATCCAGTGGTGGAGCCAGAACATTTTCCTAGGGATGGACAGGCAGGGATCAATTTGCACTGAGAGGAGGCTGAAAACGGATAAGGCACCTAAACCAGTCTGTCTGCACTAATTACATTGTACAAACAGGAAGATGATGGGCACAGAATCTGAATCTCCAACTAAATTAAAGAAAACAAAATAGATTTTCATGAAACCTTTGCTAAAAATGGCCTACAAATATTTATATATTTAGCAGTCTAATCTCTAATTACAGAAGACTCCTAGATCACTGCAGAGACATTGCTTCCTGTTCTCCACCTATTTATGAAAAGATAAAAAAAATATTTTTGGTTGTCATCTTAAAAGTTACTATATTAATGTAAATAATGAATTACATTATTGCTGTTATTTTATGATTAGTATACTAAAAATTTAAATGTCAAGTTGGTTAGAGTCTAACCAACCAAAGGATAGAGGCATTGGTACTCTTAAGTGAAATGGTCTAACCGTTAGACCATTTCACTTAAAAGTACCAATGCCTCTATCCTTTGTTTTAAAAAGGAACTGCTTGTTCCAGAGTCGGCAAATTAGTCCATGTGAAATAATATAATATATACATTTTTGAGTTGGACTCCCTCACATGTCAATATTTTAATTGAAATTTTATTGTAAGTGCATATTTGGCTTTTAGGTATGTGTGTTTGTACGTATGTAATGATGTGATGTAATTTTGATTCCTATCTTGGCCAGGTCTCCCTTGCAAAAGAGATTTTTAATCTCAATGGTTATTATTACCTGGTTAAATAAAGGATAAATAAAATAATAATAATAATAATAAATGATATAATGAATAAAGATTGCTACAAATTCCAGGAGTTGGTGGCTCACTAACGAAAATATATATGAGCAGGGTGCAGGAAGCCTGGCATCGGATCCAAGCCACTTATAAGTACAATACGGGAAATGATGGGGTCCAAGTAGTGCCAAAATACAAAGCCTTGAGTAAATGATCCAAATTGTGTCACATAAATCCCTATAGACTGAAAACTCCTAGGTCTGTTTGGCGAATAAAGAGTTCTTAGCTAATTTGCAAAGACTTTACATTGAGTCAGCTTTTTATTTACTAAAGATTGCTGCACGAGTTGTGGAACTGAATTGTATGAATGGGAAAAACAAACCAAATTATGTATGTATGTATGTATGTATGTATGTATGTATGTATGTATGTATGTATGTATGTATGTATGTATGTATGTATGTATGTATGTATGTATGTATGTATGTATGTATGTATGTATGTATGTATGTATGTATGTATGTATGTATGGATGGATGGATGGATGGATATATGGATGAATGTATGTACTGTATGTATGGATGGATGGATAAAAGAACAGTTGGGCAGATGAAAAGACAGATAGATAGAGGGACCAATGTTTGATGGATAAAAGGACTGATCAATGCAAGTATTGACTTTAAATTGCCCTACATTGTCAGGTTGCATGTACATGTTTGTGTGTCTCAGTGCTGCTCTGCCATTAACCGATGACCTGCCCAGGTTGTACCTGACCTTTCGCCCATAGATGCTTTAAAGAAGCATCAGAACCATTTTATTTGATAGAAAAGCAGTAGAAGATGGATGGGCGGAAGGACAGATGGAAGATGAGCGAACAGGCTTCCAGACTGGTTTTCAGTTACTCAAGGTTTTTTTTTACATTTTTCTAAATTTCTTTTTCTTGTTTGTTTTTTAAAGGGTGGGATGATTGGGGGAGTTGAATTGTAGAATTTTACAAATATCCATACATTTACTAGAAAACTGATGGTGCCAGAGTGTCACACAACAGGAAGTAATCCTTTCTCTAAAGACCAGCTCTTGGATGCACTGTGATTTTTTTTTTAAACCAAAGCAGAAAAATTTAAAAACATTGTGTCAGGATAAATAATTATTCCATATCTAACAGAATCCAGTGATCAATTCATTTTCCTTTATCAGATAACTCATTAGGCTTGGCAGGCACAGAAACATTTGGAAACGTTAGACTCTCTGGAAGGAAAGCTCTTTGGATATATTTTAAAAGGATTCTTCTGAAGTACAATGCGAGGATATCAGTTTCAGCATGAGATTTTTCTTTGTGAAATATGAACCATATTGCACTGGCTCCAGTACTTTAAGTAGTGATGACAACAAGGACAGAGTGTGTTTTGCCTCATGTTTGGTATTACTGGAAGGGTTTGGCCGGGGCCACAACATCTAATGAGGTTATTTCTAAAAAATGGTTTAATCTAATTAAGTAAAACAAAAACCTCTACTTATCAGGATTAACACAGAATGAAAAGAGGAACTAAAGTCTCTTTGAAGGTGACATCTTATACGTTCCAGAATACCATAGATATATGCCAAAGTAAATCCACACTAGTCTCACTTTTTTACAGTTTTGTTTTTCACATTTTAAAATGCTCTAAAAATATCCAATCTGTGACAGGCAGAAGATAAAAATGCTAATTCAGGCACACTCTACTCTAGTGAATCATGGTATTTGGCAAAACAATCAGTCTACACTACAACAGATGCTGTTATGAGCTTAAAACCTTGGTGAGACTGAAATTTGGATGGAATTTTGTTTTCTTTCAGTGTTGGCTTTAGTGAGCAAATATATACTTTAAAGGAAAACAATGTTGTATGTCCAAAACTCCCTTGCTTTTACCTCACATGACTGGATACAGTGGATGTTTTCAGGGTCAGGATACCAGTTCATCTTCCCGGTGCAAATTATGCTCTAAAAACAAACACAAAGCATATAAAAGTATTTACTGAAATGTTTGCATAGCATTTAATCAAAATCATGTTTAATTGAGTTTCTGTGATGTTGACATTAAATTCTAGATAGCTAAAAAAAACAATTAGAACACTCAAAGGTGTTGCCTTATTATTGGTATATAATACAATATTCATATGGGCATAGCTATGGGTAGATAAGTTGCTTTGTCAAAGTGCTATACCCATTTAAGTAATTTTGAGTCACTGACTCAAAATACGTGTACTGCATGATTATAAAATGAAAAGAACAGTTTGTTTTTTTATCTGACAAGTGCAGAGTGTGTTTGTTTTTCTGCCAGTGTGTTTGCTACACCAACTTTCTGCATTTACAGAGTAATCTTGCTCATTCTTCTTAAATAATAACTGAAGATTTGGACTGAGCCGTTCTTACACAGGAATATGCTTCAATTTAAACCAAATATCACGTTTAAAATTGCTGTTTGCTCGACACACAAAGGTCCATGTGGAAAACTGCATTTGCAGCTTTTTCCTCATGTACCTAATATTCTGGTCGACTGTAGGGGGATGTGTACGGCGTGCTTATAACACCACACAACATGTAGAAGTAGAAACACTGTTTTTTTAATTTTCAAAGTCTTTTTGTTTCAGCAAAGAGTGACAGAATTTTTTCTTCCAAAAGTCCTTCTCAATCTGTTGATCATAGTAATATTTTTAATTTGTATAGATGTTTATATTGACAAACCCTCGTCAGTAAAAATGTCTGTCGTCCTCTGTGTTTTTCCAGCTGGAGATGTTCGCGTTGTTTCAAATTTTCCCTTGGAGCGCCAGCAATGTTCTGTTGAAATTTTGGGAGGCTCACAAGATACATCTTTGATTCTCCTTTATTTTGCTCCAGCCATTCTCCTTAGATCAGCTCTAATATCCTCAATATCCAAGCCTGAAATGACCCTCAGAAAAAATCCTGCAGCTACCACCACACATTGATACTGTGAAAAAGTTATCAGAGAACCGTCTTCCATATGCGGACTTCCCTACAAAGTTCATCACAAATGAAACTTCTTATTGCTGTTTCACGGCTATGATTTTCTTCCTGGTCCCTCTCATTGTGCCATGATTTGTGGAATGTACCACTTATAGCTGGACAGTTATTTAAAGCTTCTAATGTTTTATAACCCAAGCATGCCCTCCAGTAGTCCATAACACAATCCTAAACCTGTCAACTGGGTCCTTTGGTCTCCATGACGCCTAATTTTCACTTATATTTTCTAACAAACCTGTAATACCTGAACAGAACAGCTGGATTTTTACTGAGATTTAATACATACTGTACAGGAGCTAACTAGTTGGATGATTTCTGAAATAATTTTGATGTTTTAGTTTGATTGAGAAGAATGAACAAAAACAAGCTGAATATAAACATACTAGGGATTTTTTTTATTACTTTCCCTTTATTCAGATGTAAATCAATAAATACAATTCTAAAGATATGCATAACAGTTAGCATTTTTAAATATGGAAAATTATATATATATAAAAAAAAATCCCTTCAAAGCTTTGAATATTTTTACACTGTCTTTTTTATAACAGGGCTGTGCTGTCCTACTTTAAAAGAGCGACATTTAAAAGATAAAACGCTTGGGTAGATTATGCTCTAGTTTGAGATCAGCATAATAAGAATTTTCTCAACCTAAACGTAAAATTCCTCATTTTTGCAGTGAACTTTTGTGAGGATGAGATCTTGTGATATATATTTGACCTCAGTAATTTACAAGGTGGACAGCAGACAGCTGATTGACTAGCAAATATGGATACAGAAACTGGATCTTCCCCTTGGGCTTTCCTGTACAGCCTGACATCGCAATAAAGACCAGGCTCTGAAGTTTTCAAGATAACACAATGCCTTGAAATCGCGAGGCAGTGCCAAAGATATGGCGTAAGTAATCAGACCTCAGTGCAAGTATTTAACCTTGGCAAAGAAGGACAAACAGGCTGGCTGGCTGACTGACCACCCAAAAGTAAGGCAAAAGTAAAGCAGCACAAGCAGCAACATCAACGTGGAAGTGATTTCTAAGATATGCTATTGAGTAACATAATCCTCCTTTCGAGCAAAACAAGTGCAGAGACTCAGACCCATGATCTTACATTCCTTTCTCTCGCTGCTTTGTATACATTGTGTGTTTGGGAGACGTGTGCAGTTTCTAAAAGACTTGACGTCAACTGAAACCTTTACCCGCGCTATCTCCCTCGGATTTCCAGTAATACAAAAACACTTGAACTAAATCAAACAAGCATTTACACACACAAGGTGGATTTTATGATGTGATTAGCTGGCACGTCAGGGAATAAAACTATTTTTCAAGAAAACTCTTTTAAGATTAAATCTAATATCTGATATGAAACATATCTGGCTGTGCATGTATCCATTAGTTCCAGTCTAGTTTTGATCCCTGGGAGCAGCAGACAGAGGTAGGCCCTCAGCCTCCAGCTGCTATTAACATTCTGCATAGCGGGACTCCGTCTGACACTAGGCTGCGAGTTCTTGCCACAGCTGCTGTCTTATCAACTCTCTGAGCCACATAAAGGTGTTGCTATATATCTGTCTATTCATTCCACATTTTCTGACAACTAATGTTTCTCTATTTGCAATTATTAAAAGCCTACTAAGGTTGAATCAAAAGAAACAACACATCATTCCCTGTGCAAAACATGGTGGTGGCAGAATTGTGCTGCAATGGAGATGTTTCTTTTCTTCATCAGAGGCTTATAACTATGAATTAATTCTAGAAGGAAACCTGTAGTAGGTCTGCTGATAGCTTTAAAATGATTAATAGTAACATTTAAGGCATTGTAAATTGCAGTATGTGGCAATACGCAAAAAAATGTTGCATATGTTTTTATTTGCTTTTGATTTAAATTTAAAATTGTAACAACAGCTCTGGTATGAAATGCATTTTGTCTCTTAGACATGTGGGCAAAAAGAAATTGATTGATATTTTCTTTCTTTCACAGATATTTTTAAACCTCCATCTAAGTTGTGAACAGACTTTGTGCTCGTCGGGTACGTTTTTTTTAGGGCAAGGTTTATTCATTGCTGCTTGCAATTCAGAGCACCAGATGTTTGCATGAATTATTCATTCTGATGGGTGCTTTGCTGTAAAACTTTCAGGTCTGTTTGTCAGCAGATCGGCTTTCATGGCATCCAGTACAAGTTGCTTGGCAGCCAGTAAGCAAAAACAACTACAGTTTAGTAATAATTGCCATGAGTTTCCAAATAGTAGCAAAACAAAAAAACCCACAACTGGAGTTATTTTAACTAATAAAAAGCTATCTGTTGTTTCACCGCGTCCAGCCTCATTAGGAAAGAAATAAAATATACTGGGACATAAATGAGATGAGATTGGAAAGCTGATTTTTACAGCACTTTGTTCCCTCCGTTCTGTTGAAACAAGGGAAACATTGAAATATATCTATTTTCAACTGTACTGAATGTTATTATTATTAAGTCCTGTATAGCTTGAGACAAAAAAAATCACAATAAACTGATATAAAACTACACACATGGACATTTTAGTTTAATACCCTGCTTTAGTGAAGCAATGGGAGACTCACTTGGTGTATTATTCTATAGTAAAGTTTTTTTTTTTTAAACAAAGAATAAAAATTCAAATAACAAATTAGATGTTAATTATTATATCCAGAAAATAAAGCTAATTTTAAAAAATTAAACAACCATTTTTATTTTCCCCCTAGTGGTTACAGTGCTAATGGCGTTATCTAGGTACTATAGTATATATATTATTGCTTTGAAAAAAAAAAGCTTTGTTATTAGCATATAGTAATTTTTTCATCTGATTTCCTTGTTTTTGATCTGGTCTTTATTAAGTGACCCAAATTTGATCTTCTGTACACATACATGAGGTTTTATAAGCAGATATCAGCTGGTTAATTAAATTATCCCCTTATAAGAAAAGTTTTAAAGCGAAAGGAGAAGTTGGAATGTTTCTCTATAATCTCTCCAAAATGATTTTAAACAGTATGACAGACATTGCTTTTAGTTCAAAACTATTGGCCTTTCCCAATATAAGATGACATTTATGATGTATTCTAAATTTGAAAGAATTCTAAAAAGAAGCAAATAAAAGTAACCAATGGAGAATAAAGTTAGGTTTCCTCAGAGCACTGGATCAATGAGCTCATCTGTCTCTCTCACCTGTACTGTGGTGGGCAGCATCCAGTGCTTCAGAGTTCCAGGTGTAGTTCCATTGGATAGAACCACTGGGTCATGCAGATCCATGTTTAGGGCCACAACACATGATGGGTAGCACACATCACCTGAAAAGAAAAGGGTGATGAAAAAAATAACCAAAAATACAACTTTTAAGGAACTAACAAATTGTGCTTAACAGGAAGCCAAGTTGGGGTTTAAATTAACTCAAAAGGCAGCAGGCAAGTTGTCTGCAGCCCCTAATTTGTTTGACTCTGTTTTTTGAAAAAGCAAACATAAACTGGTAACTATTATTGTTGGCTCTCAGAGAGGAGAGCCTGTTTGATTCCCACAAGACTCTGAATCCATATATGATTTTTAATATCTGATTTTGTCAGCTCTGGTTTTATAATCAGGTTCAGAATTTCTTGTCTCCCAGTTGATCAAAAGAGTCATCTTTCCAGATGTTTATTTTTTATTTTTTTCCTGATATTCCTAATGGCGTCTGTGCCATGTTTTTACAGCATGAGCTCAAAAATTACTTAAAATTGAAGGAAATCAAGGAATGCTAAAAGAAAACTGGAAGTGCTTTTAGCGTCAGAACAAAAGTAAAGACTTTAATGTTGACAAAATGATGCTGCAACACCAACATAATGCTTTCAGAGCACTCATGAACGCGATTATAAAACAGCTATTATTAAAAAAGGAATGAAAAATCTGTTTAGGAACAGTTATTTGGTAATTAACTTGCAACAAAAAAATAATCAACCTAAATTGGGTTTGGCTCACCAATATTCATGTCCTGGTCACAGCTGTATTCAACATAGTTAAGATTGGAGGGAGCAGAGCATGAACCCTGGAGCTTGGAGCACATGGTGAACTCTGCTGTCCATTTACCATCCTTATTGCAGCGAATTTCCCTCTAAAAAGTAGAAAAAGCAAAATATACAATTAATGCTCCAGATAGAGCCTTGATTAGTAAAGCAAAACTTACTGTTCATGGAAATAGACAGAGAAAAAATTCTGGAAACGTTACATTTTCGGTGGCTTCGGGGCACTGCAGGGTGCAGCGGCTGTTGTAGTGAAGGCCGTTAGTGCAGGTGTACATGCCCTGGAACACATCTGGCAGGGCTGGGCAGGATATTGGCTCACAGCCATTTTCCTCCCACTGACCATCCTCCAGGCACTCTAATTTAAAGTATTTCCTACAGAAAATCAAATATTTAAATACAATTCATGTTACACATCCATTTTTACAGTCTCTGACGTGAAATCAGACTCAAATCTTTGTTCTTTCAGTCAGCTAGGATGACAAAAAATATTTAAGTTGCTAAATGACAGAAAATCCTTTAAAAAAAATTGTATTCTTTATTTTGTTTTTCAAAATTCAGAAGTTTACGTATATTTCTTTATCTTCTTGGCCAAATATTCTGAGTGCTCTCTGGCTAATTTTGCGTAACAAAACTGGTCAAACTAAATCATGCCTACATGCTGCCTTGCTCAAGGCTAATTTAGAGAGAATAAGTAACCAAGAAATCAGAGTCATGTTTTTGGACTCTGGGAGGAAGCTGGAGTACACAGAGATAACCCACACTTGCACAGAGAGAAATACCCCAGGTCAGTTGTGAAACTTAGGCTTTTAAGACAACAGTTCCACCAACCTCACCTCCATGCAGGCTGTAACAGGATCCACTTGCATGTAACCTAATTGCAGTATTTAAAATCAAACCCCTCTATGGTCTATCACACATACGTGCAAAAAATCCTATTAAACATGTGGCGCATTGCATGTTCTACAAAGAATACAAAAAAGCATAATTAAGTGCAGTAAACCCAGCATGCTGAGATACAGCATGAGATTCCCAGAGGTTTATCGCAAGAAAGTCAAGACTGTGGATTTAAAATATTTATGATTTAATAGCAAAAATATGACTGTTTCCAATTAGGAGCAAAATAGATCCCCTCTCTGGCCCCAACAGCATGTCAAAGCAAAAATATGTTATATCTGTTAATAAGGGTCTACGTTCTAAAGTCAAGAGGAAAATGCCATTTAAGGCTGTTTAATGATCGCTCATGTTCACTTTCACATGCTGGACTAATCAAGCATCATGGGTTATTAAATAGTTTACACGTATGTTTGACAAGGTGTAACTCATAAAGCCACCCCCCTACAAACTACTACTAAAATAAATTGTTCTTAACCTTGTTAAATGGAACTGTGATAGAAAATAAACCTATAAACTGTATAGTTTTATAGCCTTTTCATGCAAGCACATATAGGTTGACGTTTGTTATGAGGCAACTATAGATCACAACATTGAACGGTGCATTCAAAAAGTATTCACACCCCTGGAACTGCTTCTCTTTTAGTCTCACCAGCTTCAGTGTATTTCACTGGGATTTTTATGTTAAAAAATATCAACACAGTTGTTAAATATAAGTTAATGGAGGTTTTAAATTTTTTAATATAAAAATCTAAAAACCATATTTTTCATTAATGTTTTACACTACAAATCTTTTCTGAATGTCTACCAAGTCCTTTACATCTTTGCATGGGGTTTGGATTTGACCGTGTAAACGCTAACAATGGAGCTGTAGCTGGATGAGGATAGCAGTCCAGTCTTTTACAGACTAGCAGATTGTCTGGCCTTGCCTTGCTTGTAGCTCTATTAATCTATTCATCAGTTCTGACCAGCTTCTTAAAAACAAACCCTCAAATTTCGCTGCTTAATCATAATATTGGGTTTATACCATGTGGGTTACAACACAATGCGAGAGGCTTTGTCTCTTTTTTTTTTAAACACAGCTTCTTACAAACATCTTTTTCAGTAATGAGTACCTAGTCATTATCATTACAATCAGTTGCTGAAATGGTGAAGAGGCTATGCAAGGTGCGGTACTATTTTATGTATCCCTTCCACCCATCTTCTTCCACTTTAGTAGGGAGGACCACACGTCCCTCACCCCAGCCAATTGGGCCAGCTCCTCGGGAGGATTCCCAAGGCGCTCCCAGGCCAGTTGAGAAACATAGTCCCTCCAGTGTGTCCTGATCTCCTCCCGGTGGGACATGCCTGGAACACCTCACCAGGGAGACGTCCAGGAGGCATCCTAATCAGATACCCGAGCCACCTCAACAGGCTTCTTTTGATGTGGAGGAGCAGCGGCTCTACTCTGAGTCCTCCCTGGATGACAGAGCTCCTCATCCTATCTCTAAGGGAGAGCGCAGACACACTACGGAGAAAACTAATTTCAGCTGCTTGTATTCGGGATCTCGTTCTTTCGGTCATGACCCGGAGCTCATGACCATGGATGAGAGTAGGAACGTAGATCGACCGGTAAATCGAAAGCTTTGCGTTTTGGCTCAGCTCTCTCTTCACCACAACAGACCGGTACAGTGCACGCTTCACAGCAAACGCCGCACCAGTCCACCTATCGATCTTCCCCTCATTTAAGAACAAGACCCCAAGATACTTAAACTACTCCACTAGGGGCAGTACATCCTCCCCAACCCGGAGAAGGCACTCTACCCTTTTCCAGCTCAAGAGCATAGCCTCTGATTTGGAGGCACTAATCCTCATCCCTCGCCCTGATGAAGCCCATAGAACCACATAATCTGCGAATAACACAGGTGCAATCCTAAGGCGTTCTTATGTATCCCAGTTATATTAATTTCAGGTTTGGCTATTAATTGTTGCTTTAAGTACCTAAATTGATTAAAGCAAACTGTAATGCGCAGTTTGTCATCAAATTAGATCAAGCACAGAGTTTACCTTATTCTTTGTGCATAAAGAGAAAAGTCAGTTTTTAAAATGAATAAATATATACCACACTATCAAAGCAGTGTATATAGAAAAGGAATCCAGTTTTCTCTAGGGTATGAGTAGAAACCTTCTACCTAATGCATACTAAGCTGCCTACCTTGGCTTCTTCTTTTTAAGACTCCCCCGCACGTAGAAGCCTGTGCTGCATCTGTAGCGACAGAAGGACCCGACATCGTGTCCTGAAGCCAGACAGTCTGCTGTGAGCAGTCTGGAACTGGGAATGTTTGGAGCTTCAGGGCACTCGATCTTGCAGTAGGCCTCTGGGAAAGACCACAGACCATCTTCCAAACACGTTAGCCTATCACTGTCACCTGAGAGGTAGAGAAACACAGATATGTAGGATATTGGACAGAATTGAAGAGAAGGATAGTCAAATGTAATTACAGGCAAAAGGCAAATCTTTTTTAGCCTATATTTATATGCTTTATTTAAACTAACCAAGTTTTTCAAACCATCATAAAAGCCACACCAACTACTATTAAAGAAATATCTTCATTGACATATCTGAACAAAATAAAAACAATGTGCAGACAAAGGAAAATAACTTTTTGTTTAAAAATACCCCCATCATAACCATCTAAGGTGTGCTGAAAATATTAGAACTGTATTGCAAGCTAACCCTTATAAATGCCCCAAGCTACACATCAACAACACAATAAAATTAAGAAAGAAAATAAATGTTGGTGACCTTTCACCCATATGTGTTTGGATTGAACCATAAAAGGAAAATCAAGTGTTAATTTTTGGCTTGAATAAAAATTGTAATTATGAGTGTAATAACACCGTTAGCCTTAAAAAACGCCTTACGGGTCTTATTACATCATTCACATTCTACTACCTAGGAGCCGTACTGTAGTTCTGTTGATAAGAAGCTAATCTGGAAAAGATTGAGCACATTTTTGTGCTTTTCCTGCTCTGTGATGCATGATGACCTTTAAATGTGTTTACGTGAATCAAAAGCCAACATTTTAACTATGCCTGCATACTTACAGACCACAATATAGTGCTTTTGTAGACGTAAGAAAAAGCTCATGTTAGAAGCAACATTCTTACAGTGAATTTTCCATCCATGAATTAAAAGTCTGTAAAAAAGACACCTATTTTACCTCAGCAGACATGGTCAGCTGTGCATATCTAGACTCACCACTGTTATTGTGAAGCCCTAGTATAAAAGAGATGATCAAACAGTAGGCATGGTTAATCAGACATAAAACTGTCGAGTATTCATTTATTGAGATATTAAATGCCATTTGTGACAATAGATAGTTGATGATGACCTAAAGACTAACAATATCAGATCCACTTTAGCTTGCATAAAGTTAGAAATAGGAATGAATGCGATAAAGTTCAGAGTCACCTTGTAATATGGCCGGGGAGCCACAGGTAAAGGAACACTGTTTGGCAAAAGTGGTTCCCCAAGGGCAGCTAAAAATGGCATGGTACACATGAGACTGATCAGGGAATCCACAGTCCAGAGGCTCACAACTGACGACACGATCCCAAGAACCATGTAAACAATCCAGCTCGATCGTTCTCTGTAGTCAGAAAAAGGAACACAGTGCTTATCAGAACTTTGACTTTTAATTTGGGGCTTTATAAGATACATTTTCATATTCAAGGTTGGAGTAATTATATAACAAATCGTATTAGTGAATTCTAAAAAAGAAGAATAAGGTAAATTAGACGATTACATTTCCAGGCTTAGACAAGATGTTGTTCAACCTTTTGAAGAGATCAAAATATTCACCACTCTCATAAGAAATAGAAGATGGATGTGTTCCTCATCCAAGCCTGGATTTCAAGTATTGGGTGTAAGACAAGGAACAAAAAGAGTATAGGCCAAAATAAAGAAAAAACTGAGTGCAAGTGAATTAATATATTTTAATTGACATACTTTTGGTGACTGAATTCATCTATTGCTCAGAATTAAATATTCCAAATTAAGGTTGGTCGATATGTAAACATTTTTCAACCAATATTCATCCGTCCAACAAATGTCGATGGACGATATATTCGTTTTGTGTGCAAAGACAAGCAAACCCTCAGAGCGCGTCTTCTGCAACGCTGGTAATATTGTGCAGTGTGTGCCAACTGCTAATACCCAATAGGGTAAACATGCTTGTTTTCTTGTCAAAAATTTTGTCCAGTGGAAATACTTTTTTTTTTCTTCCAGTTCTTCTGACCATGTTATGAGACATTTTAGTTTTGTGATAATTATTGATTTATCTGAATAACTGAACCCTGCTGTTAAAAACAAAAACAAACAAATAAACAACTAATCTGTGATTTGGTTTAGTTCTTTCTTTCTGTCTTAAATTTAAGTAGATAAATCAATGCTGCACGCTGGTACCAGGGGAAAAATCTGCAGCTGGAAGGAGTTTGTGTGTACCCTTAAAAACAGCATTTTGGTGTTTTTTTTGTCATGGGCAGTGTCAACAATATAGAAATCGCAATTAAAAAAACTATTGTTGAAGGGCTGACTCTATCATTATTGGTCGATAGGTCCATCCAATCACCCAAACTTATTCCAAATATTTTGAAAAGAAATTATTAATTTTCATCAGACTTGACAGTTTAAATGCATTAAAAAGTCAACCCAATGTCTATCAAATATTCATTGCTAACAAATGGGACAAATAAATCCTTACAATGGAAGTCTTAGGACATTTAGTGGGCTTTACCTGATATGGATGAGTCCCCCTGCCACTGAGAACAGTGATACTGTAACCACGGTGACACTTCACAGAGCAACGGGAGGCTTCCCCTCCTCCAGTACATCTAAAGAGACACATACAGGGTGTATTGATGGCCCTTTGTATGTTGATTCTGAAATCTCAGTCTTTCATGCTAAAAGGCCTACCTGATGGAAGCGTGCTTTATCTGTGGAGGACTGCAGCTGTCAATCTGGCAAGGCTGCTGCAGACAACTGTTGCAAAAGTGAGGGAAGGAAAAAGAGAGAGAAGCAGAGAAATGAGAAGAAGATAAACACAAGAAATGTCAAGTCCTGCTTCGTTCTGCTGAAATCAGATCAGAGCAACACTCCTCGGTTTCAGAAAACAAAAGTCCGGAGAGGACAGGGAGTCACAGGTTACGTTAATATTTTTTGTGATGTGTTTCCATTCTGGTGCCTGACTCTTAGTTTCTTACACTTAAATAGGAACTACTATATTTCAACTAGCTTTAATGACTTTGTGTGTGTTTGTATGAGAAGTAGGAAGTTGTGGGAGAGCCCACCCTCTGATGCGCACCCGGTGAGGGCGAAGGTGCTGAAGTGGCAGGAAGTCCTCAGGGCCACTGCTCTCACTGCCACATAGGGGGACGAGAAGAGGAGGATAACAGCTGATGTAGGAAAGAAGGGCTGGGAGAGATCGTGGGTCACATTCACCACCAGCGGGTTCCTATAGCATGAGAGGACATGTGTCCCTGGATAGATAGAAAGATAGATTTCAGGATAGAATAAATGTGTCTGTTTATTTGGTTTGGTTTGATTTTAGTCACAGAAACAACAGCATACATCATACGTCTCTAACAAGTTTAACTATTGGAGATTTACGCAGCATCTAATTTCTGAACAGAAAGCATGTAAAAGAAGCTAAACTAATGTAATTACCTAGTGAGTGATTCTTGCCAGTGGTGTCAGACAGGAGGATGGTGACTGTTCTCCTCCATGGCTCCCCAGACCATGAACCATCTGAGGCCAAGTAAACCATCACAGTAGCTGCCACGCCAGGATGGAGGAAGCCCAACTGATCCAAGGTAGAGGAAAGACAGGATGAGTAAACCCGTGTGAATATAAGTGTAGGGGCTAAGCCGACGCTGTTTTTAAACCGGAATCTTATGGTTGACGTGCTTTGCTAGGGTGAGATGGTGAACAGGAAATGTCCAGATGCTGTTTTGCTGTTTAAAGGCTGATTTATTCCCACTCTTGCTGCTTACAAAACAAAAGAATTATACAACAGTCAGCTGTGAGTTGACAGCGTTTCCTAGCCAAACCATAAGATTCCAGTTTAAAAACACTCCAGTGGCTTTAAGCGTCAGCTTAGCCCCTACCAATAAAGTCAAACCGATTTTACTAATTGTTTGGGTGAAATATGTTCAAGCATTTAGTGTTCATTGATCAGGCAGGTATGGACACAGGACAGAGAGTAAAGAGGCCTTAGAATAAAGATCACTGAACACAGCATGGTTTTCCAACATACAAAATCTAATATAGCTCATTTCCAACTTCATTGTCAGACCAGACCAAACTGTAGAGTGTACAGAAGAGAAGGGGGCATAAAGGAGGACTCAGGAATCTGGGTAATCTGGAGAGATTATGAAAAAGGTTATAGATTCCAGTCTCTGTGCAAATCATGTAAAATGTTAAAGAATGAGTAACATCCTTTTGGCAAAAAGAGGTTACAAAAGAAGTTATTGTACTCTATGCAATGACCTTGTCAGTAAATATTTGGGGGCTATAAAATATCTCAGAGTTGGCTAACACTACGTAGATTACTTTGTTTTGAAATTCATGACAATATGCAGAAATAAAATTAGACTAACTTTAATCCCCCTCTCTGATGACACCACAAAGTTTTCTCCCTTTCTGAAGTAAGCAGACTGTATGTCATCCTCAAAAGAAATCAGTTAAGAGTATTACTTCCAGGAAACGTTAAGAGCCTTGTAGAAAAGCAAAAGTTCTTCCAAACAAAATACGGCTAATTGAGACGGCTGCTTTTTATAGAGCTGGCAGAGAAAGATGAGAGTAGAAGGCTGAGGGATGCTTTTCAGACAGCCAGACTCGAAATTTTAGACGAGGGAGCTTCTTGAGACAGAAGGAACCTAAAGGAAAAGGAGATGGTTCATGCAGAGCTGGCAGACACACGTGCCATAATGAAGGGTTTTCAAGACAGCCTAGCATGGAGGTTCCAGAGACGGGTTTGATAAAGAGGGCCTCCGAAAAAGAAAGCAGATGATGAAAAGATGAGCCATTCAACAAAGTAGTGGAAAGCATTAAACAAAAGATAAACATGATTGAGTATCTGCAAATAAGAAAAGAACCAAAATTATAGGGGATCCTGCAGTCCGGAGAACAAAAGACAAGGCTGTGAGAGATTTCAATGAAATCAGCAGCTGGTCTGCACTAAATCTGGCACCATATAGTTGATTGATGTAAATGTGGGGCTTGAACCATGAAAACATTGGAGAAAAATATACATATATTATGTATATATCGAGACATTAAGTCTGAAACAAGGAGCCAAGTCAGAATCAATGTAAAGCAAAATGCAATCCTGAATGCTTGAGATATATTGAATAAATAGCTAAGCAAGTGCAATACTTTGGAAAAGTATTCACACCGATTGAACGGTTTGCACTTGTATAGAAACCAGAGTGAGGATCATTTTTACAATTTCAATGTCACAATGAGGACCAGTCGTTGTAAAGTGAGGACATGTTGCTGGTCCTCACAAGGTCTAGGGCTAATCTGTCAGTTGTGTTAGGGTTAGTTATGCATTGGTATTTTTTAGGTTTAGGGTTAGTTTTAGGGTAAGGGAGTAAAAAGGGTTGAGAATGACTGAAAGTCCATGGAGGTCAATGGGAGTCAACACATGGTCATCACTACACATAACAGAACAAATATGTGTGTGTGTGTGTGTGTGTGTGTGTGTGTGTGTGTGTGTGTGTGTGTGTGTGTGTACGTGTGGGAGTGTATTTATTACATAGTGTGGACCATCTTTCATAAATCTAAGCACATTGTGAGGACCGTGTGCTCTAGTGGTGACCAATGTCCCGATGGGTACAAATGCTTTTTTAGGCTTAGGTGTTAGGTTTAAGACTAAGGTCTGAATTGCGTTTAGGTTAGGATTAGGATTAGGTTTGAACCCATAATGGTTAGGGTTGGGGTAAGGGTCACATTTAGGCTGTGGAAATAGGTTAGAAATGAATGGAAGTTCATTGAAAGTCCCCCAAGGATTGAGAACCAGGCATGTATGTGTCTTGGTGTGTGTAGAATCTGGAATTTTAAAATTAAAAACATTTGATTTTAATTCAAGTTTAACTCACTAAAAGTATGTATTATTAAATAAACGATTCAACAGATAATCAACAGATTGTTCATTGCAAAAGTAATCAATAGCTCCACTCCGTCCCTGACTAAACCCCAATGAGCCTGCAGAACTGGCCCAACTTGAGTGTATTGTTCTGTAAATAAACTAGTTCTGTTTGAATTGAAAAGTAGCATTATTTTTTTTTCACCTTAAATCCCAGGAAAATAAAAGGAATTTGTGGTTACAATGTGACTCATATTAAAAAGATGAAACAGTATGAATACCTTTACGTGAACCAGGATAAGAACGCTGACTGAGCATCCTATTAAAACCTTCCCGTCCAAATAACAAGTCCCTCTTTTTTCATGCTTTTCTATAATGCAATTTTAATGACAGAGTAAAATGAATATGTATCATTCTAAGTAGTCGTATTCACTGGTAAATGATTTATTATTCTACACCATTTGTTAAATCCATAATCTAACAAATGAACCAATTATGATAAAAAGGCCTATTAATGATCATTTTTGTAACAATTACCCCTTCATCTGCCAGTATTTTAACAACAGAGGAAACTTTTTTGTTCTCTAATTAAGAAGAATGAGTTAATTATGCAACACTTGGTGTTTTTCTATTAATACAACGGCAGTGATTGCTACTAGAAGGTTTAGATGATTAATGCCCACTGGGTAAAAAAATACAAGGACACCTTATAGGGAAAAAATAAGAGGGAGTTAATCATGATTTAATTATCCACAGATCATTAGAACCCTCAATTTACATGACCTTGAAAATATGTAATCATTGTTACAAAAGCATTGTATGATTCATGTAATTGATAGAAAGTTAAAAATATGTGCGTGCACAGAGGTTCGAGCCAGCCATCCCCTCAATCTAACCATATTAGCCACCCACAGTCATTCAGCGCATGGGTAAACACACAAGGTGAGGTTCGCATACCTTTATCCAGTAAGAATGTTCCAGTCCATTATTTGTGTCAGACTGGGCGGTGCACGGGAACCATGCATCAGAGCGCATGTCGCTCAACTCCAGGTGCTGAAAACTACAAAGCTTTAAACAAAAGAGAGAACAGGGTACAAGAGAAAGGAAACTAATTAATCAATGGCTTTGTGTTAGCATTATACTCAGCCAATATGTTGGAAAAATAGCAGGAAATGATCTAATCCATTTCATAAGGGTTGTAAGGGATAGATCATAAAGTATTTCTTGATTGTGACGTAGAAGAAAATAGAAAGAAAATCCCTTGATTCTAAAAAAGATAGAAATCTGAGTATATTTGTATTCAGCCACCCTGAGTCAACATAAACCACCTTAAGCTATGATTACAGCAGCATATGTTTTGGGGAATGTCTAAATTAGCTTTGCACATTTAGAAAGTAAATTTCTTTTGCCCATTGTTTTTTGCAAAATAATTCACCCCAAGCCAGATTGCGTGGAGAACATTTGTGCAGGTTTCAAGTCTTAAATCAAGGCCTGGACTTTTACCAAGGCCAATGTAACTACTTCTGTAGCTCTGGGTGCGTCCTAGTTTCATCTGATACTGTAGGAGCACCCTATTCTATGAATCTGCTGTCCTATACTTATGTAAAGTTATCCTGTCAGCAAATATTTTCCTATGAAGCTGTGGATCTCTACCTTTTCTCCAAAGTGTACAGAGCCCCATTAAACATTCCAAGCATGGTATATTGTTTCATTACCCTACTCTTTTAACTTCTACTATGAATTGATTTGACCAACTCTATTTAATAATTTGGTGACTCTTGAAACTAGTAATTACTATTTTGTGCCTCTTCATCTAATAAAATCAGTAAAAACACTGAAGTTGTAGGTTGTTAAGTGAATAAATGAGAAAAGATTTTTACAGAGACTTTTGCAAGGTTCTGCAAATAAGCCAATTATTTTTGCTGAACACAGATTGACCTGCTTTCTTCCCAATTTTGACTTCTACATTACTGCAGGTCATGTTTGTCTAAATTCCTGGCCAGTTTTTTAGCTGTGAAGCTCATGTTACTAGATTTGATCTGCTTAATATAACATTTGTTTATATTACATATTCAGCTGTTGGTATAATGCTGTTGTTTTCATGTCAGTTGTCTCGATTACAGAAAGGGGAGTTCAGAAGGGTTTGACATTCTATTATAAAGTAGGATTTGGTCACACTGACTTTATTCATGATTCTTGGATCTGTTTTCTTTATTGCATTTCTCTTTCCTTTACAGACACAGCAGCACAAAAACATCCATTTTTTGCCAACTCCGTGATCAGTAATCCTTTGATAATAAAACTACCTTAAAGGTTGTTTTTGTTCTGTTTTACTCTGACAGAACCTCTATTTAACATCTTAAGCCCCAAGAGGTTCTCTTGAGGTCTGTGCTCAAAATAATATGCATTAAAACAAGATTTTGTCAGCTGTTACAAACTACTTAATGAATCCTAGTGTAAAAAAAAAAAAGCTGAAGCTGGGTGATTTACCCAAACATTTTTATCCAAGATTCAATCAGTAGTGTAAGTATTATAGCGGCTGCTATTCTTTAAGAGACAACATGGATGGAACATAGAAAAACAGTATTTTTTCCCTCCATTTACTTGAATTATATACTAAATAAACATTTTAGAAATATCACGAATAAGGCTCCAAATATTTGGAAACCCCAGATCCACATGTAGACATTACCTGTGCAAATATTCATGCAGCTGAAGTAAACTTACAGTAACAGAAGTTTTAGTAAATACATACTTTGATGCTTGGCCTTTAAGCACAGTTCAGCACATTTTGGCACCGTCTACAAACAGGAACATTTCTTGTGTTTTTACTTGCAAAATTCTATTTATATATCTAAAATATCTTGTTAGAGCTGAATATCATTTTTAGATACCAACACTTTTTTTTACACAACTTTAATAAAACAAGAAACTCCTATGTTTGACTCTTACTAAAGCACATTTGCTGAACATCCAGTGCATGAAAACTTGAAAAACACACAAATTAAATGATTAAAAACCACCAGAATGTCACAATTTCCAGGGCACTGAGCTTTGCTCATCATGCCACAGCTCAGTTGAACATACGTCTGGGTGATTAATAAAGAAAATTATTAAATCAAAACTTGTTTGATTATTTTATTTTTGGGAAATTCTGGATTTTTTTCACTAATGCTCTCCTTGTTCTCCCATAGCTTAGAGAGACATCAGTTCCTGTTCTGTTCCTAAATTTGTACTCAAAACTGACAAACTAGCTTACTGTATAATACCTCTAGCTTCAAACATTTAGTGTTATATTTTCATTGTTTGTTGTGAAACATGATTATTTTACTGGCATGTTGAGCTTGAATTTCATTCATTTTATTGCTCTTTAAACTAAGGTCCCCTCCCAGAAGGAATGATTGAAATGAAAGCAAGTTCTTGTATGCAATGCATGTCATTTGTTGTTTTGATTATGAAACTTAAGTGGAAAGCAAAACAATTGATTAATCCGTTTTTGTTGGACAAAATTGGAGATTACATTTTTAAGCCATATCGGCCAACCGTGACAGATCTGACAATAAATTGTGTTTTATCTTCAGAAAGCCAGCCATCTGGCTCCATCGCCAATGCCTGCTTAATATGGTTCCATCACTACCATTATAGAGTGGCACGCATGTTAATGTAGACATGGGTGCTGGCATGGGTTCCCGTGATGGCTCGTATTGTCCTTAAGGGTCTTCCGTTCCTCTGCGGTATAGATATTTTTCTCTGACATCATCTGGCTCCAAAAAATGCTCAACACTAGACAGGTGAGATGCTAAAATCATAGCAGCTTGTGTTGTGTGTAGGGCATCACTGCATTGGATGCCCACCTTATTTTTACAGGTATTTAACTCTAGTTTGGGTTCACAGAAGTTCACATATGCCCCTGTTTATTCATAATTAGCGGATGTAGAATCCAGTTATATCTAACAGTCCCAGTCCCACTTATCACCAACTGGAAAGAGAAGAAGGCGTTTTATGCAAACAGAGGGAATTTTAGCTTTGTCCAGTCAACTAGATATAACTGGGTCTAAGAGAGGAACAATGGATGGAAGAAAGCTTGTAAGGGACACTGGCAAGCAATAGTGTTGAGCAAATATGGCTGCATTGTGGTGGATTTAGTATTTTGACAAAACACAATGTAGAAAAGTTTTACATTAAAGTGATTATTCTTATCTTCTTTTGTGGCTGGGGGAGTGAGAACTTTCAAGTTGCTCAGATGTAAATTGACTCTAATCAAGACAACTAGTCAAAGAGTCAAGTTTTTCTTGAATGCCCTAGTTAAAAAAGCTGTATGGGGAATAGAGACTGACATTTGTCCGGCAATGCCACGGGTCCCGGGATTCTCATGGGATTCCTGCTGGATGGGAGTCAGCATTGGTAAAAATCACGTGATTGGGATGGTACAGGATTACATATTAAAGGGAGCGGGAGCAAACCAATAGGAGGTAAAAGCTAAAAGGAAAGGGAGGAGGACAGTGGTATTAAGGAGTGACGGGGTTGCCAGTTGGCCCTAGAGTATATATGACTAATTCCAAGTGGACATGCTTCCAGTCTGTTTTTGACTTCTGGAAGGAGAGGTCAGGTGGGCTAGTGCCAGCTTGCCAAGAAGCTTCTAGCAATCCCAGCATTGAGTACTCCTTCTGAGCTTAGTTTCAGAGCAGCTGGAAGACTGATTGAGGAGAGACATTCAAACCTCAGTCCAGAGAACATAGATGCACTCTGGTTCCTGCATAGAAACATATACACATATATATAAGATTCCTGGACTCATCCAAGAATATGTTTAATGTTCGAATAATATATTAGTTCTGATAGTAAACCCTAATTAGTTTGTGGATATTTTCTTACAAATGGGCAAGTCTGGAGGTTTATCATATCGAGCTTTTTGAGCCAGTGATGTATGTTATCTAAATTGTAATGTAATAACTTTATGCACTTTTTTGTTAATTAAGCATATATCTCTTTTTAGGTGCATTTTTATTTTTTTGTTTCAGCAATTTGAAAATTAAAAGTAACTTAATTGTTCAAAGGAAACAATACATTTGTAAAAGGCAGTATTGTGCATTTTATTTATTCAAATAAGATAAGCATGGTCTGTTTCCTTGTTACTTTATTATTATTATTTTTTTATTGCTTTTACTTTAACTGGCCTTTACTATAGCTAAAAACAGGAACTTAATAGACCCTTCATAGAAATTCAGGTTCAATGTATTGCCAATGAAGACTTAATGAAGACAACATTGGGCGTGCCGCAGGAAGGGGAATCATTCTGAATGGGAGCGGGATGTGAGTAATTTTACCAGGAGTGGCACGGAACAGGACTTTATTTTTACTCTGGCCAAGGATTGGGACGGGACACATTTTTTTTCTGTACGAGTGGGATGGGACAGGAGTGAAAATCCACTCCAGTGTCAACCTCTAATGGGGAATTCACACTGTTCAGCATAATAAACACGACATCCCCATGGTAAAACACGGTGCTGGCAGTATTATGATGCAGGGAGGTTTTAAATCTGCAGTAAATGGCAAGTGATCAGAGCTGGTGGGACAAGAAAAGGATTTGAATACAACAAGGTCCTGAAGAACAAACTGGAAGCAAAAGACTTAGAAACTGGGGTGGAGGTTTAACCTCAATCAGGACAAAGACCCAAAACTTTAAAGTAATTTGAAGTGGATTTGATTAAAACATATCCATGTGCAGAAAGAGTTCTTTTGTAAGTTCAAACCTAAATTAGATTAAATCTGTAGGCCCTTACCAGTGTATTTGTCGTGATCTTGGCACTGAGGACCGGCTTAATTACTCATTCCATTCACCTGTCTATCTCTGCCCGTTTCCCATCACTGCTCATCTGATCCACCTGCTCCTACCTCTATTTAAGGTGCTTGCATGCAGTCATCAGGGCCAGATTATTTCTCTCCAGCCTGTGGTGAGAGTGTTTTTATTAACTTACCTTAGTGTTTCTGATTACCTGTTCTGCCTCTCAAACACTGAACCTATCTCTGTAATGACCTGTTTGCCTGACCTGGCTTCGGACTCCTCGACCTCTGAGCCTGCCTGTTCTGATCTGCTTGCCTGAAAACTGGATCCTTCTGTTCTGAGTCATGAAAGAATTTTCTGTTAGGAGGTGATTTCTAGGAAAACTCCTCTAATATAATCTTTTTAACATTTAAGCAGACATTCTCCTAAAAAGGGATTTGTATAAACCTGGATTCTAAGTATTTCTGTCTTCTGCTTTGTACCTTTGGAAAGGATGGCTCCCCTGTGGCAGCTTGAGCAGGGCAGAGGTTGGGGTCCTGGTGGGAAGCCGAGGCACTGGATGCCCACTGATCTGTGTAGCCTAAAGGTGTGAAGTAACCACAGTCTTGCACGCTTGAGCCCCGCTCAAATTCTTCACACACACCGTCACCGTCAAAGACATAACACTGACTAGGTTCACCTTAGGAGACAAGGAAAAGAAAGAGAATAAGATTTATGAAAGAACACACAGCCTGTTTTTTTCATCTGGCATTGTGCACGCTTCTCTCCCTCTGCCGGCCTATCATCTAAATCTGTTTGTCAGTGAACCAAAACTGAGTAAATCTATTTGGTATTTTCTTTGGCAACTTCCAATGTTAGCCACATCAGCTCAACCATGCCTCTGCTGTCAACAGGCTACAAATTATGGCAAGACATGAACTTTGACTTTAGTTCTTTATCAAAGATTACCGTGACTTTGTGATATTAATAAACCTCATAAGAGACTTAACTTGTTATTTTCATTTCAAAGGCGCCTCAGTGGGTTCTCAGTATCTGTGTGTCAATAACATCATGTGTTACAAAGAACTGTCAAAGCAAACATCCCTTTTTGTTCTAAGTCCAGTAGAAAAGGAAAACACAGACAGTGTGTTATTATTGTGCCCTGTCCTATTTTGGGGATTTTTATTAACTCTGCCTTTATAGTGCCTCAAGAATCCATGAGGGAAAATGTAACTGTTATTAATGCCGGAAGAAAATAACCAGAAGATCTCTGTTTCCCCTGTATTTTAAAACCAAAAATTACCTGATTTCTGAGAAAATACTAATTGCAAGTCTTAAATATTGGAGTATATGAGAAATCCTCTAAACGGCAATATAAGCTGTTAAAACAGTAAATCATGATCACAAGAGCAACACAGGCTGGGATATATCCCATTTATATATTTATATATATTTATGTATATATCCCATTTATATATATTCAGAAAACATGCAAATTGAAACAGAAGAACAAGTATGCCCCTTCTTTGTTAACCTGCAAAACGTAATACTGGGCTATGCCTCTGAGAAGGGGGTCCTTAGGGGCAATTTTTGGATTGGGCAGCCCAGCCAACAATTTTCTAAGCCAAAACTACTTTTTGGGCTACTATATTTATTTATTTATTTTTTTCATTTTTAGTTATATAGCTATAGAAAGGTGAATTTATATACTTTCTCATGCTAAATCAGACCAAGCTTTTTTCTATTTTAACTCTGTTTATATTACCATTTGAATAACTCTGATCAAATAGAAGAAAATTGAATGCACACAATGTCTAAGCCTCTATGCCTCTGGTTTTGCAAAATTTTGCAACTTCTGATGACCGAAGGTGCCATGATCATCTGGTCTTACTTTTATATGCAAGTAAACCCACCATGGATATCACCACCCCATCATACCTTTCAGAAAGGTGAGTGTTTTGTTTCCAGAAGATTAAAGTGTCTTACTGTGAAATATTTCAATAAAACACAGAACAAACACAAAGATCTTGTGAAGATACTGGCTAATGACGGTGAGAGTGTCACTATCAACAGTTAAAAATGATCTAAATTCAAAATAAAAAGCCAGACTGTAGTTTTGAAATTACACTAAGGAACAAAGATTGTTGGTAGTCTGAGACAACTAAAGTTTAATTTTGAATGTATTGGGGGAAGCTTGTAAGGCTCAGAGCATAATCCCGACTACATGGATATGTGCGAAGGGACTACACAAGGAGGAACTGGTGCACTTCACAAAAGAGATATCACTGTGAGAAAAAAAAAAGTACATATGTGGAAACATTTACAAGCATCAGCATAGACTTTGAAGCCTATGTATAGAAAGCATATGGCCAAATTATTAACAAAGTGAAAAGGACAACAAAATTAGCCAAAATGTTTAGCATTGTCTTTTAAAATCTAGACAACAATGCCTAATGTCAAACAAATGTTTGCAAAGTTCTGAATTTCAAGATAATTGGTTGTTAATTTCCTCAACAAATAATATTGGATAAAACAGTAAGATTGAGGATAAGATACTTTGATACAAGCAAAAGTCTGTCAGTAATAGACAGAAGTGGGTGCTGTGGTTACTGTGGTGAACTCAGTAAAGAAAACAAAACAGGGAAACTGCTAACTGAGAATGGTAAGTGAAAACCCAAACAAATATTCTTTCTATGACTAAGATGTGAAGCGGAATAATTGTTTTTAAGAGTTGCAGTTTGCGAAAATCTGTTGTTGCCAAATTGTTTTCCTTCCTAGTCATGCTGCCTTTTATTGTATAACAGGAGATGTAATAGCTTCAGTCACGCATGATTGTGAGACTGTGGTGTTAGTGTGTGTGGGTGTTTTGTTTTGTTTTTTTGTTGGGGGGGTTGTGGTTATAGGTCTGCCTTGGCTTGTTTTCCCCTGATAAATAAGTTCACTACATGATGGAAATTTCGGCCTTGTAACAAGATCTCATAATATAAGCCTTTACAGAATACATGAATAACTACTATCCAGCTGCCAGTGGAAACAATACATGGCTTAAAATAAAAGCAATATGCTGTTTGATCTCAGCTGACCCACACATAGTCCCTGCAATATTTGCAAGTATTTATGAGACAGAGCTTCTGGCGAAAAAAAGAGGCCATCCGAGCAAACACACCTTAATACAGAGGATACATTTAAATCTGTTGAGAAGGAACATGGTACAATTGAGGAGCTGATGAATTGTTTCACTCATCCTAATGTCTGTTCTTATCTGGAATAAAATGTTTCCTCTGCCAGAGGGAATTATTGAAGACAAATCTATTATATGACCTAATATAGAAGAAATAATAATACAAAAATGAACACAAGTTTTAAGCTTTAGGGTTTCAAAGCATTTCGGGTAACTCCCTGTTGTGTTTTGTCGTGAGGCTTCTGTTGTGGTCTGTTTGCATGCGTGAGGGTGGAGACACAAAGCATTTTTGTCTCGTGGTGGGATCCATAGATGACAGGGACACTCTCTGTGGCATAATTGTTTGTCTTTTGACTTGTTTTGCTGAATGCTTTGGGTACTTTTTACAGCTTTCCAACCACCTGATCCGGGGTTTAGACAGCTTTTAAAATTAGAATGTTATTCTGCATATATAACAACAACATAAACACTCCGAACCAAACTTTATGTGATACAACCTTAAAAATGTTTCTTTGACAGTAAGGTTTAATCAGATACAAACAAAATTAAAGGTTTAAAATTTAATCATTGAATATTCTTTGAAACCTAGTTACTTATAAATTGACCTAAACCTTTACAGTTGACTGTTTTTTTTTACGGTAAAAAAATTTACTTCACAAAATAGATGATTGGTGATAAAACCCTGCAGCCAGAACCTAAAGAGGGAATTACCGTAAATTCAATAAATCTGTCAGAAACACTGTTTTAATATACCTTCATAAGCTCTTGCATTAGAACCGTAACCTTCAATGTGAAAGAGTCTTGCCAAACATCCCCCCTGTCTAAAACCAAATAAACTTCCCATTTGGAGTATTCCATAAAACTTTAAGATGAAGGTGTTCTGGACAATTATATTGAAAGTTTTGCTAATAGCATGAATTGTATAGAGGGAAGGAAAGTAGCACAGCGAACTACTGTATTTTCCGGACTTTATAACGCACCTGAACATAAGCAGCAACCACAATGTTTTTAAAAAAACTGGAAATGTACCTATATAATCCGTACTGGACTATAAGTTATTTGATATCTACTGAAATGTTCCTACCTAACCTGAATGGGGAGCTCTACATATCACCCATAGAGTAGGGAGGAAGTAGGGCACTATCTCCTGTAGCTTGGGGGCTTGTGGCAGTAAGAGCTTCTAATGAAAGATGGGGCTTCATCAGCTCTTTATTTCAGCTCTGCAGGAGACACACATTGGGCTTCATTGGTTCAGCTTTCTTCTTTAATTTCGAATCTTTATTTCCGCCCCCTGGCGGTTGAAGAAAAATCCACCGAAAAGCCGCACTTTTGCATCATCCACAAGGTTCAAAGCGTGGGGAAAAAAGGAGCAGCTTATAGTCTGGAAGCACACACTTTAATAAAAGTTGGTGATAGCGTCACATAAGAACTTAGACTGGGGCAGAGGCTTACCTTCCAACACGGCACCAACCCAAACCATTCAGATTGAGCTACAACATAATAGCCCAAGTGGCTCAATGTTTTTGTGATATGGGTCCAAATAGTCTAGTTAAAGTTTCAAATTAACATTATCTCAAGTTGAAAATGCAAATAATAGTTTGGGATTTTTAAACTAAACTCACAATATTCAAACAAAATGTTAGTCATAGTCTTGGGGTCAAACAAAGGAATTCCTTCAAGGAATTGAAATGGCTGCACTTTAAACATCCTTGTTTCAATTCAATGGAATGGCCCAATCAAAGTCCAGATCGAAGTTACATTGAGCAACTGTGACACTTACAATCTTGGAAACCAAGTCCATTGGAGTGTTTTTTAAACTTTTACGGAACAACTGTGACAGGTCTTTAAAACTGATGCTCACAAAAAGACTCCGTCTTATCAGACGGACTTTAAGCTATTTTTCAAACAGTAGGGAAACACCTGCACTCTATCCATGCAAAGTTATTAAAAACATACCTGATAGTCAAATTCAGTCATAGACTTAGGTTCTATTTCAGTTATGATGAAAAGCTAAAATGGGAGATGCCTTAAGTGTAAAAATGTATTAATATTGGTTTACAGAGATGGCATAACATAAAAAACATTGCTCATAATGATTTTTTCAAACATCCAATCTAACTCATGGGTTGATCTTTGATTAAAAATACATAAATATTTGATCAATTTCTTTTATTGGTACGAAAGACAGTATAGATTGGTAAACACCAACATTAATAAAGCAGCATGACATTTGACTGTAGACAGAACTGTGCATTTTCCAGCTAACTAGAGTTTTTTCCTCTGGTGTATCTTAGCCAAGCTAATGTCAAAATGCTTTTCAAAGAAAACCATGAAAAGTTAAGAAACCAAAATCTTGCTTATTTTACCCCTTGCCTCATCTGTTTTCCCTTATGTTGCTGTGATGTTGCATTAATGGTTTGTGGAATCCAGTCAAGCCAGAAGCTTTTATGTCTTGTAAATGTAGTTTGATTGGCAGGATAGATTTTACTAAACGCTGCTGCGTGCACAAATGAGAGATTTTTGGCAGATTAGTGACTACTCTTTCACACTGAAAGTTTATATGCTGCTTAGGTTTAATATGCACGACGGAGGTTGTTTTTTTTCTTCAATGTGGGACATTATAAAAAGTGCTACAAAAAACTACAATAGGATGTGTATTGTGCTTGAAGCGGTGCAAACAGACTTTTATTTTGCAGAGAAGTGATTTTTGTACACACCATGACAATTGAAGCCCGTCTCCTTGTGGCATTTCTTAGAGCAGCCATCACCATCTAACAGATTGCTGTCGTCACACTCTTCTGTTCTGCAGGGAGAGAAACATCACCGGCAGCATTATTTCCAACTCCATTTCTCTTGGAAATATTCAACCAGTAACCAAAGTTCAGGTAAGTGAACAGACCCCTGTATGACACCGTCCCCACAGTAGGTCTGTCCATGTGTGTAGACAAGAGGCGGAGAGGGGAAGCTGAGGAGATGGCCTGTTTCCACCTGGATCCTGTACTGGTACTTCACTCCCTGAATAACAGAGCTAAGAGAGATAAGAACAGGAAATTTCATTTTCCATTCCTGACAAACATTACTTTTGAAAGTGTTAATCACCTTTGAACTTTTACCACATTTTGTGAATCAATGAGACATACCAATAATATCTCACGTCACAGAATGACACAAATTGCTGCATAACCGTGAAGTAGTAGTCTGGTTAGTTGATTTGTGTCTATTTGAGTTGCCACATCCCCAAAAACTGCAGCATACTGATCCTCCAAGACTAGAGTTTGACAACTATAATCTAAACCAGGCATGCCCAAAGTCGGTCCTCAATGGTCGCTGCCATGCAAGTTTTAGAGGTTTCCCTGCTTTAGCACAGCTGATTCTGATGTTTGCAATTCAGCAAAAGCCTTTTTAATCAGTTGTCAATAAATTCAGCTGTGCTAGAGCAGGGAAACCTCTAAAACCTCCTGGACAGTGGTCCTCAAGGACAGACTTTGAGCATGCCTGATCTAAACCATTCTGTTAGTTATTGTTTGTTACTGAGATTCTATAAATAGGTTTAATAATGTGTAAAAAATGTTTTTGTTTATTCATTCAGGTGCAATAAACTGTTCAAATTACATAATGCACTATTTTTAATTCAGCATACCTTAAAAAGATATTTCTTTTATGATAGGTCCTTTTGATACAAGAAAAAAACTCATGTTTTAAGGAAAATGGCAGCTTATAAATTAGTCAATCAATAAGATAAATCAATTTATGATTAATTCAGTACTCAATAACCTGCATCCCTTAGTTGTATGATATGTAAAAATCATTGATCTGAGAAAACACTACTTCTGTCAATATGTCCCCCCCTCCCCATGTATTGTTTCTAATTGCCACTGTTCCTGTTCCCTCTCTTTCAACTACCCCAAACCCTCATTACTCCAAGCTTGTTGCTCTGAAACATTCTCCCTTCTCCTCACATCAACCTCTCTCTGCCCTCTTCAATCCCACATAACTCTATTCCCAGTGGCTCCTGCATCTTTTTGCACTTAGATGCAGCTTGTGTAACATAGAAGACGTGTTCACTGAAAAATAAGCTGTTTTTTGAAGCTCCGCGCATCGAACATCTCGCCTTCCCTTTAAAATAGTGACAGCTTCTCCGAAATCCAGAACACACAATTTTAAATCCATTTATCTGCAATCATATGATACAGCTGCCGTATCCTCACACACACAAACCAGCTCTAAATGTACAAAAACAATTACAGCACAGACATGTCAGATATTTTGGGAGAAGGGTCTTTCCTATATAAAAAAAGAAAAGTTTGTGGTGGTTATAGTTGGACTACAGTAATCATTTGGACACCCCGCAATATGAGACAGGATACAAACGGATTCAAGTCAGCCCGAAACTCCGGCAAGCTTTTGATTAAGTATATGGCTGTTGAAAAAGATTTGGATCAGCTACACACGGCATCCCCTTGTTGGAAACAGTTGTGTTCTGAGCCTCTTAAACAGAACCAGACCCAAACACTTTTAAAAGACATGTCTGCAGATTAGTAAATCTGAGGACACATACACTGAGACATGCTGTGGAATTTGCTTATGGCCATATCTTTGTCTGTTCTCTTTTCCTGTGAGCTAATTTATATGTTCGACTATAATGTGTCCATGACATTATGTGCTGGTACTGCTTTCACATTATGGCTAATAATTCATAGCTAATAGAAAGAAAAAAATAACTGGCTACAAAAGACAGAGCATTTTTGCTATTCCTTTTAAGCGCAGCACTTATCTTTTGCAAGAACAAGTATTTTAGCCAAAGTTTAACTCAAGATCCATTCTTTTATTATTTTGAGTAGGGTAAAAGTATTCAAACCCCCTGACCTTTTTCAAATTATCACAACCTACAGACACAAACCTGGGATTGATTGACATAGATACAAAAAAGCTCACACCCATCATGAGGACCAACAATGATATTTGAATTCAGACCCCTTTGTTTTGTTGCCCCTAAATAAAATCCAATGCGACCCTGTTTAGAATCAACCTCATTACTAGACCTTTTAATAGAGGGTGCAGAGTGTAATTTGATCTGTTTAGAAATACAGGTTTTCTGCAAAGATCCAGGAGATTTGTTTGATTTCGTTAGAGAACAAACAGGATCATGAGGTCAAAAAGCACAGCAGACAGATCTGGGAGAATGTTGTTGAGAAGCTCAAAGCAGTAGTTAGGTAGAAAAAAAAACAAAAAAAACTGACCTTCCTGAATAAATAGAGCTGAATACAATACCACACCACTCTTTGCAGTATTTAGGATAAAAATATTTTGGAAACCACAAATAATTGCCCTTTTAGCTCACACTAATGCACTACTTTGTCGAAATTATTCAATTTTAAGGATGTAAGATAAGACAATATAAAAGGTTTAATAAAACTAAATGTTTTTGAAAGGCACCAGTAAATAAGGATATATTAATTGCTAAACACAGCTATACAGGGCTGGACTCTGTTTCTTTTTTTTATTTTTATGTTTTTATCTTCTTAATTACTACAGGCTTACTTTTGTTTTAAATGCTTGGCCAAATTCTGAGCTGTAGAGCTCAAGTTACTACAGCAGATACGGTCTGACATCCAAAACTGTCCCAAAATAACATTGGTTTATATTACAGATTCAGCTGTTGGTGGACTAATGTTTTTTATGTCAGTAGTCTCAATTACAGGAATTTGAGTTCAAAAAGGTTTGACATTTTATCATAAAGTAAAATTTGACAGGTCACGCTGACTTTACTCATGACTTTTGGACCTGCATTTCTCTTCATATACAGAAACTTTGGCATGAAAACGTGGTTGTACAACTTACTGAATATAAATGCATGGCACAATTTTCAGATTTATTCTCAGGAGATTTTAATAACTATGCATTCTTTTCCAATTCACAATTCACTTTTGTTAAGGTAAACCATAAAGGCCAATACATTATATTTAAATCTATAGTTAAAAGCTTAAAGAATGTGAAAAAGGTCTAAAAATACTTTTGCAAGGCGCCATATTTCTGGTTGATGTCATACCACTTTCCCATGCCCAACTGCACCTCCTAATTCATTTCACATGGATTTGGTTTTACCCACTATTGGCTTTATTAATAAAGGCTAGCATTTGGGGGCTTATATCCTTTAAGAAAACATCAGGTCTTCTGGATGAGCCAACATTGAGCCTTTACCTGTCGGTGAACGTTTGCTCCATCTGAGGCGGAGGGGATTTGCTGGTAAATGCTGGCTGACGCTGAACTCGGTACAGCACAGGTTGGCAACCGGAACAAAGAGGGCTGCCTGGGCCTGAAGACAACATGGCTGCGTCGATCTCCATTTTCTCATCAAAGGTGCAGAGTTTAATAGCAGATATTGCCATGTTGTTGGTTTCGAGCCGCAACGTCAGGGGTATGTCACAGTAGACATGCTGTGGCCCAAGGTTAATGCTGTTCCCAGCATCAGTAATCAGCTCAACATCGGCTATAGCAGGGTTGTCTGGGACAGGTGAAGAGAAGAGGGTACAAATATGTATGTTAGGTGGGATTAAGTGTTCTTCAGTAAGATTAAAAAGTACCATTTTATGAATATCTGTCATCTGAGTTACTAGAGTAAATATATATATATATATATATATATATATATATATATATATATATATATATATATATATATATATATATATATATATATATATATATATATATATATATATATATATATATATATATATATATGCATGTAATATTGTGTTATTCACTTTTTTCTTAAGGATTCATAACCTATTTTTGACGTCAATTGTATTGTATTCAGTTACATTAAAAAATATAGAATACCTCATGACACCCTATGGGTTTTCCTGACCTAAATGGAAATGTTAATATCTTGTTTAAAGAAACCATAACCTGGTATTTTACATATTTAATCCATCTGAAATTGCTTTCCTGTTTAATAATTTTAGGAGAAAAAAAATAAACAGAGCGCATTTTGACCCTTTTCGTGACGCTTTTATTTTTTTCCTCACATGGATACGCATGAGAATTTTAACTGTGTGTTCATGTGAATGTATAGTTAGCAATATTAGCAGTTAGTCATGGTTTGTTTACCATTTTTTACCCAGTTTCTTCATAGGTAAAAAGTTACACATCAGTAATGCTGATAGACTGGCGACTACTTGATTGTTAGAATAAGCCTTTTTGGTGCAATGCTGATGAAAGCACTAATGGGCTAATGTTAACACCATTCCATGAATTATATTAATTCAAGTGAAGGCCTAAAATCCTTCTTTGTATTCTTTGTATTTTTACTGAAGCCAAACAGCAACACACAAGTTATTAACATAGAAATGTTAGATTTCCAGGCAAGGACTCCTTAAACTTTAAACAAAACATTTACGTAATACAAATATAAGAAAAATGTTTTTAAGAAGAGACCATTTAATGATATTTTAGGTTATAAATAAATTTGGTGATCTACTACATTATTTTCAATTTAACATTTAAGATTTAGTTTATAACATCTTATTTACCCAACATTTTGAAGGAGGTTTACATTGCTTAAATCTTAGACCAAAAATACGTTAAAACTTAAAAGCTCCACTGCTGCTGTAATACATTGTGTTTATATGTTGGTAATATGACAACAGAGTACTGAAAACATTGAGATTATTAAGATCAGTCAGTATTCTTAACTTCACAGAAAATGCCTTAAAGGTATAGTTGAGGATGTTCTTTTTCTGGGTGGATCATCAAAATAAGTGGTCCTTCTAATTGTCAATCATTCTGGTGTTATGTTTACACAAGGATGTCCTACGTGCTCATCCCTATTTTCACTTACTGGTGGTGAGTCTGATATGGTGGAAAAATTGCAAATCTTCTTTTTTAAAGTAATCTTGTATGATCAATGCTAACAGTAACTTTTAAACAGAGCCTACACAAAGAGAAAAGGGCTTGTGCATGCTCTCGCACGCGTTTAATAGGCGTTCCCTCTCGGGAGCAGGTATAGGGTTGTTTTATGGGCGTTTTTGGAGAGGGTGGGTCTTTTCAAAAATTCACAATATCCACTATACCTTTAAGCACCTATTTAAATAAAATACCTTTTAACTGTCATGATTCATCTGAGAAGGTTTTAATGAGCTGTACATCTTTTTCAAATTCTCATTTATATATAATACATTTGTAAGTAGTCACTAGTTATGCAGCACAAAGCCACATGTTGGCTTTCTGCTGATACTTACTTGCAGAGATATAGGTTACCCAAAGTGTGAGTCTGTGTGGAATGACAGGGTGCAGGAAGTGTAGAGTTAGGGTGCAGCCCTCTGTTTCGGGGCATGGTGATGTCACGTTGGTGTCATAGAGAATGAGCTCAGGACTCCAGGCCTGCAAACTGTGTTCACAAGCTTGTTCCACATCAGGCGGCCCTTGGGTAGAACACAAATAAAGCTTGTTCAGAGCAACAAAAAACTGTGAGAAGTGGTGTTTTTGTTGGAACATCTGATTAAAATAAAAAAAATTTTAATAGTTTACACAAAAAATAAATAAATTAAAAGGTTCATACTTGAAAGAATGGGGGGGGGGGGGGGGGGCAACCTTTTATTGCAAAATCTATAGGCAACTATTTATGGACATTTTGGCATTGTGAATAAGCAATTAAGTTTTTTGTTTTTGTACATTACATTTTTAAGATGTGAATGCATAATCAAGCTTAAAGACTAACACAATATTTTATTGCTTAGAAACCAAATCAGCATCTAAAAAATGCTAACCTTAAATAGGATTGACTCTTTCAGTCAAAACATTACAACCTTAAACATTTATTTTTAAACAGCTGCTTGGAATGAAGCTTAAAACATCAAGCCAAACAGCAGCTTAATTTCTTCCCAAGCTCAAGCGGATCTCAAAATTATACCTCACCTCTGCAAAAATTCCAAACATCTGGAACTATCATCCATAAATTTGCAATAATTTCACTTTATTGATCTCTTATTGGAGAAATTTACCCCTGCATTTAACCCATCCCCTTAGTGGGCTACAATTGTGCGGCGCCCAGGGAGCAGTGTGGGGTCAAGGGTCTTGCTTAGAGACCGAGAGTGGCAGCCTGTGGGAGTGGGGCTCGAACTCAGTCTCTCAGGGTTCCAAGCTTTATTCCCTAACCACTAGGCCACCCCTCCCCCAGGGCTGTACATACTTAGTTAATGGTGCGTATAACCCACACCATTCAGTTGACTATTAATATGTTAGGAACAAAATATATGAAAATTTATATCTGGCTTTTATAACAGGTGCACTGATTTAAACCAAATATTTTGGTGATTATCAATTGGATTTGATTAGTTTTCCTGTTACTCCTGCCAACTGTCCTATTAGGGTCTTGGCATTTGCTCATTTGCATTTCTTAGGTAAAGCCAGTTAGTAGTCAGATGGTAGGTTCACATCTAGGGGACTTCTTATAGTTTCTTTGGGCTGAGCCTTAATGAGCCTCCGGAGCTAGAGTTCAAAAAACAGGCCTGGCTCTAGGATAGCAAGGATGTACGGCATTTAGTTCCTATGCTCCACTTATCTGGAACAAACTTTGAGGAGTCTGTAAAAGTGCATTTGTTCAGAACTGCCTTTTAATGTTAAAGTTAAGCTGTTAACTGAAGAATCGTTAGTTTAAGATTGTGTTACAACTGTTTTCTTTTACTACCTGCTTTCATCATGCTTTTATCTTTAATCGCTTTTAAAAATAAATAAAATAATAACACATTCTCTTAAAATCTATATTGGTGAAGAACAAAAGTATTGCCTTTACTGAAAAAACAGTATATAAATAATGGGTCCAAAATATTCAAATATTTACTTCTGGTTACTATGTAGACTTTAATAAGGAATAATTCTGCGCCAATAAGAAAATTAGGCTGAAGTCAAGAGAGATGGAGCTCAGGCGTTGCCAAATCCAACCAACTCCTTGATATAGCTAAAAAACTGCTCATTCTCTGTTATTTTTCTCGGGTTCAACACACACAAAAAAAAGTTTGGTAATTTTCTATTGTTTTTTAATACACAACTTATAAAGATAAAAAATAAAATCTCTGAAATTTTGAGCGCTGGTACTGACTTCTGAAAGCAAAGGGGCTGAGTACACATACATACATTGCCGCTTTTCTTCTGAATGGGTAGGCTCAATGTTTGACCACAGCAGACCTGGCAACCGGCTGGCAAACAGTATGGAACAAAAGCGGCGTGAGCACTGGAACGCCACCTAATGGCCAAGATGAATGAGACTTCTATCTATCGCCTTTAAACAGATTTATTTCAAACTGCGGGGCGGTTGGAACCTCAATTACTGCATGAAACCTTCTGCTGCCTCAAAGAGGAAATATCTACTTGAAACAAGCTCTTAAATTTGACTCAAATGAGCCGAGAAAGCACACAACAATTGGCCAGGATCATCTTTTGAGATGACTGAATTGTTAAAATTTCCTTTCCCTGCCTCTGGCTGAAGGTCATACTGGGCAACTCAGCAGATACTTTAGATGACACTGTCTTTATGGGACACAGCGGGATGGAAGTGAGGAAACCTAACAGACTGGCTGTCTCCAGTTAGGTGCATACCTCTGTTTAGTGTAAGACTGTAATTGACTCTTTATCATCATTATGATCCCGCAGCGAAAGAGGTAGCTGTAATCCCCCTGCTTCTCTTTGCCGCTTGTTTTCAAAGCATAAATTCCAGCAGAGGATTTCCACATATTTGGGTAGAGTTTCCATGGAAGAGAAGAAAAGTCTTATTGTGTTTTTACTTTCAGTTTTTTTGGTTGAGCTCATTTCCAGTGTTCCCTCTCTGAGATTTCCTCCTTGTGTCTTGTTTATTTTATTTCCTTTCTTGCTCTCACCCAATTTGACTTGTCTTAAGAAACCATACCTCTTCAAAAATATTATAATTGGTAAGTGTGCTGTTCAAAAGTACAGGAAACATGTTTGGGTTTACAACAGGGACAACACTAGCCCAATTAAAACCCTACAATGGCTCGCAAAGGCATTCGTACCTCAGAAATACACCTCTCACCTCACTTACAGCTTTTCAGGTATGTTGCCATTGGATTTTCAAATACAGTAACTACAGTTTTTCCCATTTATCATAGTAAAAAGAATAGGATCATTTGGACTGGATGAATATTAGTTTTGATAATTAATTCACAAATTCTTAATCTCTTCTGGGTCTGGACTTTGTTGGGCCATTCTAAACCATGATATGCTTCAGTCTAAACCTTTGTATTGTATCTCTGGCTGTAAATTGAAGGTTGTCCAGCATCATGCTGTCACCATTGAAAATGATGTGCTCTGGGTAATTTGCAGTGCACATTTTCTAACAGATGACCTTTAAATGTTGAGAATGTGGGGGGAATGTTGTTGAGAATCAGAGTAAAGGAAGCCAAATATTAATATTTTCAGTTAGAACTCCACATTTATGCTTTTTTTCATGTTGTTCTATCACGCAAAGCTTAAAAAAATAAATACAAACAAACCTTGAAGTTTGTATATTTAACATGATGAAATGAGAAAGGGTTTAGTGAATATGGAACCCCTTGAAAAGCACTGTACACTTAAGAATCCTTGTTCTTATTTTCGCCAAATCAAGACAGACACAGAGAGAGGTCTGTTACAGAGTGTTATTATCATTTAATGATTTTATGCTTTTTCCTCTTCCAGGAGCTATTAGCCTTGCACGCACCTAGAATTTACAAGGACTCGACTGCTTGTGATTGTATAAGCGTGTGTGAATGTGAGGAAAAGTTGACCTGCGCTAGAGAAACACAAGACTGAAACAGAGCTTTAACTGGAACTGCCACATTCCTGGCTTTTTAATACCTACCTGTAATGAGAACTACATGAGAGAAAGTGTTTACCTTGGTCAGCTACAGTTTTGACAGGGAAACATGAATAAAAACAAGCATAAGCCTCATTACCAACACAAACTTTCCTTTCAGCACTACATGTTTGATTGAGGAGATATGGAAATACAATCTGTTTTGATGAAGCTCTGGTGATTTTTCATCCCCAGTATTGTTTATAATTCAACCATGAAGTGAAAAGTGCTATTAACCTTTATTACTAACTACAGGGCTATGAATTAGAAAGACATAAAGACTCATTCATGACAAACATAGCAGAAACAAATCATTTTGACTGACCTACTGCCTCTTCGGGTGTCCAGTAGCCTGATGTGTCACAGATACGGGGTGAGGAAGCCTGAAAGGCATACTGGTGGAAAACACCGTCTTTCTCGCAGTCTCCACAGTCAATGCCAGACACATCAAATGGGGAACTAAGATACACAAGTATAATTAGGCCATCCATTAATATTCCTGACAAGACTAAGAATACAATATAGTCATTAGAAGGTGATGGGTAGTTTAGAGTCTGTTTTAATGTGAAGGTTAAACGGAGAAATATATAATCTAAAGGCTGGAAGATTTAATTAAAGAACTTCAAATACCATCAGGAAATTGAGCCTCTTTCATAATGTAATGTATAGTAATCCTTATGTACTTGAGTAAACTTCTTACTGATCTAATCTTTCTTGGATTTATCAAAAAGAAATAATATAATCCTAGGCGATGTCAGACAAGTATATGTTGGTTTGATTTATGGTCAGACAGTAAAGAAAAAGATAGTAGGCATCTTTTAATAGAGTTGGTTTGAAGACATTTCAACACTTATCTATTTGCGCACCATTTCCTCTTTATTTACCGGTACCTCAAGTACTACAGTAAGGCATTTATATAGCACATTTCCGTGGGGAGATATTTCACAGTATACATGAGAAAAGAAAAAGAAAAGAAAAAAGAGAATTACAGTAGGCTGATTTAGAAATGATAACACGTGAGGTAATATAAGGTCCACATACCTTCGAAAAAGGGACCCTCTCATGGGTGGGAGCCAATATATGGAAACAGAGTTAGTACTTTGTCCAGTGACTATCGGGGGAAGTGGAACAGGGGCAGGGTGACTTTCTGTCAGCCACTTCTGGTAGACCAAGTCAAGATAACAATGCATCCTGGCAACTTGATTGGGTGTAAAGTGGTTTGTACAGTTGTCATCTAATGAGATGTGATAAACAAAAAAAGAAAAAAAAGTGTTTTTGAAAATCTAAATAATAATAGGCCACAGGTAAGATATATTGTGCAAAAATGACCTAAGCATTACATACATGTATATACAGTACATTTTGTTTTGAACAATAATTTGCCTTCTTCCTATAGAAAGATTAAGATGTTCTTTATATACCTGTGTAACTCATGTAATTGCGGTATGGCGTGTTACGGTAGATAGTGAATCCACAGGAGTCGTTATACGCTTCGGGGTCCTGGCAGGCTTTAGATTTGATGGTTGGTGCTGTGTCAGCACACAGATCTCCTGTCTCCATTGATGGGGTTGTTTCCTAGGAAAACACACGATACACTAAGGTTAACATTTAATGATTGTCAATATTGTTGACAGTTTATGCACTTTATTTTCAACTGTACTGCTTATTCAGAATTAATGTTTATGGAAAGCTGCACATTAGATTTAAAATTTTATTTTTATTTTGAGTGATTTGTGTTTCTAGAGTGCTTGCTGTTAACTTCTAGGCCAGGATAATCTTGTAAGAGAGACCTTAGTCTTACTTGGGTTTTAACCTAATTAGATAATGGTTGATGGAGGGATTTCAGTTTTTTTTTTTATTGTAAAAAAAAAAAAAGATAGAAAGTACATCTTTTTCATGTCTAAATCCCAAACTTTACAGCTCTCAATCTTTTTTTGACCATTTCTAAGATACTTTAAATTGACAAATTACAAAAATCAGAAGGAAGGAAGGAAGGAAGGAAGGAAGGAAGGAAGGAAGGAAGGAAGGAAGGAAGGAAGGAAGGAAGGAAGGAAGGAAGGAAGGAAGGAAGGAAGGAAGGAAGGAAGGAAGGAAGGAAGGAAGGAAGGACAACATACAATGTGCATGAAAACTGTATCAACAGCGTCCTCAGAGACAGAAGCATGTCCTACCTGACACGGGTCATCACAGGATTCCCTCTCATTCACCCCTTTAAAGACATGGTACAGTCCAAATATGTGCCCCATCTCATGGATCATTGTGTTCTGGTGGCCCGTAGTACCAAAGTAGGATGGGTTGAGGACCATCCCACCTATGCAATGCATGAGAACAACAGTATGTTTAAAATATAATCTGACTGTACATGAAATAAAACTAAATAGAAATAAAAGGATTTATTAAGTCAAGCATGCAGCATCTTAATAAATAAATAAATAGTTTGTGATACTGGAACTCATTCAGAGTGTTTTTTGTAAGCCTTAAATATATCAAGGTTTCGTATAAATAAAAAATGGGTGAGAATGAGATGATCTTCTAACTGTGACGAACCAAAACAAACAAGACAGTCTCAACTGTTTACAAATTTTCTTACATTCAGTATAAAACACTTACAAACATGACATTTCAAATACATTTATTTTATTTACTACATTGTTTATTGACATTGTAGTAGATGAAGAGAATGATAGATCAGATCATGAGCAGAAGATGAAACAGGAAACCTTTAAAAGCTACAGCAGAGGTAAAATCTGTGGTTTTAACAATGTGGATATGATATTCTAGTGAGAGTTGACTTTATTTGTTCTATTCTTCTCCTCTGCCTCTTCCCTGAATAGAAAGTATAGAAACCAGTGCGTTATCGCCCCCTACAAGGCAGTACTGTACATGTCTGAGAGGGAAAGTTGTTTAGCTCAGCTAAAAATATCATGAACAGTGATGTCAGGTGAGGCTTCTGAAGGAAATGTTATTGGACATCTGATATTATTAGGTTGGTCAGGTTGTTTAGCATACATATTATATATATTTACAGTGCATTTCTTTACTAATTTGTGTTGGACTTTCAAATAAAATCTTAATAAAGAACATTCAAGTTTGAGTTTTCAACTTTTTAACAGGGTAGGAGTACAATCACAAAGCACTGTGGGTCTTAAATGGACGCCCATTTAAGTGTGACCTAAATATAAGAGCTATTTTCATATCCTTTGTTTTATCTGTCAGGTAGGTCAGGTCTATATGTTTGTTTTGATTCTTTTGTTGATATTGCTGTAGCTTAAAACAATCAAACTCTTTAAAATAACAAGGTTAAAGTGAAATTATTTGTTCTACACCTGAATATCACCTGAGCCAGTTACTGTAGGTCACTCGGTAAGTTTTCAATCAAAATACCAATCAGATGATTGTTTGATACTCTGTTGCATCACCACTAAGATTTTTTTCATAGCAAGCGCTGATTAAAGCCATAACAGAAAGTTTTTATCTTTCATTTTTTGCAACAGAAATGCAAATACTTGAAACTAAAGTTTTAACCTAAATTTAAATGACCTACTAAATCAATTCCCCTTTGTGTGTTGTATTGTTAATGCAACCAGGGAGAATAAAGTTGTGCTTGTCAGTTTATTGTTCAATAAAATATGACAACACTTTAATGGGGTCCCATCTTAAAATGATTTCCCTAAGACTTCAGAGTGGAGATAAATTCCCCTCTATATATGTCAATACTTGTTGCTCTCATCTATTTCAATGCTGCCTGTAAAAGATTGGAGGGGAAAGGAAAATGTTTATTGTTTGACTAAAAGAAAGTGATACAAAGAAATTAGTCAAAAAACTAAGCAATAGCTGAAAATCTAAAGCTTATTAATAATGGAAAACGACTAAGAAAAAATGTTATAGAACTAAAGACAAAGTCCATAAATGGGAATGATATCATAATCAGCTCTATATTTCGTTTTATTGATAAAACTGACCTTGGTGTGTGAGGGCCTCCTTTGCCCATGGCCAAGTTGCTGCTCCTGCCAGGTCTTCTCGTACAGAGTTGCTGGCAAAAAACACATTGAGTGTGTCGCTGCCGCTCAGGTTTAACTCATCCTTTAGTTCTTTCACACTCATATAAGCCCTACAGAAAAAAATATATATCAGAACACATCTAGAGTATTTGTGAGTGATATGGACCAATTTGAAATGCTCCAATGAAACTGCAATGTGGAATTTTTACGTAGATTTAGTAAAGAACATTTTAATCTGAAAAACTCACATGGATAGAAAGGACAATTAGAAGAAATGTATTGATACAATTACTTGGTCTTTGGCGCTCAGACCTCAGCAGGAAACATAGCACTGAATTTTGTTAGATATGCAACAGGAGCAAAGAATAGGGCTGTTTCCCCCCCAGGCCTGAAACTGGTGGTGGAGTGGAGATAGATGAAGTTAATCAGTCTGTAGACTGCTGGTTAGAGAGATGGTATGCTAAGCTTTATGGGGTGTTCCAGTGGACTGCATGTACTGATACTAGAGCTTCACTCAAGGACCTGGAAGATGGAAGTCCAGTTTGGATAACACAGGCTTAGAGAGCCTGTCCATGATGAGCAAGCATGAAGCGACAGTGGAGAGGAAAGGTTTTCTGTTGGATCAGTTGAAATGAGACACGGAATGCAGTAAGAGTCCCGAAATAATTAAACTTTGATCAAGTTTTATCTACACACTAGGTAGCAGACGAGCTGCGGATCGGAGGACTTTTAAGATGAACTTTGGATGCTGATTGGCTTTCGTGGAAGTGTGGTTCAAAGCTGATTGGCAGTGTTCTAGGCAGCTGAAGGTGAGCAATCAGTTTATTCAGCTGAACTTCTGCCTAGACTCCATGTTTCGAGGCGTCAGATCTGCGAGGCAGTTATTTTAACCAAACCAGAAGTGATTCATTAGCAGGGTCACTTTAAAGCTGAAGTCTGTAAGTTTTTAAAAATCACTTTTTTGTCATATTGGCTAAAACTGTCCCTATGCCCAGACAGCAGTACATGTGATCTGTAACCTGTGAAAAAAACTGCTTCAATTGGTCCCGCCTACTGCCTGTATTGCTATCTGGAAAGAATAATTCGGGACGAGTCAAAACAACCAATCACAGCCAGAGGAGCGTCTGATGGAGTGTCAATCACAGCTCCCCCCCCCCTCACTGCTTAACCTGCCGCAGCGCCCGGCTGCCGCAGTCAGGAGGACGCGCGTGGAAGTCATGGCGGAGCGACAGCCACCAGCGAGAGAGAAACTGCCCTTACTGCCCCTGCCGACAACTGCTTACACGGCAAACTTCGGTATAACCAGCATCTTATATCTAGCTGCTTGGAGGTGAGTGTTATCGCTCTTACCGGTTCACACTCCATGCCGCGTACGCTGCTTGGACGCTTCTGGTCGCATGCGGTAGCTGCGCAGGTGCTGTGAGAGGGGTGGGGCTTGGAGGTGGGGCATGAGTGAAGCAGAGAGGGTGGGGGAGCGGCGTGAAACCTGTTTTTCTTCAAATTTTCAGTCGAAGTCTGCTCTCTTCTCAATGTTACAGACTGCAGCTTTAAGGATGTATTCAGATTACAAAAGACTTTTGGGAGGAATATTTGAACCAGCTTAAAGGCAGACTTACCTGTTTTGTTTTATTTGATTCCTTATTGTACTTTTTGCAAGTTGTAAATGTAAAATCAAATGAACCAGTGATCAACATCAAATTTAAAAAAAGTCTGCATGTGGTCCAGACCATAAAACCAGACAGAAGTGCTTCTCTTTTATTAATAAAACAATTTCTTTAAATGGCCTGTATTGTTATTGTCTTCCAAATCCTGCTGTTTTTTATTTGTTTTGTTTTTTTTAAGTTACTTTTAATTTCTTGACATTTCCCTTTATTAGTTTTTTAAATAACCTAAAGTATCAGGTTTTAATACTGACACCATCAGATTCATCAGGTGTCAGATATCCTGCTGAAAAGGTTCTTTACCCTCTGCACAACATCGTTGTGTAACAATGAATGCTTTCTAATTCAAACCTTTTTCTTACTAAAATAAAAACTAATCTAAAAGGTTGTCAAAGGTTATCTGTGGGTAAAGACAATAAACGAATAATTCAGCAATCTAACACATAGCAGTTACTGTAAGTTTTTGTGTTATAAATATGAGGTTAGACACAGCAGTAATTTATTTGGAATTAACTGTGTAGATAAATAACATTAAGAATTGAACTGATTGAAAATAAACTGCTCATCAGTAATCCATCAAACAAATAAAAAAATTACTACAATCCATCTTTTTCATTAACTTTAATTTATTCAAATATGTCTGATCGGTAACCTGGAGACAATCTTTGTAGATTTTCATTTAAGTCATTTTTATTTGAAGAGACATCATAGAGTTTTCTATGATACTGCCACATGGCCAAAACACAGAACTGCAGCTCTCTTGTGCTCGTTCTCATAGCTCACTTGTTCTTTTCACTTTTTCCCACCTTACGTTGAGTTCCCATTGGTGTCTGAGTTGTTCCTGCATGCTGGTCGCTTCTAAGGACCCACAAAATACATCTTGAATATAATGCTTTGATTGTTTGCTACATTGGACCCATTCAACATGGACTCACTGCAGTCACATCCACAGAAACTCTGCAGGAACTTTCTACTCGAAATACATTATTTGTAAACCGTCAAAAAAAAAAAAAAAAAAAACTATTTCAAAAATATTATTCAGTAAACACCTAGATACTGTCTCTCTAAGTCTGGTCGAGCCAATAATGTTAAAACAAAAACATTTCAGTTCATCCAGAGAGTATAAAAATATATCTTTTGTTATTATTTACTGTGTTTTCTTAATCCAGACATTAAAGTTCTTTCTGAGCATCTCTAGTTTTCAAAAATAATGGCAGACAATTTATTTATTATTGTACTGTATATCTTCCACTATAGATTGAGTCAAACCCATAACCAAAGATGCACATTCCACAAAACTGGATGGCATATAATAAATTTTTACTTAGTGGGACAAAATTAGGCCTTTAGGAAATTATGTCACATGCACAGGCGAATTATATAAGATGATAGTTTATTTCAATCCATCAGCATCCATCTCTGTTCACAGCATAACTTCAAATCAGAAATGTTATGAGTGGGCCAGCTTTTTTCACACCATTGCCATCTCCTCTCCATTGCCCACTGTTCCCACATCCTTCTCTTCCTGTCAGTGATAAATTACCCTAGTGGCACTTTGATGTGAAAGCCTGAATTTGTTTTTCCTTTTGCCGAGTGATGTCATATGCCATTTTTCTTCTTTGCTTTCATAGCTGGAAAGCTTTTGCACCTATCACCATTAGGCTCTAAACTTGCTCTGAGATTCCTGCAAAGGGTCTCACCAATGACCCAGTTTCTGCATACCTGACATATCAGGCTTTTAGCTGAGTCTCCCATGAATGTCTAGAGAGTACCATATGCTAAAAAAACAACTATTCGGCTTAATGGAGGAGTGTTAATGCACATGGCTGATGTGTCAGAGCAGCACAAGGTCAAGTTGCTTAAAAGTAAAAAAAAAAAGTTGAATGTATGAATCATTGTGTTAATTAGTCCATAAAAGCTGAAGCTGTAGCTGCACCTAGCACGTTTTTTGGTGTATGGTTGTAAAGTTGATATAAGGTGACAGTGAAAAACATAGAGGCTCAATATATGCATAATGTTGGAAATCACGTTTTTTTTCAGACTTCTAAAAAACTTTATATGGAATAGTGCTGTAACTAATGATTATTTTGTGAATCGATTAATCTGCTGATTATTTTTAATTTAACGATTACTTGATTACTAAATCAGTTGATTATTTCAAAAATCGATTATTCACAATTATTCCGATTAATTGTTTCAGCCCTAATATGCAAGCTAAAAGAATTGACCAAGAGTAAAAACAAATGGCTGTCAAGGAAAACATGAAATGTGTTAAATTAATTACCGTATTGTTTACTTTTGTCATTTCTAAATTAATATTTTTTGTCTTGTCAGGCAGCAACTGCCAACTAGATTAATTTGGAATCAGAGCAAAAGTAAAAGCCAAAAGGCTCTTTCATGGTCACAAAGATAATATACAATGAAGCAAATCCTACACAGGAAACTCAAGTGAAATGTCGTTTCTATTTTTTTAAATGCTGCACCTATATCTTCTTTATTTTTTGCCTGTTTGCTAAGCCCACTCCATTTTCTTTAGTTTTTATTCCAGATTAGAGGAGGCAACGTTCATATCTCCCCTTAAAGGAATAGTACACCCAAAACATGATTAGCCTTCATTTTCTACTCAGCCCCATGCTGAACAACACTCTGGAGTACTTTTTTGATATCTCAAATGCATCTGGAGATCTGGGAGGCTTCTTGCTGTCTGCTGACATTCAAATAATGGAGGTCCATGGCGCCCGAGGCAGAAAGGTCCATAAAAGTCCACAAAAAAACGTGTCAATATTTCTCCATAATGCTCGTCCAATGTATTCCAAGTGTCCTGAGTGGGTAGCGTCCATAATTTACTCGAAACGAAGTCATTTAGAATGTTTTTAGAGCATAAACAGTAGTGTATAGGATTTCCTGAAAGCGCGTTCACGACGCTACGGAAACCACGGCAGACCAAACCAGATGAAGTGCGCATTCAGCGTCTGCTCTGCCGATAATACAAGCGTAGAAGAAGAAATGTGCTGTTTACCTGTGCAAAGAAAGAACCAACAAAAGAAAAATGTCTGAGGACTTCAGTGTTGAGGAAGAGCATGAGTTCTTTGCCGAGCTGAATGCGCACTTTCGTCTGGTTTGGTCTGCCGTGGTTTCCGTAGCGTCGTGAACGCGCTTTTAGGAAATCCTATACACTACTGTTTATGCTCTAAAAACATTCTAAATGACTTCGTTTCGAGTAAATTATGGACGCTACCCACTCAGGACACTTGGAATACATTGGACGAGCAGTATGGAGGAATATTGACACGTTTTTTGTGGACTTTTATGGACCTTTCTGCCTCGGGCATAATAGACCTCCATTATCTGAATGTCAGCAGACAGCAAGAAGCCTCCCAGATCTCCAGATGCATTTGAGATATCAAAAAAGTACTCCAGAGTGTTGTTCAGCATGGGGGTGAGTAGAAAATGAAGGCTAATCATGTTTTGGGTGTACTATTCCTTTAATGCAGGGGAGATATGAACAAATAGAGCAATCTATCAAATTGAGCCACTGAGACGTTGCACCAATCCCCCTGTTTGACAGACCTGGTGTTTGGGAATCCTGAACCTAGACACTCTGCAAGTACACACAGGGTGAGTCTGAGTTGATGAAAGTCTTAAGAGCAAGGGATAGAAATCAACATATCAGCCAAATTTCAGTATAGCTTTGAAAACTTTCAGTGATTTGAACCCTGTATATCATAATACAAGGACTTTTATTTTAAGTTATCATTCTAATATCACCCAGCTTACTGTAATATGGTACCTGGGAGTGTTTCGACATAGTAAATACCACAGTGTTAAATATGCAGTGTCTAAATAACTCTTTGAGAGTTATTACAACAACACCTAGAGTAAAATATACACTACCTAGAGTTCTAACTTAACACTAATTCCGAATGGAACCAAATGCACTCTTAAAGTGCTACTTTAAAACTCCAAAATTTACCGGGAAGGAACAATATGGTTATGAACTGACTCTTTGTTGACTTCTTTTAGTTTTCTATTAACTTTGTTTCTAGAAAAGTTAGTTTGCATGGGAAAGGGTTGAATAATTAAAATAAGAATCAAACCTCTTCCTCCCAAACACTGAAAATGAACTTCAGTTTTACCTTTTAAATTAGCCTAAAGATGTTTCTCAGCAACCAAGAGTTTCATGTGCAACCCTTCTTTAAATGCGATCTATTCCCCGGTGCATACAGTAAATAAGAATACACTTTCTCTGGCATTTGGCCTGTATAAATAAGGTTTTTAGATTTAAGATGCTTTAGGGAACCCCTGCTCTCACAACACAACTGAATCAGAGCTTAACTGAGTCTGTGTGCAGAATCCATCACTGCGAGCCGCATATTTACAAAGGACAGGGAGCTGACCGCCGAAGACTTGACTCTTAAGCTTCTGAGACTGAAAGGATGCCTCAAAGGAAGAATGTTGTCAAAGTCACAAAATAAATAGGTTCACATGAGTTAAGTGAAAGGCTTAGCTATGAATATAATTTTTAAAAAATGTCAGTGAAAGTACAGCCGCTACACAAACCTTCAGGAGTTGTTCTTTTCAAACAATAGTAATGTAAGGTACCATTAAACCCCCCCCCCCAAAAAAAAACAAAGAATCACAAACAACCCCATGGTTAAATATTTAAAAATATAGGTTCATGTGGATTTTACTTGCATCTAAAATACGCTATAATAAACTAATGCATGCAGACAAATGTCAGCTCTAATATAGAATATATTCAAATTTAGATTAAAAGCTTTAATACAATTTTTTGCATTGTTTTTTTCTAAAAAATATATAAAGCTGTTCTGTTTGTTATTCAGGCGAAATGCTTTGTCATCTCCTGTACAAAGTCTAATACAAAAGAAAAACATCTTCATGATAAGTTCTAAGATTAACTTTTTTATCTGTTACAGAGCATGGAGAAATGCCACGTAAGGGAAACACAAAAATAGGTATTGATAATAAGTAGAAACAGAAGATTACTTGTTTACTACAGTTCAGATAAGTTTTGTACAGTCGTCATTCTTGCAATGGCTCCTTTTATTAGCTCGTCTTCAATATCTAACATGCATCTTCATAAACAAAAGCTTTGTAAACAAATTTTCATTGTTGTGGATTCTTGTTACCCCTACCAAGATCTAAATTATACATATAGGCTGGAATATTTATATATTTGACGGCTAATATTTGGTTAAATATCCATAAGAAATGGGAATCATGTTAATGTAATTGTAGCCATTATCAAGCTTTCAGCCTAATTTTGGCAGGATATCTTACCACTCTTTGAAATTCTTGGAACAAACTGACCGAAAATGTCCCTGCCAGATGAAAGGAACCCAGTCAGGATGTTTAGGAACAACTCAGGGACCAAACACCCTAAAGCCTAGCATGACACGGAAGCTACTGGAATACCAGCTCAGTAGTGTTTACATAAACAGCAGACCCGCTTTGACAGTGAGACCTCAACAGCTATACTAAAACGTATATCTATTAACATAGACATTAGAAATGCAATTTAAATTAAGTCTTAAGTTTATTAGATAAGTTATAGATTAAGCTATTTGGTCACAAGGAAAAGAAGCATGTTTAGAGGAGTCAAGAAGTGTTCTGCTCTTCTAAGTACTGTACAGCAAGAGGCAAGACTGTCTACATAATGTAACATAAATCATTGAATGAGCAGCGGTGATAGCAGCTGCACAGGGATGTGGGGTGTGGGGGGGCAATTTGAGTTTTTTTGGGAATGGGGTAGAACATTTCTGGGTGAACTAAAACTAAGAATAAATGTTGCATAGATGTTGAAAATGACAATAAACTGGGATACATGCATTGACATACAAAAGCACTGTAGTCTCAAAAATAGTAGGAAATCCTTGGCAAGAACAACAATGACCATAATGCCCTCTATCACCCCAGCTCTGTCTATTCATTCTTACCTCATTCTGCTCTCTTTCCATTCCCTCCACATCTACCTTTCCTTTACAGTGCTGCCAGAAGCTGCAGTGTACCTGGCTCAAAAGAACAAATTTGTGTCATGACAGGAGCTGGCTTCTGAAAGCTTAGGCACCTCCAGAAGCATCAGCAAGTTGAGTCTCACCATCAGAACAGCTGGGAACTCAGGGAAAGCACAGCAAGAGGAGATATCAAAAACACAGAGCCCAAACATAAAAATGATTGCAGTGCTCCTCAATTGCCAGCGAAATGTCATCCTCATATTAAATCTCCCTCTACCTAAGAAACTTCAAGTTGTGATCCAGGAACACAAATGCACAGCGGCATGTCAAGGGACTCACACGTACAAGCACTTCCAACCAGTTGGGCTCAGAACCTTTCAAGGAGACCTTCACTACCGCCATCCTGCTGGGCTAGTGTTTACGACACTGTAGTCTCTTGGGCATTTGAACAGCAGAACAACAGAAGAAGTAATCTGCTAATTTAAATCCTACTTCTTTTTATTAGCTATTGTCATTTTTTAATAAAACTTTAAAACTAACTACAAGTAAATCAACATTTAGGAATTTTGAAGCCATGTTTGTCCATAATACCAGGTCACTAAACTATCTGCCAGCAAACGTACTTTACTAGCATCCACATCTTCTTTGCATGGTAGAGACCTTACGCTATGATAGAGAGCATATGAGCATTAACTACCAACTGGGTTTTTCCTCTGATCTCATGCTTGTGCTGCACTGAGTTCTTGACAGAGAAACATAAAAGAACATTTACTTAGGACATACCTGAAGGACTTCCTGCATATGGCCAAGCAATGAGACCACACACATCTAAGTTCCAACAAACCCTTAACCTGGGTCTCCCTGAACAAGTGAGCATGGTGTTCTTTTCCAGCTAGGATATTTTTTTCACATTCATACAGCCGCAGAAACACCTGTACAGCCACACTCTCCATCTGTTGGCCAGAGGTAGCTATCCACTTAGACTTGGGGTTTTCTACCGCTTCAAAGAAAGATTTAATGGCTTAATTACTTAAAAGACATGCTGTGTTTTAAATGAGGAAAAACACAAGACCCCACTGATTCCTGCTAATATCAACTGAGTAATCCAGGGAAAAGGAAGAAAGTACCATTTCAACTGTAACTCCCCCATTTAAAACCATAACCTCACTCTTACAAAAACGTTGAATAATGCCATTAAAGTTGTCAGTAGAGAACCTCGGGGGGCAGGGCTAAAAGTGGGGATGGTGTGGGGGTTAGCTTATTGAGGCATGGACAGTAAGCAAATATATGACAGTAGTTGCACAACAGATAGAGCTTTTGAGATGAAGGATTTTTTTTTTAAACCTTGTAGATCAGGCATCCCCAACCTCGGTCCTCCAGGCCCGCTGTCCTGCAGGTTTTAGAGGTTTCCCTGCTTTAGCACAGCTGATTATAATGATTGCAGTAGACCAAAAGCCTGTTAATCAGCTTTCAATTAAAATCAGCTGTGCTGGAGCAATGAAACCTATAAACCTGCAGGACAGCAGGCCTCGAGGACCGAGGTTGGGGATGCCTGCTGTCGATGACAGAGGTTGAGTGACACGTTTTGGAGCTTCACCAGTTTGAGCCACTTGCTTTAGGGTGCTAACATGGTGATGGCCAAAGCCAGTGCTGCCGGGGCAATGCAGGACAGGATGACTCGATACAGAGGCGTGTGTTTGAGTGAGTTGTAGTTACACCCCATTGCAGAGCTATATTGTTGAAAGTCTGTACCAGTATGTACTGTTTGAACGAAAAACAGCTTTGTCAAATTGTCAAAAGTTTTGATGGTAACCTGACAAATACAGACTTTTACCTTGAATCCAGTGCAGCTTGGTTTCAGTAGAGGGGGCTTTTTCCAACAGGAAAGGGCTTCTTGATAGCTACAGCTAGGATAAACTTAATTATTTTGATATGTAAAATATAGAATGATAGAGGTTCAGAGTATTGGGTTGTTTTTACAAGTTCAAGTATGAGTACTTTATACTAATATGAGTGTAAAGTACCAGTACTATAGGTCCAAATGATTTATACTGTAAATAATGAAGAAATTATTAAATAATTAACGCCACATTGTTTTGAAGCCAAATCCTCTTTTACAAAGTGGTTCATACATCTTAAATCCAAGGTTCATGATGGTTTATTTCTATTTCAATAAAGAAAACTAAAATATTCTTTTTTATTCTGACTCCAAAAAATACAATTCAGCACAACCATTTACCTTCTGAACTCACCTAATTAGTAAATATTCCTTCTGTGAGTAATTTCATCTAAATCTAATGCAGCTGTGAAGTCCTCTAAGGTCCGTTGAAACATAAGTGAACAAATTGCATCACCAAAACCAAAGAACACATCAGACAACCCAGATGTCTGAATCAGGCTTAGATTATTTAACAACATAGCAAGCTTTCAACAGCTCACAAAGTACTGTTCACATAAAAGTAAAACAGCCACAAACCTTCCCTGAAATGGCTGTCTACCTTAACTTCCAGGCCAGTCCAGGAGATTATTAATCAGTGAACCACAGCTAGCGTTTGATAATCTGTTGACAGAACAACTATTACTCATGTGTTCTACCAGAAACCTGCAAAACAATGGTGCTCCATCTTTACGCCTGACAACTCTGAACATCCATCCTGAGGTTTAATAGAATAGTATACGTTAAACTTTATGTGTTTAAGAGGATCAAAATGAGAATCAATTAGCCGTGCGACAATACTTGTTTTACTGCAGTTAGAAGACACTTTCTATTTACTCTCACAGTTTTAACTATTATGCATGGAAGAATTGATAAAGAATGTTTCCCCAAATGAGAAAAACTGAAGCCAGGCATACACTGTACGATTTTTGCAGTTGTTGCACACAGCTGCAGCTCACACTGGATGACAAAACCGCAGGTCCAGTGTCAGTTCATAGCTCACAATGCATGTTCAGCACGACGCTCTGATCCAATCTACCTGCTCACACTGCACGTCTAGAAACCACATCGGACTCAGCCCCGGAGAGAGATGGCACAACTGGGACTCATCTATCCTAGAGTGAAACGCGCTGCCTTGGCAATTTTGCAATTTTGTGTTGAAAGCCCTAAAAAGAAAAGGTGGCGACGTATTTGGACCAAGACATGGCTGAGCAAATATGGCTACTCCGGTTTGTCAATTTTACAGAAAGAACTCCATTTCACTCGCACTCCCGCCATGCTTCTGTGTTTTCATCTGAGAGGAAGAAGAAGAGTCCTTGTTTGCGCATGCGCACTGAGCGCTTTGTCAACGACGACTGACAGAAAATCAAACATGTTTGATTTTCTCCTGACCTCACGATTCCTGATCGGGAGGTGGTGATCGCTAGTCGTTACCCCCTGTACACTACACAGCGCACAACGCACGATCAGGCTGAAAGTCGGCCCGATCAGAAAATACTTGCACGAATGGAAAAGGGCAAAAAATCGCACAGTGTAAGCCCGGCTTAAGCTAACTTAAATCTTACAGCATCCCTATGCACTTCAAACCTGACAACACCCTGAGACAAAAACTGTTTCACCCCAAAGACAAGACACTCAGAAACAAGACCGACAACGTGGTTTATGCCTTTCAGTGTAGTGAAGAGTGCACAGAACTTTACATCGGAGAGACCAAGCAACCACTAAACAGGGACATGGCTTAACACAAGAGGGCCAACTCAAGGAGGCATATAACCAAAACAACTCTGAGGAGGGATTTAACGACCCATCAGAACCCCCTAACGACCATTAACACCCCCCATCTGACCTCTCAATGCTCCCCACCACTAGTTAGAACTGAAGAAGCCTCTCGCATGAAAGGCGAAACATCTTCTAGAAAACTTCACGTCCAGTTGCCTAGACTGAATTTTTATAAGCTTGACCATGACCTGGATGACGGAAAATCTTCACAGATACTTTAAATCTTAGTTCTACTATATATTGTTCTACTATACTTCAATTGTATAATAAGGCGATCCTCTGTGCAGTTGGTTGTGAGTAACATGAGAAAATGCACAAGGGTAAAATAGTAGGAATCCTTTTAAAACAGCATTCAATATAAAGCATTATGACTCTAGGCCTCTAAATTATGTTATTTGTTATTTAGTTATCAGTCTGAAGATGTATAAAAACACTGCCTCAATTTTAAAAAGAATTTCTGAATGTGTGGCAAGGATACAGGGAGATCAATTCAGCCATGGTTTCCTGACAATAGGTTTATAACCTAAATATGCATAAAAATTTCCCTTTTGTTGACTTTAAACACTAAAGATTCTATTGGCGTTTACCAGAGCACCGTAGCAAACCTGTGGGCACAATTTTGATTAAGGATCTGAATTAAGGTCTTCAAAGAGCCAGGCTGGAGACCTCATGTTGAGACTTCATGCAAGCTGTGTGGCTCTCTCCATGAGCCTGTCTGTCAAAGCAAATGGAAAGCAGCAGGGCTTCTGCTGGTGTTGTTTAGCAAAAATAACTGTATATTTTGGCCTACCTTAATCCACCATCCCTGGTCCACAGAACTTTCTCGAATACCACTTGAGACAATGAAAGTTCCAATATGTAAATATAGCAGGCTAACAAAAAGAAAAAATAAGCAGAAAGAGCTTAGAGACATGCAAACCTTCTTAAGTAGAGTATTTCTTTTTTCTTATTGTAATCTCACCATAAAAAACTTTTTTTTCTAATGTTCCTGTTGTCAGAATGAATTGATGAAGCAGGCTGTGGATTGTCATGGTCTATGGACTTTGTGTTCTGGCTTGAATATTGTGTTTTGGATTCTGATGTGGTCATGTTCAATCAATATGTTCCAGTTACAAATCTTACTTTTTGGGTGTTTTTTGTTTTTTATTTCACTCCTGTTCTGTGTTCAGTTAGTTTCTGTTGTTACTCTATGTTCTAAATTCTATTTAACTTTATTTCCTATTTTCATATGTTGCTAAACTTTTGCATTTGCACGTAGTGTTCAATCATGTATTCTGCCAGGATTGATTTTGTTGATCTTCTACAGCTGGGTTTCATTGTGCTGATTAAATCTGCAAGTATTTAGTCCTCTTTGTTTCCTCTCCTTACTGCCAGATTGTCCATGTGTCTAGATGTAATACTCGCTCATTCTGTCTACTGAACAAATAGCCTTGAAAAAGTAAAAATTTCCTTATAACACTTTTACATATTTTGGGGAACTATATTTTAAAAAAAACTATAAAGACATGCATCACTGTAGAAATAAAATGTATGTATTTCATTTGTAATTATGTGTCATGTTCCTCTTGGAGACACTTAGTTGCATTTATTCAAAACTTTGTAGAGTTTTTGCATTAAGAGAAGTATTTCTATCTCAGAATCTCCACAAGGGTGGATCCAGGGTCCATAAAGACAAAAATAAAGCAAACACAGGTTTTCAAAAGAAAACCCATTTATAAAATGAAGAGGGTTACAGACAAGCCTGAGCATCCTCTCAGGCTGTTATATAGCCACAGATAACCTTAAGGCAGAGGTTTCTCCAGAGTTGCTGTAATATATAAACTGCATTTACCCATCCCCTTAGGAAGCAGTGGGCTGCCATTGTGCGGCACACAGGAGCAGTGTGAGGTTAAGGGTCTTTTGCTCAGGAAGCCAGAGTGGCAGTCTGTGGGTGTGGGGCTCAAACTCAGAAGAGCAACGCCCTAATCACAAGGCCACCACTCCCATGAAGGGTTTTGCCTAAGGACCCACACTGGAAGCTCATTCCCCCCAGCTGGGATACAAAACCAGGCCTCTAGGCAGGACGGGTGACTTACCACTTGAGTTAGCTAGCTGCAAAAAAACTCCTATAATATGAGTAAAGACATTTGTTTTCCTTCGCGATTAAGACATTTTTGAGTCGAGTTCAATTAGGTTCAATTTAACTGAACTACGACAAGCAAGAAAGCCTTAGAAGGAGATCCAGAAAAGAGTTAATGAAGGCCAATCATGGGTCATCCAGACAAGGGATAGGGGTGGAGCAGCTCTGGCAGCACAGGACATGGTAACCCACAGAGCGCTAAATAGGTAGTTAGAGCCCACAGAAGAGCACTGGAGACTGGTCCATATGATATTGGAACACAAAACGAAATGGAGACAGAGCTGCTGGGAGCCAGAACCTGCTGAGAAGATTTGGAGAGCATTGCAGGAGCTTCAGGAATCCATAGGTACATTTTTTATAAAGCTTTGAAGAACAGCATGGAAGCCCAAAAACGCTTGGCAGAGCTGATTAAGTGGAGTAATTGAAAGTAGAACAGAAGATTCAGATTGCAAAAATATGATGACGAGTCAAGGGTGCAGATATTGAAAATGATGATGAGCAAGAGGTGCAGATGACACTTGGATCTTTGAACAGGATGAGGATCAAGGGATTGAAGCACAAGCCTGCAGGGTGGGATCCTCTGAAGTTAATGTAATCTATGGCAAGAGGAGATGCTTAGACAAGTGATGGAGAAGACTGGAATGGGGTTGAGGCACAAAGCTTTACTAACCTTCATGGAGAAAGATGGAAGTGGTGAGAATAGGTTCTGACTTAAAGGCAGCAAAATAACACTGACATCCTCACAGACAGTCTAGTGGTCTGCCATTAGCAGATGGAGGTACAACAGTAATGCTATGGGGATGGTAGCCAAGTTAAAATCCCAGAAAGGCAGTGGCAGCTCCATAGTCCTTGGATCTGAGCATATTTTCGACCCCTCTCCACCAACAATACTCCCAATAAAGTTAAAGTCTATTCCAAGAATATGGATTTTTTATCTGGGTGGATCCTTCTGTCATATTGAGTTGGATGGGTTAAAGACCAAAGTGCAGAAAGGAACATGGAATATGCATGATGAAGATTTAATTCTAATTACAAAGGGCAAACCTTCAATAAGACAAGAGATGGAGCTCTGGTAGAGTGGAAGACAGGTAACAGTGACAGGGATAATGACGGGAAACAACCTGAGGATCCAACGGACTAAAATGATGAAGGGGCAACTTAAACACTGAGCAAAGGCAGAAGGTCAGCAGAGAGACTGAGGGAGGCCAATTCACTAAGCGGAACTAAGACAACAGGAATCAGTTAACAAAGATGAAAAAACAAATACTGACCTCTGGCAATAAAGTACAATACATAGGAAACAGAACACATGAAAGACTAAACTTACTAAAAGAAACTCAAACACCTGTGGAATATAATATATGACTTTTGAAAAGTGGACAAATACATAACCAAACTGTACTGTCTGTTCTGCATGGATTACTGCAAATTTGAAAATTGAAAATCAAACTTCTGGAAAAAGATTGAATGAATTACTTCCATATAAACATGTTTTTTTTGTTTTTGTTTTTTTGTTTTTTATTTCATCGATTTCTGTTGACTTTAGCATAACACTCTCTCAACCTCTTAGACTCTTTCTTCTGCAAGAAACAAGTAGCATCACTAAATTTATAACTGGCATTGTAATGATAATTGCAGTGCCAGTTTTTTACTTTATTACTTTAATAAGCTAATATTCACATCAGTCCAAACAACTTTTTACAATGTTAGTCTTTTGGGTTTAGATTCTTACTCCATTTCTTGTGTTCTGTTCCCAACATATGTATTTATTACTCTGACACTATTTGTATAGTTCAGCTCTTTCTCTTTTAATTAGTCTCCCTTGGTTTCTCTACTTACCTTTTGCCTCAGCTGCTCCTCATTAAGTCCAGATTGACACACCAGCCTCCAGAATTTTCTCCTCAATCATTAAATTCAGCCATATTGCAATAACATTTAAATATGGATGCTTACAAATGCACATCATCTTTTTTTATGTATTAACCTTTGTAAGCCATTGATCTATTAAATACAACCCCCTCCCAAAAAAAACTTTTAGATTTTGTGTAACATGACCAATATTTTAAAGTTCAAGAAAGACTGTAAAAGCTTTTAGATTAAGGTAATTTTCATTGATTCTTTGTCAAGAGATTAAGGGTGTTCGTTAACTTTACCTGTAAGGAGATTCAGGATCAAAGCAGGTCTTAAGGACATCTGTGACGTCTGGATCACAGCAGTCCCCATCATCGTAGTCATAGTGAATGGTGTTGCACTCCATGTCACAAACCCCATCCTGTCTTTTCCAGTTATAACAGTGCCCTAGCCTGAGGCAGTCACCTCCATCATGGCCGGTCCTTGGGTGGTCACATTCGGCGTCACACTGCCGGTTCCCAATCTTTCCAATTCGACAGTTACTAAGAATGAATCTCTTTCGAAGGCTGGAGTTTTTCACATTGTGGACACTTAGCTCCAGGGTGATGTTGTAAGGCCGAAAGGCCTCATTTAGAGCCTGATGCTGGGCCTGGATCTGGGCTGGTGTCACAGTTGGATTCCCACCGTCATCGTCTGAGAGATTGACAATGCGGTAGCGAATGTGTTTGGGGGTGCGAAGCTGCCAGTTGTTATTGTAGCCAGAGATGATGTCTGTGTTGTCGCAACTTGTCAGGCCACATGCTGGTGGGAGGAAGGAGGAGACAAGCTCTTGCTCTGGTACAGGAGTGGTGATTACATTTGGATGAAGGGCAGCTTTGTATGGAGTCCACAGTCGGTCCACCTTAAAAACAGATGCAGTATGTAAATATTTCGGTTACATTTTATCCTGTGTATGAGACATGTTCCGGAATGAATTGACATTATTTAAATGTAACTTTAGCTTTTTAGATCTGTTTTGTAATGTATGAAAAGACTTAGTTGTTTGTGGGTGAAGGACAATATATTTGTTTATTTACATTAGAGAAATCCGCCCACATGGCCAAAACCGGTTCATTTAAGTCGATTTGAAGTGGTGGTTTCAGTAGGTCCTCATGCGAGCGAGCATAACCCCACAGGATCACTCCTCCAATATGGCCTCTAAAGCTCTGACCCAGATCAGACTGTTTACTGCCAAGAAAAAGAGTCCTGCAAGTCTGCATGAAGGGACTGTAAAGATCCCCAGACTGGAGGCCGCTTTCTCCCATCTACGAAAAAAAAAAAAACATTAAAAAAATAAAAAGACATTCAGAGGTTAGGGATAAATGTATTTTAATTTCACATTGCATTAATATTGGAAAAAATATCAAGTTACAAGTTTTCAGAAAAAAACATTTCTGGACAAAAGCTTAAACACATTCAACATCCAAAAGATTGAAAATAAAATTTTGTGTTAAAAGTTCCAATGATGGTAATGCAGGAAGGGTTTAATAAATAATTTCTGCCTGAAAATAAAAAGGAGAGGAACTCAGGTCTTTAAGCAAACTTTAGGTACCTGTCTACAGGTGACACACAAAAGTATTTTTTTTCCTTAGTAGGGTTAAATAACTTTAAACAAACTTTTTTTCTTATCTCTGAGGAATAATTCATAAAGAGTGAACCACACAACTGAAAACACTCATTTGGACTAATTGTAAAATTGCTATCATTATTTTTTACAATGCTCATCAAGCTTAAGAACAGCATAAATGACCCACCTTAGCCCCATCTACATACAGGGTCATGTTGTAACCATTGTATGAGGCCATCAAATGAGTCCAGACATTAGCCCGGTACCGCTGGTGGCTGTAGACGGTTGTGGATTTCACAGCTCTGTCCGTGCGAAGCGTGAAATAGAACCGTGCATCTTTGGTGCCGCCTGGTTCCAAGGTGCGAATGCCAACCGACCAGCCCTTCTCGCTCAGTGAATACGAGCAGTTGTCAAACACACCTATGGGGTAGGGAGAAAGTTATTGAACCTTAGAATAATCCCTAGACAGCAAATGTTCTTTCACAACAAGAAAAGTCTGTAAACGAAAACAAATGAATGCAACTTTATGCAATGAACGATGGAAGCGATATATTCACAGACAACGATAGAAGACACAGAGCCAAAGACGGTAGAAGAAGAATATTGAAGGGAAAGAAAGACAGGGACTTTTTAAGTAAAGCAAGGAAATGCCCTGATGTTTCCATCTGCTGTTGCAACAGTCTCAGACACACATCTGCTCTCCAGATGTCAAACAACTGGGACAGGGAAGGGTCAGGGAACCCCTTCACCCTCCACAGTGTTGTACGCATGATTGTGAAAAGTAAGATACTACAGCGGCATGTTCGGATGGATTCAAGCCAGTTTAGGTTACTCCCATATATTCAGATGATCAGATTTATAAAGCCTATTAAGTCATAAAGTATATAATCAAAAACTGCTACTATGTGGTGGGACCGTGCCATAAAAGGCACTCTAAAGCAAATATTGTCACTTTAAGCCTTGCATGACCAGACACGTAGGTCATCCCTTGGGAAAGATCTGTTAAAAAGTTTTACAGTGCAGTGGATGTATTATTGAACGGCAAACAACAGGAAGAGGGTGTTGTTTTTGAAGTGGTTCATGCAACACCAGATGAGAACATTTTATTTGAAATGCAAAAACAACAAAGTTTATGTTAAATCTGTTCTTAATTTGGAGAGACATTTGCACTACCAGGCATTATCATGATCATTACACTGAACCAAATCAGATGCTGATGTTTTAAAGCTGTATTTATTTTGGATGCAGGCCACCAAAGCACTGGTGGACGTGTTACCAAACAGTTGACTATTTACACATTTTGCAGCTGGGCCTAATTTTGTTTGTAGCTACTCCAATATTAGCTTCGCTCCAACTCTCAAAAGGAAATCTTGGTTCTTTTTGTTGCTAAACGTTCTGCTGTGTTCTCCAGCTTGATCCTTACTTAGTCTGACAGCTGTTTGCTCGCCGGCTCTTTCGTGTGCAGTTTGAGAAGAATTGTTTTTTAGTCCTCATATTCAGTGCCTATATCCAACATATCAATTAGGTATGCCCAATCTCATTAAACGCAGGTGAATTATACTTGGAAATGCAATTAGATGTGCAGATCCTTAACCCCCGATTGCTCCCTGGGCTGCCCCATGATGGCAGCTCACTGCTCCCCAAGGGGATGGGTTAAAACAGAGGTAAATTTCTCTAATGTGAGATCAATAAAGTTATATTACTTTATAATTTTTTATTAGGGTTTATTTCAAAATAGTTAATAGCATCGTCCAAGCTTCTTTAAAGTACAGCAAAGTCTGAAGTTTTGCATTGTTCCAATTAAACAACTGAAGAAGCTTGACATATTGTTACTTAATTAAGCAACGCGTAAAATCAGTTGAAAATGTTGGCATATCATATTAAGTTAAAAAACAGTCAATGTAAACACAGAACTGCATCCTTTATGACAAGTTACGGCATGCCTGTGAGAGCAAGACTTTTAGCAGATAACAGGAAGGTTGAAGAGAGCCCAGCAAATGGTTTCTGTGTTATCTCATCAAACTTTAAACCTCTGTCATGCAATATGAAGGTGGAAACGGCAGCCTTCTGTAAATCCCAGAGGTGACAATTTGCATTTGCTGGTTAAAAACAAATCACTGTGGTAGCTATGCTGGCCGCACTCTAGACATGATGCTGTAAGATGCAAACGACAGCGTCCATACCTTAGTATAAATTCACTGCTTTCTCAAACATCATCTTTAAAAAAAAGCAATGACCTCTTAAAATCTGCACAAACTAGAATCTGCTAAGCTTTACAACAAGCAGAGATGAGAAATCATTCACAAAATTTCTTATAGGTGCACCTCCATTATCAGTGTGGTAAAACTAACCATTTAAGGATCATCAGAAGTCAAGCTGGTGTTGGTCTTGTGTCTGCCAGACACAATAGGAAGTTGTTTTTCACTGTATTTGTCGTATTTCTTCAGGGCACTACAAAGAGAAGGGCCCGTGCCACAGAAAAATGCTGCTCTAACATAAGGAAGCGATGAGAGGGAAATAGTTGACTAATGCAATAGGATCTTTGATCAGAGTAAATGTGAGTGGACATAACATTTTGCGGTCTCCCTCTCTATCTGGACAGCTGCAGTGTTGCACCCCAGCGCTTTTATCCTCTTTAATTTGGTTTATGTATGTGTTTGTCTGTCAGGCGGGGCAGATTTTTAAATACAGTACATTCTTCAAGCTGGAAAAAAAACAACAGATATTTTTTCATCATGTGAAGAGGAAGCTTCCATTGGATCAGGGTGTTTGTAGCGCCACTTTAATGCATTTAAATTGCTTACTTAAGAAAAGTCTGTGGAGGAAGCATGAGTGAGACGGACTGAACGTTTCTGGCTCTAAAATGTTAAGTTATGGTTGTTTTTAAAAAATATATATTTTTCAGTCTGGAAATATGCCAAGGTTATGAAAAACACAGAGAGCAGTGGTATGGAAACTTTAAGAGCTTCACCTATGACTCTTATTAAACTACGGTCGAAAAACTAAGCACAGCATGACTCATAAAAATGGTTCCCATAAGCTACAGCTTCTGACCCACAAATAGTGGAACTGACAAGGGGCCCTTTAACGAGTATAAAGGCATTTCCATTAGGCAGATTCAGTTGGGTTACATTGTCAACACAGCATTCATACTAGAGCAGAAAGTTTCTCATCTATACTTCAAACATTGAACATTTTCAACTGCAGTGTACCTTGTCCCAAAGAATGCATACTACTGTTTATTAGTATGCAAATAGAGAGCTCATGACACATGCAGATATTAATAGTGTGAAGAGTCCTTAGTGGTATTAAAATTACACACATGGATATTGTGATCCTTCTGATGAAGAAAGAATATTGGAACAAATACGAAGCTGTGTGTCTATCTGTCTGTAGTATAGTGTTGATGTGACTCCTGGTATAGGGTCAAAGGAGTTCCTCTGATCGATATAATCTTTTGCTGCTGTAAAACCACAATTTCCCAACTGTGGGACAATAAAGGGATTTTCTATTCTATACATAATCGCTTCTCTTTTATTAGTAGGTTGGATCTTCACACCTAAAGTTGGCAAAATCAAAAATGGACAAGCTCTCCAGCAGATGCTAAAGTCTACACTGGAAAAAAATCTAAAGTCATTTTTTCTTAAAATAAGTGCATTTGTTCTTGGATTGAGGAGGGTAAAGGGACATTTTGCCAATGGAACAAGACAATTTACACTTAAAAGAAGAAAACACAACTGCATTGTCTTATCTCAGGTGAATTTTATCCAATTATCTTATTTTAAGACTAAAAATACTCATTCCATTTGCAAACTATCATTTAACTACTCAAATTAAGGATAAATAGGCTTGGATTAAGATATTTTTACTTATTTCTAGACAATTTTCCAGTGTGCAAATTGCATTAATTAAAATCTAAAATAAAATTTTAAAAAATTATTTCAGCAATATTGTCTATTTTTACACCACATTTTAATAACACAATCTGCACTGATCAATCCTCACATGTAATGTTGCAGAAACCCATCAGAGAGATAATGAATGGTTAGTAATAACTGATTGTAAAATAAGTTTCTAACACAGCTGATCAGCGGTGATGACCCACCTGCAATGACCGCCGGGTTGCTCTGCCCGCCCTCTGCTTTCACCCACAGCTCCACGCTGAACTTGTCCCGTGGCAGCTCCACTCCCTGGGCCAGTTTCACCTTCAGCTGCTCCCGGTGGCCCTTAAAGTAAAGGGCAGTCATCCAAGAAGGGGGCACTCTCGGTAAGGGGGTGCCCCAGCTGTTAAAGGAAGAGTCTGCATCTGTTTCCTCTCCAAAGTAGTCCTCCGTGGCAACAGCATCCTCCAGCGTCCCCGCGGACGCCTGGTTGTCTCCGTCTCTGTCATCTTGCCTCGGTCTGTGGAGGACCCCGTCCGCTGCAGGGATTTCTGGAGAAACTTTCTCCAACCTGGAGTTGTTGTCTTTCTCGCTGCGAAGTTTGACTTCGAGGCTGCGGGAAACCCTGGAGCGAGAGCCAGGAGAAACTCCCTCCGCGCGCCGGGCATCTTCACCGGGATCAACTGGCTCCGTTTCCCGGTGTGCGTAACTGCGTTCATGAAACCGATCGGATAAATCTGGGTATCCTAAATCTTCAGAGTCACCCCTGCCTCCTTCCTCTCTCCCGGCCGGATCGGCCTCCAGCAGCCCGGTGTCAAACCCGCACCCTACGGGACAAACCTCTGGTGCGCCTTTGAGGGTGAAGGGCGAGATCCGAGTGGTGGAGGTTCTCACTGGGGCCGCTGGAGGGCGGTGTTGCGCCGGGGAGAGGGCGCGGGGCTGCCGCCGGGACGGAGAGACGAAGCAGGGTTCACCTGCTGCTGTCCTGGACAGCTCAGCGTCTGCGCGCCGGGCCAAGGAGCGCTTATGCCGGCCGAAGGCATCGGAGCGAACCGGGCTGAGCAGAAAAGTGTTTGTGATGAAAACGAGGAAAACAGGCAGTAGTCTGATCAACAACATTTTCTCTCCAGGATATAAAGGTTGTCTTCTTCTTTTTTCTTTTTTTAAAGTTATCTCTTTGCAAGAGGTCTCACACTGGATTATTTGTGCGCATTTCTTAAGAAATATAACCGAGGATTTTATTTTGCTTAAATTCTTTATATTTAAGATAAACCTGTTTTTAAAAAGATTTCTATAGACTAGCTATATTAGTGTATTCTAAAAAGAAAAATCACTTAAATGATATAAAGATCAAATGTCCTCCAGAAGAATTCCAGCAAACTATACATTTAAAAGTTTAAAAGGACGTTTAGAAGTTTAAAATAGACCTTTGGGTAAAATAAGCAAAGGGAAAGATGAACTGTATTAGGCTACTTTGCACGATAGAAAAACACCGCACTTTGCCTCCTTCCTATTGGTGTCCACTCTGCAAAAATACGAGTCCGCTGATTCGCTTTTTGTTTACATGTAGTCAGAGAAGGTGGGGGGGTGGAAGGGTTGGAGGGGGACACATTAACCTTTCCTTGAGCCCCACAAGCAAAAACCACGCTGTAAAGACGTCACCAGGCTGATTTAGTGCGCCAAAATATCAACAGGGTGATTTAATTGCCCGGTAAGATGTGGCTGCAGATTGTTATCAATATAAAGCTGGTAAAATTAGTTATTTCGTCCAAAAGTCTTTTTTCTTGTTTTCTAAATAGGTCACTACCTCTCGTTTACCTGACCATTGTGCCAACGTTTAGTCCTGCTCCAAAATGTGCCAAGGTCAGTCCGGGAAACAAACTCCAAAAAGAGGAGGGGGGGGGGAGATAACTATACAGTCTCTATGATAGAAACTCTACTTTTAGAGCAACTGCTGTTTGAATTTGAGAGAATAATAATAATAAAAAAAGATCAGTCCATTAAATCACGCGTCAGCTCCTCTTGTGGTCTTGTTTTGCGTCTGTGTGCCACCCAAAGCGCGCCTCACTACTGCTGCTGCTGCACCGGTCCATGTAGTAGTAGCCTAATATCCTCCTTCATTCACTCTTCCATATTCCTCTCTCTCTCACCTCTCTATCTCTCTCTCACCCTTCCCCATTTTAGTCCAAAGGTTTTTATCAGGGAGCCCCTGCCCGTCCTGACATCACCGGTGGTGGAAGTGTGGTGCTGGAGGAGGAGGAGGATGAGGAGGTGGGGTTGGTAGGGGATGGGGGAGGGCGTCTTTGCTTCTCACGTTAGTTTTCTCCACTGCCTCTGTATCCATCTGATTCAGACCAGAGACAGGAAAAAGAGTTGTGAAGGTTATTTATGTAAGGATTCTTATTTTTTTACCTCATCCATCCAGCCATCCATCCATCACCCTCGGGTTGGTGTCCAGGTCCAGATTTAATCACTTTGCACTCCTTCAAAGTAGACTCATTGGGAGCTTTTTGTCATAAAGTATGATATACTTACAGAGCAGTTAATATAAAACTAAAGAAATTAGGCTGAGTTGATGAAGGCAAGGAACAGCTGCAGGACAAGTCAACTATATGTTGCATTCATACATAGAGCAATTCAAAGTGTTTCATATTGGATCAAAGCAAATGTAATCCAGTTTAATCATGAAATCCTGGTTTGAAAGAAACATGTTATGATAAAAAAAAACATCCTTGTTTAAACTGGAGGCTTATTTCGAATTGGACTTAGACAACGTTATTGTCATTTCCGTTTATAAAGTGCAGCAGTGACCAAATGGGAAACAGTTTAGGAGAGACATGGTGCAAATGGCATTGATATGGAAGGTTCAGAGCAGTGCAAAAATAAATAAATATGGTGCAAAATGCAGTAGAACACTGAGTTGAATGCTATTTAAAGGGATTTGAAAAATTTGCCATGTAGTCCGTAATCTTTACAGTATGATGCATAGTCTCGATTTTGTGACTTGATTGGAGTTTTCAACAGTCTTACGGCAGCAGGGAGAAAGCTGTTGCAGAACCTGCTGGTCCTGCATCGAATGCTGTTGGCTGCAGGGAGAACGGTCCATGGTGGGGCTGAGAGGAGTCGCTGATGATGTTACGGGCTCGGGACACGCAGCGTTTAGATGAAATTTCTTTCTGTATAAAATATGGATTAAAACATTGTTCTATTAACAAAGGGGGGGAAAGCAAAACAATGACAGAAATCTTTCAAAGAGGGTTGCTTTCAACAAGTTATATAAATAAGACAGTTAAACAAGCTCTGGAAAATATCAAATGCTTCAGGTGTCTTAGCGCTCTATTTCTGAGAGCAGCATACAACAGGGAACACCCTGTTGTATGCTGCTTTCAGAGATCCTTATGCTGAAGCTGGTGATTGCATATCACAGCACCAAAGAAAGTCTGGTGAATGTTGTAAATATATACTACCTATTAGCACTTGTCACAGTTTGTATACCATCAAATTAGTGTATCGTGTAGCAACTTTCATTAGTTTTCCAACTTTCTGCAGTAATAAACTTGGTATCAATCTGTAAAATCAATATAATTTGGTAATTTGGCTCTGCTGTTAGCATATAAACAGGTGTGTTTTTTTCTAATTTATAAAGATTCAGACATTAAAGGAGCATGTTTACACAGAGGTGAGGTGCAGCAAAGTTTTGATAACTACTGAATAATAGTAAATAATGAAAACTTTTGGCCGCTTGGCAAATCTGGCCTTTACAATCAAATTCCCAAATTGAAATGGAGTTTTTGCTGTACGAAGATTTCAGAAATCACACCACAGAAAGCACTTAACTTAGGTGTAAGATTATCCCCAGATTTCCTTCTGACATCCAAAATCAAACAAATGCCCCATAGGACTACACATCGCCTAATATGTGCATGTGCTTTTCTCCTAAAATAGTCCTGAATTATGGTAAGTAGGCAATCATTTACAACAAAATGATATATTATCTTGAATAATATAGTTAGTGTTATCAAACAAAGAGGTAACTGAGCAAAGTAACTCCTGGCAGAAATGTTGAAAATCAAGTTTAAATAAAGCACAAAAAATGTGCTGATGGGTGAGTAAGTATCACCAGTAGACGGCAACATCATAAAACAATGATGATGATTTCTGCTCCTTTTGCCCAGTGCAGAAATTCTTTTCAGGTTCAAGAAGGAGTAAGTAAACAATATAAGGAGGAACACAGAGACGCGCTGTATGTAGGCTACTGCATATATCCAATGCACCTTTTTTCTTCCTTTGGCACCTTCTTCTTCTATTTGAGCTGATGTAAAGAGTAAATTTCTCCACTGCGAGATCAATAAAGTCCATCAATCATCACATAGCATGTATTAATTTACTTTAATGGAAACAGGTGGTTTTGGGTGTAGACACCCTCATATTCTAAAGAATGATTTTGATCAGTTTAATTCACTGCCTTTTATCTGCGTTAGGGTGTGAAATGGTAAACATAAAAGTTGCTAATAAAAATACATGTTTTTAGATCATTTTGCATGTTTGATTGGTTCCTCTCTTGCTTTGAAGTGAATTTCTTTAGTGTTGGCTTCAGAAACTCAGTTTCAACCATCAGGCTCTAATCGAAGTAATATTTGATCTTGTGGAACTTCATCCTGCTTGCATCACTTTGTTTCTGTTGGCATTGTTTTCCTGTTGTTGTTAGTCAAGGTGCAGTTGGTTGAAGTACTTGGCATTCTGCTCTGCTGTTTGATCAAAAAATGGGTTAGAGTTCGAGGGATGAAAAATATCTTCTCAAAATGCAGTTAAACACAAATTGGAGTAATGCAAAGCTCCGCTGTCAACATGTAATGGATGATTGTTGGAGGTGGCTCAAATACAGATGGAAGAGGGGGTTGCAATTTTCTTTCAACCAAATCCATCTCTTACCTTTTGTCTTTTCTTCCTGTTTGTCTGTTCTCTTAATCTATCTCTCTCCGGCTCTGGCTCGCTGCAGCGGTACAACTCAGACAGACACAACATCTGTCCTCCACATGAAAAGCTTTCTTCCAAAATATGCTACCCCGTTTAAGCTGAGCTCTTTTTTTTTCTGCTATGATCCAGGGTTAAAAAATAAGTAAATAAAAGAACGGCTGGGAGGAGAGCAGCAGCACAGGGGGACATGGAGAAATGATGTGCATTGAATCGATCAACTGAGATTATACTTAATATCTATGGATTTTCAAAATAGCAGCTTTCATACCTGATAGACCCTCAGAACTAAGGAGGAAATATCTTAAGAAACAGACAATGTGGAGTTTATTTTATATATATATATAAAATATGTGATTTGTGTTAATTTTTTTATTTACTTAAACTCTAAAGAAGAGTTGCATTGACATTAATACTTTGACTGATCTAAATATAGAAATTTAAATATAAAATTGTATGTGTGTTATCCAGGTTTAATAATTTGCGCTGCATATATTACATATTGTGGGATTATTTTCTTAATTTGTCTTCATCCTATAATTTTACCCATTTAGGGTAACCTGGTCGAACCGTTTGTAGCGCGTCGGCAGCACATCAACAAGGTCTCTACAGGTAACCAGGCTTCCTCTCACACACATTAAAAGAATAAAAATAAAAAATCCCATGTTAGGTTCTTTGGAAATTCTAAATAACCTTAGGATGTATGAATAGTTAATTGTTCTGTTTTTCTTTGTGATGGACTGGAAAGTGTTCAGAACTGCCCATTTTTTCTCCTGTATGCAACAGTCTTATAAAGATTAAGCAATCAACATGTTCAGCAGTTTTAAACATGTGCACTATCAATTTAACTGCTGACTTTTGTTGTTGGGGTTTTTGTTTTAAATCCCCCTTACATGTGCACTATTTGTTTGCAAAGTGTTCTTCTTATCAAGTAATGTGAGCAAGTTCCATTGGTTTTCCAATACTCTCCTTCTTGGTGATAACTAAAAAAAAATAAAAAATAATGCTCCCATAGGTTGTTGTTGTACACTCTATATAATGTTGTCACTTATTTTTCTTCCCCTTAGACCTTGTTTTTTTTTCTTTGTCAGGCTCAATTTGCAAACAGGCCCCTGGCTGGAGATTGAGATGGCGGAGAAGGCCACTGGCAGTTATGGTAGGGGCCCCTGAAGGGGCAAAAAACAGTTCCTAAAAACTGGGAGGCAGGAATTCCTCAATCCCAGCCTGCCTGACGGAGGGATCTGCCTGCTACACTTAGTTTTGAAATCCAGCTGCAACTGTGCTGGGTGGCGCATAAAGAAGAGACTGCGACAAAAAAAAGGCTTGAAGGGTAAAGTTTAAAAAAGGAAAAGAAGGAAAGAGATAGAAGGGGGTTCAGGGTCTGAATAGGTGAGCTGCACTGGGGCCCCACCACCCACTGCAAGGGACCTCCGCAGATTATCCTTCATCCCAGCTTGTCCGTATGACCTCAACAACCCCGAGGCCTGTTCTCTGTCTTACCCCTTTTCCCTCACTTTCCTTTCGACACAGACACTCACACAAAAACACACGTTTCTCTCGTACCTCTGAGGCCGCTGACCCTCCAGCTCCACCCCGTTGATACCGCCACACAAATTCCCCAAAACACGCACACAGGCGCAACCTGGTTTCTCACACAAAAGAGAGGGGGATCCAGCGGGAGAAAATCTAGGCTGATGTGCAGGGCAAACAAGGAGGGGTTTTAATGAGAAAAAAAATGTTCAAGAGGGTAGGCTTTTCAGCTACCAAAACTATTATATAAAAGGGCTGCAGCAGACAAATGCAATGGGATGTACATAGAGCTGCAGGTGCTTGTCTGAATGCAATCAGAGACAGTTTCCTGAATGTGTGGGGCTATTAAGGCAACAGAGAATACCTGCTGTAAAAGTCTGAATTTAAATGCAAGTTAAGTTTTTTTCCCCCCTACTTTTTTAAATAAAGTCTCCCCTTGAATGTTTTCAAATGAATCCTTGAGAAAGATGTGTGCCACGGTGGTCCTTTTCATAAAAAAAAACCTTTGCTTTTTTCCTGTTACTAAAAAACAGAAAAAGTTCCATATTGATACATATAAACCTCTTCCACAAACAAAAACAGGGGAAAATCCAGGTTGCGCAGGCCTTCACGGAGGACCCCCTTGTTTGTTCACGTTGAGGTAATGATGGAAAAACAAGTAAGCCGGCAGGATGCCGCTAAGGTTTTATTTGCAGAGCTGCAGGTGGAGGCCTGAAAGACGTGACTCTGTGTTTCTTGGCTCTTTAGCTCACCGGACTTTGTGAATGAGACCTACCAGCTTGTGCTTTATCTCAAGGCAGTAAAAAGGTTCCCATTCTGGATGTCAAGGTGGAATAAAACAAACAAAAAATAGATTAAGATTACCTTTATTTATTAATAAGAATCCTTTTATTTTTAAATGTAATTCTGTAATGGATCAGGTAAATATAAAAATAGATAATTAAATAGAAATGAAATACCAAATTTGTTTTGATAATTGGGGAGAGAAAGAAAGAAAGAGAGAAAAAGTCTAGATTCTGTGGGTTTTTTTGTTATGATCTGTGCATCATCTTAGCTTAATGCACCCAATTAGTCTGTTGTTTCCTTTTAGCAACCACAGGTGGTGCTAAGAAGACATCGGATTTTCAGCTTATGATTCATATAAAGGGCTGTTTTGATGTTCATTCAGAACTTACATTTGAGCATCACTTTTCAGGAATTCAGTTTAAAGAGCTGTATCTTTTGATCATGGATCAAATGCACAATTTCACTCTTAGTGGACATTCTTTAGAATTGAATGCATGCAAAAAACAAGACAAAATGTTGTTTTATATCTGTAGTTTAGTTATTATGGATAATTCAATATGCAAAAGAAGGAAGTACATCACACCATGTAAAAAAATGCCAGGACTGAATCTTTACATAAATAAACAATGTTTGAGTATATATTGGTGGTTAGATAAATTCAGTCTGGCATTACCATCGTTTTGAAAAGAAAAATCATCATTACTAAAATAACAATAATTATAAGAATGATCAGAAAGAAAAGAATGTTTCTCTTTGCTGTCATTTTTTTTAGGTTCCCCTTAGAATGAAATAAAAAGAAAAGAAAAGTTTGGTGCTTTGGAATAAACAATAAAAGAGAATAAAATGTCACTCATATAATAGATTAGGGAAGAAAATAAAAGAAAAAATCCATCTGAAAAACACTAATATCAATGCAAAACCACTGGTGTTACCTGGGTTGTCTTCCCTGGTCAAAATAAAAAAAAAAGTCCCTTTTAACCTTTTCTTTTATAGGGTAATTCAGAAGCATATTACATCCAAGCTTATTAACCATATAAAGAGGTAAAGATGAACTGTTAAAAAATCCTCTCTTCTTTAAACAGTGTCTCAAAAAACTATTTTAGAGAAAAATATTGTAAAAAAAATCCAAGTTTAAACCAAAGCATGCAACCATGAAACTCTAGAAAACTCTGGAAACTCTTTTTGAGTGCAGAGGACACTCCTAAAGAGCTTCTATGACTCTGTTGTGGCATCAGCCATCTTCTTTGGGGCTGTCTGTTGGAGCAGTGGCTTATGTGTAGCTGAGAGAAAGCGACTGGATAAGCTGATCAGAAAGGCCAGCTCTGTGATTGGATGCCCTCTGGTCTCGGGTGCAGGAGGTGGGAAACAAAAGTACCCTAACTCAAAGAGTTAAAATACAATCCGCTGGACTTTGTTTCCAAGTTTGAAGATGTTTCCCTTCCCACCCAGGAAGCTTTTTCAATTCAAAATGTCAGGAATAGCGTTGAATTCAAGTTGTTTTATGTCTCCCACCCCATGCATAAAGCTGTTGCTGAACTAGAAAGCACCTTCAGCGACAGACTGCTGCACCCTAAATGCACCAGGGAGCGTTATCACAGATCCTTCCTCCCAGCTGCTGTAAGACTCTATAACCATCATTGTTCCCAACAACCTCAATAAGTTGTTACATTCATGCTGATTTTTGCACAGTTTCTGACCTAGTTAGTTTTATAAAATGCTGCCATCAGTTTTTGCTCATTCTGGTGTTGCTGCTATTTTTCACATATCCATTAGTCTAAAAATGTCCACAGCTGTTATCGATTTTTGTCCTCCAGATACAGAGTATTATATTATAAAATGCTGTTCTGTTCAATACTCTGTTTGTTTTATTTTCCTATCTGTTATTTTTATACACTTTTCTGAGGTGCACATTGTGTGACCACTTCTACTATAACCTTTGCTGCTGTAAAAACCACAATTTTCCTATTGTGGGACAATGAAGGGGATTTTCTATTCTATTCTATTCCAATCTATTCTATTCTGAACCAAGAACATATATATCTCTGAAGTTGAAACATTGGTCTGGGAATCAATCCCAAGTGAAACCTGCTCTATTTACAAGTTAGAGCTTTCAACAGTGAAATAAACATTACCATTTAAAGTGCAGCAATGATAATCATGAAAACAGTATAGAAGAAAAGGAAAAGCCATTAAAAAAATAATGGTGCAAAAGGACATTAATATGGAAAGGCAAAATAAATATTGTGCAGCGTTTTTGTTGTTGTTGTTGTTTTATTTATGTTTGATATTCAATTCTTGTTCAACTTTAGAATAAAAATCTTACATAGCTTATAAATAAAAATTGGTCCAATATGGGTAAAACGTCAGCCAAAAACTGGCTTTATATGAGTTTATCCACCGTTGCATATTCACCCATTATCAACTGCCTATATAAGTCTGATTTAGAACTATGGAAGCTAGATGTGCCACTATAAATCGATTTCAGCATGGAGAACCGTACTGAGAAATGTGTCCTGCAAACCTCCATCCCGCCAGGGGGCGGTAGTTGAAAACTAAACGCACAACGACTATAGGTAGTTGAGAGCACTCACTTTCTGTAGCTAATAATACAAGCTAGCCGGGTAATCATCTGTTCAACGCAGTTGGGCTTATTTTAACGTCCGTCCCAGTATTTTTTTGTTTTGTTTTATCGTGTTTCATGCACAGCTGACTGTATGAGGCGTCGTCAGTGAAAACCGGAAGACATATAACCGTTGAAAAGAATTAAACGCGCAGTGTTTGGTCACTGTTGCCTTTCCCCAGGATGCTAGCACATAAGCTAGCTAGCTAGCCCGCAAACCTGCTAAAGCATCTGGCCAGATGATTTGAACAGCACCGCGGCAGATTTTTGGTGGAGTATTTTTAATTTTTGTTTGTTTTGTTTCTTTTGACGGCTTTACAGTATGTCTGGCAGCCGACCACAACAGAGCGGTGGTGGAGTAAGTTCAGTGCCTGGTACCAGCAGCAGTAGTAGCAACAACAACAGCAGCAGCAGCGATGCCGTTACGAGTAACGGGCCCGCTGCTGGGAATCTTGTACCCTCTCGGACACTGGCTGCAACAAGCGGGGGAGGTAGCTTCGCATCCTTAACAACAAGTAGACCATCCGCTTCAGGCAGCAGAAAGAAGTCCCTCCACCAGGCACCCCTGTACAACGGCCTCTTGAACTCATACGAGGATAAAAGCAACGACTTTGTGTGGTCAGTTTCCAATCAAAGTTAACATGAAGCCTTCTGTTTGGGAATGTCATTCAGAGTAAGTTCGAGAGTTGAATCTTAATAGAGCCTTTCTCCCTCTTTTTTCGCCCCCAGTCCCATTTGCTTCGAAATGATAGAAGAGGCACATATGACAAAGTGTGGACACAGTTTTTGGTAAGTCCTAAAAGTGGATTCGAGGTCAAATGGTTAAGTTTCTATCCAGACGTTGTAAATGTATCCCAATTGCATTGGAACAGGCTCGTTTATCTCTAGTTTTTATGAAATCCATAATGCATAAAAGTACATGGTGCTGTTAATTAATTTACAGACTAACACAGGAGAAAGTTCTGAAAGTTTTGATGCGTTTAAAGAATAAGGAAGTAAATGTAATTTTGCAGTATTTGAGCATCAGATCATCAGTCAATGTAAAATGGGCTTATAATGATTCATGTCCTCTACTCTTTATCTTTCTTGTATGTTTACTTGTATGGCTAGGTTTGACATAAGGCATTTCTTATTTGCACTTTAAGATAATGTAGGGGAAGTCCCTGCTAACTTACTCTTTATTGTTTTTGTCAATGTCACCCCTGAGTTTTTAAATTTAGCAACAGCACATTTGCTTTTCAGTACTTGCCAGAGAAAGGATTTAAATTCAAATAACTTTCATAACCTCCAACCTCCTTACATGAAGAATCACTCTTTGTCTTTCTACTTCCTACAGTTTCAAATGTATCCGCCAGAGCTTGGAGGACAGCAACAGATGTCCTAAGTGTAACTATATTGTTGACAACGTGGATCAGCTGTACCCTAACTTTCTTGGTGGGTTTTTTTAGTTGCAAGCATAGCCATACCAATTTTTAGTGAATGCCTTGAGTTTATAATGCATATTTCTCTAAGGTGCTCAAATATAAACATAATATAAAGAGTATTCACAATTATCCAAATATAATTTAAGGCAATCTTCTAAAAAGATGATACTAGTGTCAGATGTTTATTGATCGGTCCCATATTGCATTGTTGATGATGTTTCACATTATAACATCTTCCTTTTTTAATACTCAATTTATTCTCTGTTTTACCTCTTTCCCAATTGTCCAGTAAATGAACTGATTCTTAAGCAGAAACAAAGGTCTGAGGAAAAAAGACTAAAATTAGATCATCCTGTAAGTACAGCTTTGTTTATACCTGCTTTGCTTCCTGCCCTGGATAGTTTGCTTCATCCTCACTGGCTCTAAAATATCACCTTTGCTTTCCCTGACTACCCTCTCTGGTCTTTAGAACTGGCCACGTTGGCAGGTCTTCCAGGACATTTTAAGCCCTGATCAAGAAAACTTGGACCTTGCAAACGTCAATCTGATGTTGGAGCTTTTGGTTCAAAAGAAGAAGCAGCTAGAGGCGGTAAGTGAAAGTGGAGGAAGGGGTTCCTACTGAATACAAACAGATTGGTTACGAGATTTCATGATATGATTTTTTACATATGTGGTATATAAAAATGTACAATGTGCCAGTCTTTCTGCGATTTCTATAAATTAATTAGATGGAAAACAATAATTTTTCAGTAAATAATTAGTGAAACCACATTTGCCATCAAAATAGATTATTTTTTAAATGGCATATAACTGAGTAAATTGTCAGCCAGCTTTATTTATTTATTTATATATATATATATATATATATATATATATATATATATATATATATATATATATATATAAAATTAACATTTATTAAAGTTTATAATTAAATGTAATAGGTTTTAGGTTACGTTCAGCTTTAAATACTTTGGAAAGGTCATAGAATTGCTTGCTCTAAAACTTGGTGCAAAAACACACATCCCCTTTCGCTGTTGTTTTCTCAGTCAGTGTGAAAAGAAAGGAGAAGTAGGTGTCACAGTGTATCCTGTTTACTTTTTTTTGGACGCATCATCATTGTCCAAGAATCTGTTCGATTTACACCAAAAAGAGGAACCTGGGGCCGGTCAAACTCGACAAAATGTGATAGAAATGACAGAAGAGGCTATGTGTCATGTGATATGTGCTGTTGTGTATTTTTATATCGTATTGTGGAACTGGGAAATTAGGACTCTATGACTTGAAAAATTAAGCTTCCATTGTGATCTGTCTTTTTCAATGCTATAGGATTTTTATATATCTAATTTCTTAAGATTCTGAAGCACAGTGTTGTTTAGGCCATTTTTTACTTAAAAGAAATTAGCTAATTAGGTGAATATATTCCAAATTACATTATGGCCACACTTGGAAGAAATGAGGAAGGTAGAGAAATGTGAATAGTCTAAGATGACTCGTTTTGAAATGCCTTAAATATTAATATTTAATGTGGACCTTTTAGAGGGGGAAAAAGTTAATCTTTGATACCAAATAATAGACTAACAACTAACACAATGTTGATTCATTTGTTCATGTATTGTCTTTGTGAGTATTGATTTTTAAAGTCTTCTCTGTTCAGACTACTGATATATATTTTTTAGGACATTTGCAAAACATTTCAGAACACCTGATATATTTTAAATTCCTTGGGTTGAGTGGCTTTTTTTGTCCAGTTTGCTTCCTTTTGCTCGGTTTGTTATGAGGCATTCAAAGTACAACATTACAGCTGAAGCCAACCCTCAGGGCCCCTATTTTTAAATATTTTGAAGTATTTTTTAAAATGTGACGATTACTTATCACACAGGAAAGAAGTGTTGAAATACTTTTGACATGCATCAAGTAAAGCATTTCTCATTTAGATTTTAATCTATTTACCTGTATTAGGAATCCCAAGCAGCACAGAGACAGATCCTCATGGAGTTCCTTAAAGAAGCAAGGAGAAACAAGAGAGAGGTACCGTTCTGAAAAATATATTGAATCCTAGGCATATATAAAAAAAATATAGAAAAAAAAAAACATCATGGACTATTAAATGTTTACATTTGCAATTTTTTTTTTCTTTAACAGCAACTCGATCAGCTACAGAAAGAGCTGAATTTCCTTGAAGAAGACATAAAACGGGTTGAGGTAAACGGAGCTTCTCCACCTTCTAAACTTAATAACACGAGCTGTATAATCATGGTGATATTATTTATTTAGGAGATAAGTGGACTTTACTCCCCAATGATGGAGGCAGAGTGCACAGTTCCCAATGTTGAGGCTCCTTCTCCTGCACCCAGGTACTGGCCATGTATGGATTCTGTTGATACTCCTACAGAAAACTACATTATATGACAATAGAGTTTTGGTTAGAAAATAACTGCTTCTTTATTATCAATAAATGATGGTCTTGTATGTATTGTACTTAATTGTTTCTCTCTCTGTGTAGCAGTATCATTGAACCTCCAGATTATAACCAACCTCCAGGGTTTGGTGCAACAACCCAGGTGTGTAGCACACACACATGTTCATTAGCATTGAGCAGGGACGTTTATCAGATTTTCTGTATTTCCACCTTTACTCCTGTGTTATCTGTAACGCCTGGACTGTTCTGTTTAGGTGAAGCGGCAGACCTGGTATAACAGTACCCTGGCTTCAAGAAGAAAAAGGCTAACGGCTCATTTTGAGGATCTGGAGCAGTGCTACTTCTCCAACAAGATGTCACGCATCACAGGTACTTGCAGATTCTGCATATTGGAGCTAAGAGGTTGAATGTGATTACTAAGAGCTAGATCCATAGAGGTACTCTCATGCCTCGTATATTGCTACATTTCCGAATGACAACACGGAATCCAAACCATGAATTAAGAAGACTTGGGGGATCTGCCATCCTTTATTGAGAAGCAAACTGTAAGAGAGTTTTTGTTCGACCAACAAAAAAGCTGGATTTCCTTTAAGCTGGTTTAGGTCTTGAAGCATTCCGGAGAAATTAACCGATGTGAGCACCCTGACTGGTGCTTAAATGCTTCGTAGGTCAATAAATGTGCCTGCGTCATAAAATTTAAAGCCTTAAAATTTATACTTGAGGTTGTTAGATAAAAGATAGGGCTGGAGTTGGTGCACTTGTTTCTCTATTTAGTGTAGTTCATTAACGATGTAGGGAGGAGTCTTGTTTTTAGCATCACAGAAGTCAACCACTGCTTGCAATTGGTTCCAAACCTTTTGCATGTCTCCACTGTTTTCCTTCATAATTCATCCTTTTGCATGAGCTCCAAGTCTTTCTAGTCAGAAGGCCTCCTTACAACCACCCTAATCTTTAGCTTCCTCCGCAAATTATCTGGCTTTGCCATCAAAACCGTATTAACATTTAATTTAGAAGAAATGTGCTGGTCTCATATTTGAGTCGTGTTAATCTGTCCATTGTTTGATATAAATACTTTTTTAGGGCCAATGTAGTATAAGAGTCTCTCAATAGTAGAATAAGACATCAACTGACTGTTTTAAGAAATTAGTTGAACTCAATGTCAAAGATGAGCTTTTCTGCTTTATTTCATGTTTTGAAAGTATAACTTGAAATCTTAAGTGTTAGACAGCCATCATGTAAAATGCACACTATAGATATAAATACAATCATATAAGTACATTATGGATTATTAAAGGCAACTTATACATGTGAGGAATATGAAGCTTGGTGTCTTTTGTCTCTTTGTAGATGAGGGCAGGAACCTGAACCAGCTGGATGATTTCATGGAGTGTTTATCTAAATTCACCCGTTACAACACTGTGCGGCCGCTGGCCACTCTCTCCTATGCCAGTGACCTCTATAACGGCTCCAGTATCGTCTCTAGGTATGGAAAACAAAAGCTCTGGTATATTTTTTTTTTACCAGTGAGAATCTTAATGGCTCAATTTTTATGTTATCCTTGTTGTTCGGCAACAACTTTAATGTTTGTTTTAATGAAGACAGAAGTTAAACTTAGCAGAAGTATTTGATCATATAGAAGTGCTTCTTCGCTAACTGCATACTTTGTGTTTCAGTATTGAGTTTGACCGTGACTGTGATTATTTTGCCATCGCTGGTGTGACCAAGAAGATCAAGGTTTTTGAGTATGGAACTGTGATCCAAGATGCAGTGGACATTCACTACCCCGTCAATGAAATGACCTGCAATTCCAAAATCAGGTGAGTTTAAAACGGTGCCTCTTTGAGAGGAAGGAATTGTGTATCCATTTATTATTTATTTAAATGGAGCAAGATTTTGTAAATGTCTTATCAATCCAAGTGGGAATATTTATACAAAGTGCCCTTTAACTTTACCCACCTGGTCATATTTAAGGCTGGGGTCCACTGATCTCTATTTATTCACTGGATAGCTAATTGCCTGTTGGTAGTACGGGGTTGAAGTAAAGGCACCCATATTGGTATTCCTAGTTAGACCGGTTGCAATGTAAACAATACGTGCGCTACAGCATCGAACAATGATGATGTCATTTTCAGGGGGTTTTAAGATAAAGGTTTTAAAATATAGATAAATTCATCACTTTGACACACACTTGTTTCATAGCATTAGTAGATTACTTAGCTTATAATAAAATAATCACTATGTACATCACATTGCATAGTCATTATAAAGTCAATTAAGTCTACAAATCATGTAATATAACATATTATACAAATCCATCACAACAAAATGAATGTGTTAATGGAACATAATAATACAGATGTTCCAAAAGTGCTAAATTGATGATGTAATTGTAATATACGGGTATTTATTACATTGTTATGGTAATTGCATCTTACATATATGTAGCTTTTTTCCGTCACTATAAAATGCAATATATTTCAGCACATGACTTTTTCAAATGAGAAATACAACAAACACTACAAAAACGACAGCATCATCCACTTAATAAACAATTACTACACTGACTTTTCACATTGAACTACTTTCTATTTACTATACTTTCTATTTTCTTGCGTTAGACACATTGGCTAATTAAGTCAATTTCTTCAAGTGAGTCCAATATAGCCAAACTAATGGTAGCCTACATAGTATACTATAGGATTCATTGGCGTATATATTGATTTTCTTAATTAGTACATCTACTGATGGCAAACTTCTTGTTTTTGCAGCCAATTGCTCCACATGAAGGCATTTTTACTGCATTTTTTCGGGTAATAAGCAATACAGTGAATAAATAGAGATCATTGTTGGGTCATATTCCCTCTGGACAGCAAACCTGTCTGAGTCTTTAGTCTCACTAAGCATTTAGGACTCTGCCACCATGTTTAGCAGTGTGGATGCTGCATTAGGGATGCAACAGTATTTTGTTTTTGTTTTGTTTTTTGGCCACAAATCTCATTTTGCATGGAAGTCAGCTTGACTGATTTTGAGTTTCATCTGTCGGGGGTTCTTTTTAGTGTATGTTTTTTTTTTTTTTCTGTAACTCCAGGCAAATGGAAAAGGGCTATTTTGAGATGGATGAAGAGACGGTCATTAAAGTTTAATGCAAACTGTTGATTCTTGTGCGTAGGACTCTCAAAAAAGCATAATTTTCTGGTATAGTCTAGTTTGGAATTGGTTGGAATTTCACAACAAAAATTCGAAACCTCAGGTTAAAGACTTCTGCTTGCAACAATAACTCCAACAACTCTTCCATAAACACCAGATCTAATGATATGATATGATATTGATAATGGCTCAGTGCTTGTTGTCTTTTTATGTCGGCAATTAACTGAACAGCTGTGTTAAAGTCACCCTCTTCCTCCTTTACTGTAGCTGTATCAGCTGGAGCAGTTATCACAAAAACCTTCTGGCCAGCAGCGACTATGAGGGAACCGTCATTTTGTGGGACGGATTCACCGGCCAGCGATCCAAAGTCTACCAGGTGCGGTCCTGCTTAGTCTTTGGAATTATAGATGTGTCGGTTTGGATCTACAATTTCTGGCTTTTGATTTTCCCAGGAACATGAAAAAAGGTGTTGGAGTGTGGACTTTAATCTGATGGACCCAAAGCTCTTAGCCTCTGGTTCTGATGATGCTAAAGGTAAACAACAAACCGGATGACTGAAGAGAAAAAGGCGGTAATTTGGTTGGTTAATATTCATAGTCTCTGTCTAAAAGAAGAATCTCCAAATGCTGAAAATTAAATTAGCCCACCTAATTAACCCCAGTGTTGTTTGTACCTGCTGGACATGCAGGTTCCAAGCACAGCAGTTATTGGGTGAGAAGCCAGCTACACCCTGGACAGGTCACATGTCCATCACATCGCCTAGAAATTATCAATGTTTAAATTGCACATCAGCAATAGTAGGACAGCTTTATGGAGGTGTTGAACTTATGCTGCACCTTGCGAACACATTGTTTTGTAGAAAAAAAGTAATCAGACTTCCAGTAAGAAATATTCCAAATAACTGCTGATGAAGATTCTCAGTAATCCAGGTCATAGTCATTCCGTTAAAGTTAAAAAAATATCCACTGGACTTGATTCAAATGACATTTGAATTGAGAAAGCTTCCTGGAGAGGTGGCAAAACATCTTCAAATCTTGGAAACCAAGTCCAGTGGATATTTTTTGAACTTTTACGGAATTCCAAATAACTGTTTCGTTGATTGTGGTTTTATTCAGTATTTTATAATGTTTTGTTTTTTCCTCTACAGTAAAGTTGTGGTCAACCAATCTGGACAACTCCGTGGCTAGCATCGAAGCTAAAGCTAACGTGTGCTGTGTTAAATTCAGTCCAACCTCCAGGTATCACCTGGCCTTTGGCTGTGCAGGTAAGTTATTATGTGTCTGTTGTGGATCAGGTTCAAATCCACTCAGAAATGTTTGTGGTTCACGTGTTTGTAGTGTCCTGGCAAGTTTAAACTAGTTTCTCTCTCAATTGGATGATGTATTATTTCTGTGGCGCTCACCTCCCACAACATTAATTCTTGTCTAAGAATGCTACATATTTTTTTCTGCGGTCACACTCTACGGTGGTCCTGAAAAACATTTAAAACGACCCTAGAGCAGAGCAAGAATCATAATAAATACTCAGTTATGTATCGAGAGCCTTTCCTGTCGTTAACAGTGAAAAGAAAAGCTTAAAAACAAGGACCATGGAATGCTTGACCTTACACAATCAGCAGCTATAATCTATAAGTAAAAATCAGCTTTGAGTAATGATTTCTTGTTATAGAACAAGCCCACTGGGGCATTGCATCATGTCTTTACAGCAGCTACATACATCATTTCCTCATTAGAACTTGACTCAAAACCTTGTTCTCTGATACTCTTTTCATTAATGAATGTTTCATTTTCTCTCCACGTTTTTCCCTGACAGATCACTGTGTGCATTACTATGATCTACGCAACACTAAGCAGCCAATCATGGTGTTTAAAGGCCACAGGAAAGCAGTGTCCTATGCCAAGTTTGTAAATGGAGAGGAGATAGTTTCTGCGTAAGTTACTCTGCAGTTATTTTCGCATAACCTGTTTTTATAAGGCTTCATTTTTTTATTTTTAACAGTTCTGTGTAAAAATAAATGTTTTGCTTGAGGTTTGATAAAAAAAAAAAATCTTTGTCCAGAAAGTTCCTGTAAAAGAAATTCTTTCAGCAAGTTTGGATATTAGACGTTGGTTCTGCTTGTAATGTTTTTTAATTAGACCTGATTATTAATTTGCTTGCAAATGTTTATGGCTCACAGTTTGTTCTGCAATAATCTTGACCAAAATGATAGAAAAGTTTGCGATATTGCTTTTTCTACTTTCATTTAATGATAAAAATGACACAATGATAACAATTGTTATACGAGTCTCAATTTAAACAATAATCATTTTTTATTAACCAATCAAACTAAACCATTTATAGTGGACAGCAAATGAAGGGTACAGCAATGTATGCTGATCAATTAATTTCAAGGCTTGGATGGTGAATGGAGTAATGATTTGGCCAACGCATACATGTGTTGGCCGATATAAGTAAAAGAAAATGATAATGTTTACATTGGTACAAGTGTTAAGCATTAACAGACATGCATTAAAAAAAATAAGACTTAAAAACACTCAACTTGTAACCAGCCCTACAAGCTTGGATCTGTTTTCCTGTCATACTGACACCATAGAGCAGATTTCCTTATTCCCGGTCCTGCAGGTTTTTTTTATCCTGCACCTTTCAGGTGTGTCTATGTTTCCATGTTTGGATCAAATGGCTAAATTGTCTCCTAAGCATGTAGTCAAGTTCTCCAGAATTCTGCTAATGACCTGATTAATGATTTAGGTGTGTTAAAGCAGAAACACATCTAACAGTTGCAGGACAACGGACTGTGGAGGAACCCTGCCATAGAGGGTCCCCCTGTGGACCACCAAATGTGTTAGATGTGGTATTCAGGCAGGATATGCACCAGAAATTCCCTCAGCATAAACAAGTCGGACATTAGATGTAAACCTGCAGTCAAAAAAGACTGGGCTTACATTGGATCTGTTTTCTGTACTGCTGAGCTCCTACCAAGAGTAAGCAGTAGAGATGCGCTGTTCCAACCTTAACGTTTATATCGGTCCCGATATTAAAGTAAATTCTAGATGTATAGGGGCAGATATATTCAGTCTGTTACTGTAATGAATTTAAGTTGGGTTCAAAATCTTTTGAACGGCAGAAAAGTTTACCAATTTATGGACATATGTGCTTGATTTTATAAATTTAGACAACCTGCACCTTTACTATAACAACCTTTCAGGTTTTAATTTGTCCTGTTAACAGGATTTACTGTTTTTATGACTTCCTTATGCTAATCTAAACTTGCCTTTTGGGGTATATACAGGTGTACATTTGTACATGCCATACTTGCTTGTAAAGAAAAGTTAATGACACTTTCTTAGAAATTAGAGTAATAATTATATTAATAAGCCAAACAGAGCTCTAGTATCGAAAAGATGTTCAGATTTCAAAATTCAAGTATGTGAATCAGATCAGAAGTGAAAAAAATGTGGATTAGAGATTCCATAGTAAGTCCACTGTTTGTACAAATGTTTTATTGTTTTAAAAAAAAAACATTTTATATGTCCTATCTAAGCACAATATGTGTGTTGCTTTTTCAGATAAACTTGTAACCTGGCGATTCAGAGATTTTACTTTGTATTTTCCCCAAAAGGGATACATTTAACTTTGCAATAGAGTCTCTCTTCCTGTCAGACTCATATCAATCCAGTTATGATGCAGAGAAAGTCTGACCAGGTGTCTTATCTGGTCAGAACTATGCATGCACAGCAGCAGAAAATGGGGAGCGGTCTGCTCGGTCACTTTCATTTTAAACTGATGGAATTACTGCAAATTTATGCAATCAGTTTTTCTGCCAGATTAGTGCTACATCTGGTCAAGTAGATCTTGGCTTTTATAGTTAGCGGTTAGTCTCATTCCATCCATCCAGATAATAATCTAGCAATCAATCCATTAGTCTGTCTCACTGTTACTTAACCCTTTGTTTTTCTTTACTTCTTTCCTTGAATCTGTTTATATATCTGTCCTTCGATTCATCATCAGTCCTCCTAATCATCCGCCCAGCTTCCTGACCTTTATTAAAATGTGTACGAACCCTAAGCTTGAAGCCTTCTGCTGCTGGTTTCCCATGATCACTGCCCAAACAAACACTGCAACTGTAGAGTTTCAATCCTTTTCTTGGATGAAAAAAGCCAGTAGTAAAATAAAAGATACACAATCTGAGAGGTTTAATCAGCTGCAAATTGTCTAGTTTCAACATATTTTGTTGCAATCTGCAGGTCGACAGACAGCCAGCTAAAGCTGTGGAACGTAAACAAACCTCACTGCCTGCGCTCCTTCAAGGGTCACATTAATGAGAAGAACTTTGTTGGCCTGGCGTCCAATGGAGACTATGTTGCCTGTGGTAAGCATTCACTCTGAAGCTGACCAATCACATTTAAAATCACCTGTATCTCACAACTTTGTGTTTTTTTTTCTATCCATTATTAGGCAGCGAAAACAACTCTCTGTATTTGTACTACAAAGGACTTTCCAAGACACTGTTAACATTCAAGTTTGACACTGTTAAGAGTGTCCTGGACAAAGACAAGAAGGAAGATGACACCAATGAGTTTGTCAGCGCCGTCTGCTGGAGGGCCCTGTCTGATGGAGTGAGTGACCGATGGCCGTTTTTGAAATATTTCACACTGTTCTGTGGCCCTCGTAGAATTATTAAAATATCTTTGCAAAACCTTTTCTAGTATTTTGATGTTTTATTTTGTTTTTCAGGAGTCAAATGTTCTTATAGCTGCAAACAGTCAAGGAACAATCAAGGTTTGTGCTTGAATTTCTCTGTTAAACGTTTTTACATTCTTGGGGGAATTGGAGAAGTATGCATGCTAGCAAGGCTTTGCTGTCCAACTTTTTTTCATAGATAAATATTAACCATGTGTAAAAAGGTCATAGTGACTTACTGGAAGCCCACAGTTGGGCAGTTACTGGATTTATTTACCCATAATTTCCAACTGCAAGTGCTGAGCAAATTAGACATGGACCACAATCTCACAGGTAGTATCTATACAAGGTGGAATCATTTATCTTTCCCACTAGATCAAACGATTCACAACGGCTGAAACAAGTATTCAAATTAATTGATTATTTAAACAATTGTCAACTAATTTAGTAATCAATTAATCTTTAACTGGAGTATAGAGACTCTAAAACAGTCCTTTAACTGACAGCGAACCACCTAAAGCAGCAATTATACCAAAATTGTAAAATAAATATATAAACATTTTGCATTTAAGATCAAAAAAACGTTTTTTCTCTGTCAGTATGCTCTATCCAGAACTCCTCAATTGGAAAAGTTTTAGTTTGCCCTGGTTTAATTTAGTAAATGGTCTTCTGTAAGGAAACTTTTGCTGTCCGATTATTAATCGAAAAAATAATCCACAGATTAATTGATCTGCAAAATAATCTTCAGTTGCAGCCCTACAATTCACAGTATTGGGCCCATCAGGTGGGAGGATAATTAAGTATTTGTTTTGGGAAATATTTTATTGTTTTGTTGTTTGATTTTGAAGTAGAATAAAGTTTGAAAATAACTGTCTGGCATAAATTCTATTCAGAATAAAATACTTCACTTTAGGTTCAACTAGTTCACATGTTATGGATTCATAAAAGAAGAGTCCCATTATTTAACACCTTTAGAATACTCATTTAACAGAAGACAATTTTAGCATGACTAGCCATTATCAGCCTGCCTGATGAGAGTTTTTGAAGAGTCAGCGCAGTCCCTACTTCCGTCCTATACTAGAATATGAATAATAATGGTGTATATGAATAGATTTTGGAGTACCGGTACATATGCTTTAACTAAACGTTATGGTAAAAGCAAGATTTGTTGCTATTTTTATATTGCATAAGCATAGTTAATTTTTCTTCATTTTGTACTTTTTTTCTCATAGGTACTTGAGCTCGTTTAAGAATCTGTTCGCCTCAAGCAGTCTGTGGAACTGCCGTCAGCTTTCCAGTGTCATGAAAGGACAAGATGGACGTAGGGAGATCTCAGACTGCCTGCTAAGCACCAAGGGAGCTAAAATACTTCAATGAACTGCTCTTATTTTAATTTTGGGTTTGTTCCTTTTTTTGTTGTTTCTTTTCACGGGCAGCAGGACAAACTTCGGACCAGTGCGTCAGTAAAAACAGGAGATGCCATTCTTCTGCAACACAACAAAAACTTAACTTGAGGCAAAAAGCCAAAGGAGACTTTGAAGAGAGTTTTTCTGTTTTTGTTTTTCAACACTATATTGGCTTCAGTAAAACGGTTCATTTATTGTTTTAGGTCAAATAATTTTTTTTTTTTTTTTTTTATATATACCAAGTATTGTTTTACAGTCTCTTTCTTTTTTTTTAAAGGCCAAAGCACAAGACCGGATGACATGCAGAAATGTCCTTATATAAAGCTTTTATTACCCATCATTCTTTAACCTTCCTTTTCAACCATTTGTTTGGTTTTTGTTTGCCAAATTTGGAAAAAGCAGTTTCAATAAATAAAACTTGAATTTCATCCACGTCTATCGAAAATCACAGCCAGCTTAGTCTGATTTTAAGGCTGTGGAACTGGAATATTTATGTTTTGGCTCTATTGCTTGATGGGAGGAAAAAAAATAAAAAACCTTGCATTTTTGGTTTTAGTTCTTTTGAAGTAGCAATGGAAACTTTCTTCACGTACTGTAGGCTTAAAACGTATCACCTGAGCTGTGCGGCACTGTAACATGAGAACAGCTGTTGGTTTTTGTGGTGTGGAGATCCATTATAACAGGTAGAGGGGAATGAAGAGGCACCACCAAGACCTGCCTATTTTATGACTGAGTGAGAGAGGTGTTTTTGTATTTGTATAACTGAATAAATTATTTCAGAACATTTTTTTCCCTTTTCTTTATAATTTCCTAAGATACTAGCTTGTGGTGAAATACTTAAACCTTTTTAGACACTTTGATTCCCCTGTGGATTAAAAAAAGTCCTTTGGCTACTTGTAATAAAACTTATATATACTATAACTATTAAACATTTTTGTGGTAAGGCTTGCTCACAATTTTTAAAACAAGTAGGACTTTTGTAGCCTATTTTACTTTAACTGAGATTTGAGAACCTCTGGACATTTGTGGCTAATGGAAGGTTAAATTATAAAACAAAAGAAAACAAACTTTGAAATGGGAGACAATGACCTGAAAGGTCATTTTAAACGATACTTGACCGCAACGAACTCCTAGTCTGGTTTGTACACTTTTGAAAATGATGCAAATTCTGATTGATCCCTTAAATTCAAACCTGATTTTTTTTTTTTTTTTTTTCACCTTCCTACTATTGAGTAATGTTCTTATGAAATATGGCTACTCCTACGTGAGTTTAGTCTCTGGCTTCTCCGTCCACACTGAGTTAATTCCACTAAAGAGTAGCTATTGTCGGTGGAAGTTATCACCTTAAATGTATACATACATATGCCTACACATTGATTACAGTAAGGTTTGATTTTACAAGTTTTACCTTGAAGAACAGAGAAAAGTATGCTGTAGGGGTTTATTTTCGATTTATGTCATTGATTTGTATTTTACTCTTTGAAATACTAGAATTTGCACATTAAGTCTGTCTGGCATAATTTCCAATGACTACTTAAGTAGCCTTTTTATGAAACACTTTTTTACTTTTACTCTATTCATTTCTTGAAATGACTGCCTAATACTCTTACTTGAGTAAAAAAACTTGTTTAACTGGTACTTTTACTCGAGCACAGCCACCCCTGGTTGATCCTGTCCCGCTCTGACTCCATTTAAACAATTTCATCAAAAATACATTTTACATAAAACACTTAAAACTTGAATCACTATTTAGTCCAGCAGTTGTTCTAAAATGACTAGATATAAACTTAGTTCACAGGGAAAAACCTGAGTTCTGTCACAGATGAGACATCTTTTTAATTTGGCACCATATGTATGCTGGGGTGGTTGTCCCCCCACTAAATGAACACAAATTGTGGTTTTCTGACATTCTCAAATCAAGATTAATGTCTAAAGGATGCTGCCTTTACTATGGCTCAAAATGGAAATTTAGGGTTTCCAGGAATATGTTGTACAGCCTTATAGTCATCGCAGTATGTGAGGGCACAAGGCTGTGTCTCAGGTTGGTTTGCAGTATGGGGGTCCCACAGGGAATAGTCCTCTTCACCCTCTACACTGCAGACTTCTCCATCAACTCCCCACACTGCCACTGCCAGAAGTTCTCTGACGATTCTGCCATAGTTGGCCTCATCACAGGTGGGGACGATTCAGAGTACAGACAGTGGACCCAGGACTTCGTGGACTGGTGCCAGCAGAACCACCTCTTGATTAATGCAGGAAAAACCAAGGAGCTAGTGGTGGACCTTCACAGAAGCAGATCCACCCTACTGACTGAGCATCCAGGGAACGGACATTGAGATAGTGGACTCTTACAAGTACCTGAACAACAAACTGGACTGGGCTCTCTACAAGAAGGGTCAGTGCAGACTCTTCCTGCTGAGGAGACAGGTCTTTTGCTACTAAAGACCTTCTATGACTCTGTTGTGGCATCAGCCATCTTCTATGGAGCTGTATGTTGGAGAAGTGTCTTATCTGTAGGTGAGAAAAAGCGACTGGATAAGCAGATCAGTAAGGCCTGCTCTGTGACTGGATGCCCTCTGGACTCAGTGCAGGAGGTTGGAAACAAAAGGATCCTACCTAAATTAACATCTCTGTTGGATAATGTCTCCAACTCCATGCATGAAGCTGTGCTGAACTGGAAATCACCTTCAATGACAGACTGCTGCACCCTAAATGCACCAGGGAGCGTTATCACTGATCCTTCCTCCCAGCTCCTGTAAGATTCAGTTTCCATCTTAGTCAGTTAAATAACATGCTGTTGTAATTTTTTTGCACATCTCTGGTATTGCTGCTATTTTTCACATATCCGTTGCTGTAAAAATGCCCATAGTTGTTTATTGATTATTTATTCTCCAGATAAAAACACTGTACAATACAGTACCATGTTCTTTCATTTTATTTTATGTTATTTTTATACACTTTTCTAAGGTTCATATTGTGTGAACACTTTGGCTATAGGCTAATCTTTTTCTGCTGTAAACACCACATCTCACCTTTGTGGGACAATAAAGGGATTTTCTATTCTATTCTATTCTATTCTATTCTATTCTATTCTATTCTATTCTATTCTATTCTATTCTATTCTATTCTATTCTAGATGCATTGTTGGCTTCCACCAGTTCTCAGTTTGTGAGTCAAACAACCCTTGGATAAGTTTCATATCCCTTCCTCTTTGTTAAAGAAAAAAAAAATAAATGAAACTGGGGAACCAGGTAAGGGAAACAATCACTTGACAAACGAGATTAAGGCGAACGTATACCTTTTTTTGTTTTGTTTTTTCTCTTGATTTCGTTTTCAGGCATTTTTTGTAATCGACATGAGGACACATCATCCCGGAACCTTCGTTTCCCTCGAACAGTCGGAATGCTTTAGAGGTCGGACAACAGGCAACTAGCTAGTTAGCGGCTGTTGGAAACAAACAGAGCAAGTTTAAACGATACTTTGGCCAACCTTGACTGTGTTTGGTCGGACTCATAGCTGAACAGCTCGTTTCCAGTTTCTATAGTATTCCGTGTTCATAAAGAAGCTGAAGTTTCACCAGTTAAGATGGGAGTGCCGAAATTTTACCGCTGGATTTCTGAACGCTATCCTTGTCTCAGTGAAGTTGTCAAAGAACACAAGGTAGGGAAGGTTTTAGCTATTTGCTATCAGTACTCTATGGTAAGCCGGGGAAAAAAAGTTTTATCTACGTACTTCTGTGTGTTTTCTATCTACTAAAATAGGTCTTATTTCAATTGATGGTTTATGTAAACACAATACAAACACAAGGTCATAGGCCACATTCCTTAACTAACTGTTGGCTAATCTGGTAATTTCGTCCCACTGTTTGAATTTTCAGTACAGAAAAAAAAAATGTGAAGCGGGGTAGTTCGGGTCTTTGTTGAGGAAGAACACCCGATCAACAACAACTCTGTTAAAGTGACTAGCTGAAGTATCGCGATAACAGCAGAAAACACTAAGTTAGTGTTACAAAATACTTAGGTCAGTGATAGTTTCTTATTTTTTCCACTTAATAAAGCGCTTTTGTGCATTTTTTTTTTATCAATACCAGCTCTTGATTGTTCTTATGTTTATCTGGTATTCAGGGCAACTTTAGTCACTCGAGATCATTGACCCAGGGTTATATTTCAGTTTCTGTGCTGTAGTTTCATCAGTATTCACAGTGTTAGACAACGTAAGCATTATTTGGTTCAGGAGTGGCTGGGCATAAAAAATGAAGCAGTAAAAGCCGGTGTGGAGGGTTTAGCTTTTGGTAATGGTTCTTGATGATGAACCCAGCCTTGGCCACTCCTTATGAAACTTACTTGAATGTCCCTATTTTTTCCCCCTTTTTTTTATCAAAGCATTTTCAGCTTCCTGTAAATACAGTATGTTTGTATACAGCACTTCTAAACACAGTAAACAACCAGCTTCTTTCACAATGACCTTTTCGTGGCTTAGCTTGCATTTTGAGTTGGACTAAAACATTTACTTCATTGTTAAAATAATAAGAAACTAATTTAGTAACCATTTGATTATTAACAGAAGCATAGAAACTCTAAAACATGACTTTTTTTCCCCTGAAAAACAACTGACTCAGAACATTAATTTAGCCACAATTTTATAACAGGAGGATGTTATATAATTGGTGTCGAATCGAACTCGGAGGGTTGACAGTTTAAGCCCCAGCTCCGGCTTTCAGTGTTGTCTTGTCCTTGGGCAAGGCACTTCACTTGCATTGTCTACTGATGGTGGTCAGAGGGCCTGGTGGCACAGGTGTACAGCAGCCTTGCTTCTGTCAGTGAGCCCCAGGGCAGCTGTGGCTACAATGCAGTTTGCCACCATCAGTGTGTTTGTGTGAAAGGGCCAATGACTGAATGTAGTGTAAAGCACAGTCTCCTGACTTAAAAAAAACAAACAAAAAACACTATATAAGTACAGGCCATTTACCACTGATTACTAATCAAACGATTCTGGACATTTTGATCAACTTTAAAATGAAAGTATATACATGCATCAGTTATTTACCTTAATGGAACTTAAACGGGTTCTAGTAATTGTGGCAGTAGTCTTTTCATATTTCATATCAAAACAATAATCTCTAACATGAGCCTTGTCACTTGCACGAAAGGTAAGATTTTTCTTTAATAAATGCACTTTATGTCTTTGGTACCTTTCACAGGATAGAAACCTGAAAAAGAAAAAAAAAACCTGAGAAAGTGTTTTAAGATAAATCAAACATAAAAACCATGCAGATCATAAGAACATACAGAAAAAATACAACTGCAAACATACATCTTCATACAGCATAAAATTATTATTATTTTTTTTTTTTACATACTGAAAATCATCTTAAGGGTCTTTAAAAAAAAAAGAAATCTGTTATTTAAAAAGTGAATGTATTTATTTTTTTTTTCTGCCTCCAGATTCCAGAATTTGACAATCTTTATCTGGACATGAATGGCATCATCCACCAGTGTTCTCACCCAAATGACGAAGACGTCCACTTTCGTATCTCTGAAGAGAAGATTTTTGCGGATATCTTTCATTACCTGGAGGTCCTGTTTCGGATCATCAAGCCACGCAAGGTCTTTTTCATGGCTGTGGATGGTGTGGCACCAAGGGCAAAGATGAACCAACAGAGAGGGCGCAGATTCAGGTAGTGACGGATGATCTCAATGTTTGATGTTTTTTTTTTTTTGTTTAAAAAGTTCTGTGTGTGATATAGGTATAATAGGGGTGGTGGCTTTCATCAAGATATTGATGCTACTGTGAAATTATTCTATATTTTGCTATTGTTTACCCATTAATATCCTGCTCCACTAAGAAGTACTATATACTCTTTACCTAATTACCTAACATTATGTACTTACACTTGGCTCACGCAAGTTTATATATATATATATATATATATATATATATATATATATATATATATATATAAACAGAGGTTTATATATATATAAACCTCTATATATAAACAGACCTAAATATATTTAGGTCTGTTTATATATATATAAACAGACCTAAACAGAGAAAGACTCAAGGAATCCCACAGTGGATGCGAAGCAATACTTGCGTTATTCAAAACCCTGAACTTTCTCTCAGTTCAGGTCCCATCAATCAGGGATTGTATGTGGTTCTAATGTATTGTGAAGGAGTTTAGCAGAGACAAAGGTTTTCTTTCTTTTCAACCAAAATCGCTGACAGAAAAAAATAATACTTACATAGAATTAGGTAAGAAATGCTCTTTAGAGGTGTTTTGGTCTGTTTTAAATTCCCTGAAGCAGGATAAACGTATTTGGTCCCAGTCAGATGAAGCACTGTGGGACAAGATTATGATCCAGCCGTAGCTCCTAGACTTCCTGAACTGGGAGCATCTTAGGTGAATGTTGTCACCGTTGTTCAACGTTCCACGATAAATGAAGAACGGTGTCTCGGTAGATAAAAAAAAGTTGGTCCACCATGTTGAATTGAAACCCGCAACCAGATAGAAGCTCCTCCTATCGGAGGAAGCAGTAAAGTGACCAACCACACCCAAATAAGGTGGAACATTTGCTATAATCATGTTCGGTGTGATTGCACCATTAGCCTTTTCATACATAAAATTTGACTCTAAGATGTTTGACTTAACTCCAATTAAAGCAACATTCAAGAATGGTCACCTTTAAGGGATAGATTAAGAGGCATATTATCTGATCTAGACTTCATATAAGATGGATGGATTAGTTTTTTTTCAACCAGTTATTAATGGATCACTTGATGTCTGCTAGTAGAACATGATCAGTCAATTGTAAGAGTCTGTCCCAAATTACATCTATAGAAACCTCTCTCTAATTTTAACTGCAGAATCTGTCATTTTCAAGGTTGCTGGTCTAAACATGAAATTAATACAAAGGGCAAAAAAAAAAGAAGAGTTATTTAGAAAGGCTGAAAATGGTCCAAAACAATTAAAACGGATTAATATATATTTTTTTACTCATGGCTTTATGAGAAAATACATCAAAATTAAGCAGGGATGCTGTCTCTTCTTTTTCTTACTTCAACATTTGTATTTTTGTGCTTCCAGGTCAGCCAAAGAAGCAGAGGAGAAGATTAAGAAAGCCTTGGAGAAAGGAGAGGTGCTTCCTACAGAAGCTCGCTTCGACTCCAACTGCATCACTCCTGGTAAAGTTTTTTTGGAATACTATGCTTTTTTTCCCATTATTGAAATTAGTTTAATGCAAAAAGTCATTCTTGAACTCTTTCTGTGACACTCTTACTATTTTATTAACTACATGTTTGCGTGTGCAGGAAGAAAATCTGTTTTTCTTGTAAACGTTTTATAACCCCCGACTCTTTTTGCAGGCACTGATTTCATGGCGAGACTGCAGGAGCAGCTCAAGTACTTTGTCCATAATAAGGTGTCAACTGACAAGCTGTGGCAAAATGTCAAAGTCTTCTTGTCGGGTCATGAGGTGGGTTTGGGCCAGAGCGTTGACTGAATTTGCTGTTAAAACATACGGATGAGTGTCAGCTTCAATTGATGTGTTTGTTTCCTAACAGACACCAGGTGAAGGAGAACACAAGATCATGGAGTTTATTCGTTCTGAGAACACCAAACCAAATCATGATCCTAACACGCGACACTGCCTGTATGGCCTAGATGCTGACCTGGTAGGCTTTAGACTTGTCTTAAAATGTTCATCCCATTTCAAACTCTTTTGAAGCTCACCTCTTCCCTCTCTCTACGTCTTCTAGATCATGTTGGGATTAACCAGTCATGAGCATAATTTCTCCCTGCTTAGAGAGGAGGTCCGTTTTGGAGGGAAAAAATCCCAGAAAAGGTTTTCTTTTCCTCTGAATATTTTTTTTGTTTGTTTGTTTCTTCTGTTATAAACCCTGTTTATTTCCTTTCCTCCAGGATAACAGCTCCAGAAGAGACGACATTTCACCTGCTTCACCTGTCACTGATGAGGGAGTACATTGATTACGAGTTTTCAGCGCTGAAGGTGTGTTAAACTTAAAAAACAAAGATAGGGATATTGTCGCTTTATTAGGCCCCAAACAATGACTTTAACTGAATTATAAACCCTAAATAATGTGGATGCTCTTTAAACTTTGTCATGAAAGAACAGCCCTTTTTCCCTAGAGTGAAAGAACACAGAAAAAGTATTTTATCCAGAGTTCAAAAAAGAAAGTACACACTCTTTTTCACTTAGTCTGACGTCTGCACTAAGGTTTTTATGCATTTTAGTTGGATTCAATAAAATGGAAATTTTTTTTAAGTTTCTTTTTTTATCAGCAGATATAGACAGAATATCTTAGTTTTTTCAATTTAAGTTAAGGTTGGGTGGAGAGCATGTGTGAACAACCACCTTTCTCTCTTGTCTTAGATGCTTAAAGGAGAATTCCGGTTTTTAACACTTTTAGCCCATTTTCTGTAGTGTCCAGGATGAAATCGAATGATCGACACCAAAATTTTGACAATTGGTCCTGTCTCTGCTTTTTGGCTCACGCAGAATCCCCCCCTTGCTGCTTTCGAATGGCTTCCATTGTGCATGTCCGATAATGTCCTTAAAACAACCTTAAACGTTCTTTTTTTAAAATATGCTACTCACCAGGTCGTCAGCGCTGTTCAATGACGTTCCAAAAAAAGTTTCGTAAAGAAAAAACGTTCCTGTAGTGTTTTATTTAGCATTTTGTAAATCCCATTGAGTTCTGTTGGAATAGTCAGTATTCCCCTGCCACCGGAAACGGAAATGGGGCCTGTTTACACAGTTGTAGTCTTTTCGCTTCACTCTGTGTACTCCGACGTCGAGGTGCTAACGTCTCTGTTAAACACTTTAAAAAACTCTGAAAATGGAATACGAAAGGTGGATTCTTGATTCTCGACGTCGGAGTACACAGAGTGAAGCGAAAAGACTACAACTGTGTAAACAGGCCCCATTTCCGTTTCTGGTGGCAGGGGAATATTGACTATTCCAACAGAACTCAATGGGATTTACAAAATGCTAAATAAAACACTACAGGAAAGTTTTTTCTTTTCGAAACTTTTTTTGGAACGTCATTGAACAGCGCTGACGACCCGGTGAGTAGCATATTTAAAAAAAAGAACGTTTAAGGTTGTTTTAAGGACATTATCGGACATGCACAATGGAAGCCATTCTGAAGCAGCCAGGGGGGGATTCTGCATGAGCCAAAAAGCAGAGACAGGAGCAATTGTCAAAATTTTGGTGTCGATCATTCGATTTCATCCTGGACACTACAGAAAATGGGCTAAAAGTGTTAAAAACCGGAATTCTCCTTTAATTATATTTTGATCTGGACTTAAACTGGTGCCTTTTAGGAATGTTTTGATGGTGGCACCACCATCTTTCACAGATGGGATGCTGTGTTTCAATTTTACACTGGAAAAACAATCTAGAAATAAGTAAAAATGTCTTAGGTGTCTTAAGTCTTAATGTCTTAAGTGTATTTACCCTTAATTTGAGTAGCTAAATGGGATAGTTTACCACTGGAATGAATATTTTTACTCTTAAAATAAGATAATTAGATAACAGGCACTTGAACTAAGACAATGCAGTTGTGTTTTCTTATTTTAAGTATAAATTGATCTGTTCCATTGGCAAAATTTCTCTTTTACCTCCTGAATCCAAGAACAAATGCACTTATTTTAAGAAAAAATGACTTATCTAGATTTCGATTTTTGTCCATTGTACATACTGGCCAAAGAGCACTGTCTTTCTTCTTTAGCTTAAAGGCTATGGCTGATGTTTGCAGGAATTACACAGCTTTAAACTATTGATATTTGCTGTTTTGAAAAATGTTCCTGTTCATTATGACTTTGAATTAGCGCAAACACAGCAGTGCCACTTGCAGGTGTAAAAGCTTATTAGCAATGTATCAAAATGCGTCCCCTTTCTTCTTCCATGTCATGTATTTTCTTATTTCTGTGACTGTTTTTCAGACTCATATGGGCTCTGCTTATGACCTGGAGCGGATAATAGACGACTGGATATTAATGGGCTTCCTTGTAGGAAATGATTTCATTCCTCACCTCCCTCATCTTCACATTAATCATGATGCTTTGCCTTTGCTGTACAAAACTTACATCAGCGTACTGCCAAGTCTAGGGGGTGAGACTCGCAGACACACATTCTCACATAACAGTATTACCTCATACATATTTTAGTGGATGTGCAAGACCCTGTCCTTTGGTTAAAATTTCCCCTTAAAATGTGCGTATTATTTCTGGATGTTCAACAAAATATGCTTTGTTTTTTTATGTGGAGTGTTTTACACCTATGAACTGAGATAACTTTATATTTCTAGGTTACCTGAATGAGAACGGCCATTTAAACCTCAGAAACTTTGAGAAATACATGGAGAAGCTCTCTGAGGTAAGGCGGCCTGTTGGAATATTTTCAGGGATTTAATTGGAATGAGGTAGTCTCACAGAGTTTGATGCTGTTCAGCATTATGTTTTTAATTTGAATATGAATGTAATAATAATCTGATATATATTCTGCTTATTAGATCACATACTGATTAGGGGTGGAACGGTTCACAAAATCCACGGTTCGGTTCGATTCACGGTTTCTGGTCACGGTTTTCGGTTCGGTATATGTTGATTGTTACACCGAAATCCCATAAAAATGTATGAAATTAATGAAAAGATCCCCCAAAAAATAATGGATTGTAATTATTTTAAATGATCCGCGGAAGCCCTGGATCATTTCCGCATGTTTTGCTGCTTTGAATTTAATCATCTCGCGCATGCTCTCTACCATCTCCAAGGGACTCAGAGGGGAGCAGACGGGAGCCACAGTGGAGGCTGTAGGCTTTGCTTTGAGCAGCTGGTCTGGAGCGCAGCGGCGGTTGCTGATAGAGGAGGGATTTCGGGGTTAGCATGACATGTTGGTCATGTTGCTGTTAGCATAAACAAAACATGTTGCACAATGCTTGCACACTGTTGCACTTTTATCCACAACTTTCTTTCCACCGTCATCGTAGGTCACTCTAAATGCAAAGTGGTCCCATACAGCAGACCTATAAAGTGCTGCTGGCGCGTCTTCCAACTCCTGTTCTTTCCCACTCGCCATACCCACACAATTCTCCACAACTGATTTTTTTTCCCTGCTAAACCCGGCTACGCTGCTTCGCTTCTTCTTCTTCTTGTTTACTACTGGCGGTTGGCTTTGGTCGCAGTAGCGCCACCTTCTGCTCTGAGTGTAATCGCTTCATCTATGAGAAAAAGGAGCAGCGCATGAACCGAACGAAACACACGCGAATCGAACCGAGACAGTCGAACCGAACGGTTCGGACGGTTTTCATAAATCGTCCCATCACTAATATTGATACAAGTTTATGATTCCAAAGGAGGATTATAGGATTTTTGTTATAGTGATGAGATTGTGTGACGATTAACTGATGCGGTTGTAATGGTGGCTGACAGATCAGACAATTTATTTGAGTGTTTTTCAGTTCTAAAAAAAAAAAAGAGTCTGGGGAAAATATTTTTGTTTATTTATTTTTTATACTAAAAATGTGCTTTTCTTTATTTCTTCATTGGGTTTTGCCTGCTTGTGAACTTTTTTTTCTATCTCATGTCTTTTGAATCTTCTTAGAGGTCTTTGTTGCCTCCTGGTGTAATTAATTTTAATGTTCTTTCATCATATAATATTACTATTTCATTTTCTTTTTTTCATTCTATCCTACTGCCCTTCTTTCTGTTGTTCATTTTCCTGTCTTTCCTTCCATCCTTCTGTATGACCTATCTAAATATTCATTCCTTCCCTTTTCTCTTCTCAGCTTTCCATCCATTCTACTTACCTTTCTTTCTTAGTTTTCTACACAGTAAATTACTTTCTTTCCTCATATCATACTGCCCTTCCTTCCCTCTTTTTATCCTAGTTCTCAATAACCTCCCATCCTCCTTCCTAGTTGGTATCCAACTGCCCTTCTTTTTGTGTCCTTCTTCTCTTCCATCCTGTTTTCAAGTTTTTTCTTTGTTAAATTCTTCCTTCCTTGTCTCTTTGTCTCATTTCCTTCCCTCTTATTTTCCTTGTATCTGACTGTTTTATTTCCTTGAGACCAGTATTATTATTATTATTATTATTAATATTATTATTATTATTATTATTATTATTATTATTATTATTATTATTATTATTATTATTATTACTTGCATCCCTTTCTTATTTCCATCTGCCTTTCCTTTCTTTTTTTCTATTTATTGATAAAAAAAATTTGTTGGAGTTATGAGTAAGAATATATGTTTTTCTAACTCTGGTTTAAACTTTTTTAGTTTGACCGGGAGCACTTTAGTGAGGTGTTTGTGGACTTGAAGTGGTTCGAAAGTAAAGTCGGCAACAAATATCTGAACGAGTCTGCTGGCATAGCAGCCGAGGAGGAAGCCGCTAGCCGAACTGGTGCAAAGGCAGAGGTAGAAAGGCTCTATTTAAAGGGGTCAACGTTAGATCCTTGTTTTGTTTTTGTTTTTTTGAACAAAGTTGAATTTTAACTGTTGTCTCTGACACATAGAAGGACTCTTCCACCCATCTTGGCGCCCTGGCATCATCTGAAAATGTGACTGAACAAGAAAAAGGAGAACTGGCAGATGAGGAGGAGGAAGAGGATGAGATGTTTGAAACAGAGTTCAGACAATACAAACGCACATATTATATGACCAAGATGGGGGTGGATGTTGTGTCAGAGTAAGTACATAATACACTAATGACTTTAAGCATTAAGCTACTAGTTGTTGCTAAGCCTTTGAGAAACTGACTTCTTAACACTCAGTGGGTGTTCAGCATGTTTATGTGCAGCAGTTCTGTCCTACTTTTTCATAACATTCTGCCTGAATACTGGCAACATGTTCTATAATGTATCTGCTTCTTCTTTCCTTCTGTATGCTCTAATTAGGTAAAAGGTTCAGTTTAGTTTTTTTTTATAACAAAATAAAACTTTCAAGGTTACTGCTTTTGTTATAATTTTTTTTTTCTTTATTCATAAGTATAGCAGCCCACGTTAATCTAGCAGAACAAAGATGGATTTTCCATTGGGAATTCACAAAAACTTTTTCAGATACAGATTATTGTTGCTTTGGTCATGGGTTTCTGTAGCCAATAATATTCCTCCTCAGTCAGGAAACTGCAGAGATGTGTCGCTATGTCAGAAGACCCAGTTACGACCCTTTCTGAGGGAAGGAGGTTATTGGTTATGATGAATCATGGCTCCATCCATCCTGTCTCCTTTGCAGAGAAGCATCCCCAAAAGAATGATGCTTCTAACTCCATGCTTTACACTCAGTGTGCTGATCTTGGGGTTGTTCTAATTCTTCTCCTTCCAAAAGCAGGGAGTGGATTTTAGCTCATACAGCTGTATTTAACCGTATGACCTTGGTAACTTAACATTTAAATTCCCTTTGGGGTTAATACAGTATTTATAAATTCAGTTGAACTAATTGGCCAATATTTTTTCATGATTTGTTTAAAAAAAAAAAAAAAACAGCTTTGTCTACATACAGCAGTTGTTGCCATTTGCTCTGATTGAAAATCTAACAGAAGTGTGGATTTCCTCCTGAACAGACAGATTTGATGACTTGATTACATAAGAAAAGATTTGTGACTTCACTTAAGTGGACTTCTGAAATGACTTGAAACATTTGGGAACTTCTAGCGGCCAAGGTTTAGTACACCCTGAGCAAGTTGCTGGTGGATGTAGGTTATCCTACCAGAGAGAGGTACCATTTATTGAAAAAAAGTTTTGGTGCTTTGTGACATTTAAACAAATACTGATTAAATTAATGACTGGAAAATTCAAACCATAGGCTTTACCTGGGACTCATTACTCCATATTTGTGACTCAACTTCTGCAAATTAAATCCTATACAGCGACTAAACTATAAACAGTTCAGTGGCACCAAGAACCTAGCTGACCCCCAGTTTAAACTACGCAGCAGTTCTGCTCTGGTTTGAACTCTTCATTGCTGAATTTCCCTTTGGGATTAATAAAGCATTATTCAATTGAAATGAATACACTCCCATTATAATCAATGGTTGGTTTTACATAGACAGGCATAGACATAAATTGGCTTATCAGAATTAAAACATGCGTCATGTAAACAGACTGTTTGGAACATTATAATTGAATTCAGCTCTTTTGGGATGGAACAAATTTTTGATTTTGAGGTTTATTTTTTTCATTTGTTGTGTCCTTGGACAAGATACTTGACTGCTGGCGGTCAGAGGGCTTGGTAAGTCTTGGATAAGCAGAACATGATGAGTACCATCAGTGTGTGAATGAATGTAGTCGAAAGATCTTTGGAGTCCCATGATTTGAAAAAGTGCTAAATAAGTAAAGGCAATTTACCATTTAGCACATCAGTTTTCACCTTTTTACTGACTTGGATCTGGATTTTAACTCTACTTCATTGCAGCGAGTTTCTCGCCAAGCAAGCCAAATGTTATGTGGAAGGTATCCAGTGGATTCTTCACTACTATTATCATGGAGTTCAGTCATGGAGCTGGTGAGTGCATACCTCTGGGTTTTTATTCTACAGAAACACCAACTTTAGCTGGAATAAATGAAAACTCTTATAATAAGTATTACTACAGCATCTGCTCTCTCTCTATGGCATTTATAACCTAGATTTAAATCCAGATGTCTTGTTGCCAACTGTTACGAATCATCGTGTCCTTTAGTAATTTTTGGGCAGTAGCAATAACATTACTTTAAATGTGCTCCCTTGTCCTCGTTTCAATACAAAATAAAGCTTTAAGTAAAATGTGTCTATCTCTGCAGGTACTACCCTTATCACTATGCCCCGTTCCTGTCTGACATCCGAAACATTTCAGAATTAGAGCTGACCTTTGACCTGGGAAAATCCTTCATGCCTTTCCAGCAGCTATTGGCTGTCCTGCCTGCTGCCAGCAAGGAACTGCTCCCTGAAAGCTACAGGGTAACGACTCAAACCCACATGCAGCATTTATCAGCAGGACTATATGGGCAGGGTCCAGACATACAGAGGAATGATGCTCTTAGTGTTAAAATAAAAAAGAAATCAAGCAACCATTTGTTTTAAATTCATAGAGGTACAGAGTCACTGTTCTAATGCTTAGTGATGAACATTTGGACAAAATGAATCTTAACTGAAACTGTTGGGGAATTGATATGGTTTTTATGTCTGCAATTTCGTGTAACTTGCACTTTCTTTCCTGTTCCATTTTCTAGAAGTTTCCATGTCATCATAATCATAGAAAATACAAACATTTTGGTATAACAAGTGTTTAGGAAATCAAGTTTTCTTAACAGACTGACATGCAAATGCTAATTTTTAAATTTTTTTTGTGGATTTCTTTAGGACTTGATGACCAGCCCAAGCTCCCCCATTATTGAATACTATCCTCCTGACTTCAAAACTGACCTGAATGGAAAGCAGCAGGAATGGGAAGCTGTGGTGCTCATTCCTTTCATAGATGAGGTGTGTACACACACACATGCACACACACACACATACTAAGTTGTCTCACTATCTTTGATCTTTGTTGGGCCTTTCCATTGAATTTCCTTAATTTCCTCAGCCTAATCAGGACCCTACACCCAACCTAAACTTAACTCACACCTTAGTCCTAAACATGACCCCTGACCCGAAAACAGCAGTTCCCCTCCCTCATGGGCTCCACTCATTGGGCCCCACAAAGAGCTGTCCGTACCCGCAATGTGTTATTTTTCAGAAAATTGGCCCATCAATATATAAAAAACAAGAACAAAAACACTTGTTGTCTTTTCCATTACCTTCTATTCAGTCCCCCTCATTTCTATGGCCTAAACAATACTAAGACATACTGAACCTAACCTAAACTCAATTCACACCTTAGTTCTAAACCTAACTCCTGCGGCAAGAAGAGAGCCTTTCCTCATGGGGACCAGTTATTGGTTCCCACAAGTAACTATAAGTCCCCTAAATGTATCATATTCCTGGGAAATCATCCCCTGACAAAAACATGGCCACAAACACTAACATCCAGGGCCAGCAGTTAACCTTATAAACTTGTTTGTTGGTAAACAGACATGCCTTCTAGCAGCTATGGAGCCTTTCAGTGACAAGCTGACGAAGGAAGAAAAGGCCAGGAATCGGCACTCAGAGTGTGCCATGTACTCCTACGACCCCGACATGGACTTTACATACACCTCCCCCCTGCCTCAGCTGTTTCCAAACATCACTCATTGTCATGTCAGGTAGATATGCACTTTTTTCCCTTGTAATTTCTAAAAATCACCACAGTGTGGTGCCGTTTTTAGTGTTCAAATGTGTCTAATCATTGACTTTGGTCTGCTTGCTGCTGGTTCGTTGATTGTTACAGGGAAGTCCAGATCCCCATGGATGCTTGGCATGTAGCGTTAGACCACGTCAGTAAGCGTGTTGACCGCTCAGCTTTGTACTTCTGTGGTTTCCCCACTTTGCACCACATCAAACACAAGGTGGGTGGGGGTGCCTGATGGCATCCAACACACAGTTTCAAGTTGATTCAGCTGTAATTCAACCTGTTAAGTTTCACTCAGCTTTATAAGAGCCATTTCAAGTTTTCCTGTTTAGTTATTAAAACTTTTTCTTGATTTGCTGCCTGTAGTTTTATAAGAAGAAGAGTGGAGTGGTGGTGTTTCAGCAGAGTAGCAGAGGGGAGAACATGATTCTGGACATCCTTCCCAATCAAGATGGGGAAACGGTGAGCATTCCTTTGTCCTTTTAAGCCTGAGCTATGAACAGGTCATTCTAAAAACCAGCATCACAAAATTATCAGCATTTGTCACTAGTTTGATTAAAAAAAAAAAAAAAAGTGTAATCATGACTGACTTAGAAGTTTTGGAGAACTTTAAAATGAACCTTATTGATAATGAACTCGAGTTTAGTGTAGTTCTTCCTGATGGAAACTGCTCTTCACATGGGAGTAAATATTGCAGAAGCTGATCTTCAACTATTTAGCATTTTTACTTTTTTGTTCAGAAAACAGCCTCAGTTTTACTCTTTAACTACAAGAGTTTTGTTGCTCCATTCATTTCCAGAGAGCTCAGGTGGGTACCCTCTCACGTCTGACCACTGATATATATATATATATATATATATATATATATATATATATATATATATATATATATATATATATATATATATATATATATATATATATATATATATATATATATATATATATATATATATATATATATATATATATATATATATATTATATATATATATATATATATATATATTTTTTTTTTTTTTTTTTTTTTTTTTTTTTGTAATACTCTAAGAAATCTTGGCTTACTAGGATTTCAATTCTTGAATTGAGCAGGTAATTGAGACACTTTGCCAATGAAATTAGGCAATTTACATAAAAAAAAAAAATCTGCAGTCTCCTATTCCAAGTATCTAAATGTTTACTTTTAAGGGTAAAAATACTTATTCAATTGGCAGATTATCTTATTTCCCTTCTTAAATTAAGGGTAAATACAGTTATTTAAAAAAAGATGTACTGATTTGAGATATTTTTCCAGTGTATCGGTGGATACTGTCTCTGCGCAGGCAGGGGCTGTTGTATGTTTTGGGTTTGGAGGTAAAGTTGACCTGATTTTAACTGTAGAGGGGTGTGCAGGTGGTGCAGTGGTTAGTGCGCACGACTCATGTATAGAGGCCTTAGTCATTGACTTGGCTGACCTGTTTTCGAATCCGACCTGTCTCATGTTGCAGTTAAACAGTTTGGTCTGTGTTAAACTTTAACATATACATCACATACTAAAGTAGAAGTTAAGTCTTTAAAGAAGTTTATGAAATGTTACTTAAACATTCACCAAAATCATTCTTGTGTTGCTGTAAAGTTGATGTCTTTGGGTGCATAAACTGTTACTGCTTCAAATCCGGTAAAGTCAGTGATTAAAGTAACATAATTTATTTTAATATTCCAGCTTTGTTCTTTTTCCTTTCGTCTCTGTCTGCAGATATGTGATCATGTTGCTGCAGACGTTTTGGGGAAGTCAGTATTTGTCAACTGGCCCCATCTAGAGGAAGCACGCATTATTGCAGTATCAGATGGAGAAACTAGGTAAGGATTTTAACCACTCTGAAAATGAAATGACTTATTTTGACCTAAGGTCTATTAAGAATCACTACTATGTGCTGTTTTATGGCCACAGTGTTTTTTCTTAAGTACTTTCTAAATCGAATTCCTGTTCGACTCATCACTTTTTAATGAGGGGCTAAAAAAAACTTGTTCCTCTAATAGGGAGAAATGAAATATTATGGAAAAAATAGGGAATATTTGACCGCTATACTTTGACAGTTTTAGATGTTTCCCCTTGGTAGATCCTCTTCGTTTACCTTTTAATCACTGAGAAAAAGTACAAATTTGCAACCCATCTTTCAGGTTTGCTTTAGATGAACCTCCTGGGGTCCAACAAGTGTACGACCGGCCTTCCAGTCCTCCTCCTACTAAAGTTTCCTGTTTGTCTGACAAAGAGCAGAAGGAATGGGTGAAGGATGTCCAAGGAATCACTGAACAGTAAGTTACACTAAACAATTAGAAAAACAAATTCTATCCAGTGTCATAACCACTTTTTTTTTTTTTGTTAACAGTTTCTTCAAGAGGAAAGGCATCGTAGTAAATGAGACACACTTTTTTTTTTTTGTTAACAGTTTCTTCAAGAGGAAAGGCATCGTAGTAAATGAGACAGACGTGCTTCTTTACGGTCAGATGCTGACAGGAAGAAAATATGTCCCTAAAGCCAATGGAGTGGTGGAACTGGAGAAACAGTGGGCCAAACAGGTTCTTCCTTTCGCCTTCCAGACTGTGGTTAAGGTACCTCAACACACACACACACACATTGAAATAACGTATGGATCTAAACAGAGGAAAATGGTTAACTTGGATTTTAATCCTACCAATCAAATATTTTAGATATGAGCAAAACTGCAGGAAGGGAGGATGCTGTAAAGCTTGGACTATTAAACCCCTGAGAAATGTCTAGCAGGAACAATATTTATTTATCTTCATTATGTATAGAAATGTTTCCTGTTTACAATTTTTTGTTCCTGATAAGTCATTTAAAATGAAATTGTCTTTACAAAGTCTCAGTTTGAGATTTTATTCATAAAAAGAATCTGTCCCAGCTGTATGTTTGACATTTATGTATACGGATAGATTGGTACGGTAAGAGGCATTAATTGTATTGTGTAGGATTATTCTTAATTTGCTCTTAAGTGGAATATGGTCATCAATAAAAAAGCTGGCATTCAAGGTGCTATAAACTGCCGGACATATAATGCAGCCTGATCCACGTCCTAATTTCATCTTCCCTTCAATTTTTAGGACATCGAGGCATTTTACTCATCTCTGTCCAGCTTTAAGAGTTTGGATGAACTCTTCCCTCCAACAACTACAGTCTTCATGGTGGGAAACCCTTACTACGGTGCCATGGGAGAGGTGAGATGTTTACATCCAAAAGATCAGATTATCCATCTCGTGCTTTAAGCTCAGCTTTTTTTTAGAGCTTAGAACAATTTCTCCTCCTAAAAGTATTACTTTTTAAGCTAATAGTTTCAAATCAAACTACAAAACCCAGCTTACTTTTTTCATCTTAAAAACATAATCCTGAGCTTAGATTCAGCTAGCGTAAATACCAACAAATTAGAAATCTTAGTCATCTTTAAGTTTTAGTCTGGCTGTGTTATTAGCAGTGTACACTTTTATTGGTTTACTTTAAAGAAAGTATGCATCAGATGTACTTTTTCATCCTTGGAAACCTAACTTTTGCTGCTAGTTGGTCAGTGTAAGCTGCTTTTACACCAGCTGCTTTTGAAAATTCCATCTCAGGTCCAAGACTCTCAAGATGTCATCAAAGAGGGCCGGGTCCGGGTAGTTTTCAACGTACCTCATGAGCCGCAGCTGGAACACCTGATCCACAATCAGCATGTGAGACACATGGAGACACGAGCATCTCGCTTTAATCCAGGGAGTCTTCTACATCCTCATTTGTTTATGTTGACTTTCCAGAAATACTCAGTCAAGTACTGTCCAGGCTACGTCCTGGCCTCTCACCTCGGCATCAGCAGCTATCTCGTCTCTCGCTTCTCAGGAAGCATCTTCATCGGCAGAGGCTCAAAGAGGAAGTGTGTTCAATACTTTTTTTATTCAAGATGATGATAGTCTTTGTTTTGTCGCCTTTATACTAATCAGTCCTTGTAAATCTTAATGTGTCCAGTCCCTGTGGGGAGCAAAAAGCTAATGTTGGGCTGAACCTTAAGTTCAACAAGAAGAATGAGGAGGTACCTGGGTACACCAAGAGAACCGAGAAGGAGTGGCTTTACTCTGCTGCTGTTGAGGAGCTGCTAGCTGAGTACCTAGACAGGTACACTCTTTACTTTTATTTATCTGCTGCTAAGATCAGTATGCATGTATCAGTATGTGTCCTTCTAGTGGACAAATTAATCAAGCCAAAAATGTTTTATTGAAGAATTTCAAGACTGAGGATGTACTTCAAGCTCAGAGGAAATTGAGTCTGTTCATTTATTAAGAATGAAAATAATAGCCATATCTTTCTCTAAGCTAAATTGGCAAGCAGCTGTAAACGGGAGTTAACACTTGGTTTTCTTTTGAAATACCATTTCTCATTTCTTGCTTTGTAGATTTTCTGAAGTTTTTGATGCAGTGTCCAGAAACAGTCATGATGATGTGTTCTATGAAGATGACATCTGGCCAGGAGTGGATCAGAATGGGTAAGAACGAAGGATGCGCCTCAACCAGACAACACTTTTTATTTCCTGTCCCTACCGAGACTTTGGAGACTTTTGAAGCCAAGAGTTTAATTAAGTTAAGGCCGCGGTTCTCAAAGTGTGTGGCGCGACCCACTGGTGGGGAATTGAGACGTGACAGGTGGGGCGCGCCAAGTTCCGGTGTGTGTGTGTGTGTGTGTGTGTGTGTGTGTGACTATAAATGTAGAATGTGTGAGAGCAAACTGTCCTTATAGCTGTATGTTGCCGCTTTTTAGACCAATCAAACCCACAAAGTAATCATTACTAGCCTACATGCAGTCTAATTAAAAGAACATTAGATATGAGAAAAATTTCACCTGGAACTGAAGTGCCAAAATAATGATTGACTTGACGTCGGCATATTATTTGTAACGGAATAAACTTTCGCGCCCCAGTGTTGCCAACTCAGCGACTTTGTCGCTATATTTTAGACCTCTCCAGCGACTCTTTTTAAAAAAAGGGACTAGCGACAAATTAGCGACTTTTGGAGACTCTTACGTGAAAGCACGTATCGTTCCTTTTCTTGTCCTCCAGCGGCAGGTGCTGCCGTGGGGCGCCTCCGTCCCAACCCCGTTCTCCCCCGCTATCGCAGGAGTCCCTCTCAGCGCTGCAGAGACACAGCATGTTTACCCTCAGCGTCCAGACTGCAAATAAAGCGCACATGCGCCGGGATTGACGGCGCAGGTTGATCATAAATAACTGAATTTGAAATATTTTATCTTAAATAAATAGGACCAGTTTATTGAAATGACGTCTGACTCCACCCTGAGGCTCAGGTTTAATGCTCAGACTAATAGTGAATTCTGGTTTGGAGTGGAGAGGGAGTATCCACTCATCGGGCAGAGAGCTGTGTGCATTCTTCTTCCCTTTGCCACATCATATCTCTGTGAGATGGGCTTTTCAACTGTTGCTTCACTGAAAACAAAATACAGATCTCAGCTGAACATTGAGCATGACTTGAGAGTGGCAGTATCAAGCCTGCAACCCCGTTTTGAGAAACTGTGCAATGCAAAACAGGCTCATTGCAGCCACTAATGCAGGGATAAATAGACCTGTATTGCCAGATGGATTTCACTTCTTTTCTTTTATTAACAGATTGCAGAGTGGCACTTTAATTTTTTCTATCTTTGAGCTTGATACAAATTTTGACACAGCTGCATTTTTATTTTCTTTATTTTTGAGCTTGCTGTTATTTGATGTAGATAGTTTGTATTTAGATACTACTTGTTACTTCAATAAAATTGGAAAATTTTAAGATTGTTGCATATTTCATTAGCATTGTGTTGGGGCGATGGGGACAGGCGGGGCTTGAAAATTCCCCCTTGTCCAAAGTGGGGAATGACAGAAAAAGTTTGAGAACCACTGAGTTAAGGCAAGATAGTGGTGCTGTAGAAAACAGCAGGTGTTTAAAGGAATAGTACACCCAAAACATGATTAGCCTTCATTTTCTACTCACCCCCATGCTGAACAACACTCTGGAGTACTTCAGCCTCCAGTACTTCGGGGTACTGGATGCTTCTTGCTGTCTGCTGACATTCAAATAATGGAGGTCCATGGTGCCCGAGACAGAAAAGTCCACAAAAAACGTGTCAATATTCCTCCATTCTTCTCGTCCAATGTATTCCAAGTGTCCTGAGTGGATAGCATCCAGAATTTACTTGAAACGAAGTCATTTAGAATGTTTTTAGAGCATAAACAGTAGTGTATAGGATTTCCTGAAAGCGCACCAGCGCGTTCACGGCGCTACGGAAGCCGGCAGACCAAACCAGATGAAAGTGCACATTCAGCGTCTGCTCTGCCGATAATGCAAGCGTAGAAGAAGAAATGTGCTGTTTACCTGTGCAAAGAAAGAAACAACGAAAGAAAAATGTCTGAGGACTTCAGTGTTAAGGAAGAGCATGAGTTCTTTGCCGAGCTGAATGCGCACTTTCGTCTGGTTTGGTCTGCCGCGGTTTCCGTAGACTCGTGAACGCGCTTTTAGGAAATCCTATACACTACTGTTTATGCTCTAAAAACATTCTAAATGACTTCGTTTCGAGTAAATTCTGGATGCTACCCACTCAGGACACTTGGAATACATTGGACGAGCAGTATGGAGGAATATTGACACGTTTTTTGTGGACTTTTATGGACATTTCTGTCTCGGGCACCATGGACCTCCATTATTTGAATGTCAGCAGACAGCAAGAAGCCTCCCAGATCTCCAGATGCATTTGAGATATCAAAAAAGTACTCTAGAGTGTTGTTCAGCATGGGGGTGAGTAGAAAATGAAGGCTAATCATGTTTTGGGTGTACTATTCCTTTAACAGTGTTTCTATATTTCCATGCATTGTGATAAAGAGTAGCAGCAGAATAATAGATGACAAATTTATTTTCTTTTAAATAACAATGTATGTTTAATCAGTGCAAAAAAAACATTTTGGATCACAAAAAAAAAAAGAATTTGGTTGCTTCAAATACTATTTATATGCTGTATTCCTTTTTTTTTTTCTTTTTTTTTGGCTTTTAAATCTGTAGAAAATGACTGGATTTTTAAAATAGCGTTCAGAATGGAAATGGGTAATTTTCTCCCCTATTTTCTCAGTCTGTTACTGACTATCTATGATCTATGTTTTCAAAAGAAAAACAACAACAATTAATTAAGATATGAACATAATGGACACAAGAAGGGCTTAAACAATGAATGACAGAAAAGTAATCCATCAATTAGTGAAATAGTCGTACACAAGTTTGATAAATAACTGGAGCATAGAGGCTTTTAAACCTGCCACTTACTGAAAATAAAACCCTTTAAAAGCAGTATAACCCTTTTGTTGCCTTGGACCCAGTTTTTTTTGGTTTTTTTGTTATTGTAACTCAACTCTGAGGTAAAACATTTGAGGATTTTGGTTTGGATGTTCTTCACTTCACAACAGGAAGTGATGAAATCAAAGTAAACAGACATCTCCTTGTTTCCCCTTTTTCTGAAGCATTTTATTTTCAAACCATTGAGAAAAAATCATTGGTAACATTTCTATTCTCATTTAATTTGACATTTTTTTATTGCATGCTTTCCTTTCCAGGGCAGAGAGGGTGGCTGAAATCACCTCCTGGTTGAAAAGTCATCCGGTCAGCTCCTCCAGCAGGGCATCATGTGACCTCCAGATTCTGGATGCTGCCATTGTGGAGAAGATTGAGGAAGCCGTGGAAAAATCCAAGGTGAAATACTCATAATATGTCGTTGTATCGTATTCTCACACATGTATGAGTCTCACAGTTTCTTCTCCTCCCTCAGGTGAAGAAAACCACCAAGAAAGTCCGAGTGACAGTAAAGCCTCATCTTCTGTTTCGGGTTGGTGTTAGATTATAGTAGACTTTTTTAAATTGAGAAGTCCACCTTTAACCCTTTATCATTGTGATTTATTAATTAACTAAATTAATGAACTAAACAAATTAATAATTTTTGTGTGTAGCCCCTGGAACAGCAGCAGGGTGTGGTTCCAGATCCAGAAGCTGAGTTTCGTCTGTTCGATAGAGTCGTCAACATCAGGGAGAGCTTCACCGTTCCTCTGGGACTCAGAGGGACAATCATTGGCATTAAAGGAGGTAAAATCTTATAAATTTTATCATGGGCTTCATACAATAAAAGGGTACCGATGATCCTGCTAATTTCAAACCCGCTGATCAGTGCCTGTCTTTGTTGATAGCGGAGCATGAACCTGAGGTTCTCTATGAGGTCCTGTTTGATGAGGAATTTGCAGGAGGTCTTAACATAAGGTAAGCGTCAGTAAGCATCAGGGAATTATTGGTCCTATCTGACCAGACACTGGAGCTGGAGCTGCTAATTAGTTGGTTCAAGTCTTTAAAATCCTCTTAACCAAGAGATGTGAATAGAAAACCAGTTGATAGGGGTCACAAGTTTATCAAATCTATGAAATAAGTCCTCAGAAGTAAATATAATCAAGCTGTGGGAAATATATTTTAATTTTTGACAGCAGTAGTAATAAAAACTACAAAAAAAATCAAAGGAACAAAATTTTAGAAAGCAGTGTTTTTACTGATCTTATCTTAAACAAAGAACCAGCTAAGTTCTCTCTCTCTCTTTCTGTCTCTTTATGTAGGTGTACATCTCCTCGTGGGTACCGCCTCCCTCCCTTCGCACTCATTAACCTCTCCCACGGTACTCGATTGGACCATGGCTTCCACAAACTCACCGCTGTTGTCAAACCTCAGCCTGCTACTGGTGGCAACCTCAACTCTCATCGTCTGGGAGGCCTAAACCACTCTCCTCGTTCACCTTTTGTCCCCACGCAGGTATGAGGGGAAAGAATGCACACAATACAGCATCGCTTGTAATGATATTTCATTACAAAATGTCACCTCTCACCTCTTTATCTGCAGCATAACAAGAATGCTGTGGCATCCCAGGGTAACAAAACTCCATCTAAAGGCCCCAACCACAAACCAGCTAAGGTAGGTGTTACATGTTATTCATGTCCCTCAACTAGATGAAATCAGTATGAAGACTTCTGTTTCTGTCCCCTCCAGTTTAAAGACGAGTACAGTAATGTTTGGCAGTCTCTGCAGCAGAAAACGGGTCCTCCCAATAAACCTCCTGCCCATTGGCACAATAATGTAAGCTTTTTTTTTGTTTCCTTTCAGTTTCTTAGGCTACAGGATTCTAATAAACCATAGTTTCAACCTTAGAACCAATTCATTCCAGATTTGACAACAGAGAAAAAAACCTAAAACAATTTCTCTTGCTTTAGTTTAGGTCATTGTTCCTGTTTAAGAAAAAACTAAGAGAAAGCTAATGCTATTCATTAGCTTTCTAAATAAGAGCCAGATATTGGTAATGTCCACCTATCAGGTCATGACCTTAAACCTAAGTGCACTTAGGTTATGTCCTACGGCACCTGATAAAAAAAAAAAATAAATAAACGAATATGTAGTGGTATAAACTAATGGATTCAAACCAGTTCAGCTTCTGATCCACAAGTTATTGGTTGACTAAATAATTATTTCTACTAAATCTGTTACCACGGGACTAATGTCCTTATAAAGAGTGTTAAAAGCTAAAGAAGTTGGTTTTGTCCATTTTAGTTGATTCTTAAGTTCTGTTGTGGATCTCAAGACCCCATACTGGTTGATCAGAAACTCTTAAGTGGAATCATGAGCCCAACTTGGTCTAAAAAAAAAAAAATGCTTAAATCTGGTTAACATGCTGTAGACACATCTTAAGCTGGCTGACCATCCTCAAAAAACCTTCCAGAGGACAAATAAAACAGTTCAGGAAATTAGACTAGTCCATAAACTGTATTCATAGTGATGTGTATAAAGAAAAAGAACAAAATCACTACTATTAATTTCAAACCCTTGATCTAAGTTGTCAGGATCAAAGGTTTTTCCAGTTAGATATATAGTTTAGAGCAGTTATTCCCAACCGGGGGAACGCGTACCCCTAAGTGGTGGAAGGGGTACATGAAATATTATTTTATTTATTTAGGTAGTAAAGAGAAATGGGGCTGGGATCTGTTTTGCTTTGTAAGGATCAATTGGAAAAAATGAAACAAGCTTTTATTAACCAAAATGACTTAAATGACTGATTTCATCTTCTGCTTTGATACACATCCAAACCAAGCAGAGGAACAGACTGGAAGTAAAGAACAGCCTGGAATCAGCTGTTTTTCACACTGGGCTATCGGGGGTCTTCAAAGCACCTCAGGTGTCTTAACAAAAACAAAGTAAAACTAAGAAAGTCAGTCTGAGTATAATTTTTGTTCTGTAATTTGCTCGAAATTCATCAAGTTTTAAATGTGATTATAGATTGTGGTTTATAATATGATTTTATTTTGTATTTATTTTGATTCCTTACTAACTTCCATGCAACATATTTATGGTTTTTTTTTGCGATGGAAAGCATAAAATGCCTCTGAATTAAATGCTCAAATAAAAGATTAAGTAAAATAGTTTTTATTATTGCATATTCCAGTTTTGGACAACCCTCTTACTCATGGTAAGACAAAAAGTTAAAAAAGATTATAAAACAATGGTTTAGAGGAAAGAAACATTTTACACATAAGGTCAGGGTTTATGTAGATGGCTGTATCCTCTCATAAATGAAGTCATTATTGATGATTATCTTGACGCATACAGATAGAGAGCTTCTTTAATGGCCAACAAGCTGTAAACATAAAACATGTAAGGTCTAAAGGGGGTACCGATCATATGAAAACACCTTTATCTGGACTCCACGTCAGATCCTGACAGTTCCTCTTTTGAAGCTCTGTGTTGGTTCTTGATTTATCTTAAAGCAGAAATAGATATTTCATGTTGTTTATTTGTCTTTGGTTACTTTAGTTATTTAAGTGTATTAAAGTTGAGGTTTCGCAGCTGAAGTTGAACCAAAGTCATACTCTTTACTTAGCAGGTCCCAGCTAGTGGCATCAGAGTGTTGAAGAAAAATGAAGATGTCAACTCCTTTTTCCCCCCAAAGAGCACAGCTGATAAGGTTAGAACAATATCCTGTCTTTTTTTTTGTTTTCTGTTTCATGCTCCGTGTTTTACCTTTTATTAAAAATGTTCTATTCTAGCTGATGTCTCCTGTGTTTACAGGGCACCACTGAATTTGAGGAACTGATTGCAAATTTAAAGATAGGCAGCCAACAAACGCCACCACCCCCTGCTCCTCCAGCAGAACCCAGCAACCAACAAGATGGTCCTTTGTCTCCACAGTCCTTTGCAATGGTAAGGCCGAGTTAAAGGTGGTGATTAGATCATTGAAATATTAAAATTAATTATATAAAACAGGCAGAATAAGTTTTTTTTTTTTTTGGTGGGGCTGTTTGTAGAAGGGAACGCTAGTTCTTAAGGAGATGCTAAAGATTGATGGAGCTGGAACAGGAAGTCCCACATCCCAGGAGGCGGTAAACCCTGCTCCCCCTGCTGGCCAGCAGCAGAACAGAAGACGATCAAATAAGAAGCTAGGTTTGTAGCTGTGCATGTTTCCATGTGGGGAGTGGTTGTGTCACTCGTCTCATTGTACATTTCTTCCATCCAGCTGCTAAAATAAACAACCCACCTGGTGAGTCTGTCGCATCATCCGCTCCAGCTTTAGCAGCTTCTGTCAACTCTGCTCCGAGCAGCAGGGTGTCTGAGCTGGCCTGTTTCTGCGTGGGCTTGGGCATGGCCCCTCCTGACTTCAGCTTCATTCGCAACCGACAAGTAACACCATTTGCTCTTCTTCTCCACCACTAATCGGACACTGATAAAGTTTGTCATTGTGATAACTTCTTTTTTACAACTGTTTGTCTCTCTAAGGGTCCGGTAGTCTGTCAGGTGAAGCTGTCCAATGGGCTAACAGTTCACGGACCGCAGTGTCAATCAGAAAATGAAGCCAAGGAGAACGCAGCCTTCTTTGCCCTCCAAAGACTGGTATTTAAAAACCTTAAATGGATCTTCTTCACCTTAGAAGCTAATAATCATCAGGTTTTTGCATGTTTGAAGGAGTTAAATACTCTAATCTGCACACGTCTGCCTTTTTGTTTACATCCAGAACTCTCTAGGGTCAGGGTTTCCACTGCCTCCTCATCTGTATCCAGGAATGGCTCCGATGCAGCGCCCACCGATGGGAGCCATGCCTCAAGTCTTCAACCAGCAGGGTCAGTGTGTGGCTCTCATATATTACAGATCATAGAGTTAGAGCGAGCAGCCTTAATGCAGGTGCTAATATTTTTAGAACCAAAATCTACATTGGAAGCAAATCCTATGTTTACTCAATCCACACAAACATCTATGAAAGTCAAGATTTTCACATGTATTTATGCTACAGACGCAAAGATCAGAGTCATGTTATAGGTCAACGAAAAGAAGCACATAATTCAAAAAGCAATTATGTGCACAAGTGGTTAGTGGTGAAAATTTTTTTTTTCTTAATCATATTTAAAGTGTTTACACATTGAAATCTTGAAATGAAGCCTTTTTGACACAATGCAATAATTTTCTCATTAGCTTTCTTTTTGTCTGACTTCAGTAGTTAATGTGTCCTGCTTTATTTATGAAACAATTTACACAAAAGCAGCCTGAGGCATAGATATTCAGTTAATGCAGCAGGTAATTTGAAAAAAGAGGGACCCGTATTCAGCTGTAGCTTAGGCACGTTTTTTTTTTTTCTGGACAAGTAGAAAAAACAAAAACAAAAAAACTTTCAAAACTGTGCGTTACTTTTAGAATGCTTTTTCCCCCTTATTTAAATAGATCAAATTTCTTCAAAAATCAAAATAGTCATTTTCTCAGATTACTGCATGTTTAGTTTATTGTAGGCAAAAAAATAACAAAAACATGCACTTTATGTATTTTATATCTTTTTGAATTGTAAATTGGACATTTTTGGCCCACATGGACAAGCGTTTAGAGTGGTTTTCAAAGTTCTTTACAATGAATCCTTGTGTATATTTTGTTTTACATTTAAGAAAAAATGGAGAACAACCATCAGCTACATTCTTATAACATCTTTTGTGGTTTATTTTGAGTTGGTTTGTCATTCAAATCCATAAATTCTGTAAAAATGTTGGTTTTTACTTGGATAAAAAATGTACAGCAGTTTGAGGTTTGAATACAGTTGAATTGCCGTCTTCAGATTTAAAGAAATGAAGTCCATCATTTGGTTTCTTTTCCAGGTGGTTTACTGCTGCCTTCTCAGGGTTACGGCCCCCCTCCTCTTTGGGGATTGACCCTTCCTCCTCACCAACCACTCAACCAGCCGTTCTATGGAGCACCAGGAACCTTCCCAGGCGCTGCTCGTCCCCAGCCTGGTACCTCTCTACCCATTGGGTCCCACAACCAGTTCATCCCGCTACAGGTGAGCTGTCACACCTATTAATGACGGAGCTGGGAGAGGTTTCATAATTTCTTTTTAGGTGTAAATTTCATCTTCTATTCTTCAAATTCCTACAGGTGACTAAAAAACGAGCATCGGCTAACAAAAAGAACCACGAAACCAGAGAGTTTTACAGCGCCGCCCATACCGTTGCCAAGAACCAATCCCAAAAGCAGCTCCCTGCCCAGTCGCAACCTCAGAACGAATCACAGAACCAGAGCCAATCAGAGGAAGCGAAAAGCAACTCGTCCAATCCCAGCCCAGCAGTCCAACACACACATCCCCGAAAGAGCGGGCCGGCAGCAGGCCACACCCCTGGCTCCGCCTCCAAGAGGAGGCACAGGAAGTTGGCTGTTAACTTTGAGGCAGCTAAAGTAACAGAGTGAGCTGAGCTTGTCTCTGTAAAGGTGTATGTTTAGAAAAAAGTGCTGATTTTTATTTTCTTTAGCCTTGAATTTTTTTTTTTTTTTTACTCTGATCGAAATCTCATTATTGTTTCTTGCAACCGTTTTAAAGAGAAAGCTGCTTCACTCTGGTGCATAAAATGGGACTTTTTATTTTTCATATCTAACCCTGACTAAATCAGTGCTGCACATCTCCCTGAGATGCCTTTTTTAAACTTAGACATGCCTAGTTTGTTTAAGGCAACAGGCAGCTGTTCAAATCTTTTATTAGGGTTTCTTGTTTTTCAATTATTGCTGAAGTAAAGTATTCCTGAAAACCAGTTCATCACACAGAATTAATCAAGCAGAATCAATTTTTTATTAAAGATTGCATAGCACAACTAAGGATGGGGGGAAAAAATGATGGGACTGGATTTTTTTTGTTCATAAATATTCCCACCTAGCTGTAGTGAAACAAGTTTATTGGATCAAAAAATCAAAAAGTTCTGGAGATGTTTAAACTAAAGGTGAAAATCTAAAGGAAAAATTAGGCTGAAGTTTTCTGCTCATTAATTGATTTGTCTTTAAAATTATAAGAAAAGTCATCAAATCGGACTTGACATTTCTAATTTCATCCAAGCCCTTAGATTTCTTTTTCTTCTTCTCCCCCTCTTTAAGACTTGTGCATTTTGTATTTCATATTTTTTTTTTTTGCAGCATTTGATTTTTTCCAGCCTGCTTTGACAGCACAGTGCCACAGTTTAATTATTTAATGAGTAAATATTTAAATAATTTTTAGTACAATGCAAAAATGACAAAGGAAAGTAAATGAATACATATGCTCTTAATTCAAATGTATAAAAATCAATATATTGACTTATTTAAGAGTCAAATTTGTTTTAGGATTATATGTTCAAGATGTATAGAACTCTTTTAGCATTTCATTAAATGTAGTGGCATTTTAAGTAATTTACTGTTATTGATTATACCCAACATTTCCTTGTTGAACCTGCCCAGCATATCAGATTATATTGAGAGGTGCAGTAGTAGCCCCAACCTCTAAATTCAGAATAATTTTATAATGTGTTAAAGTATCCAACTATAGAATAAAAAGCAGATGTTTATTATCAAATATTACATTTTCGTTTGTGTAATTACAGTTCATTTTAAAATTAGGAAATGTTTCACTCTAATTGACTTCATCTTTAATTGACATGTTTAAGTATTTATTTAGCTAATAAATTGTGGCACATTTAGTTGTGTGACTTAAATGGGCTCCAGTGAAAAGAGCAGGTTTTCTGTCCTCATCACTGTAGGAATCATGGGAGGGGATGTGGTGTCAGAAAGCTGGCATATATATACATCCACAGGGCCGCATGTTAAAGCGCCTCTAATCCTTCTGATTCAGGAGAAACCCAGCAAACAATCCTGGATCGTATTTCTCAGGGATGCGTATCAACTGCAGAAGCTCTCTTCGAAACGCGGCCATGGCTATGACCTAATCCCCCCACACTTATTTTTTTTGTTTTTTATATAGCAACCTGTTTGAATGTTTTCCGTGATTGTCGGCTTTCTCTTGCGGTTATTTCTTTTCCATGACATTTGCCTTCGATTGCGGCGGCAGAAGAGTTGATTTATGGTTCGGATTAGTGTTTTCCTTGACTAGCAGGATAGGTATTAATTGTCGTTTTGCTCTAATTGTTAACCGTATACACTTTATCATTTCCTGCTGACTAAAATAATTCTTTGTTTTTGTTATAGTGATAGTACTGCCAAATTGAAAAAACTGAGTGTAAAACAAATACAAAAAAGCAAAGCCTTTCAATTTGTCACCCAAAGTCAGCTCCTAAATTCTTTCAGATAAGTTTGCTTGTGTTGGATCTTCAGAAATACTTCACTGCCAGTTTTCAAAGTATGTTTTTCAGTTAATCTGGCCTTACGCTGCTGCAAACAAAAACCTGTTGAACGTAATCCACTTTTTGTCTTTGACATTGTTTGTGGCCTATTATACTACGAGGTGCACCTAGGAGGATTTTATGTATTAGATAGGAAATCCTATTGTGACGTCTGAGAGGAAACTTCAAATGTGTAATTTTCCCAACTTTTCATCTGTTGATATACTTTTTTTTTATGTTACCCCCCCTAAAAAAATTTAAAATGAATATAAGATTGAGGTAAACTTGTTTTACCAATCATTTTTTGTCTTACAGAACAGGATTTTATTCTGTCTATTGTCCTATTTTCTAAACACACTGTTTTTCTGAGGTTTTAATTCCAGATCGATTTGGTGTTTATATGGAGTGAGGTGCTTTAAAACTTTAGGTGAGCAGATGTTTGATTTGAACCAGATAACAAGTCTGTTTTAAAGATTTTTGTTTTCTAAATCATGGATTTTATCAGCAGGATTTTTAGAGTCTGCATTGCGTTGGTTGGGATTAAAAACTTGTGGAATAACTTTCATCTATGTTTGTTCAGAGATGTTGGTCCACGACGTGTCTTCAGCTGTTCCCCTGTTCTCCCCCCCCATTCTGTTTTCTTTCCTTCTTTCTTGTAACCGGATATTCTAATGTCAAGCATGGGACTAACATCTTTAGGCTCTGGTGCAATAAGTGGACGTTTTACAAAACTTTTGGATATTGAAGCACATTCTTTATTTGTTTTGTTTTTTTAGATCTGAAACAAAGTAGTGAATATTTGTGATTAAGATGTGCTGTACAAATCAATTTAATAAAACAAAGCTTTTGTTAAAACTTGGCTGTGTTTTTTTTTTTTTTTTTTATAATGTAACATTTTGCATCGGTTTTATGAGGGAATTAAGAATTAATGTTTCTACTACCCTGAATCTTTTTGCAGTCTCTAAAATGATGGATTTATATTTTCCAGACCTGGAGAAGTTCAAGAAAAGGGAGTACAGAAAAATATACGTCCTGACAATATTTCCTGTCCTGGTTTGAAAATGTTATATTTCTAATTTTTCTGTTCTTAAATGCTTGCATTTTGTGATCCACCCATTTATCTTCTGCATACTCATCCTTCAGTCTTTAAAGGTCTTTTTAAACGTCTTTAAATATCAGCTGTGCTGCTCCCATCACCATATTTGTTTATAGAGGTTGGAGCTTGGCCCGTGTTTCAGCGTAGTCCTGTTTCTCTAACTGTGACTAACTGGATGTGCTCTCTTTCCTCCTGTGACATGGGAGTTTGCTCGGAGCTCCTCTGCCTGGCTGTGCGTTTCCTTGACAGGCTGCCTGTGGAACTGGTTGACAGCTGCTTTTTGTATCTCTTTTTCTGTCTCCTTGAACCCCAGTCGACCTCGGCAGATGGGCGCTCACCATGAGCCTGGTTCTGCTGGATGTTTTTTCCTGTTAAAAGGGAGTTTTTCCTCTCCACTGTTGCAACAAGTGTGCTTGGTGTGAGGGATAATAGTCAATAAGTTGATGCAATCAACTGGTTTTCCTTAGATAGAAAACTTTTAATCAGTTTGACTGTATGATCTGGTTGAATTGTCTTTGTAAAGTGCCTTGAGATGACGTGTTGTGAATTGGCGCTATATAAATAAACTGAATTGAATTAAAGGCTTACTTTCTAGTCATCTATAGGCTGATTTTTTTGCTGGAATTGCTTTGAGTGATTGAAGGAATTACCTAAAAAGTTTAAATTTCTAATCAAATAGGGATAAATCAAGTTTTTATTCAACTTCATAATTATTCTAGCTTGAGGAAAAGTGTTGTGTCTGTTCAGATATCATTGCTATACAGCAGATTTATCTGGTTTGGGGACACAGTCCTGGAAAATTGACAAAACAAAGCTAAGTTCTGACATAGGTTGATCTAAATAAATCAAAGTATAGTTAAGAGGTTAGCTTGTTTCAATAATTCAAATCATTAAGTTATTTTACAGATTTAATAAAGAGGTTTATTTCAAGTTTTCTTATTATTTAATTTTTGCATGGACCACTATTTCATTTTTTGTTACAATTTCCTATATCTGAGCTATCCAGCAGACATTTACTGACATTCTTTTCAAGAGGGATAAGCTGCAAAATGGCCCTACTAAAGAAGCTGTTACACTATACTTAAGCATATTAATGAAAAACTGAGTGAAAGAAGATGCACAAAAAATATAAAAATGCCTTGATCTAGGTTTATGACACATTTACGTTTTTGACGGTGTTTCCAAAGAAAAAAACAAGAGCAAATGTTTAAAAAAACAAGGAAAAAACAGACACTTTATTTAGTGAGCACCAGTAGGTAAGTTCAAGAGAGTCAAGTTTTTGTTTAAACGCAACATAAAATCAGACAGCTGAAAAACTAACACTCAAGTTTACAGGCAGAACATTTCAATCAAAGCTTGGTGAGAGGAAGTTATCATTTAGTGTGCTTCAAACAAAAAAACTACCTCTATAGTATTACAAAAAAAAACACAAACAAATGAACAGTAACCAACAGTCATGGGAAGAACTTAGAATTTCTTTGTTTTTGTCAATTTCTCGTTTTAAAGGCATATTTAATTTATCTAGCAAAAGAAAACAACTCTGATTTCCCATTAATATATATATATATATATATATATATATATATATTCATATATATATATATATTCATATATGAATGTGTGTGTGTGTGTATGAGTACCAACTTTACGGCAACATGTGAACAGGTAATTGCTTTGTTTATCTACTGTACTTGGGCATACCACTGTATAAATAAAAGACAATCACAGTCTGGTTACTCTGGTTTCATTCCAGGGGAACTAACATGGGTTATAGTGGCCAAAGGGATCAAATATATATAAATAAAACCTAGTTGTAAACCTAGTTGGCATATATCGGCCATAGGCTATTATGGTCCCCCAATTGCAAGTCTTTAAAAATTTTATATATATTTTCCTCTGGCTGTAGATATTGGAAGGTTTAGCTGAGTATCCACTTTATTTCCTTGCCCATAAAGATCAACACGTGTTTTAGTAAAATAGTATGTTCTTCTGTCTTTCCTGTTTTGAAGAGAGGAAGGTCCCAAAAAATGAAATTGTGTCTAATTAGATCATTAGCACCAGAAATGGTGAGAAGACAGCAGCTCTCAAACACTGACTATTTTTATATTTCTGTCTGAGACTAGAAAAAATAGTTAATCTAGAAATGGACGGACTTGGGGAGCTGCTGTCTTCCACCAGATTTTATGTGGGAACTAAAAACAAAAAGTGTATCTAAATGTGTTTCATGTGCCTAAATTTGTTCCCCTAAGCATATTTTCCACTTTCAACATGCCTGCATGTATAATAATCTGTGTGCTTCCTCAGGTTCTCCTTTCATGTGTGTTTCCCACATATGTGTTCTCTATACACAGCACTATGTAGCTGTTGGAGCAGGAGCGTGGGTGTTGTCCTAAAAGCCGTCCCGTCTGCAGGAGTGCAGCCTGGCCCGTCACCGCCATGTCGCCTGTCCTCCACGCCTCGCAGTAGTTGGTGGTCAGCCGGATGCCAACCGTGGTCGAGCCATGCCACACCTGCTTCTCCGGCCTACAGGAAGTAGAGGAGGGATCAACTATCTCAAACAACAGTTTGGAGATTCTCCCTAAAAATATTCTTCCTCTTTAGTCTTCAGTAGGAAAGATTGAACTTGAAATCTTTACCTTTTTTTCTCTTATTTTTATAATAAAGCCAACAACGTAGTTTCCTAATAAAGGATGTACTTAATTTTCTACGATATTTACCTAGTTACTTTAATCATGATCAACAAAGCAAAACAGCAAATTTCTTTCTGAGAGTAGACAGCAAGAGAAAGATGGAGGATTGGCCATCTTGTTTAAAGATTCATTAAGTGATTTCTGGGCAAATTTATTTCTTGATCATTTGACTCTCTGGATAAAGAGCCCAGTAAAAACCATGTTCTTGAATATTTAACAGCCTGCTAAGTCCAAAACAAAGTTTTCCAATCATTTTAATTACCTTTTATCTGTGATAAATGTATGTAATTACTATTATTGTAGACTTCAAAAATGACATTGCCCTTTCTGTTGATCGAAGTACAATGCAAACTCTGTTACAGAGCAAGCATACTCAGGGATGTATTTTGGACTGATCATCAATAAGGGTTTAAACCTTTTTAGGTCTCTATAACTGATGTTGCCCAATCAGAACAATTTATGGTTATTTTTGAAAGCATAATTTCTAGTAACTCAGTCAGAGAGACATCAAAAGAAAAGACATTTTTAAGGAGGGCACTACTGAAACCTTTAAACAGATTTACTCATCTACCTTCACTTACACTGAAAAAAAAATAGAGGTTGACAGAACTTACATTTTCTAGGCAACGTGATGCATTTGGTTTTTTGAGTTTTCCTTACTTAAATTCACTGTGGTTGAGTTTACAAAGATTTTTGAGTTCTGCCAACTTAGGTTTTTGGAGTGTTACATAGAAATTTTGAGTTCTACCAACTTAGGTTTTTGAGTTTCACCTTTAAGTTCTGAGTTCTATCAACTTTGTTTTATGAGTTTGACATATAGATTTTGAGTTCTACAAACTCAGATTTTGTAGTGTTATCTGCAAGTTGAGTTCTATCAACTCAGTTTTTTTAGTCCTACCAATCGTCTTCACTACCAATCATTCAACACACAAAAAATTATGTTAATACAACATTTTTATTGCTTCAAGCCAAACATTGCATCAATAGATACAGTATAAAACCATGTTCAACAACATAATCTTAACTGCACAGATCAAAGTAACCTGACACTGGACCAGAATGTTCTAGATTCGTAAGAGTGATGATGAGGGAAAAAACAGTAAGACACCATTTTAGTAAGAGGAAAACACACAGGTAATTTTTTGTGAAGTAAGTGTATTAACATACACTATATTGCCAAAAGTATTTGCTCACCTGCCTTGACTCACATATGAGCTTAAGTGACATCCCGTTCCTAATCCATAGGGTTCAATATGACGTCGGTCCACCCTTTGCAGCTAGAACAGCTTCAACTCTTCTGGGAAGGCTGTCCACAAGGTTTAGGAGTGTGTTTATGGGAATTTTTGACCATTCTTCCAGAAGCGCATTTGTGAGGTCGCACACTGATGTTGGACGAGAAGGCCTGGCTCTCAGTCTCCGCTCTAATTCATCCCAAAGGTGTTCTATCGGGTTGAGGTCAGGACTCTGTGCAGGCCAGTCAAGTTCATCCACACCAGACTCTGTCATCCATGTCTTTATGGACCTTGCTTTGTGCACTGGTGCACAGTCATGTTGGAAGAGGAAGGGGCCAGCTCCAAACTGTTCCCACAAAGTTGGGAGCATGGAATTGTCCAAAATGTCTTGGTATGCTGAAGCATTCAGAGTTCCTTTCACTGGAACTAAGGGGCCAAGCCCAGCTCCTGAAAAACAACCCCACACCATAATCCCCCCTCCACCAAACTTTACACTTGGCACAATGCAGTCAGACAAGTACCGTTCTCCTGGCAACCGCCAAACCCAGACCCGTCCATCAGATTGCCAGATGGAGAAGCGCGATTCGTCACTCCAGAGGACGCGTCTCCACTGCTCTAGAGTCCAGTGGCGGCGTGCTTTACACCACCGCATCCGACGCTTTGCATTGCACTTGGTGATGTATGGCTTGGATGCAGCTGCTCGACCATTGAAACCCATTCCATGAAGCTCTCTGCGCACTGTTCTTGAGCTAATCTGAAGGCCACATGAAGTTTGGAGGTCTGTAGTGATTGACTCTGCAGAAAGTTGGCGACCTCTTCGCACTATGCGCGTCAGCATCCGCTGACCCTGCTCCGTCAGTTTACGTGGCCTACCACTTCGTGGCTGAGTTGCTGTCGTTCCCAAACACTTCCATTTTCTTATAATACAGCTGACAGTTGACTGTGGAATATTTAGGAGCGAGGAAATTTCACGACTGGATTTGTTGCACAGGTGGCATCCTATCACAGTTCCACGCTGGAATTCACTGAGCTCCTGAGAGCGACCCATTCTTTCACAAATGTTTGTAAAAACAGTCTGCATGCCTAGGTGCTTGAATTTATACACCTGTGGCCATGGAAGTGATTGGAACACCTGATTCCAATAATTTGGATGGGTGAGCAAATACTTTTGGCAATATAGTGTATATGAAAAAATAACAGTTTTACAAATTTGGACAGCCTTCAGTTTGTTTTTTTCAATTGTAGTCTCTTTAAATTGGGTGCACCCTTTTAAAAAAAATAAAATGAAATAAAATGTCTTGTTTCCCAACGGAAAAAGAAAAAGGTTTTCCCTTTTTATCTCTGAGTTTTTCTTTTTAGTCCTACCACTCCGACAGGACGATGAATGCAAAAAAAGAAAGTCCTCTTCAGTCCAAATCCTTCTCTTCAGTCCAAATCCAGATGTTCACACGGTTGGCTCGCCATCTCCATTTAAGGAGAGAATCCAGATTCCAGGGTATCCAAAAAACCCAGCCTGCATAGTACAACAGAGCTTAGTTAAATCCATTCACTTCTTGTTCTTAACTGTACAGTTTATATCTCTCCAAGTATGATAAATTTCAGTGTGTAATGTAACTTTTCTAACTCATTACGAATTAACTGCTGCATTACAGGGTTAACATATAAAATGTTAATGTCACTGTTTTTCTTGTAAAGCAAATAAAATCATGAAAGCAAAAAATCCACATGTAAATAATGTAAATAACAGTAAATACCCACATCGGATTAAGAAAGTAAAATAATGTAGTCTTGTAATATTCTGTGCCTGAGTGCAACAACACTGCACTACATAAAACAATTTAGAAATTTAATAAGTTATTACACTCAACTTAATGTCTCTTTTCATTTGTACAATGAAAATAACAGGCACACTCTTTTCTCTATGCATAAACACTCACCCGCACAAGCGCGGCATAAACACGCACGCGCACACGCGCATTATAAACGCGCACGTGCGCTGCTTTTCCTTTCATCAGAACGTGAAAAACATGTGAACTCATGCTTCAACTCGGTGGCAATACACCACAAGGGAATGCTAACTCACGGAGCTAACCGCTAACTGTCTGTACTTTGCAGCACTCACCGGGAAAACTGGTAAGGTCCCAGGGTCGTTCCTCCGTGGTTCTCCAGATGCATAAAATCACAATGTCCGCCAATCTTCTCAAACACGAGGGAAAAAGGCTGTGCCCTTGAAGAAAGGGATAGGAAACCCCGTACCGTAGTGGGCGTGTCCATGAACATAAGCAGTGCGCATGCCCATGAGTTTACAGTTGAGGGAACTCAAAAAATCTTGTATAGGCGATTTAAAACTCCTTGTTAAACCAACTTCTGAGAATTTGAGTTGGGCAAACGTGTATTTATTTGTTAGATGTCAAATTTATATTTCTGAGTCGGATTACAATACAATTGTGTGTTAGAACAACAATTGCCATTTACTTTTTTAACAGTGTACAGTTTTATTTGCCATCCTACCAGACCCTGAAAATTTTTTTAATAACTTCTCTATTGAAAAAAAAAAAAAAACAAATATCATAGTGGTTGTCTGTAACAGCTTCAGCTCTAGCACCACAGTTTTCTCCAACTAGAACTGATTTTGATATTTCCAAAATTTCACCCAATACATCACAACAGCTTGGAAGAAATTGGAAACCTTCCGAGGTCTTCCTCCTACAATATCAATGTTTACTCACAGATTTCCTTATGAAAAGCTCTGCCTGTCATTACCGATTCAGCTCAAATAATAAACACATCCCTTTTGTCAGGTGTTTTTCTCCAGGCCCCAAAGACAGCAAATATCAAACAGCTTTTGAAAAAGAATAATTTGGAGAAGCTGCTACTGCAGAACATCTTAACCCTCTCCTTAATCAGCATGATGACTGAAAAAGCCTCCTTATAATAAATAATCACCTTTATGTCTTCCAGTCAGACCTTTTTCTTAAGGTGCTCACTGTCCTCGGTAGAAATGCAGATTGTGGAAGAACCACAGTGCTGGTATTATTGGACCTTGGTGCTGCATTAAATACTTTATCACTCTGTTTTATTAGAGCACCTGGAAAACTAGCACACCACTGGACTGGTTTAAATCTTTCTTAAAGGACAGGGACTTTTTCTTTGCTTAGAAGGTAACTTTACATCAAAGACCATAAAAATCATGAGCATTTCCCAAAGGCCTAAATTAGGAACCCTCCTAATCGATATCTAGATGCTCCCCCCAATTTAAAATATAATAAACAACATTATTAGTTTAGATTTTTATGCAGATGACACACATTGTTGAGCTGAATTCATACCCCGCCTTCCTCTGAGTATAGGGAAGAGTGTCTCCCTGGAGATAGACTCCAGGTGAAGATAAGATGTTAACTCAGTGGGCAGCAATGAGCACTATGAGGGTGCCTGGGTGAATGCACTACAAGAAAGTTTGTTCCAAAGAGAAGGAGCCAGTGTGTCAGAAATTGTTTGAATATTCAGATTAAAATGTTAAAATATTATAAAAAATAAAATAAAAAAAAGGAATTATTTAAAATGTAATTGAGAAGGTAAATTAATTCTATAATGTAAAAATGTATCACTTAATAATGCTTTGAATATGTTTGATTTTGGGTTTAAATCTTATATTTTCTTCAGGGAATAATTTGGTTATTTAAAGGATGTTAATCATTGTTTCTCTGTGTTTATATTTAAAGGTTTTTCAACCTACTACTACTATTATCAATGCTACTGTGGTTGATTAAACTTTCAAATAAAAAAGAAAAACGGAAAGAATTAACTTTGTTGTTCTGAGTGAAATCCTGTGAAATCTCTGGAAGCAAGCTCCCTTTTCAAGTGGGGGAAACCTGCAGTTTCAATCCCAAACAAAAAAGTGTGAACCACTTGACACACACATGTTATGTCACCAGCCATTCAAACAATGGCTAAATGCATTGTACATTTTTCTCTTAGTTAAATCAATACAAAACCAAAGCATTAAATGTGTGTGATGAATTATTGGCTTTTTGCTTCAACATTTGAGTTGTAGTAGTGTTGCTCTGAAATAACGTTTGCCTGCAGTGTGATGCAAATTCCCTGGCATGGTAGAAATGAATCCATTACATACCTCTATAGTTACTGTGTTAAATGTTAAGGAAGGTGTGGTGGCAGGATTATTCTTTAATGGAAAGTAGAGGCTGGTCAAGGAATATTTTTAAATCTGCTCTTAAGTCCCAACTCTATTTGGTATTTGAGCTGGTGATTTAACTTTTTCTAGTTAGTGGTGTGTTTGATGTTGCTACTTAGATTATTTGACAATTTTTTTAAATCTTATTTTCCTCAGAATTTGAATGCCTTTGTTTAAATCAATTATGCATTCTTTGGTCAGTGCTTTCTGCTTATGAAGTCCTTTATAAATAAAGTTGGCTTTAATACAATAATTAAAATTGAAAGTATAAGTTTGTTCTCATTTAGGTGCCCCAGCTAAATATCCAGGAATTATGGTGATTAGGATGGAACAATATTCTCTTTAATCACCCGCAAAAGTAGCACCTCGCATGTTCAATTTTGAGACTTTTTAAAAGCAGGATTTTACCTGCTGCTAATATCCACTCACCACGCAGGATCGGTCATTATATTGCGTCCATCAAAAGAATAGATAGGTGTTGATGGATTAAACACTCCTCCATTCCCAGAGAAGATGGAGTTCCAGCTTGTAAATAATACTTCACCCTGACAGCAGTGGACAAAAGCAAAGTTAGCTGATACATTCTTTTAAAATGCAATTAATGATTTCACTCAAATTAAATCCATTAATAAAAAAACAAAAACAAAATAAAACAAATACAAGGGATGAGAAATCTTACTGTGAAAGGCTGAACTAGAGAAAAAAGTAGAATAGAAGGATTTTCTTACTCTCAAATTAACCACAGGAAGGTCGTTGCGGTCAGCTTTCTTTACAATTGTTGCCAAGTCCTGGAGGTGTGAGGAGAGGAAAGCCCTGTAGGTAGAGGTAAGTCCCCTGGAGCGTGCTTGCTGGTGGCACTGGAAGTCTGCACCACGGATGCCACGCATGTCCCCTTTGAGAGGCGAGTTCAGGGCCACTAAATGGAGCTGAACTCAGACAAGAAAGTGAAGCAGATGAAAAATAAACAGTAGGAGATGTAAAGGCAGAAGCAACTCAATGTGGCTGAAGTGGAGCAAAGTAGAAAACAGTTGGTCCATAGTGAGAGACTCAGATACATACACATCGAATGTGCATGAGTGTGTTATACTTACTCCAGGTATGGCCTCAAAGGTCTGTGGCAAAATGTAGCTGGGTTGATATCCCCTACTCCCCTCCTGTAATTCCTAATCAAAGAAATTAATGTAAGATGATTCAAAAAGATAGTTGGTTTATAGATAGTCAGTGGTGTCAAAAGTTCACACATTTGTTACTTAAGTAGAAGTACAGATACTGCAGTTTAAAAACACTCTGGTAAAAGTTGAAGTATCAACTTGACCTCTTTACTCAAGTAAAAGTAAAAAAGTATGTGCTCCAAAAACTACTTAAAGTATAAAAGTAAAAAGTAACCTTTAAAAAAAACAGCCAGATGCCACCATATGAATTAAAGGCTTAATTTTTCGACTATTTCGAAAAAATTCTTTGAGATAGGGCCAAGGATGAGGGAGGTCTTGTTGGTCTCCCGATACGCTCTCGCCTGTTTCCGACCTTTCAGACATTTCAACATCTTTTTCTGAATCCAACATTGTAGCACGGCATAGACAATTCATGTTTGCAGTTTAAAGAACACCTGCTTGCTTGTGATGATTTCCTTTAGTTCACCAATGAGTGTTTGCATTATATGACTCATCCAATTACACTAGTTTTCACTAGATATGGATGGCGCCAATGATCTGCATTGAATGGCACACATGACGGGAAATAAATATTCATAAACATTAAACCGAAGCCAATATTAACGAGTAACATTTGTTTTAAAAATGTAAGGAATAGAAAAAGCAGATACTGTGGAAATGTAATGAGTAGAAGTCAGAAGTAGGAAGAAAAATAAGTAATACTAAAGTATAGATACCTAAAAAGTTTACTTAAGAACAGTAATGAAGTATTTGTACTTTGTTACTTGACACTTCTGGATGGAGTATGACTGTTTATGTCTTTGCTTAGACTTAGACAACTTTTATTGTCATTTTGTATACACAGAGTGTATACAAAATGAAATTTTGTTTTGTACAGCTTTCATGACATTTCCATTTCTTAAAGTGCGCAGAAATAAAATTTAAACATTGTGGGAGAAACAACATGTTGCAAAAAGGCATTGATATGGCAGATAAGAGCATTAATATTTATGCTGCAGATTTAAAGTTTTCTCAACAGTTCAGATGTTTGATGGCAGTTGGGAAGAAGCTGTTTTGTTACCTATTTAAAACCTTTTCTGGTATATTTACTACCCTACCGAGGACCAAGAGGCCTAATGGAAAACAAAGTCTGGTCATAATATAGCAGGCCCCTGTTTTTTTTTATGATATTGAGTAGATGTAGAGGTATTGTAAGAATTAGCTTTAGGTTAAAGTTAGGAATACACTGGTAATGGTTAGAGTAATAGTAAATAGCAGAAACTAAAATGAATACCTGTCAAGATAAAGTCCTAGAAATACAAACATTTGCATGTATGTTTGCACAAACCTGGCTGTGAACTCCTTGCAGTCTGCTCCAATCTCCTGCTCTGCTCAGAGCTTGCGATGCTTCTGGTGAAGAAGCTTCCTTAGGGATCAGCTCCCCCAGCTAAGAAAATAAAATCAGGTGAAACGATGTAAGTTATTTATTTGATATATATAGACATTTTTGCAGTTGCCATATGTGACAATTTTTGTATAATTCTAATAAAATCACAGATACACTTTCATGCCCACAGGTAAAGTCAATTGAAATACATCACATAAGTGAAAGTAAATGCTGACAGAAACATTGATGGCACAGTGTCTAATCCACGACTATAGTATGTTTGCACATTGCTTCTATGCCAACCACAATCTACAATATCAGGATTTTTTAAAACCAACACAATTTAGTCCAAAACTAGGAAGAGAAATACATGAGATTCTTATGCAGATTTTCTCTGCATTGAGGTTCCTTATTTTGTGAAGCATCTCCACAGTACTTAATTAGAAAAATACTTGATTAATTCCAAAAGGAAATCAAATGTTGAAGCAACTCGTTAGCCCTTTTCAGTTAGTTCTTATAGATGTGGGTAACTGTATTCAGGAAGGATCTTCTGCAGAGGTCTGATCTGTAGAAGTCTTTGCTTGAAGACAACCTTGGTGTTTGATTTGTCTTTTGAAGATGATAACCATTGTTGTCCATAATTTTCTTCATTTTACAAATGTTTTTTTTTACTTGTGAAAATATCTCCAGAGGTTCTAGATGGGTTCCTAGAACAGAGCCGATCTTCATGTTGCTGCATATATGTTTTGTGATGGGGATGGTCTATTCAGGATGATGTGCTTTTTACATAGAGACCAAAAAGTTTATTCTAGTACTTCTAAGTTTTACAAATTTTTGGATGTGTTTGCATTTCCCCCTGCATGGCTTTTGCAATCTGATAGCTGCATTTCTCCAAGCATCACTCTGACAAGCCAGTTAATACCCACTGCACAGATATGAGTATAACATCAAGAAATGTAAATCGGAAACTGACATAGTACCAACCGGTATTTTGCGCCACCCGTTGCGTGCTCGGACGTATAGCTCTCCTCCCTTCTGTGAGACGTATGCCAATGTTCCCTCAGCTGCTCGCTGCATCTCTCTGGTGAGAGCTTGGACTGTCTTGAAAGTCATCACCTGATCACACCCCATCACAATATCAGTGCTGGCACTTTGTGACACTTTGGTGGATCATCTACCGATTGTACAGCCGAACTTGGAGTGCTTATCTTACCGGGTTTGCATAACCTGGGGATCCTGGTGGACCGGGAGGACCAGGAGGACCAGGGACAGTGACATCTAAGGACAAGACATGCGTTAGAAGAATAGATATACCTTTCATTGTCCTACAGTGGAGAAGCAGTGAGGCAATAATGAAAACATACAGGTACACCAAATATATAATATGGAAAATAACAAAAATCACTGTGGACTTAAAAAAACTTGGAAATTTGGATTAAATGAAACATGTTTAAGATAAACAATAAAACAACAGTCCATTTAGAGAAAAAAAATCAAAGTATAAATGTAGAACGAACACCTGGACCTTATAAAACTGTAAAATAGTCGGGAAAACTAAAAAATAAGGGCATTGATGTACAAAATTCTGCGCAGATAAACACTGTCAAATAAGAGTTGAGCTGCAAACATGTTTTGGGTCTTTTGGGAGCAAAAAAAATCTAAAAGTTCTAATAGCAGCAGGGAGGAAGGATATGCAATAGTGTTACTTTTTGCACCTAAGGAACCGTAGTCTTTCACTGAGTGACCTCTCCAGTTCTGTAAGTGCTTTAGATATGAGGTGGCAAGCATTGTCAAATGGTCATATATATTTTCTTACAGTTTTACAAAAGCTTTACAATTTACATAGCCTAAACAGTTTGTTAGCTAAGGGCAACCCAATTCTAATTATTTGTTTTTTCTCAAAAAAGTTACCTAATCCATAAGGAGGGGCCGGTCCAGGTGGCCCAGCTGGGCCAGGCGGGCCTCGGGGTCCAGGTCTTCCAAGCCCAGGAGGTCCAGGTTGACCGGGAGAACCTGCTGGACCTGGGGGGCCTACAATGGACTCCCCCTTTGGACCCTGGAGACACAAATAATGTTTTTTTTTTTTAACTGGTATTCCCTCTGAGCTAGCAAAACTCATGTTTAATAATGTTTAATAACATTTGAGGTTTAATAAGCATCAGCTTTGACATACAGCCTGATTAGGATTAAAATTAGTCTTCATAGTCTTCAAGATATAGAGATGAAGGGAAGAATTTTCTAATCTTAACTGTATGAAGAAACATTCCTGTCGCTAAAGCTTGATATAAAATAACAAGAATAACAAACTTTTGTATCATTGGCTCATCATTATCTCTCATATATTCTGACAGGTGTCTTTTGTATTTCTTGTAGAATAACCGTTTGACATTAAAACACAGCAGAACTTCATTGAATTTAGCTGAATTTATTTTCTGAAACCAGCTGAACTCACCACAAGCCCAGATTTTCCTGGGAATCCTGGAGGACCAGGCAGACCTTCGTCGCCCTTTTCTCCTTTTTCCCCTTTGGATCCATGATCTCCTTTAGCTCCCTGAGTTATCAACCACAGAAATGTCCAATAAGCTAAGATCGATCAATCGACTTCATCTTTTTCTATCATAGTCCAACATTTACAAAAAACAGAACTCATAAATTATGTTTGAGTCTAATTTAAAACAATCATGTGTTTGGTTTGACAGCCTATCAAGAATATGATCTTTGGATGACTTTTATAAGTGATTCTATCTTATGCAGACGTAAAGTGTTAAGCTAATTTTCACTCACCACTATTCCGTCTGGTAGTGCAGGGGCTGGGGGGTGATCATGGTTGGTTAAAGCATAAATAACAATAAACACACAAGGTAAAGAGACTTTAATGAAGATGCTGTTGTTGAGTGTAGTTGCAGTAAAGTAATCAGCGAAGAAACAATTCTTACCAAGTGTTCCTGGCTCACCAGGCATCCCTTCATCTCCTTTGTCTCCTTTAGGTCCCACTGAGTCTCTCTTTGTCAATGAGTCCTACACACATATAGATGCAGATTAATAACCCGACTGCTTAAGTTGATCAGATGTTTAGAGTATGGCTGAACATCTTTTAATTCAGCAAAATTGGATGCAATGGATTCATGCTCAGTTACTGAGGTTATCCTGCAGGGATAAAGTAGGAAGCTTTAAAATACAGATCTGGGTAAATTCACTTATGTGGAGTTAGATCTGCTTCTGTTTATTCTCAGAAAACACAGATTACAACAGCTTGTTCTCAGAGACCTTCTGAGGGGCTTCAGATTTAAACTTGACTTTTAATCACTTTACTCATTGAACACAACAGCCTAATAATTCACATCATTAACAGCTACTAACAGGGCTGTTACTTTTCAGGTTTATAGCAGAAATCACTTATGGCTGTATGTTTGGCCCAATATCTTTTATAAGAAATCCTCTTCTGTGATGCTGAACAGTTAAACAAATCAAACGCAGCACCAGAAAGAAACATGAATTATCTGTACTACAGTGTGTAGCTTGAAGATGGAGGTCCATCACTTTTAGAACAATCCAAAAGATTTTTATACTTCTACTTATATTTAGCAGAGCAGAATGTCTTACCAATTTTTTCAGTGGCTGATTAAAAAAAGTGAAGGTAAACCAGCTCTGATTAACATAAAAATTTTCCTTCTTTCCAACTCACTGAGTTTCACTTAAGCTAATTAACAGCTAATTGGATCCTTGAGCTTCTGAGGAGGAAAACAGTAGATAAGCTAAATATTAATCCACATGCCCCTTTAAACACCATGCATTAACATTTGTCTTTGATAATTGCATTAAACTCAACTTTCTACTCATGTAGAACTTGGTCTTTTGATTATTTGTTGTATTAAAATAAAAAATATGAATATTTTTATGCAACATTTTAAGTAATCTGGACAAGACAAATGTTAAAGCCTGATGTAATTACATCATATCCACCGTTAGGTTGCCTTATCAGACATTGTTAAGATAAGAGGAGGGGTAGATTAAGAGAGGGAAGGATGCACCAGGGAGGTTTCATGCTTTGGAAAACCCACACACCACCAGAACCACCAGATGGTCCCGTTTCCAACTAAAGGGAACCATTCAGATGTTCCAGCTCAGACTTACTCGACCCAGTTTGCAGTGCGGTCTGGGGCGCACCGGGAACACTGTCTTTTGGGTTTAAAGAAGAGCAGCATGAGCAGACTTTCATTTCAGCAAATCACTTGATGAGAGTTTTTGAAAGCAGAGTTTTACAGTTTTTGAAATCTGTGAAATATTAAGCTGACATGTGCTAACCTAGAATTACAGTAAAAGATCATAGACTGAATGTCATCAAACCTAAAACCTGCTTGAAAATGATAAAGGACAAAATCTCAGAGCAAAAGTTAACGTTTTACTAAAATAGTTACTTCTTACACTAAAAAAATTATTCAAAATTCATTTAAGTCAAGAAAAACTGAAAGAAAAAATGAGATTGGTAGATAAAAATAATTAACTTTTGATAGCTGGGAAATCACTATTACTTGCACCCCTTAATATATGACAGACTGATAGGAACATTTTTTAAATTTAAACTTTGCAATAGTTTAGAACAGACATTTAAACAAGCAATGATTGACTTACTGTTCCTGTAAGTTTAAGTATACAGTACTGACTGCAAGTATTTGCCTTTTCACATAATTATTTTGTTTTTCCTTTTTTTGTGAAACATAAATATCCAGATAATTAAAACTAATTTCTAATAGGCTGAGTAGGTATAAAGTGCAATAATCTATACACTAGATTCTTTTTCAGGGAATAAGTGTTTGCCAATCTATATTAGTCTGAAAATAAACAAGATACTTGCTTAAATTTCCCTTGCCACTACCCACTGTAAGCAGGATGGCGAGGGAGGTAAATCTACAAAGCTAGTATAACTACTACAGAGTTTCATAAATATTTTTTTCTAGCGCTGTTAATGATTGTGACAGTTACATTAATATAATATTGATTAAAACACTAGGAGACCCAAACAGGGTTAAAAGAATAAACAAGTGAAAAATTAGGACAAATGTAATTTTTCAAATTTTACTGAGTGCAAACAAAGTAACATATTTCAGTTGTAAGTAGTGGAATTATAAAGCTTTTATATTGCCATGATAATTTTATACTCACTCCATTGAGTCCGAGAATTCTTCCAGGTGGACCTGGAGGACCTGGAGGACCTGGAGGCCCCTGAAAAACAGAAATGGGGTTAATGTATATGTATAAATATATGTATTATTGTATAAAATATGTATAAATATATGTATTAATCAAATTAAAGTCAATAAAAATAAGATGCTGATCTCTGCACATGGTAGTGTAAGTCCGTGGAAAAAATGGACATTGGCTGCACATTGTTTTTATGATAAGAATATAACAAGGATCCCCTTTGATCTCTTTTAAAGTAAAACCACTTCATAAACCTACAAACTCTTTTAGTTGGCAAAAACATGATACACTCTACACTCTAAAAGGTAAGAATTGAACAGAATATTCTTTTATTTGTCCCAATTATCTCAGCACAATCGGAGGCAAGTGTCAGGCAGATACACCCAAATATTGCTGATAATAGCAATAGTACTAATGACAGTAATAATAAAGTAGATTGTATTTCCAGTGATTACCCCATTATAAACAGGGGAAGGTTACTGTTTCTCCAATATTTATCTACATTGTATAGAGCCTTATGGGGGCTATAGCTCACCATTAACTGGGTATACTCCCAATTTGTAACCTCTGATGTAAAACAGTGACTGTCTCAACATTACCTTGATCAGCAGCTGCTGAATAAGGATGGTTTTTCCTCCTGCATGGCATCAGATTTATGTTACCCCTTCTGGCCAATATCTGCCTATCTTGGATTGCCTCGTCTTGATATTCTATTTTGAGTGACCCTGAATGTTTGGATCCTCCTTCACATTGGATTAGACCTCACCATTGCCTGCCTGACTTGCAGTAAGATGCACCAGTACATATAGTCTTTATTGTGTGAGAGCTGCTCAGTCTTGATGTCCATTCATACTTGAAGTGTGTCACATGTGTATGGCTTTGGGGTACAGCTTTGGTTTGACTTGGGATAATGTGAAGTTAGGAATATACTGGTTATAGTTTAGGTTAAGATAAATGATAAGATTAGAGACAAAAAGAATTACTGAACTGAATGGAATTCAATAAAAGCCATAAAACAGGTAGAAATACCAACTTTTTGGTGCATGTGTTTTTTTTTGGTTTAAAGGTGATAAGGTGACGAAAGGATTGGTTCCATTGTTTTTTTTATATTCTTCATAATGGCAAAGTTTGCCTACAAAAACATGCCCAGCTTTACCTTCACCTAACCTAAACATTGTCAATTAATCTGATTTGATGCCTTAAATCAATAATATTAAATCTGTGATTTAAAAATACCTAAAAGCACTTTTTTTCCCCAGTGATTTAACCATACATTATGTCTCTCCTTACCGGCAGGCCAACAGACTCTCCTCGGTCACCTTTTCTCCCTTGCATACCAGGTCGTCCCTACAATAAGTGAAAGAAGCTTTTACACAATGAGTCTAAAACATGTAGAAAATAGCAGTTTACACAGAGCTGCATTTATTTGATCACATTATGCACTGCATTGTCAGCTGGTATTGTGTGTCATTAGATGGAACTACTTACTGGGCGTCCAGGGAAACCGTATTCCCCTTTTTGACCAGGAGGTCCTATTGGTCCCTGGAACAAACAAAGTTTCTTAAACAACTTTATCATCAACCTTTCAAAAAGCCCTTAAGAGCCAAACACCAGTATATTAATTGCTTCTACTTGATATTTCTGTAAAGTTACCACAAATCCAGGAGATCCTGGCAAACCACGGTCACCCTGCAAACAAAGCAGCACAAATGGAAAAATGTTAGAGTAAAACAATAATTAATAATTTATACATATATCTTGCTGATATTAATAATATTCTGGTATCCAGAATATATTAGCTTTTTGTTTCTGTTTTACAAATTTTCTGAAATAAACGTTTTATGATGATCTACTTTGTATGTAGTCAACAAGCAGATTAGAATTTATATGATTTCAGTTAAGTCTCTTTATTTTGTAAAATTATTATAACAAAAAGTAACAGCAGTGGGCTGCAAAGTGCTGCAGTAATTAGCACTGCTGCCTCTCAGCAAGAAGGTCCCGGGTTCGATTTCCGGCCCGGGGTCTTTCTGCATGGAGTTTGCGTGTTCTCCCTGAGCATGCGTGGGTTTTCTCCAGGTACTCCAGCTTCCTCCCACAGTCCAAAAAGGTGGGTTGTTCTCTTTAGGTTAATTGCCTTGTCTAAATCTTCCTTAGGTGTGTCCTGTTTGTTTGTTTGTTCCTCTCACCCATTGACAGCTGGAGATAGGCACCAGCACCCCTTACCACCCCAGTTGGGATAAGCGTGATGGAAAATGTATGGAAATAGAAGTAACAACAATTATGATAGAAATATAAAGATGCCTCAGCCTAATAGCCACGATTATTTCGAAAGGGAACATAAAAAAAAATGTATTTAGGGAACATAGTTCTGTTCGGAGTTAATAGTTGCCTTTTATACCTTTGGGCCTTTTGGCCCCTGAGGGCCTCTTGGTGCCGACAAAATAGATCCATCAGCAGCAATTGTTACACCAGGTTCTCCTTTTTCTCCCTGTCAGAAGAAAAAATCTATTAAAAATGCCAAATATTTATAAAATAAGTTTGTTCATATGTGTGTATGATGAATGCAAAAAGAGATTGGTCATTCTGTAGCCAAACTGGCATTGATAATTGGAAGACCACTTGGAAATTCAAATATGTCTTCTTTTCTTAAACAATAAACATAGTGAACAAAGAAATTTGATGTTGCACTGACAATAGGACTCTTCAGAGTGGACTGCTGAGGAAGTAGGCTGAATCGTAGTTACAGACTATATTTTTCAATTCTGTTCCTAAATATTCTTTTAATTCAGTTCAAACTGAAAAAAGATTAATCCCAAAGGTAAATTAAATGCTGAAGTAAGTCATTAGCTTTTTTTTTCAATGAGTGGTTGTAGATATTGATAGCTGTATGCAGGAAGGGTCTTCTGTAGCGATCTGTCTTTCACCACATCTGGAGAAGTCTTTGATTGAAGACACTCTGGTGTTTCACAGACTTCTGAAGAGGATGTCCATTGCTGTCAATAATGTTTTTTGTTTTTTTTATGAACAATTCTTCTTTGTGAAATCATCTCCAGAGGTTCTAGGGCAGGGGTTCTCAAGTTCAGTCCTCAGGAGCTACCATCCTTTAACTTTTAGATGCATCTCTTCTCTAACACACCTGAATTGAAAAGGCTCAATCCCCTCATTTAGCCCAGCAGAGGCACGGTAGCAAGCCACTCATTTGATTCAGATGTGTTAAAAATGGGGCGCATCATAAGGACTGGACTTGAGCACCCCTGTTCTAGAGAAATTACTAGAATAGAGCCAGCCTTCTTTATCAGCTCATTGAGCTTCTTACGTCACTTGCTCTGATGCTGTTAACCCAGCAGATGATGGCGGGAGAGATCACACTCTCCACAGTAGACTCATAGAAGATATACAGCATCTTTCTGCATACACTGAAGGACCCATGCTTTCTTAATTAAGAAGTAAAGTCTGATTTATTGATGATTTCAGATGCACTGTTGGTCAATTTGGTTGTCCAGGTGAACATCAAGGTATTTTTTCACCTCCACCACCACTTCTTCTCTGACTATATTAATATGATTCAACTTCTTCTGAAATGTACAATCATTTCCCTTGTTTGCTTCATATTCAGGATCAGAAGATTATTTTAATGACATGCAGCAAAGTGGTTCACTAGCTCCCTGTACTGCTTGTCTTCCATCTCTGATGAGCCTTATGATTGCACACATCTGAGTGTTTTCACAAAATACTCCACAAATGGATCAGAATTTCTTTTTTTTTCTGGTGTTGGATTCTGTGCAACTGGAAGGATTTTTCCCTTTTTGGACATTTGTTATATGTAACCATAGAAACCATAGTAGGATGGTTTTCACTCCTGGGAACAGCTTATTAACATCACTAGAGCTGATCTGATACTTCAACTACACAACTTTATTTCTGTACATCTCGTTTGATTTCTTTGTATGTGTGGATTGCATGAGTTGTTACCAACGTCTGATGAAAATGTCATATCAATAGACCCTCCAGAAATATTTCTACTGAGAAAAACGGTGTTGTGTTCAATACTTATTTTACCCACTATGTGTCTTTCCTCCTTTAGATCTCACCTTCTGACCTGGGTCTCCCTGAATACCTTGAGGGCCTTTGTCTCCTTTTGGTCCTCTAGGGCCCTGTGGAGGTTAATGTTAGATAGGTTAGGAAGAGTCATTGTGAAACTGCATTTTTTTTTAGGTCAGTAGTAAAACAAAAAATCTGTATAACATAAAATAACAAAGAAAATAGATATCTTTACTAAATATTTAGATTACTGAGAAGGGAAAATATACAGTTGTTTCTCTTAATAGTAATATAAATAGCATGTGAACCCTAATATGTCTATAGCACAGTGGTCTGGTAAAAAGTTCTTACTGGAAATCCAGCTTTGCCAGGTAAACCCTCAGGGCCCTGAAACATATCAGCAAACACACAAACAAAGACTTTAAACTTAGCAAGTAACCACCCTCTGCTATCTATCTATTCTGACAAAGCAATACACACAACATACCAATAAGCTAAACAGAAACAGCAGCACAGTAGTTATACTTGTGTTGTTCCAAAGACATCTTGTTAATTATTTCAGGGCTTGTTGCTACTGCAGCACATGCAGTGCCTCCTGATGTTGCAACATTTCAAACTGCATAATCATTATCTTTTTTATATCTCTTGCTAAAAAAACACCCACCATGGGCCCTGGGGGTCCTCTGATCTGTGTGAAGTTTAATATCCCATCTGTAGTATTCAGCAGCAGCTGCAGACAGAATACATTTTGACTTAATGTTAGAATGTTTAAAGAACAGGAGCAGCAATCTTTGCAGCAATGACTTCACCAACAAAAGAGTCAACTTAATATTTTATTTAGCCATACATTTTACCTTTGGTTTTAATGCTATTTATCTAACTGTGAAATTCAACAAAAATCCTATTAACATATCTGATTTACTATCTCTGACCCTTTCCTATGATTCCTTCTTCGCAACGTCTCTTAATGTTTTGAAACATTGAGTTTAAAACTTGAAATTTAACACAACATTTCCTATAAATAAATCACACAAAAAACCAAACATGATGTTTTCTGTGCACCCATACATCTTGCAGATTTACAACAGGTCCAGGAGGTCCAGGAGGCCCAGGTGGTCCCGTGATACTGCGTCCATCCAAACCCTGATCGCCCTGTTGTATATAAATACAAGTGTTTTTTTTTGTTTGTTTTTTTAAACAGGATCTGTGAGGCAAAATTTTAAATTCCAACAAATAATTTTTTTTTTTTATTAAAAATCTGTTAAGAAAAAAGGACCAATGGTATATGCAGGAAAGATGATATTATGCTTTGTCTTTCTACCTTTGGTCCAGGACTGCCTTTATCTCCTTTGGGCCCCTGTTTAAAAGGAGAATAGCAAAATACTTTAGTAAAACAAACATCCCACACAGATTTTTTATTTATTTTTTTGCATCCCCATGATGATATAATCTGTAGGTAACATAACTGCAAAGCTTTGTTTTAAAATGATTCATGCAGACTTGTTGGTAGCCCTTAAAGAGGTGTACACGATATAATAAACCAATTTTTTTCTGAAGCAGAACTACAAAAATACAGATGTTATGAGCATGTTCGTTCATGAAGAAAATCTCATTAAGAAAAATAAAATCTCATAAAATATCCTACTGGTTCAACAGTTAGATTTTTCCTTGTCAATTCCTCAAAAAAGCCTTTAGAGGATATTGAGGCACTTATTGAAGCTCTAATAATTTACAGAGTTGGAGTGTAGAGAAAAAGAAGTTAATATTTAATCTTTGCACAATCTAGTTAGATGTTTTTGGGTGGTGTCTTATTTTATTTTCTCCTTGCCTTAACCCATAGTTCTTCTATAATATATATGAATAAGGACTTAGAGAGGTTGTAGAAGAAATTTGATTTTGTATCTAGTAAAACATTTCTGTGTTGATCAGCCTGGATGTTTTTTCAGACTTCAAAAGATTGTCATGAAGTAAAAGAAAAAGACGATAATGCTGTTAAATGTAACAAGGTCTCCAGCACAGATGTATTCAGTTGCCATTGGGGCAACAGTGGCGTCGGATGTAGGAGTATGCCCTGAAATCGAAGCTCCGGCTTTCAGTTGCAGTGTCCTTGAGCAAGACATTATATCTGCATTGTCTACTGATGGTGATCAGAGGGCCTGGTGGTGCTAGGGTATGGCAGCCTCTCTTCTGTCAGTGAGTCCCAGGACAAGCTGTGGCTACAATGTAGCTTGCCACCATCAGTGAATGGGTGAATGACTGAATGTAGTGTAAAGTGCTTTGCTCAAGTCCCCTGACTTGAAAAGTACAGGCCATTTATTTTATCCACACCAAACTGCTAAAAACTCAGTATTTACAACCAAATGACATGGTCTAAGCTCCACATATTTACATGTCAGATTATTGCATGCTTTTTTTAGAGGCCAGATGTGGATGACACCTAAAATTTGTTATGGAGAATTTTATGGGACCCATATGTCATAAAAGTGACTAACTTGGCTGTTAGCATTCTCACTGCAGATATGTAGTTTATTGTATATTCTGCATTGTTAAAGTAAACCCATTACAAATCTGAAGCATCACCACGTTTGATCAGCCATACAACTCTATCATACTGTTGATGCTTACTCTAGCGCCTGGTAATCCCGCCAGGCCCTGAAGACCAATTGGTCCTGGTTCCCCCTGTTCACCCTGTAATAAAAGGCAGCTCAGTCACTTATTCTACAGGCGACATCCAGCAGACATTATATAGCTATATCAATTTCTTCATAATTGCACATGATACTAGTATTGCTTTACATAGTTTTTTTTCTAGCTTGCAATCAACTTAGTGGAACAATTACGGAAATATTTATTTAGAAAAACCTATCTGAAACTCATCAAACAGAAGTGATGAGATTTGAAATTGATGAAAAGTGTTTAAGAGCTGGAACTGTTAGGAAAAAAATACGAACAATTTCTGAAAAGAATGGCCTCACCTTGATAGAACGTCCATCAGCTCCGGGGGGTCCATCCAAACCCTTAAGGGAACACAAGAAAGGTTCTTCAACTGTCAACAGTGAAGCAAGCAGCACATCCATATGCTGGCTGCTTAAGAGCATGTTTCATATGCAACACATTAAACACAATAATTATTTATGTAATGAACAAATAAAGTGTCTTACAAAAGAATTCATACTGTACCCCTGGAAATACTAGATAAGAAAAAGTGGCACATAGTTGTTTACGAGAAAAAAAGTGATATGTGGCTTATTACTTTCACTTAAACAAGGTTTAATATTGTATTCAAGTATTTTTTTTCCTCTCACATCCCTAAATTAAACTCAATGCTGCCAATTACCGTGAGACAACCAAAGTTATAATATATATTCAGAAGTTCTATAAACGTTTTTTGAGATTTGTACGAGAACATCAAGAAATAAAAAAAAAACAAAAAACATAATGACTATCAAGGTATACAGCAGAAAGTTCAGGGATAAATTGAGATTGTGGAGAGATTAAAAGCTTATGAAAATGTCCAATGCTGGCCAATTGACACACTTATAAAGTCATATTTTAAAACAGGTGATAAGAGTATAGGAGAACTGAAAACCCCCTTAAGCATGGCTGTCCATGTACACTGGAAGGGGAAGCAGGGAGAGGGTTAGTTAGAGAAGCAACTGGAAGTCTCATTACAATCCTGGAAGAGCTGCAGAGATCCACAGCTTAGTTCAAGTAGGAGACTCTGCCAACAGAACTGCTATTAGTTGCTGCCTTTATTAGCCATTTTTAAAAAGATTACAGTCCCTGAGGGGGACAGAAAGAACCTGAGATGGAAGTATAACGGCTTTACCCATTTAAAAAACATAAAAACTAATTCTGATCAACCAGTATCAGTCTGAGGAAAGGCTTTATTTTCAGCAGTAGAGAATCAATCCTTTTGTCACCTCTTCCCAGTTGTGCTCCTCTTTGCTTTGCTCAGTCATATAAAATAATTTTTTTTTATTGAAGTAAGTGGTGCCAGCATGATAGAAGTAAAAAATAAAGCGCTATCAAAAGTTCTGGAAAGCTTTGTTACTATTGGTAGATTACCGGTAGTCCAGGTGGCCCTGGTACGCCAGGGGGGCCCTTAAAAACACAAAACAGAAAAAAAATTATTCCACAATAGTAGTGCATACAGCACATGTAAACAAACAGATAATTAAAACTGACCTGTGGTCCTCTTACTCCCGTCCTTATTAACAAGTCATTCTTTCCTGATCCTTCAATATCCTTTGAAAAAATTAATATAGAAATCAGTCTGGTGTAAAAACTTTAATAATTTTTATTGCAGGAAATCAATAAAATATCTGGTTCTCTTTGTGATCTGAACTTGTAACCATTGTTTTCCGTTTTTTTTCTTTTAAAGTAGGAATTTATGTTTACCTCTCCAATGGCAGTGGTTCCTGGAGGGCCAGGTGGCCCAGGGGGTCCTGCTGGACCTGCTGGGCCTCTCCTTCCTGGTCGACCAGTGAACCCTCGGGGCCCTGGAGGCCCTGGGGGGCCTACATCTCCACTTTCACCCTTAGGAGGCAAAGACATGTAGAACGTGAAGGTCGTCTGATTTAAGTAATTTATTCATTTGGGGGAATAAATATAGTCTGTACTTTCCCCACAACAGCTTGTATAGTCAGTCAATTACCTTTGGTCCAGTTGGTCCAGGCATCCCTTGGTCACCCTGAAGGTGCAAAAATACATAATGGAAAACATCCAAAAACAATTCTATTTGGTGACTATCAGCTCCCCTCCAGAGCATCTTAACTTGTCAAACTTTCAGACATTATTAGTAATGGCTAAGAATGGCCAGAAAACAGCTGATATAAATCTTTATTGTCTGTTGATTTCAATTTTAAATTTGTAATCATACCTTCTCTCCAACGGCTCCAGCTGGACCAGGAAAGCCATTTTCCCCTACAGGTCCCTTCATGGACAAACACCGAGAGTAACCAATCAAATGTCTATGAAGTAGTGATAAGAAAGGCTAGCATGTTAACAAAGCCTCTGTTAATTCCTCAGGCGCTCTATCTGGTCATTAACACCAGTTCTTGCAGAGTATAGAGGAATTATATAGAAAGAATAATGCTAATCAGTTAATTAGGAAATAAAATCATCCATTGCAATGTTGTAATGGACCACATGCAAATCTAAACTACTTATTGTTATTTTGTGCACAATAGTGGCAGTAATAGCACCTTAAACGCATGGATGATTTAATTCCTCTGTCACTGGTTTCTCATTATTTCGCCTCACAACTAAAATAATGAGAACTGAGTGAATTCTTTTAAAATAAGCCATTCAAATCCAAAGTACAACAATGTATCTCGACCATTTAAAGCAACATCTAAACTGCACATGCAACGAGTGACATGCACATCTTTAATGGTCCCATTAACATCCTGATAAATATGTTTTTGAGGCATCTGCCCTGTTCCGAATACTTTGTAGGGAATGTGTTGTTAATCAAAACTAAAAATATTTTTGATTAGGAAATTAATACATCTGCTTCACTGTCTAACAACAGCTTTTGGCTTTGTTAGCTTTTGTGCTTAAGGGAAGCTTAAACTGCTGTAAAGATCACCTGACTCTTTCAGTGACGGATCGGACCATTTAAAGTGATATAAAGGGCAGCCTGCACTTAGCCTCCAAATATAATTTAATATATCTCAAATTAAGCTAATATCTAAGTCAAAACTTACACATTTTTGCTATAAAGCTGCATGACAGTGTAGGAAAGACTTTTGGAGTCTAATGGTACTGTCATACCTGGACGATTTAGTCAGCGTATCCCAAAAATGCTAGCATATGAATGAGTAAGTAATACGTTATGGGTCAGTTTTGTATAAGTTATAAGCACGCTGAAGCATGCTGGCACACGTTGACATACGGCAATTACGTCAAAAAATTTTGCTAAAAATTTGTTAACGTATGCCAGCATATGCTCATACGTGAGCCATAAGTTAAAGAAGTTATGTCATCGTTGACACAGGTTAATTGTAAAACATGCTCTAACACAGAATCTTCTATTTCACTAGAACCAAGCCTGATTGGCTGTTGACTTTGGTGCCTGTTTTTTGTATCAACAAATGTCTGAGTGGATGCATGTTCAGCCATCAAAAACGGAATTCAGCATAGGAAGATTTTTGTAAAGACAATGACTGACGACAATGTTAAATCATTATCGTCCCACATTTGAGGCAGTGGTCTTGAAGGGCAAATATCATCATATAATAGAGCCAGAAAAGATCCTCTTGACACACTGAAACCAATTAATAACAGCCAGTTCCTGAATTAGGAGTGGGAAACAAGAACAGTGCTGGAACAGCAAAAATCAAGTTAAGAACTTTATAACACTGTAATGAAACCTTGAAGGATATGAGGAAACATAACATCTGCAGAAAACATGTAGTTTTGTAAATCTTGAATGATCCCCACTATATCTTCAGCTATGTTAAGTTTTAAAAGCAAGGGCCTTTCCTGCATAATACTGGGAAACTCAAAGGACTGGGACTACAACACTATGCAGCCTTAATAATTATACTGATCGTAAGGCTACTTGGGAAAAAAAACTAGGTTTTATACATAGAATGAAGACAGGGCTCTTGATCAATTCAAGAAAATCATGCGTTAGTGGTTTGCCTGGGTTGTCAAAAGAATCAGGTCAGGTAATGACTTAAATGAGTGCTAAGTTCCGTCATTTCATTTCTACAAACTCTTCCTGGAAATATAATACAAATATAGTAGGCTATACATCTAGTTATATTGAATATCTAGATTGTCAAAGATGGAATAAAGTCAGTGAGTTTCAGGCAAGTTTATTGTTGAATTCTTTCTAAGTACCAAGTGAAAAACATTGAGTTCTAGCCACTGAATTGACTGTGGATGTTGATGTTTCTGTTGGTGTTTGTTAGTTGCACATATGCACGAATGCAGCTTTTTGTGTTAATGTATGTCTGAGTCCTCTCTCAGGTCAAGAACACATCGTCAGGCATTTTTCAGGCTAAAGAAGTTAACAGCAGCTTATGTATCAATATTAAGACTCCACTTTCAACCACTACCTCTGTAGCATTAGCTTAAAATGACATAATCTATGACACAAGCCAAATGAACTTCAGATTGATTAAATAGAGATAAATTATACTGTTACTTCAATTCACAGCTTTAGAAAAGCAATGGTGGTCGGAACTGGAGCATGAATTTCTCCTACTTGAATGCTGCCAACATTTTTTTTTTTTCATCTCAGTCCAGTTTTAGGTCAGAAATAAATATTAACCACAAATGTGAATTAAAGACAGAATAGGTTTGATATGGTCCTTGGTTTTATCTACCAGTTGCTTTGCTCAGACATTTTTCCTCAAATCCTCATCCTTTAGAAAAAAACAAAAACAAAACTAAACCTTTCTCTTATGAACTCACATTTAAGCAAGGGGTGTTACTATTTCTGTTTTCACACCACTGTGTAATATAGTGAGGTGCCCAGTATGTATTTGGTCATCTTTCTAAATTAAAGGTGGCAAATTTATAAACAATTGATCACTATGATCCAGAAACAAGTGAATAGTGAACATGATGATGATATAAGCCCTTTTAAACAACAAATGTGTTGTCTTCATTATGTCTTTACAGTGCACACATGCAATGTAATTCTGTAATTCTGGCATTCATTGTTCCTTTGTTTTACATTAATACCAGAACAGTATACCTCGCCTGAACCACAGGCAGACTCAAGCCCAGAACCCGAACCAACACTGGAGGGAGAACTAAGATCATAGCTGGAACCAGAACCAAGTTTTGTACTGAGAACTGGTGTAAGCTCTGATTTCAAACCTGAACCAAAAGGCCCAGAACCACTTAACTCATCCTCAAATATCTGCAACAAAGTAGAGGAGACAGAAAAATAGCAAAAATGTAGAAGATGGATGAATAATGGCTAGAATGGGATGACTGTATAACATATTTAAATAATTTAAAGGGGACCTTTTTTATCTGGAAATCTGTAAGATATAAATATGCTGAGCACATAAATATAGCAGAGTGTAAATAACCTTTTTTTTTATCTATAGATGCACCATAAGTTGACATGTCACCTACTGGTAATCCCTGTTTGCCTGGGAGTCCATCAATGCCAGGGGGACCAGGTGGTCCAGTGTGACCAGGTACAAGTTCTGATGTTAATAGAGGTGCAGGAGGACCAGGTGGTCCTGGAGGCCCTGGTGGACCGGCTGGACCCTGGAAATCAAAGGAGGGATTACTTTTTCTCCTCCTGAAATGTAAATTACATCCAATATTGTTGCCTTTGATTATGTTCTGTTTTTTACCTTGATATAAATAGTATCAGTGTCCAGATCCTCAAAGCCAGATCCAAGGGCATCTGCTCCATACTAGAACATAAATACAATGTTTTTGCTTCATTAAATCCATTAATATAGTGCATTCAGGGGATTTTACAAACTGTGAAATTTAAATATAGTCTGCTCACAGGTACACTGCGGGATCTGGGAGGTCCTGGAGGTCCAGGAAGACCAGGGGGGCCCGGCAAACCAACTCCTGGGTCTCCCTTTATTGGTATATAACACACAATAAGAATCTCATCTAAAATTGTACTTATTAACAACCTTTTGTTTTTGTTTTTTTCATCGTGGGAAATAATACTAAATTGATACATCGTGTTATCAATCTATTTACATCCCATGCTTTGCTATAACCTAAAAATGGCCACGAAAAGAACAACAACCTTTAAATGTTTCTGTAATCATTTACAACTTTTTCCTTTGAAAGTTTTAAAAAAATATGTAACACAATATGCACTAATCATTTATAAAATCTACTGTGTATAAAATGTTATTCCAGGCTCACTTATTGGGGGTACAAATCAATGTGTTCACTGCTGGACATTTGTGCGTGGCTTATTATAGGTCAATTCGTGCACACAAGATCAGAACACCAATGGTTTATAGAAATTCTATTCCACTTGTTGCCTACATTAAGAATTGTGGTTACCGGCAGAGTACTGTAGATCACTAATATAATCATAATATATATAAGACTTTTCTGCTTAGATACTTTACAAGGGCTGGAACTAAATTAAAACACCATAATTTTAAGGAAATGGTTGGTTTAAAAAGCTGGTACAAGCTAGTCCAGAGCAAATGGGATGAGAGCAATTAAAAAGAATCATTAATATGTGTGGACAATAATGGATGTTTATATCAAGTGAAGCATGAAATGATGCAAACGTCCATCCGTGTCTCATATGGAGAATACAGGCATACAGTATGTTGCATCATTTCTGGGATCATGTTTTGATTCACCTTTTCCCCTTTAGTTCCAGCTTCTCCACTCAAGCCTGGAAATCCCTGTTGTCCTTTTTGACCCTGGTGGGAAAATGATATCTAAGTTATGTGATATGTTAGCAATAGAAACAAAATGAAATGAAATAATATTAAATAGTACCCCGAATATGAAGTTACTTACCAGTCCTCCTTTTTCACCTTTGCTTCCCTGCAAAAGGAGATCATAAAAGATTAAAAAGATTTCGAAGACAATGGATCTTTGCTTTTTTTACTCTTTATCTGTTTTTATAACAATACCAAAAACATATAATATAAAATGTCTCTGCTATTTTCTATAAATTAGAAAATCAAACATCCTAATACAATAAAACTTTATAATCTGTGATGTGTTTATTTGTTCTGATGCTAGTTTGCAGTGATGCATGCTTAACACGTGATACTACAATAATTAGGATGTGTTTAGCCATATGTATAGCCATGTATAGCCATTTATATAGGTTTGTAATCAAAAGCTTGTGCTTAAAAATACCTGGTAAATTAGAGCACTGGGTTCCAGTCTAGGTTTGAACCAGAAAGGTTTGCAGCGTCTACAGAATGAAATTGCCTCGCTTTCTAACCTCTAGGCCATTGCTCCTTAAAGTCTGTTGTTTTTGCGTAACATAACCTAAAAGGCAGTATAATTTGTGATAAATCAAGAAAATATAATCAAATATACTTTAGCTCCCTTTCTGTCTAATGCATTTTGATATATAACATCTACAAATATTCCCTACTTGCTTATATTATCTCAGCATCTCTGGGTAATTAGTCAAATTTTCCCATGTCCTCATGTTCTTCACCTATTGCAAGATTTCCCCGCTGTTACAGTCCTATTTCTTGTTTTTTTTGTTTTTTTTTTTCATTTCCCACAGCTTTTCTCTCTGAGTTTCTTAGCTTCTGGTCGACGAATCTTGAACCCTCAAAGCCCTGAACATGTTAGATTTAGGGTCCTCTTCAACATTAGTTTGTGACATAAACACGGTTGACTTAGTCAACATTAAATTAAAAGGTCAAATAATTTATCAAAACGCACCCTATAGGCATTGTCTTTTCTGTGGGAGTTTGTGATGCATGGATTTGAATGTTTTTCATCTTTTCTATTAAACTATATCATTAATATTAACCCGAGGAAGACAACAAGACATAATGTCTGAGGTTTGGTGTTTAAACTTTTATCTGTCTTTATCTATGCTTGCATGTTGTTTTAGTCTTAACTCACATGAGAAATAATAACCCTAACCATTTATATAACCCAACCAAGTGTTTACTAAATTTAACATAATTTCTTCTGCTACTCAAACGCAAACCAACCTTCTGTCCATCTCTCCCTGGTTTACCAGGGGTTCCAGGAGTTCCTGGTGGCCCTTGTGGTCCAGGTGTTACTCGCTCCTTTTTGTGTACAAGGCGAGATCCTGGAGGACCAGGAGGTCCAGGTGGCCCAGGTGGTCCACGATCGCCCCGTTCCCCTTTCTGGATATGAACCTGTGAATGGCAAGTTTAAAATAGTTAATTTAACATACCTATAATCAAATGCAACTGATAGTCATTTTTTGTCATCTGGATCTATAGGTGACTGTTTGAAAACAACATTTTTAAAAAGTAGCTCTTTGAATATTTTACGTCAACTGGCCAAATGTTTATGAAATATTTATTGCACCAAGTTAGACTTCAACAAAAAAACTCAAGTTTTTTTTATCGAGTTTTATTATATCCTTGGGTACTTACATGTCCAGATCGCTCTCCTGCCTCCTCTGTTTGCGGAGACTCTGGATGCATAACAAGTTGTAATAAGTTTTTGCCTCAAAATAAGATACAATAACTTTTCCATTACTGTAAATTAAAGTTAATTTACCAAGATTTTGAATACTAAAAGACATGTATAATCTTCCTTTCCCTTCACAATTATGCACTACCTGTACCTTAGTCTACAAAGTAAAATCCCAATAAAATGCCTTAAAGCAATTAATTATTTTTTATTGAGCATCTTAAGTCATATTTGCATAAATTGTGGACTTCAAATAAAGAAGACTGATTCTGACCTGTAATAAGCAGCTCCTCATTGGCCACTGTCGAAGTCATTTGACCAGAGTGCTCACTGAGCTCCACCTCTGGTACCACAGTGGGCGGGGCTATGACAGGGAAGCTGTGCTGTCCCTACAGAGTCAAAGAAAAGACTGTTAAAGGTGATTTGTTGTGAGTGAGATCAAAAAGGTTGTTCCCATAAGTAGCAAGCCTAACACAAAGAAGCTGTAAAAGGTTATTTAAAGGTTCCAGGTTGGAACCTCTAAAAGGTTATTTGAGGGTTCAAAGTATGTCAGCTGTCCATTCAGGCTGAAAAAACATGGATGACTGCTGCTCAGAAGAGCTGTTGTCTTGCAATCTGATTCATTCATTGTTGGATGAATCCTTCCATAGTGCAAATACTTTGAGTAGTCAGTATGTCTAGAAAATTCATTTTCAATCTATTTGCAAGTTTTTTATTTTTTTATTTTTTTTACAAAGACCAATAGTGAACACAACTTTTATACTAGCTTAAAGGTATACCACAAATTTTTGAAAAGACCCGCCATCTCCACTTTAAAAAAAATGCACTTGCCCAACCCTGTACCCGCTACCGAGAGGGAACTCCTATTAAACAAGCATGCATAAGCCCATTTCTACTCATGCATGCTCTGTTTATAAGTTGCTGTTTGCGTCACTCATACAAGCTTACTTTTCAAAAGAAAATTAGCAATTTTTCTACTGTCAGACTCACCACCAGAAAGTGAAAATGGGGACAATCACATAGGATGGCCGTACGTAAACAAATCACCAGAATGATTGACAGTTAGAAGGACCACTAATTTTGATGATCCACCAAGAAAAAAAACATACTCCACTATACCTTTAAGAAAGGATCAGGTTACTGCTACGCACGTTTTAAAGTTTTAGGATTTTTTTTCTGTCTAAAGCATCTGATAATTGACAAAACTGAGGAAAAAATATGACATAGACTGGAGTTCACACATCATATAAACAAGTTTAACTTCTTCAAACCCCTTTTCTAGACATAATCACTATATTATACAAATAACATAATTTTATTTGCTATTCATTATATATTGTTTGCATATGTTTTGTTACTAGATTGTCTGATATAAAGTAATTAATTAATTCATTCATTCATTTGTAGTATAGATTAACCAGCTCTAATGTTTAAAACTTCCTCAGTTGATAAATAAACTCAACTATAGGTGCTTTCAACCCTTCCTATATGGGAGAAAAACATAACAAAATGTATTAAATTTATCTAAACTGATTCATATATTTAATGGGTACAAGGCAGAATTTTACACACTATTTACTTTAACAATAAAGTACTTCAAAAAATTGGATTTCTTTTATTTTATTTTATTTTTTACAAATAATGATCTTGAAAAAACGTATACTATCAAGGGTTTGCTATGACATGTAGAAACAACTGTCCTGCTTCAGAGGGAGACAGTTTCCTTTGAACCTTCAAACTTAAAGTGGATCAATGGATGTTTGGGGTCAAACTGACTTCCCACTAGTGGGAGGATTAAAGGATAAACAGCAACCTACCAGCCCTTCCACTCCATCGTCCTTTTTCCTGAAGTCCTCCTCTGTCTCTCTGTCATCCAAAGTATCATCTCCGCTTCCGTACCCAGAGGCCTGAGTTCATGATAAAATAGTTGTTTGTTGAAAATGGAGGATTGTCACAGAAGTTATGTCAATAAATGATGAAGCAGCAGTTTTGTGACAGATACTTTAAAACTCTAACTACTGTTTTTTATACAGTACATATCTTCTGCTTTTGTCCAGAAAGGACAGCTAAGAACAACCGGAAAAAAAACTGAGCCATCCAAAATATATCTACGTGGTGCATTTCGGCAGAACACAACATTAAATAAAGGACGCTCTAAGTGTACACAAGTACAAGGACTAAATCAAAAAACGGAAAACTCTGGCTGTTTGTGTGAAAAATATAAAGAAAAAGGCCTGGTTAATTAGTGTCCCTCTTCAACAGGTTAATTAAATTTGTGAAAACGTTTTACAGTTTTCATGCTGCCAATAAAAAGAAATAAAAAACACAAAAATGCATTTCCCTTGTACAGGTGCTGGTCATAAAATTAGAATATCATGAAAAAGTAGATTGATTTCAGTAATTCCATTTAAAAAGTGAAACTTGTATATTATATTCATACATTACATACAAACTCATATATTTCAGATGTTTATTTTGTTTAATTTTGATGATTACAAATGACAACAAATGAAAATCTCAAATTCATCATATCAGAAAATTAGAATATTGTGAAAAGGTTCAAAATTGATGGCCCCTGGTGCCACACTCTAATCAGCTAATTAACTCAAACCACCTGCAAAAGCCTTTAAATGGTCTTTCAGTCTAGTTCTATAGGCTACACAATCATGGGGAAGACTGCTGACTTGACAGTTGTCCAAAAGACGACCATCGACACCTTGCACAAGGAGGGCAAGACACAAAAGGTCATCGCTAAAGAGGCTGGCTGTTCACAGAGCTCAGTGTCCAAGCACATTAATAGAGGCGAAGGGAAGGAAAAGATGTGGTCGAAAAAAGTGTACAAGCAAGAGAGATAACCGCACCCTGGAGAGGATTGTGAAACAAAACCCATTCAAGAATGTGGGGGAGATTCACAAAGAGTGGACTGCAGCTAGAGTGAGTGCTTCAAGAACCACCACACACAGACGTATGAAAGACATGGGTTTCTGCTGTCGCATTCCTTGTGTCAAGCCACTCTTGAACCACAGACAGCGTCAGAAGCGTCTTGCCTGGGCTAAAGAGAAACAGGACTGGACTGCTGGTGAGTGGTCCAAAGTCATGTTCTCTGATGAAAGTAAATTTTGCATTTCCTTTGGAAATCAAGGTCCCAGAGTCTGGAGGAAAAGAAGAGAGGCACTTCATCCACGTTGCTTGAAGTCCAGTGTAAAGTTTCCACAGTCAGTGATGGTTTGGGGTGCCATGTCATCTGCTGGTGTTGGTCCATTGTGTTTTCTGAGGTCCAGGGTCAACGCAGCCACATACCAGGAAGTTTTAGAGCACTTCATGCTTCCTGCAGCTGACCAACTTTTTGGAGATGCAGATTTCATTTTCCAACAGGACTTGGCACCTGCACACAGTGCCAAAGCTACCAGTACCTGGTTGAAGGACCATGGTATCCCTGTTCTTAATTGGCCAGCAAACTCTCCTGACCTTAACCCCATAGAAAATCATTGGGTTATTGTGAAGAAGAAGATGCAATACACCAGACCCAACAATTCAGAAGAGCTAAAAGCCACTATTAGAGCAACCTGGGCTATCATAACACCTGAGCAGTGCCACAGACTGATCGACTCCATGCCACGCCGCATTGCTGCAGTAATACAGGCCAAAGGAGGCCCAACTAAATACTGAGTGCTGTACATGCTCATACTTTTCATGTTCATACTTTTCAGTTGGCCAACATTTCTATAAATCCTTTGTTTTTATTGGTCTTCAGTAATATTCTAATTTTCTGATATGATGAATTTGAGATTTTCATTTGTTGTCATTTGTAATCATCAAAATTAAACAAAATAAACATCTGAAATATATGAGTTTGTATGTAATGTATGAATATAATATACAAGTTTCACTTTTTAAATGGAATTACTGAAATCAATCTACTTTTTCATGATATTCTAATTTTATGACCAGCACCTGTATATGTGCTAATTCTGCACCCATATAGCTGCTGTGTTTGTGTCTCACATATGGATCGTCCTCCTCACACTGCTCCTCTGTTGCTCTAGGATCGTCCTTTATGACCAGCTGCTGAATAAATCCCTGTGGATGGAAAATCATAGAGAATAAGAATAAATACGATTAAGCTGTGACATCAGCTAGAATACCTAATGACCAACATACCACTGGTTTTATCTGTGGAGGGAAAAATATTCTTGGTTCTAAGTAATACTTAAATTTTTAGTTTAATAAAGCCTAGTCTTTGAAAAGGAGGAAATACGTTTTAAAGTATGATAAAGGGATCTGGAAGGGGAAAACATTTTTAAAAGTAAAATAAATATATTGGAGAGAACAAATTTTCACACTGATAGCAAAAACTGATGTTATATATTTTCTCAGAAAACATTTTGGGATAAAATATTTTGTCATAGAATAAATAAAGTATAAAATGAAATTTGGAGAATGATTTCCAAGGGAAGAAAGCTCCCACCAAAAACTTTTTTCTTATCTCTCTGAAAAACCAAGTCTTTGCTCTAATTGTATGTATGTATGTATGTATGTATGTATGTATGTATGTATGTATGTATGTATGTATGTATGTATGTATGTATGTATGTATGTATGTATGCATGCATGCATGCATGCATGCATGTATGTATGTATGTATGTACAGTATGTATATATGTATGTATGTATGTATGTATGTATGTATGTATGTATGTATGTATGTATGTATGTATGTATGTATGTATGTATGTATGTATGTATGTATGTATGTATGTATGTATGTATGTATGTATGCATGCATGCATGCATGCATGCATGCATGTATGTATCCATCCATCCATCCATCCATCCATCCATCCATCCATCCATCCATCCATCCATCCATCCATCCATCCATCCATCCATCCATCCATCCATCCATCCATCCATCCATCCATCCATCCATCCATCTTCTTATTTCCCTATGCATACATGTTTCACCTAATGAAATACCTCTAAAACCCATTTATTGTATTTGTTAGAAATGATCAAATATGCAGAATTTATGCATAAACGCATGGATTGGAAAGGATGCCATACCATACCATACCGTCCTAAAGCACTGCAGTGACCCAGAAAGAGCTAAGAGAACAAACTGCTGCTAAGGGGGCTCGTATACACATAATCAGCTGGTCTATTATCACAGCTTTAACAAACTTGTGATGGTATAATTTCTTTTTTTTTGTGGAACATTGCTCAAGGATTATCCTAACTGGCATAATCTTTGCCCTTGACTGGATCAAAACTAAGCCGCGTTGACATCTCTAACTTCCTCATCTCTTATTCATTTACTCCCCCATATTTTTTCCAGTATCTCCTGCATTTCACCATCTCCCTCCCTTATTCTCTGTTATTTCCTCTCTTCTCACCTCCTCCCTGTTTCTGGACTCTAAAATATGAAGGACAGAGTCAGCTTCACACTAAAACCCGAGTGATAATCAGACTAACCCTAAGTCGTTTTTTGCTGACTTTTATAGACGACAAACAATTAGCTGGCACAACCACACTGGAAAGGGTCAAATACCTGGTGAAGCAAACCCTCCATCACTGCTTAAATCATAGGTAATAATGAGAGGCTACCAACCATTAAGTTTCAGCTGGTTGGTCTTCATCAGGTTTGGTGAGCTAACAGCAAACATGTATTTCAATAAGTGAATTTTTTGCGAGAAAAATAAACTGTCCACAAAATGTGATAGAAAGAGGTGTTTAACGACCAGAGATTGCTGCGGCCTTGAGACAGATGTTAAGCAAACTCTTCAAATTGGAAAAGTCACAGCTTCAAGATGCTCCACACACACATAGCTACGTATCTTTTAAGTAAATTTGAGGGCAATTAGAGGAAGAGGAGGTATGAAAAATAAGTTTTACTTCTTCATACCCCTTATCAGACTATTTACATTAATCAATGTCTTTTCTATGGCTGTATATACCGACAGGTTTATTTGGTGGAGGGTTTTGTTTCTATTTATGTTCAATTAATGAATTTAGTTAGTTTGGAAATTGGTGTTTGGTTTGGTTGATGTTTGTTAGTCTTTTTGTGTGTATTTGGTTGATTTATTTATTGTTGTTTGTCAAATTGTCTGTCTGAAATTTTCTGAAATAACTTCCTGTTCATTCCTTAATTAATTAATTCATAGGACATGGATAACTGCTGTTCGCTTTTTGGTGTCAAGCCACTCCTGCTAATGGGAAAATTAATCGGACTGTTGTTCCGTGCTCTTCTTATTGAATTTTCAATTTGTTAGAAATACCTCCCTGAGTCTGATGGATGAATGGATAGGCAGAGAATCCAAGTTGTTTTGTGTTTATTCTGAGCTGTCTACAATTATTGATGCTATGGCAACCGTGTTATCTTCAGTGTTGTGACACCTCATTTTTAATTTGTCAAGATCCAGGTATCAGGTCTAAATGGTGCTAAGAATTAAAACTAATCTAAAAACAATCTAAAGCTGTAGTTGGTTTATCAGTTATAAGACTGCTGAATCCCTTTCATATATAGAATTTGAAAATTTGCATCAGTAAAAGCAACAGTAATGGGCTTCAAGGTCATGTTAGTCTTGCAGAAGGGGACCCATTGGAAGTGAAAAATTCATTTAAAGGAAGGACAATATATAGCTGAAGGGAGGGCTGAAATTGCTACAATTGTAACCACAAATTGTAGGTTTGGGACATTATTACGCTTTCAGATGCACCTTACAATGCACAATTATCTTATTTTTTTTACAAAAATCAAAAGGTCAGTAGTCTTCATTTGTTTTATATCTCTGCAGCTAGAATGTTTTATGAAGTAGAAAATCCTCCCCTTTAAAAAAGACACAGTTTAACTGCACTGAATGTTGGCTGGAAGGACACAGAGCTGATCATTTATTTCAGCTCCATAACATGGTTATAAGAATCTATAAATAATGTCTTAAGAGCTTTCTACTTCCCTTTTATCCTTTGTCTATTTTTTAACAAGACATAAAATGTCCAACACATGTATGAACAATGAGCTTTACTTACCTCAAACTTTTGAAGCCCTGTGCTTCCTGCATTTGCAACAAATATGCCCGAGTTGTGTGAAAAGGTGAGTCTCTCTGGGCTCCGCTGGAAAGTCACCAACTTAGCTTCACCACAGTCCATGTAAAGACGCACTTCATTATGCTCCACCGCCAACTGCATCAGGAGAAAGCTATTTATTAGAAATATATCTTATTTTTTTTTTTTTAATCATACATTAATTGTTGTTTTGTTAAATTGATTTTCACTGCAATGTTTTGGCAAAGAAACTGCTTAGAACTCTCCAGCACTTTTTTATCTTGGTAATTTGCACCCAAAAATAATACGAGCATAAAGGTAAAACTGAATAAAATCTTAGCTCAAAAAGCCAAAAGATAAGGATCCAAGATATAAACGGCAAATTTTGTTGTAATTTTCATCCTCTTAAATTGAGTGTGTATGGATTAAGGAAAGAACCTGACAAACCTAAAGGATAAAAGTAAAAAAAACAAACGTAAAGGAAGTTTTTTTTTATGGATTGTTATTATTATAAAGAAAAAGCCTCAGCCATCGACCCACCGTGAACCGTGTCCACTGCCCAGTCATGTCTGGGACACTGAAAGCAGCAGCTTTGTGGCTATGAGAGGCCTGTTCTTTGTCAGTGTAGTACAATAAGATGCTCTGGAGGCCTTTATGAACTGCAGTGAGGGCCAAACCGAGCTCCACAACCTTCTGATGAGCATCTGTGAAGGCAAAAAGAACGCCTCCTCTCTGATTTGCTGGACGCACCTAAAGAGACGGAAAGAGTGAGGCCATTAGAGAAAATACTTGTAAAAAGGGTATGTCAGGAATGTCGGGTTGTACAGACTACTAATAGATTATAGTAAGTGTTGAACATCTTAAAGTTTGACATTTTTTCTGTTCTTCTGAGCAACAGCAGTATCTTTTAAATGATTAAAACTCAGAAATCCCACTAATCCATTGTAATTGAAAGTTACATGAAAATGTAAATTTACATATAATGTCGTAGACCAACCAACCAGCTATACACTTTTTTTTTTTACTTTCTAAAATAATAATCTGAAGAGCATGCTCTTCTTTAGCTTGTTTAAAACTTCTAAATATAATCCAACTAATTTCCCTTGGCTATGATCAAATAAGACCATATGGTGATTTTTGGTCTATGTGCTAAACAATATTTACAGTGGAAACAATGAGCATTACCCTGATCACATCATCCCCATGCCTAAACATGGTGGTGGCAGCATCAGGTAAATGTACATTTCTACAGCAAATGTAGAGAAGGTCATCTGGCCTCTATGGGAGGTTACATGCAGTTAAACAAAGAGAAATCCTAGTAGGTAGACATTTAGGCACTGCCAAAACCTTCGGTAGAGTTTCTATTTCAAGACACAAACACCAAACCTACAGCCAGAGATACAATGGAATGATTTAAGGCACATTGTATTCCTGTACTAAAATTATCAGGTCAAAGTACGGCTTTGAATTCAAAATATACAGCAAGACTTTAAAGGTTTTTTTTAATTTTCCATGTAAGCATGAGAGGCCCTGAACAATATCAAAAAGAAGCAAAAATGTCAATTTCAGGGACATATTCCAAAGATTTTAGAAAAAGTTATTTTATAAGAACACAAATGTATGTCACACTTTTCAGATTTCTGCTTGTAAAACATATTTCATGTATTGATCACTATTATGGGCTCCTTTGTGTTGGTCTGTTATATAAAGTTGCATTAAAATACTTTTCATTGAGCAGCTGTAATATTAAACAATATGATAAAGTTAAAATGAGGTCATACAGGATTTTTCAAATCACTTAACTAAAAACTGAAAATAGATCAGCCCTATGATGACCGCTCTCAATGGCAGTACAAATACTTTTTAAAGAATGTTGGGTTTTTTTCAGCACCGTGATAATAATGGCAAAGTCCCTGTAGAAAGGTCCGGGCACAAAGGATCTCGTGAGTCGGCCAACGTTGGCTTCGCTTCCAAAGCTGTAGGCTGGGAATGCTTCAAATCCAGGGGTGAAGGAGACAGCAGGAGGGAGAGGGATACCGATCAAATCCATCAGGTCCAGATGATTTCCTGAGCCATTGTCTGACAAATACAACAAAAAAGCAAAATGTCAAGAGTACAACACTGAATTGAAACACAGCAGATATTAGTGAACCAATCAACACATGCTGGTGCCTCACTAACTGCTCAGTAGGGAGAGGATAAGTTCATCCTTTATTTCAGGTAAAGAGTTAGATAACTCCTATTGCATTAAATTTCTAGCAGATCCCTATCCCTGTCTTGGTAGTTTTTCCCAGCATGTTAGATTAAAGAGCAGAGGTACATACGAATCATCCTGACACGGCTTTAATTTGGACTGATTTGATCCAGACTAGTGCCTACGCATCACTGCCCTGCCTCACATGGACATAATCCCTTGAAACAGAAAAGTGCACCCAGTGTTTGGCAATTAGAGTATTTAGTGTGCATGTGCAGAGATGGCCTCACATTCCCATGATTCTCTTTCGATGGAGCCTGTCTCCCATAGTAACAAAATCAGCATTCCAGCCAGGCTACCCCCTTCAACTTATATTTGTATCATATGCACAAACACACAGAGGCACACAAAAACACCCACGTTCTAGAAAGCACACAAAGGCCGGGCCAGACCAGACAGGCCAACTTTCGGGGGTCTCTAATTCATCAGTCAGACCAACTGGAAAAAAGCTTGATTAGAGGTTTGGGGTTGGATGTTTGTGGGTGGATGAGCTTCTGTGCACCCTTCACACAACTACAAGGACGACCTTTCCATATTTAAAAGTTTAATGTTTCCAATAGAGGTGGGGGGTACAAACAGAGTCTAAATATATAAACTAAACACTCTAAAAGCCTCACTCCTCCAGTCCAGATGTGCAAGGCTTGGACCCTTGTAACGGCCAAAAGGAGCAGATGAACTCAGAGAGACCTTAAATTATAATCATATTTCAAGTCTGTTCCTCTGCTGCGAAATTAGCAATGAAAGTCATTGAGTAAATATTCTTATCTAATTCAATTCAGTTTATTTCTATAGTGCCAATTCACAACACATGTTATCTCAAGGCACTTTAAATTTCACCAGTTCATCCAGTCAAATTGTTAAAACTTTTCTATCTAAGGAAAACCAGTTTATTGCATCGACTGATTGACTCGAGTGCAAGCCCTCACACTAAGCATGCTTGTAGCGACAGTGGAGAGGAAAAACTCCCTTTTAACAGGAAGAAACCTCCAGCAGAGCCAGGCTCAGTGTGAGCGGCCATCTGCTGCTCACATTGAGAGGATGAAAAGATGGAAGCTGAAGTGGTTTTCTTGCAGATTTAATAACAAAAAGGAGGCAACTGAAGCACAAAAAATAACCAAAAACCAGAAGACATCAGGAAAAACAGACATGACGAGCAAAGAAGTGACGTGGAACCAGCAAACAGTATCTGAAGAGGAGTATAAATGGGAGACTGAACAAAGACTGGGCTAATTAGCAGATGAGGAACAGGTATGGATGGAAGTATCTAGAATGGAGCTATGTGAAGGAGGATTAACAAGAAATACATAAGAACTCAAATACTACCAAAAACAACTAGAATAACACAAACTGGAAATAAAACCAATTAAAAGAATTCAAAAGAAAACTTAAAAATGACCAAAACCATTACAGAAATGTCCAGGAATCAAATCATTAGGAAGGAGACAGGCTCTGTGTCCCTGAAGTGAAGAGGTGTTGCTGATAAGTGTTATATCCACAATTAAACAAGTTCTGTGCTGACATGGGCTGGCAGGAAACACATTAAGAAGCCATTACTTCAAAAGCAGCATAACAAAGGCAGAACAGTGTTTAAATACTCACAGGGTCAAATACTTTAAGTCTTTGAGTCATGTCCTGTGGTCTGATGACCACTGAACAATTTGGAGGAAAAATAGTAACGCTCACAATCCTGCAAACCTCATCTCTGCTGTTAAATATGTGGATAATGGTGCCATTTTTACAGGGATGCCCTCTGCAGCCACCATTAGATGAAGAGAAATATAATTTGGAAATATGGAAGCATCATCTCCAAATGTTCCTTAAAGCAAAAAAAAAAAAAAAAATTGTATTGTAATCGATTCAGTTTCTTCTACTGTTTTGCTGCAAACAAAGCAACTTAATCTGTCACTAGTCTAATTACAAATTTGGGGTCAGGCTCTCCCCTTCCCAGTCCCGCCTCCTTCAGCTAATCCTTGTCATGTTGACCACATGAAAGCTTATATCAGCTTGTTGAGTCTTGTAAAAACTAATATCACCAACTCCCTCAGTGTCTCCATCAATAACCTTTTAATCCCTCTTTGACCCAAGCTGCCACATAAAAGCTTCCAGCTGTCTAAACCCCCCCCCCCTCCTTTAGATTTCGTTGAGTCTACAAACTTAGCTCATGCTATTTTAATGGTACAAATTCCCGTACCTCACATACTCTCAGGTTATGTCTCGAATTATGGAACACACTAGAAAAATCCTAACATGTTATGCATTATGAACACAATATGATATTTGCAGAACATTTGATGTTATTCTGCTGGATCTCTGAATTGTTATTGTGAGCTGAGCAAGAAAAAAAGTTAGCATGAGGTAGATAATTTCCATAATTTATCCATAATCCATAATCCCATTAATTTCCATAATAGTTTCTTCTTCCTCACTGCTATTAGACTGCTGAATGTTGTGTAAAATGGATTATTTTATTTATAACAATTAATTAATGTTAGAACTGTAAATATACAGTCATATGTTTTCATATTTATTACTGTTTTCAAGGCTGCATCTTAAAAAATGAAATTGTTTAGAGCTGTTTTCAATGAATTTTTGTATATACTTGTGTATACAAAATGACAAAAATAAATCTGTCTAATTGTAATTCTAGATGGACAAAATCAAGAATGTTATAATTGGTGTCCCAGGTTGCAGCTGCCTTTGGTAAGTTACAACAAGTGCACTGAAAAAAATCAGCCTCTGATATGTGGGATACAATGCTGTTACATATTTATATTTTAATAAGTACTGTGTTATTATGCTGAAGTTACAATTGTTGAATCTGATGGCAAAACTACACAGCTGTTTTAAGTATTTTTTTTGCTTCTTTACGTATTTCTGTTATTCCCTTTTTAAAATCATAAAACTTAAAAGTACTGTATATCAAAAGATGAGCTTTGAAATTGGTATTTCCTGTATTAAGGGAAAAAGCCATTCAAACCTGTGGGGCGCTATGTGAGCCAATAATCACCTACCATGAAAAATTATTACCCAGCTTCCCACTTTTTAAAAGATGACTTTAGTTCACTAATGTCACCCAAGCCCCTACACTGTCAAACCAGAACAACAGACGACAGATCTGAAATAACAATTAACAGTAGATGGCAGACCAACTCATCGTTATCAGACTAGAAATCCATCCATTCAACTTATCCTGCTTATTCCATCAGGGTCACCATGGGGCCGGTGCCTATCTCTGGCATCCTATGGGGAAGAGGTTGGGTACTCCCTGGATGGGTTTGGGAGTCTGTCATAGGGCAACACGGAGACATACAACCATGCACATACACATTCACACCTAGGGGAAATTTAGCAAAACCAATTAACCTAACAGTAATGTTTTTGGACTGTGGGAGAAAGCCAGAGTACACAGAGAAAAACCCACGCATGCACATCGAGAACATGCAAACTCTATGCAGAAAGACCCGGGGCCGGGGATCGAACCTGAAACCGTCTTGCTGCAAGGCAGCAGGGCTACAAACTGTGTAGCCCCAATCTATAAGTTAGAAGTTATTTCTAAGTCTTTTTTAGCTCCAATTAATAGCCTCATTTGCAATTATCCACAAATGGAGAAAGGATGGAGCAGTGGAGAACACCCCTATGAGAAAAAACAGGTCTTAAAAGGGCCCTTATTAAGGAAGGTCACAGAGAAACCAAGATCTAAAATTAGCGTTTTTGTTTGACAGAAAGTAAGAGATTACAATAATGGCAACCATTGGAGATTTTCAACGTAAAAACCGCTGTTGATTGAAAACAAAAAGCAAACAAAACAATAGAAAATTTAGGGAACAGTGAGTTGACAAGAAAAAGGTTCAGCTTTTTAAAAGATAAGACCTCTAAATTCTGCTCTTTATTGTAATGACCATAAACCTAACCCCTCATGGGTTATGGTACATGAAAGTGATCCATATCCCATCTGAAAGCCCTCCTCTGAATGACTCAGCAAAACATATAAAAGATTTTGAAGTGGTCCAATCAAGGTTCAAGCTTACATGCTATTGAGATGCCATGGCATGAGGTCAAATAGTTGTATCCTGCTCAAAAACACACCAATATGGCTTAAATGAGGGCAAGTCTGACTGTATTCTACATATGAATAATTGCATTATTAATTTTTTTAATGAACATCATGGCAGTCAGGAACTACCTTCCTAACTTGGATGGTTTTCTTAAAAAAGGTGAAGGGATAGAAGCATGTATAGGAGGTAGAAGCTCCAATATGAGGCATTCGGAAGGAGCATTTTTTGCTTAAGTGTAATCAATGAGGGTCCTAGGAAGCAGCTGAGATAGTTTATTGTTTGAGTTGATGGTGCCCGTGTCAAATTGATGTTAAGTCTTACTGTAGTTCCTTTTCTTTAGGACACTGTATTATTCAGAAAAAAATGACTCCTGACTCCTTTTATCACTCACCACTCTTCCATTGTTTCAGTGGTTTCTTCTTGAACCAGCCTCTGTTACTTCCACTTGGGTTCCCAGCAGGAGACAATGTTAACGTTTTCATAGTGGTGAGGGAATCTAAATCCACTGAGCTGTGTGGTGTAGAGGACAGCATAGACCCCTCTAACTGAGTGCTCTCCACATCATTTGCAGTTATTATGTCCACTTTTCCCACTCCCCACTCTGAAGGTGTCCCCTGGGTCGTGGAAGGTTCCTTGGAGGTGACGGCGGGAGAAGTCAAGGTAGGAGGAACAGTGGTGGTCGTTGGTTTTACCCACCAGAAAGACAACCACTGAGTTTGCACAGGATTGGAGGCGAGGAAAAATAGTGTAAGGCAGATGTTAAAAGCTCCCATCCTCTATCTGCAGCAGGTCCAGATGAAAACACTCCAACTGGTTAAACAAATACTACACAGAACCAGGAGCTATATTCCCATCTTCAACTGGTTATATGCAATTCATAATTCATAATTCTATAGAGTGAATATTCATGAGATATTTTCCAAAAGAATATTCCAAAACAAGTCCTTTTCTCTTTCCTTCTCTCCTTCCTCTCTTTGCAATGACTTACTTTTCTGTCACACTCTTTTGCTCTAACTAGAAGGTTTCCTCCCCTCCACACCTCCACGCTTATTTCTCCTTTTGTAATTTGCCTGTCGACTCCTCTAGAGGGCGGCAATATACTGCTGGCTTATTTTTTTTCTCTTTTTATGTTTATCCCAGTCTCAAAGAACCAGAGTTGAATTGAGTCATGTGGAAAAATCTGCACAACTATATGTAAAATGAAGTCTAATTGCATTTTTAAGAAATGGGAGAAAACATTAACGTTAGAATTTAGAATATCAGACAAAAACTGACAAAATGGTTGAATATTATGTAAGAAAGGAATCTAAATAATATCCAACAAATATTTTCTTTGAAGAGAGAGAAAACCTGACATTTCTGTTTACTTTAATTAGATTCAAATAACAAAAGTTAGTTAGACCAGGACTATTTCTTGAACCTTTGACTTTATGGATGTCATCAGTGTGTCATGTGTTAAAATATACTGAGGATTCCTAAATACTGAAATAAAACAAAACTGATTTTCAGTTTTTCCTTTGAGGAATACATAAGATTGGAACATTAGAACTGAATAAAACATTTTTTTTTTCTGTGGCAAAACATTGAATGCAGTTATATTTAATCCATGATCCTTCTCTATGCACCAGCTTAGCGATCACGCAGCAAATACGGGGGCCCCACTTGCAGACGATGACAAAGAGACGCTTGTTCTGTTGTATTGTGTTTCTCTAAATGTTTGCTGAGGTCCAAAATGAGGGTCCGGAGTGTTGCTGAACATTTGTCACTGAGTGGAAGTGTTTGTTTAGGCTGAGGTTTGATTGTGCGTCATTGTTAGGCTACTGTGGGAAAAATGTGGTGCCAACATGAAATTGGTTCAAAGTAAAAGTCAATTTAAATTCTGATGAGTGAGTGTTTTCCTTTCAAACTACTCTGGGTGCAAAAGGTAATCAATTAAATGGAAGCTCAAATAGGGAACTCTGCGCATAATTATTGACATACTGTCCCCTTAATGTTCTATCAAACTTAGTAGAGCAGCAGAGGCTTATCATTGGCAGAATTGTCCAAAAATAATAATAGTATATTGTTTGTGCTCTTTTTACTGAACTTTCAAAAATAAAAAAAATCTGAAAATTGAAAAAATCTGAAAGCCAGAACTAAGAAGAAAGACATTCATAATATTAGAATTTAAAATACCAATTTACAAATACAAGATTTTGGGATATTATATGTTCCTTCTGCTTTCTTTCTACATGTTGAGCCCATTAAAAGTTCTCAGAGTTCAAGGACAAAAACCATTCACCCTCACCTCTCATTTACTGCCTGCTGTACCTAGCAACCACCTAACAATAAACCCTAATTGGTTAAAGGTCACACAGCAAATCCAGCAGGGAATAAAAAGGCCAAAAGAAGAACATCGAGAAAAAACAAAATAATGATTTCATTGAACAGGAAATAAAATAAAATCCAGAGATAGTTCAAAGATGGGTTTGTTTAGAATTGAGTGTTAATAAAATATATAATTATTTTGGTAGGATGCTGTAGTATGCCATGCAACCGGAGGGTCGCTAGTTCAAATCCCAGTTCCTTCTGTCTCAGTTGTTGTATTCTTGGGTAAGACACTTCACCCGCATTGTATATTGATGGTAGTCAGAAGACCTAGCAGCGCCTGTGTATGGCAGCCTCGTGTCTAACAGTGTGAATTAGGGCAGCTGTGGTTTCTTTCATGGTAGCTTCCCAACATCAGTGTGAATGTGTCAATGACCGAATGTAATATAAAGCTCTTTTTGAATTATTTCACTGGAAAAGTTGTTGTATAAAAACAGGCCAATTTAAAAGAAATCTTCTGAAAAATATTCCAGATGTGTCTTGCACTATTTTATTGCACTATTGTAACCTGGCATAAACCATGTTGATACTGTGTAGAATTCAAGTTGAACTACGTGGTATTGATCTGGAAAGTTTCATCTATAACTTGTGTGCAAAAGGGAGGGACTTCCATTACAATTCTTCAAGCTGATTGGGTACCTGCCTCCCATTGTTATCCAATCACAACAGCAGTAGGAGCTTTATTGGTTTCACTACTAGCAGAGTTTGCTGATAAATCAAAGTTTTACCAAATCCATCCACAAAGGTAAAAAATAACGTCACTTTGCTTGTTTAAAAAAATAAAAATAGACTGTATTCCAGCATGTTTAAAGAGGAATTCTAAAAACCCCCCAAAAACCTTGACAAAAAACAATATTGTGCAGCAAAGCTTCCTCTTCAGAGGAATTTTTAAACAACAACAGAGCGTCTTCAGTAAGAGGCATCTCCAGATCCAGTGAAAGACAGACCACTACAGAAGATCCTTCCTGCCTACAGCTATCAACACCTATTTAAAAAAATAACGTATGAGTTACTGCAACAATTAACTTCCCTTTGGGATTAATAAAAGTAATTATGAATTGATTTGATTTGAATAGACACCAACCAGTAAGAAATGGACCAGGAGAAGCGGAGCACAGTTCCTCCTCCCTTGTAATCAAATCCTTTCATGATAAATGTTTTCATTTGTAGAGAGTAACAATATCTCATATTCTTAAGTATAAAAGTAACATTACAATGTTAAGCTTTTAATCTAAATAAATAAAACTAAAAGTCTCATTTACAAAAAAAAAGGAGCAATTTGCTGTATCAGGACTGAGCCTTTGACTGCACAATGAGTTGATTTAGGCATTTGCGTCAGGTGCGTTAAAGCAGATGCACATCTAAAAAGTCCAGATACCAGACCTTAAGGCCTAGATCAGATTTACAGGATCCGAGATTTTTGGATTTTAATTGGTTGGAAGGTAGCAGAAGGAGCGATTGTCCAGGTGGTCGGTCAGTTACTAATATTGCCAGTATCTTAGAAAAGTAGAAACTACTCCCAGGGATTTGATGAATTTTTACTTAATATTAATTTTGTTATTACTAAATAAAAGTTGATTGGGAACTTTTTTAAATAACAACAAAGTTTTATCAAGATAATCAAAGTCACTTTGTGAAGGTAAGGGTTAATGTCATTAGGTATTTAGATATGGGCAGGGTAGCTAAAATACACTCCAGTACTAAGAGTTGCATTGCTTCAATATTTATTTATATTGTATTATTGGAAGTTAAAAGCAAAGTAGGCATGCAAAGAAGAAAGAAAGAAGAATAATCGGATGTACAGGTGCTGGTCATAAAATTAGAATATCATGAAAAAGTAGATTGATTTCAGTAATTCCATTTAAAAAGTGAAACTTGTATATTATATTCATACATTACATACAAACTCATATATTTCAGATGTTTATTTTGTTTAATTTTGATGATTACAAATGACAACAAATGAAAATCTCAAATTCATCATATCAGAAAATTAGAATATTACTGAAGACCAATAAAAACAAAGGATTTATAGAAATGTTGGCCAACTGAAAAGTATGAACATGAAAAGTATGAGCATGTACAGCACTCAGTATTTAGTTGGGCCTCCTTTGGCCTGTATTACTGCAGCAATGCGGCGTGGCATGGAGTCGATCAGTCTGTGGCACTGCTCAGGTGTTATGATAGCCCAGGTTGCTCTAATAGTGGCTTTTAGCTCTTCTGAATTGTTGGGTCTGGTGTATTGCATCTTCTTCTTCACAATACCCCATAGATTTTCTATGGGGTTAAGGTCAGGAGAGTTTGCTGGCCAATTAAGAACAGGGATACCATGGTCCTTCAACCAGGTACTGGTAGCTTTGGCACTGTGTGCAGGTGCCAAGTCCTGTTGGAAAATGAAATCTGCATCTCCAAAAAGTTGGTCAGCTGCAGGAAGCATGAAGTGCTCTAAAACTTCCTGGTATGTGGCTGCGTTGACCCTGGACCTCAGAAAACACAATGGACCAACACCAGCAGATGACATGGCACCCCAAACCATCACTGACTGTGGAAACTTTACACTGTACTTCAAGCAACGTGGATGAAGTGCCTCTCTTCTTTTCCTCCAGACTCTGGGACCTTGATTTCCAAAGGAAATGCAAAATTTACTTTCATCAGAGAACATGACTTTGGACAACTCACCAGCAGTCCAGTCCTGTTTCTCTTTAGCCCAGGCAAGACGCTTCTGACGCTGTCTGTGGTTCAAGAGTGGCTTGACACAAGGAATGCGACAGCAGAAACCCATGTCTTTCATACGTCTGTGTGTGGTGGTTCTTGAAGCACTCACTCCAGCTGCAGTCCACTCTTTGTGAATCTCCCCCACATTTTTGAATGGGTTTTGTTTCACAATCCTCTCCAGGGTTCGGTTATCTCTCTTGCTTGTACACTTTTTTCGACCACATCTTTTCCTTCCCTTCGCCTCTCTATTAATGTGCTTGGACACTGAGCTCTGTGAACAGCCAGCCTCTTTAACGATGACCTTTTGTGTCTTGCCCTCCTTGTGCAAGGTGTCGATGGTCGTCTTTTGGACAACTGTCAAGTCAGCAGTCTTCCCCATGATTGTGTAGCCTATAGAACTAGACTGAAAGACCATTTAAAGGCTTTTGCAGGTGGTTTGAGTTAATTAGCTGATTAGAGTGTGGCACCAGGGGCCATCAATTTTGAACCTTTTCACAATATTCTAATTTTCTGATATGATGAATTTGAGATTTTCATTTGTTGTCATTTGTAATCATCAAAATTAAACAAAATAAACATCTGAAATATATGAGTTTGTATGTAATGTATGAATATAATATACAAGTTTCACTTTTTAAATGGAATTACTGAAATCAATCTACTTTTTCATGATATTCTAATTTTATGACCAGCACCTGTAAAAGTAAAAAGCATGTGTACTGTTCAGTTATTAAAATAGCATATATACTTAGATAAGTATATGTAAAAAACAAATAATATGAATAAAACATTAAAAACACATAAGATAGGGGGGTTTGGAGCCTGTTGCTAAGTATAGAACGTTATCATCATAGGAGGTTTTTGGATTGAAGTTGTGTCTTTATTTTATCTGATTTAGTCAACGGTAAAGTTGAACTGCTTAGGCCAAAATTTGCTCTTTTCTTAGTAACCCAGGACTCTTAGCTTGTCTCAATATGCAGGAATGCTTTTAAGCTGCACTATAAAAATATGCTTGAGCTTTAAGATTAGAGCCTAAACTTTACTTATCCGCAAGACTATATATAACTTTTCACACTGACATTTTGTAGGAGGAAATTTTCAAAACAGATTCTTTAGATCATTTTTTATTATACTTTTCAAATACAGAAGTTTACATAGTCTCAGATCACTTTACCTTCAACAGAGATTGTGAAAATGGAAAAAAATGTATTTTGATGTTATTTGTTTTACTTTAAACTATGATTACTTGGGTAACCTCTTGGAAAAATCATAAGAATTGAGAAAAAAAAAAAAAAAAATCAGCCATGGAGCTCAAACAGCCTGGTTCATCTCTGGGTAACTGGCCTGTCCTTATATAGTGCTTTTTCAAATCAGGAGAGTTCAAAGCACTTTACACCACATTTAGTCATTCACCATTTCACACACACTGATGGTGACAAGCTACATGGTAGTCACAGCTGCCCTGGGGCTCACTGACAGAAGCGAGGCTGTCGTACACTGGCGCCACTTCGATTTCAGGCCAAACTTCTACGGCATGCAGTTACAAAAACCATGGAATGCAGTTATGTTCCAGGAAAGAAACTTAATCTACGCACAGAAATTATTTTTTTTGTTTGTTTTTAAAAATGTCGATAAACTAAATAACTAACCTAAATCAAACTACGGTACCTTGTGAAAATGTTAGCAGAAGTTACAAAGAGAGAAACTTGTCAACCACAGGAAAATTAGTTGCCAGTTAAGTAAAGTTTGAGATAAGAGAAAAACGTGTGTAAGCATAAGAACATTTTAGGTGTAAAGCATGAAAGGGGCTCCATCATCATGTGTGGATGTTTTGCTGCTGGATTGATACTTAAGTACATCAAAGTATATATTTTATAAAAAATTCAAAATTTCAATCCCAAAGAAAAAAATGGTATTTGATAAAAGGTAATCTTGACTTGACTCAGGCAGGAGTCAGAAAAAAATGTGTCAAAATTAGCAAAAACTTAGATACAAGCAAAAAAAAAATATCTCTATTTTTCTGGCATTTATGAAGTAATAATAATAATAAAAAAAAGCTTCTAACTTCAATGGAAGAAAATGAAAGTCTTTTTCACATGTCCTAATCTCTGTTGCCATCTGGTGGTAAATTTCGATAACACTTTGAAAAGAAGACAGGTTTAAGAGTTTGGATAACACAATGTAACAGAGAAATAAAACCTTATAGAAATCTCTATAGGACTGTTCCATGGTTTCAAAGTCATCAGTTTACTGATGACTGCATAGATATAGCCAAAGGCCAGCCATCGAGTACGATGCCTGGGTGTTACATCCATCATGGACAACACCTTTCAACTAATGATATATATATATATATATATATATATATATATATATATATATATATATATATATATATATATATATATATATATATATATATATATATATATATATATATATATATATATATATATATATATATATATATATATATAAGTCTATCTTATTTTATCTTCTCTAAAAGCTATTCAGAAAAATATGATGTGTGAATGGTTTAAAAATTCTTTCACATAAATGTTACTAGAAATCCTTAAAAATAAACCCTCCTAGTAATATTAAAAATATAAACTAAGAAAAGACTGTATAAATTTAATTAGCAGGTCAGCAGGGGAAATTATAAAAATAGATTTTGTAATGTATCTTGTTGTTTTGTGCAGTTATATTAAAAGTCTGCTTTAAAGTGTTTCACTGATTAGTACAAAATAAATATTTGGCTCGCTGAGGAGTGTTTATTGTTAAGGCAAAGATTTTATTTTAAAGCAAATTGTTTCCTAAACTGATTTACACATAATAAACCATTTCTGTCAATAAGATAAAATAAGTGACATGTTTTGTTGATATCTCTATGTTGATGTTGATTTCACTCTGATGTAGGAGTGACAGACAGACAGACAGACTCCAAACTGATCCTCTGGCTGCAGGGCGGTCTGCAGAGGTTAACAGAGGGGACCTGTTCTTACACACATCAGCACCATGTTGCTACTGGTCAATGAAGCTTCTGTTGAAAAATGTGTCTTCTCCCCGCTGCCTCCTTTTTCCTCCACCTATCCTTCCGTTTTTTCCTCTCCTCCAATGATGTGTTGGGCTTTTCATATTTCTGAGCTCATTTATGTGCATGAAATGCTGCACCAGATAGTAAAACTAATGTCATTATATTTGTAGTAAAGCCATGTCCAGTTCCCTAAAAACATATTTATACTGTTTAAACATTTTACTTTTACTTTTCTCATGTTAAAACTGCAAACCTCAAATTTTGCCAATCAATAGAATAGAATCAATAGAAATAGAAGCAGAGATTATGATGAATAATCTGGAAAAAAATTGTAGGGCAAATTTGTACTGAGCCCTTTGTAGTATAGTTACTGTTGGAGGCCCAATAAGCACAGGGCAGGAATTCAGTTGTTTAAAGCAAACTAAGCTCTTAGAAACTGACTAGAAGACATTGTACATCTAAAAGAAGGCTCTCTGGTCACATTACAGTTTTGCATTACTTTGTATTGATATATCACATAAAATCCAAGCAAGATTTATTGTTGTGTTGGATTTTAAACAGGACAAAGTCTAGCAATTTTAACATCTTTGTAAAACACAATACCAGCAACCAGTAGAGTCTGAAAGAGTCACTGAGCCTGACAATGACTCCAAGGAATGTCCTGACAATCTAAGATGATCTGGTGATTCTGATAAAAAAAAAAAAACAGTTTTAGATCCATTTATTTCATGGCATTTTTCAGATGAGCTTAAAAGTCTTTCTTTACATATATATCCAACAAAATAGATAATTTGACTTTTAATTTTAAGCTGTATTACTGATGGGCAGCACAGGGGTCCTATCAGTAAGGGTTCAGCGATGATTGCGGGAATAGGTCAGCATCTAACTGTTTGATCAAATCTCTTTTGTGTTTTGGACAGCAGGTGGCAGACAGAGAATGTGTGGAATGTGACAAATGATAGTAGATGCACACACACGTCCAAACACACACATGCTCACCAGCACAGGCATTTCCACACTTTAGAACCCTGCAATTTCAGCTGCAGTCTCAGCGGTGACAAATGGGAGCTACCTGCTTGCACTGTTGCCTGGGAATCGGTCACAGTCTATCAACACAGAGAATAATCTCCATCTCTCTATTATATAATAGTTATATACACTATATTGCCAAAAGTATTTGCTCACCCATCCAAATTATTGGAATCAGGTGTTCCAATCACTTCCATGGCCACAGGTGTATAAATTCAAGCACCTAGGCATGCAGACTGTTTTTACAAACATTTGTGAAAGAATGGGTCGCTCTCAGGAGCTCAGTGAATTCCAGCGTGGAACTGTGATAGGATGCCACCTGTGCAACAAATCCAGTCGTGAAATTTCCTCGCTCCTAAATATTCCACAGTCAACTGTCAGCTGTATTATAAGAAAATGGAAGTGTTTGGGAACGACAGCAACTCAGCCACGAAGTGGTAGGCCACGTAAACTGACGGAGCGGGGTCAGCGGATGCTGAAGCGCATAGTGCGAAGAGGTCGCCAACTTTCTGCAGAGTCAATCACTACAGACCTCCAAACTTCATGTGGCCTTCAGATTAGCTCAAGAACAGTGCGCAGAGAGCTTCATGGAATGGGTTTCCATGGTCGAGCAGCTGCATCCAAGCCATACATCACCAAGTGCAATGCAAAGCGTCGGATGCGGTGGTGTAAAGCACGCCGCCACTGGACTCTAGAGCAGTGGAGACGCGTTCTCTGGAGTGACGAATCGCGCTTCTCCATCTGGCAATCTGATGGACGGGTCTGGGTTTGGCGGTTGCCAGGAGAACGGTACTTGTCTGACTGCATTGTGCCAAGTGTAAAGTTTGGTGAAGGGGGGATTATGGTGTGGGGTTGTTTTTCAGGAGCTGGGCTTGGCCCCTTAGTTCCAAGGAAAGGAACTCTGAATGCTTCAGCATACCAAGACATTTTGGACAATTCCATGCTCCCAACTTTGTGGGAACAGTTTGGAGCTGGCCCCTTCCTCTTCCAACATGACTGTGCACCAGTGCACAAAGCAAGGTCCATAAAGACATGGATGACAGAGTCTGGTGTGGATGAACTTGACTGGCCTGCACAGAGTCCTGACCTCAACCCGATAGAACACCTTTGGGATGAATTAGAGCGGAGACTGAGAGCCAGGCCTTCTCGTCCAACATCAGTGTGCGACCTCACAAATGCGCTTCTGGAAGAATGGTCAAAAATTCCCATAAACACACTCCTAAACCTTGTGGACAGCCTTCCCAGAAGAGTTGAAGCTGTTCTAGCTGCAAAGGGTGGACCGACGTCATATTGAACCCTATGGATTAGGAACGGGATGTCACTTAAGCTCATATGTGAGTCAAGGCAGGTGAGCAAATACTTTTGGCAATATAGTGTATCTCTATTTTTAAAAAGCACCTAAAAAAAATCAAGAATGAGGTTTATTGAAGATCAGCAATTGGAACAGACAAGCTTTAATACTGGAGTCAGGACTGCAAGGGTTTTTATTTTCTGATAATTTTGGAAATGCTTATGGAGGTATTAAAATATTGTTTTCTTTAAACAGACTGTCTTTTTTAGAAAAAAAAAAAAAAAATGACTTGTGTATAACAAGAATATTGCATGTGATAATTTGAAGTATTTTTCAAAAAAACTGGTGCAAAAAAACAGCATTTAATTGACTACACTTGATTACCCTTATATATATATATCCTTTTCATAAAAATTTTAATGACGAGATTTTGCTTTTTATTACAATATATTTATAAGTAAGCTGTAATGCTATATTATATATATTTTATATTTAAGGATAAGAAAAGGCAGACCAAACACTAATAAAAACTAAAATCTTAACCAGTTTTAGAAACAGATATTTCAGTTATAAAGGTTAATGTTTGGAGATCCTTGGATAATGAGCTGAAAAACAGAGATTTATTGACATATCAAAAAAGGAGAGGTATAAATATTAATATTTTATTTATTTTATTATTTAAAATACAGCTACTCTAGGTACTGGTAACTGACAAACATGATTTACATTTCCTTTGTTATTTCACTACTTAGAGTATAAAAACAGTTTTGAGAAAATACCGAATAAGGTGTTACCTTTATTGTTTTCAGCTTATATTTTTTGAGTCAATGATATTCTGTGATCGGACTGTTTATTTTGCCTTTTTAGGAAAAAGGACCAGAATTTAGGAAAATAATCAACTGTGATAAGATTATTCACTCGTGAAAGACATACAGCTCTGAACATCTCAGCAAGGTAAACCCCTAGATGACATTTTCAACTGTTAAAACTCTAGAAATGGGTTTTCCAAGCAGTTTAGTATAAAAAAAATAAGCTGGTAAATAGAATGCTTTTATTATCCCCCAAGACCTCTGCGTATTGTATGGGAAAAGTGGGGGAGGATGGAAAGACTAACAGTGTGACAAGAACAGGAAGGATTAGAGTAAGGATAGAATAAGACACGATGGGGATAAGAAAAGCTAAGGTCATGAAAGGTTATCAGAGGAAGAGTCTGACCCCAGGGGGAGATTAAACTACTGACCTCCCACCCACACTGAAATGACCAGCAGCTGTTGATAAAAGTTTATTTTAACAAGTAACACTTTTTTTGTTTGTCAAACTAATGTGTTTTTTGAATAGGAATTAGTTAGACCTTATGCTTTATATAATAATTCCATATTACAATCTGAGAATTATGCATTAAACAAAGCAAAACAAAACTTCCTTTGACATTTTATCATCATTAAAGTTAAATTCAAACAAACTAAACAAAAAAAGTGTGCTACATCAAATGAAATAAAAAAAAAACTTCAGCCTCCTCTTATTACTTTTTTAAAATTCTTTAATTTACAATAAACATTGGGAATGAGTTTCATTCGTCCCTAGGCTGACTCAAAGTTATTACCAAGCACCACACTCTTAAAAGCCTTTTCATCTCATTTAAACCTCTTGATGTAGAGGACATATAGTCTTTATATTCATAGATGTTATATTCAGTCACTCACCTGGATCAGATGAGTGACTGAAAACAAAAATAAACTTGAAAAGCACCAAATTGTGACTTAAACTCACACATGGATTGATAAATTTAAATCAATTGTTCCTTGGCACGAGGCGCATCTCTGGTAGAAACAAAATCCATAAAATCCATTTATTAGTTTTCAATTGGTCCTGCTAACAAAACAACAAAGTCCCATTTTCTTGTGTTTTTGTCTTCATTATAACACCTCCATAAACTTTTTAGTTTGATACTGAGCTTGTCAATAGTCACTGCTGCCCCCATCTGGTTTAGCAGGGAACTGCTTGTTCTGCCAAATTTCCCTATGTCACAATGTTAGAGACTCTATTAAAAATATTTTTGTACCAAGATTGTGATCTAGATCATCACCAAACTTTAATGTATTGTTCTTTGGCACGATTCATGATCAAAGATTTCGTTAGAATCTGCAAAAAACATAACCTGCTTAGAAGAGGTAATTGGGAAAGTCTCCCACTTGTTTGATGGGTTTTAAAATGGGACTTTATTTTATTTTATTTTTATTTTGTTTGGTGTAAATAGATTGTATTCTCATTATACTTCTTACAAATTATCACTAACATGTAAACAAAGCTGCATGTGTGACAACTGTTGCTCCCTTTGGACAGCAATGACTAATGTGAGACAGCACAGAATTAAAAATGGAGGAAAACAATCATAAAAGTCTCACTTGCATTAGACGTCTGCGTAAAAACATGTCCACCACACCTAGAGGGTAAATTTCCTCTGGTCCAGTTTCAGCAGTCCAAATGTGGCAGGCAGGAATAATGTTTTAACTATCAAATAAATCCCAGCAACATCTTCACTCATAAGACTCAACCTAGGGAAGCTGCATAAGACTCAACCTAGGGAACCTACATCGCGGTGCATAAGATGGCACTAAAAATGGTTAATCAACACTGCTAAGATCATCAGTCACCCTCTTCCTTCCCTGAAGGACAACTTCAAATCTCACAGTCAAAAGAGGGCAAGTAGGATCCTGAGGGACTAAACACACCAAGAACACTGGATGTTTGAGCTGCTGCCCTATGTTCATATAAATAATGAGGTAACAGATTAATGTGACGGCGGCCTAGTGGTTAGGGCATAGAGCGCAGAATTCTGAGGTTGTGAGTTTGAAATCCCACTCCCACAGACTGCCACTCTGGGTCTCTGATTAAGACAATTAACCCCTGATTGCTCCCCAGTCGCCCCACAGTGGCAGCCCACTACTCCCCAAGGCAATTGATTTAATGCAGAGGTAAATTTCTCCCATGGGAGATCAACATATTCCAATTATTATTATTAATAAACTTACAAACTGTTTTAATAATAATAATTTTATAACTAATAAATACCTCAGTTCTGTGAAGAGGACTATACGCAGCACATATGTATAACTGTTATTTTACTAGTTTATCACTGGACTTATTATGCATCATGTTTGTATTCTGTTCATAGTTTTGGTTACAGCGTTTCTCTAGGCACCTTACGTTAGACAGTGGATACATTTTACTGTGTATAATCCCAACCTTATCTTTATCTTATCCCATCTACTGGTGATATATTTGTTTGCTTTTCTCTAACAGAAAAGTATTCCTGATCTGTGCATCTTCATTGTTTTTAGTATGAATGCTCTTTCTTCTCAGAGAAATTATAAAACTAGAAATCATAAAAAGAATTACAGGTGCTGGTCATAAAATTAGAATATCATGAAAAAGTAGATTGATTTCAGTAATTCCATTTAAAAAGTGAAACTTGTATATTATATTCATACATTACATACAAACTCATATATTTCAGATGTTTATTTTGTTAAATTTTGATGATTACAAATGACAACAAATGAAAATCTCAAATTCATCATATCAGAAAATTAGAATATTACTGAAGACCAATAAAAACAAAGGATTTATAGAAATGTTGGCCAACTGAAAAGTATGAACATGAAAAGTATGAGCATGTACAGCACTCAGTATTTAGTTGGGCCTCCTTTGGCCTGTATTACTGCAGCAATGCGGCGTGGCATGGAGTCGATCAGTCTGTGGCACTGCTCAGGTGTTATGATAGCCCAGGTTGCTCTAATAGTGGCTTTTAGCTCTTCTGAATTGTTGGGTCTGGTGTATTGCATCTTCTTCTTCACAATACCCCATAGATTTTCTATGGGGTTAAGGTCAGGAGAGTTTGCTGGCCAATTAAGAACAGGGATACCATGGTCCTTCAACCAGGTACTGGTAGCTTTGGCACTGTGTGCAGGTGCCAAGTCCTGTTGGAAAATGAAATCTGCATCTCCAAAAAGTTGGTCAGCTGCAGGAAGCATGAAGTGCTCTAAAACTTCCTGGTATGTGGCTGCGTTGACCCTGGACCTCAGAAAGCACAATGGACCAACACCAGCAGATGACATGGCACCCCAAACCATCACTGACTGTGGAAACTTTACACTGGACTTCAAGCAACGTGGATGAAGTGCCTCTCTTCTTTTCCTCCAGACTCTGGGACCTTGATTTCCAAAGGAAATGCAAAATTTACTTTCATCAGAGAACATGACTTTGGACCACTCACCAGCACTCCAGTCCTGTTTCTCTTTAGCCCAGGCAAGACGCTTCTGACGCTGTCTGTGGTTCAAGAGTGGCTTGACACAAGGAATGCGACAGCAGAAACCCATGTCTTTCATACGTCTGTGTGTGGTGGTTCTTGAAGCACTCACTCCAGCTGCAGTCCACTCTTTGTGAATCTCCCCCACATTTTTGAATGGGTTTTGTTTCACAATCCTCTCCAGGGTGCGGTTATCTCTCTTGCTTGTACACTTTTTCGACCACATCTTTTCCTTCCCTTCGCCTCTCTATTAATGTGCTTGGACACTGAGCTCTGTGAACAGCCAGCCTCTTTAGCGATGACCTTTTGTGTCTTGCCCTCCTTGTGCAAGGTGTCGATGGTCGTCTTTTGGACAACTGTCAAGTCAGCAGTCTTCCCCATGATTGTGTAGCCTGTAGAACTAGACTGAAAGACCATTTAAAGGCTTTTGCAGGTGGTTTGAGTTAATTAGCTGATTAGAGTGTGGCACCAGGGGCCATCAATTTTGAACCTTTTCACAATATTCTAATTTTCTGATATGATGAATTTGAGATTTTCATTTGTTGTCATTTGTAATCATCAAAATTAAACAAAATAAACATCTGAAATATATGAGTTTGTATGTAATGTATGAATATAATATACAAGTTTCACTTTTTAAATGGAATTACTGAAATCAATCTACTTTTTCATGATATTCTAATTTTATGACCAGCACCTGTAGAATCCATGTTAGATAAGCAGGCTCATGCTTTAATGCATGATTAATATAGCACCTGTAACTCGATTCAATGACTTATGTTAAGGTGTCTTGTGCTGTGAATTGGCATTATACAAATGCACTGAATTTAACTGTATAAATAAAGAAAGTTACATAGTTCCCTGAAATGGCTCCCAATTTTGCACCACAATCAGTGATCATTTGGCTCACTCCTGGGGGCAGCATGGTCTTTGGGGCACCATAAGTGCTGTGGGGAAAAAAGCTTATCACCTCCATATTAGAAGTTTTCTATTGCATGTTGCACCAAATAATACTTACAATATGCTCAAGGTTTGTGCTTGAACAGAACTTTTAACAATGACTATTTGCTTCAAATTAAAATTTGCCTCTATAAATGATCATACAGTAAGTACAGTAAGCCTGCAGAGATTCTGGTTGTTGGGACACAGATTACTGGACTAATGCAAGTGATGAACTTCTGACTTTAGAACACACTGCAACCATACAGACACAGATGCCCTCAGTGACTCATTGTAAGGCCCACCACTTTTTGCAAATGGATGAATGCATTGTTTGCAGTCAACAGGAGGTCAGAAGCGGAAATGAAATATTTCTTTCCATTACATGAAGTGTCAGAGATCGTTGCTTCATTAGTTGCCTACAGCCTCACCATTCATACCTCCTGCCATCATTCTACACATTCTTCACCTCTGGAAACTCACAATATGATTAACTTTGTTTTCTTTGCTTTTATTATTTCATTAAAAAAACTTCAAACATGGATCCTTTGCAGTCAAAACAGGGTCGGGGTTTGATTTTTTAGGTTTAAACAGTTGTACAAAATAGCTTCCTTCTATTAATTATTCTTTGAACCCTTCTATTCTTCCCTGTGTCAGTGCTTCATTTCTTCCCGACTTTGTTCCCCTTGTCCATCCATTCTTCTTTGCTCCTTCTCTCCTTTCTCTGTCATTGTCTGCCATCTTTCCTAGCTTCCTCCATCCTTCCTGCTGTAAAAGATTATTGCTTCAACTCCTTCTCTGTGATCTTCAGTCCTTCCTTTTTTGTTATGTCTTTTCATCTTTCTTTCTATTCCTTTCTTCCAACCTCACTCCCGCTGTTCTTTCCTTTTTTACTTCCTTTATTCTTATCTCCTTAACTTCTATCCCACTTTGTGACTCTTCTTCCTGTCATCCTTCATTACTGTCTTTACTTTTGTCTGCTAATTTCCTCATAGCCTCTTTTAATTTTTCCTTGTGTCCTTATTTCCTTCCTTTTTCCGGTTCTTGTTGGTACCATACATTATGCATACTCTGCTTGTTATAACAATGAAGCCATTCATTCATTCATTCATTCATTCATTCATTCATTCATTCATTCATTCATTCATTCATTCATTCATTCATTTGCTATCATTTCATTTTGAACATATCTGAAAATCCCCTCAAAAGTATGCTATATTTTGAAATTATGGTCTGATAAAGCATGTTTCATTTACATGAAAACGTTTAAATGTCCTGTTAACACATAAAATCACATGAGTAAATGCAAAGGCTCGATTTACATGAAAACAATCATTTTCGTGCCTAAGGTATTATTGGTGCATTTTGTCTGTAAGTGAAATAGATGTTCTTTTAGTCCTTTAGCTTCTTTATTTCAAATTATCTGCTAGTATATATGCATATGAAATCATCTGAAAAGGTTTAAAAATTCAAACACAAATTGACTCATTTGCATTTTCTATTCACATATTATGTGCAAAGCTCTTGCACTGGCACACAAACTAAGTGTTTGTGTGCCAGTGCAATATGAGCAATATGAGCAATGTTTACTCAGCTGCAAGTGTTGTTCTCACAGCTTCATGCATACCTCAGTGCAGCAGTTGACAGTGATAATCACTTGATTTTATTGGCGCGACTGGGTCTGCCTTTCTGGTAAAGTACTTGACTGGTTAAAATTCTCCTTGAAGGACTGGATTTTATGAGAACTTTGAATTAGAGACCAGGAAAATCACATGCAGGAGTCCTCAATGCTCCATTCTGGGGCCCCTCCTATTCAACATTTACTTGCTCCCTTCAGCTCAGGTTATAGCACACAACATCTGTTATAATAACTATGCTGATGACGACACACGGCTTTACATCAATATGTCACCAGGTGACTATGAACCTAGATGCTTAGAACAGATAAATATGTGGATGCACCATAATTTTCTCCAACCTCTGCAGCTAGAAACCACTGATTATGGCCACAATCTTGGTGTTATGATGGACCTGGAACTTCAGAGGCACACAAAGGCACTTATTAAGTTAGCCTTTTATCACCTGTAGAACACTTCCAGAATGAAAGGACTAATGATTCTAGTTTTTAGTAGAACTGATCACTGCAACAGTGTCTTCATAGCTTTGCCTAATAAATCCATCAGACAGCTGCAGCTGATCCAAAACTGAAGCCCAGTTCTAAAGTCCTTGCATTGACTCCCTGTAGCTCAGAGAACAGACTTAAAATCCTACAGTTAGTTTATAAATCCCTGAATGGACAGATCTGTTATCAGTGTATCAACCTCCCAGACCACTCAGGTCTACTAGCTCGAGTCTACTCTGTTCACCCAGAACTACAACCAAACATGGAGAAGCAGCATTACTGTAAGTTCCTATGCTCCATGTGTCTGGAGCTAATTTCAAGAAGACTGGAAAAATGCTGAAAGTCTGAGTTCTTTTAAGTCAAAGTTAAAAATCCATTTGTTTAGAGCTGTCTTTGACTGTTGAAGTTACACTGTTAACTCTTTAGTTTGAGTTTGTGGTCTAACTGTTTTATATTTGCTTTACTACCAGCTGTTATCATCTTTATTCTATTTACTTCTATTCTGCTTTGATTTCGCTTCTGTTGCAATGTTTTAATCATGGAAAGCACTTTAAATTATCTTTATACTAAATTGTGGTATCAAAATAAAATTGCCTTGCCTTGCCTTAATGAAGCCATATAGAGCTTCCTTTAGGTCAAATTTCATAACCGCAGCAATGGAATAATGTAGGAATTCCACAAGGAAATTCTGACAAATAAAAAAAAAAAAAAAAATTGAGTGAGTCCTTTTTCTTTACCAGTGCTCTACATTACATGTACAAACATTTTATGTCAAAACTGGTCAGAATGAAAGACAACCTTTAGAGAAATGGGGCAGGGAAATATTAGCTCATGCTTGTTCCACATTCCCTCTGGCAATGAACCACCTATTGACCACCCACATAACTGAAGCCACAAAAAAACTATTGTTGGATGTTAGAAATAAAATGTTGCACATTCTGGCTTCTATTTCTCCTTACGTCTTGATACTGAAGATATGCAAAGGTGTCTCAAAGGAGAGTATGCCAACAAAATCAATTAGCCTATCATTGGAACAATGAGGTATTGACAAAAGTAATTTCCATTTTAAGATCTTGTGAGATAAGATAAGAAAATGCCTTCATTGTTCCACAGTGGGGATATTCAGGTGTGAAAGTGGGAAAAAAGTCTTCCCTGCATGGGTGCCTCTAGACAGAGGACACCTGAGGTCAGTGCCCCTGTAGAACTGGTCTTCACCCTCTTAACTGAAAACAATACTAAATTATGTTCTTACGATGATGCATGCAGGCACAGAAACTGATGATAGATCCCTTGCACCTGTTTTATTTTGTTCTTTTACAGTTTTACTTTAACAGTGATTTAAAGATTAAAGTGTTGAATTTTTAGATTTATGCATAATGGGACAGGATATCACTATTTTCCTGCTGAATCAAGGCTCTTTCATTGGCTCTGTGGCTTGTTGGTGTTCAACATTCAAAAAGTATCAAGTTAAAAAAGTTGAACACATTTTATGTGCACGGTATTTTTCAGGCTTTATTTATAAAAAACAAAACAGAAAATGAGAAATTCTTCATCAGTTATTTTTAAGTACCTTATGTGCCTGTAACTTTGTGTTAACCTGTCTGATTAAATCCCAATGAGGTGTGACAAAATGGGTATAAATATATTTGCACGGCTCTGCAGAGAATATTTTTATTTCACATGACTAATTCCTTCACTCATCAGGAACATTTGAACTGCATTTATTTGAGAGTGATGGAAGCTAAGAAAAGGTGCTAGGCTGCTGTTACTAAGGTAAAGTTAAATACAAAAATAGTTGAACAGACAAATTGTCAGATCACCTTTTAAAAGGGGTTATGTCAAACTGACCTTTTCAAAAGAGAAGCAGATCATTCTGTTTTACTGTTCTCTTCTAAGATGCTAATAGGGCTTTGACTTTTACATGCAATTGTTTTTTGGTAGAAAATCAACAGATTTACTCCTACATCTACAAAACATTTAAAGAAACATTATTAGGTTTTAATCCCCTGCAGTGTTGCATGTGCATGTGTTAAAAATTCTATGATTTTCCAAGCATCCTGCACAGCGGATTTCTCACATGAGCCTGTAAAGATCATTCCACTTGCTAAAGTAAGACTATCATTTTGAACTGGTTTGACTTTTACTCATTAAATCTTTTACTTGATTTTGTTTTAAATAAAGCAAATTGTATTTAGAAAACCATTTTGTGTATTTGCTTCAATAATGGCTTTAAATTATTTTACCCACTGGTACATTTAATTGATCTGATTATACAATTTTTTTCAACTACTAAGTACTTTTTAGATTATAAATGGAGCTGTATTGTAGAGTCTGCTATTCTTATTTCTCTATATGACTTTTTAAAATTTTTTTATTTTTTTTACCTTCACCCTACTGTTAGTAGTCATGAATTCCCCCCACTATGGTGCATTAAAATATATTTCTGTTTCTATCTTGCCTGATATTAACATTGTTTGATGATCTCAAAGAAATTCAGGAATAGCCCGGAAAAATCAACATTTGTTGTTGACCCAATTAAGGTGAATCTCAGATACCAACTGGCAAATAAACAGAATAAAAACTGCTTCAACAATTACAGAACATTATAAAGTCTTGAAGTTGTTACAAGGCTACTTTTGTTGCATGCATGCCCTGAAGCATCCAGCTCAAGAACAATGAAGGCATTCCAAATAGTCATGAATCATGAGCATCTCTTCATAGAGAAACCATAGAAACAGCATATACAAACAACAGCAAAACCAACAACTACTGGTGTCTCTGTGCTTCCCTTATTTAAGAAATATTTTTAAGTTTCTCTCTTAATAAACTAATCAGGCCAGGCTAATCAGTGTCACTAACATAATTTTCATTTTCATCCCAGGCACATCGTGTTTCCCTCTAAATACAAATAGCTGCCAGGATTAGTGTACTACATCATCTCTATGGGAATCACATCATGGAAAGTATGAGAAGACCGATCTCAACGGAAAACACAAAGAACCTTAAAGAGAGAGCTTATTTTCTTATATCCAGAGAGTGAGAGGGAGATTTTCCTTTTTAGATCCCTTTGAGTTATATGTTATTCCCCTAAAGCAATTACACCTTTTACAGTAGACCCATTGTGTCTAAATGTGTTTAACCAAAGTAGGTTTGGGTGGACGAGCACATTTCAGACTGGATGGCATTAAAGTGTGGTTGTTCAGTTCTATAATATAAAGAAGTTATAGGTTTAGGTGGAGGCTATTTAATGTAGCTTTATGAAATCATCATCTGCCAGGTTACTCAGTCGTAAAACACTGAAGGGAGCTTAGAGGGGCTTTCATTCCTGAGAAATCAGAGACCAAACAAGGTCAGAGGAGAAAAAAAAAAGCTTTCACTGCTGCATGGTTACAACGGAGAATTTGCAGTGAAATACTTAGCAATTAAATAATTGGATTTTCCCTTACTGTACAAGGACCAAAACAGAAGCCTGCTGGGCTCACCTTAGAATCAGTTGTAATAGCTAAACATAAAATCCATTCAGAGCAACTCGACCAACTTTAAATAGAAAGTGAAGGTTCCGAGATCCAGACAAAAGCGTTTCCTCTCTAATTCTTGTGAGGTAGAAGTGAAGACTTGAGTTGGAAGCGTAGAAAATCCAAATATTAATTTCCTCTCTCAGTCTAAGTTGTATCATATTTTTAGCTGTAGCGTTGTCTCGGTATGAATCAGAAAATATGTAGGTATGTTTTTACATGTTCTTTAAAGTGTAGCAGATATTTTTCTTCTCTCAACACACATTGATTATTGCCACCAATATCATATTCACTTTGGGTATGAATCATCTGAACTGTTACTTATCTTTATTATAATGATACAACAAACATTATGTAAACTGGATGCGCAATTTTTGGCAAATTATGTTAGGAAAACTTGTAATATATGTTAACTATACCTTATAAAAAGTTTAAATGAGTATCTGTAGCACTCAGCAAAAGTGTGGCATCATTCTGAATAGATATTAAACATTCTACATTGTGAAAACATCAAACTTAATTTAAATTGCTTGGTTTTCAGGCAAAGACTAAGCTTAACTATTTAAATCCTGGATCATGAAATAATTTACAGATATTGTTTTTCAAATTAGAGTGGTCAGTTAACCTTGTGAGAAATGATATTAAAACACACACAAAATTTGTATAAGTTGAATCAGATCATTTATTTTGATCACTTTTGATACAGTAGGCATTTCTATAAAAGATTTTATTTGTTTTCTGTTCACTAGATGTGATTGTGTACATTGGGATGATGCAGCGGTCTCAGTAACTCATGTATCAAATATGATACAATTGGCAGAACTTTTCAGAAACTCTGATTCATTGTTGTTGGTGGAACATCTAAATACTGATTTAGGGGATACGTTTATTGGAGAGAATCCTATGTACTTATTCCATCCTCCACAGCAGTAAATGCATAAAAACTGGTCCAAATTATAATCCGTCTTCATGCTTGTTTTCATAGTGGCCTAGTTTGAAAGCTTCACCTTGGCTTATAATTGGCACTCTCTTAAATAATGTAAACTGGCTTCGTTGAGAAAAGTGACTGATGTTCCGGAAGTTTCTAGTGTCTGACTTAAGCATAGGAGGACCCTGGATGCTTGCCAATAATTCTCATCAATTTATTTTAAGCTAAGAACATATACAAACGTTGACACGTAAAACAACAAAAAATTAACCCTCTATGCTGATGAAGATTCCCAGTCATCCAGGACATAGTCATTCCATTAAACTTTCACGGAAAAGTTATTAGGTTATTACTGACCCTGATATAGACTAAAAATGTGTAAATGTTGCAGTTCCTTCCCAGAAACCAGCATATCAAAATTAACTGCCATATTTGTATCAAGAAATTTCCATCCGGAGTTATGAAGCTTAAGCGACAATTCATTCTGGACTCTTATCAGCTTCACCGGAACCACCTGCGATGTCCCTCGTCCTGCTTCAGCCAATCATCTCAGAATAACACCGGATCCGAAACCAATCATCTTTCAGGCTCCCCTTCATCAGCTCCAGGCCTAGCTTCTCTCTCCCGCACGCAAACAAACTTTCATCCACCTCCACCCCATCTCCTCCCTCACTGTCAGACTATTCTCAGTTCAACTATTTAAGATGCTTTCATGGCTTTGATGTATGCTTTGAGTTTTAAAGCTGACTTGGCTTTGTATAAACTTCTGACATTAAAACCTCACGTCATTTACTTTCTAACATGCCAGCTCTGCAAATAATACAGCTTTTCTATCATTTTCACCTCTCTAGAGATTAACGGTGGTATGAAGAATAATAATATCAATTAATCAATCATTTGGTAAAAACGCAAAATACATATAAAGTTATTCTTCCTTGGACTTAGTCAATCACCTTCATCACTTCAAGCTCATTTCAGCAACAGTCTTGTAAACAACTCAGCATATATATAAGCCTTGAATAATAAATACATTACAGTGGAACATGGGTGAATGCAAAGCATCACACAGAAAATACTTAAAGCGTTTAAAACTAAACCTACAAATTTGTTGATGATGCTGAATCAGCTGCTTGAGGTTCCAATGATTCACTTAAGGGCACACATGTAATTATAATGAACTCAATCTGTGGTATCAAATGACCCTTTTGGATTAAACTCATGATTTGCAAGTCACAAGGTATTCTCTAATAATCAAACCAATGGCGGAGAACATTGTAAGGAGCCACAATGACTTGCCCAGCTCAAAGAAAAAAAAGTAATGATTTTCCTGACTGGATTAATGGATATTTTCCAATTTTTAAAGTACATGTTCTAATTTTCTTTTTTTTTATTCAGTTTTTCTTTTGTTATTTAAACACTTAGGATTGGTATGTCCTTAATGACTTAGAATCTAGAGCGTATTCTGGGCAATTATGTCAGATTAAGTATTTACACCATTCAAGTAGGATTGCATTAGAAAACTACAGTCGGATAAGAATAAACATGCTGTTATGTTAATTTCTTTGAGTTAAAAATGCATATGGAACTACCACGAACATCTAGAATACTTTTTGCAAGCATTAAATGCAATGTCTGTTTTAATTGTTGAATTTGAACATTCCCCTCAAAGTTTTTCAAAGTGATCCATGTATTGTGTTGAATATTTAAATGAATTCAGTTAGTCTCCTGAGTCTCTATTATTTGTTTTATATTACCAACAACGACTTTTACGGCTACTTGATTAATAAAAAAAAACCTGTTCGGGAAATAAATGTGAAAAACATGTCATCTGTGGCAGTCGGTGCACATTACAGTAACGCTTTCTTTCACAGTACATCAATAACTATGCAACAACATGGTAATAACTTAGCAAGTAACATTATATTACTAGATAACAAGAAACATTTTATGGAGAATTTTGGTAAGTGCTGTGCTTCAAATTTTACGCTGACAAGGTAAAGTCAGACTTCTTAGATGACCAACCATTACTACCAGTAACTCAGTCATTTCACCCACAGCAATAAATTAATGTGTCTCATAATCTAGTAAAATGCAGTTTATTACTTGGCATATAACAGAAAACAAAAACAAAAAGATGGCAAGCCAATTTTCTTAACTAAACTCTTATTTATATGTAACTTGAGTTCAGTTATATAATGATTTATTAACCTGATCACAAGTTACAATTCACTTTGTAAAGTGTTGGTAGGTGGTGGCCAATTATAGAAACAGTTATGTTGTAACCCAATGGTAATTACCCACCAAAAGTCTATTGTTATATAGTAACATACTATTGTAATATTATGAAGGTAATTGCCTGCATATATACCTTAATTTGGGGTTTTTTAACATAAAGTTTTTCTTGTTACCAGGTAATATAGTGTGACTTGCTATCTTGTTACAATGTTATTACATGGGTATTGGTGTACTGTAAAAGAAAGCGTTAACCACATTACTTACTTACTTACTAGTCAGAAGCTTGATGGGAATGACAAAGGTAATCTGTAAATTGGCTTGTTGTTGCCCATTTATTGTTATCTGTTAAGATCTTATGGCTAGCAACAAGTGCTGTTTTAACAGATTTTTGTTTACTGAGAAAGTGCTGGCTGGGGTCTTTCTGTTTGGGGATTACATGTTTTTCCAGTGCCTGCAGGAGTCCTTTTTAGGTGCTTTGGCTTAAAAACATGAATAAGTTGAATGAGTTAGTTTGTCTCCTTAGATTTCCCTCAGGAGAGAGTGCATGGGTGCATTATTGTGTGCCTCCATAGCTGTGCTGAGATGGACCAGGCTCTAGTCTGCCTTTTAATCTAAAATGCACAGGGTCTAAAAAGGCTTCGAACTTCACCAGCTTGGTTTGCTAGTAAAATTGCAATAGATCCATGTAGAATTGCTAACTGTTCTGCTGAGACACCAAGCTACTAAACTTTCCAGCTTGGATGTCAAAAACTTCAGTTTCAATATACAAATGGATTGTAGGATTATTCAAGGAGATAATAAATTCTTCCTTACTTTAAAGCATTGTTTTCACCCTCCTTTCCTCCCAAAGATCTTAAGCACGTAAACAGCTAGTGTTAGAAAGAGGAATTCCCAAACAGCATTACCATACCACCTATACACTTGGTGTCCCACTCTGGTGTGGTGTTTGCCTTGTCTGTCACTTCCAGCTACCCCATGGCAGACACAGACAATAAGATAAAAGGGATTAGAGGAAGGCAGGCCCATGACCAAACAAACAAACTATCACTCTCCTGTGGAGCTCCAGATGAGGAGAAGCACAGACTGGGGGTGGAGGTGCAAATGATAAAGGGGAATGGAGGCTGAGTCATATTATGGATATCGTAATGGAATTGTAAGGAGATTAACGCAGCATTTTAATTACACATGCCTGCTGATATTGGCTCATTTATTGATAATTTTATTCAGAATTATCAACTTGAAAAAGCTCCCTATTAATTGAGCTCATTTGGCTGCTTTGGCAACATTTGAAAGACACTTTTTTAGAAAGTGGCTTTTACCAGCCGGTCCTATTAAAAGACATTAGATTGCACTGAGAATGGAGCTTACAAACGCTTCAATGTTTTTTAACATTTTGTTTTTCTTTTACTTTTCTTTATTACAACATTAAAATAAATGTTTATCCAGCCAGGCAAATTATCCCAACAGGCAAACATCAAATTTTGAAGTGGGCCTAATATAAGTCACCAGTATAATGCATGTTATTAATACACGCAAAACTAATTCAAAATATGGCTCAAAAGAGATGTATACTTTGAATGTTTTTTACAGTTTCTTGTAGAACACACATTATGGAAGAGATATGGTAGTATATAAATATGTACATGGTTGAAATAATGTTAATTGAAAAAGGAGACAATTACGCCTATTTTAAGAACTGCATCATCAGCTTAAGGAATGACTTAAACTCAAGCTTCAAGTAAATATTCCTTCGGGTCTGTTTCCTCCTTTTCACCAAGAGAGTTTAAACAAGGACAGGATGTAGACAGAGGTGAACTATAAGGACACTTACCTTCCATGAGCTGTAAGGCTGCAACCATCCTGCAAAGGAGGGTGAGAAGAAGGGCAGGAGACCACCTATGGGGATGTAGCAGACACATGCTGGGAGCTGGTTTTGCTCAGATTTTAGGGTACATTTAAAAAAAAAAGGCAAAAAGCTCTATTCCCTGTGTTTCACATACATTTCCATTGTGGACAATTAGAATGAATGCAAAAAAGATAACATAATTATAATCCTATAGGTGCTTCAAAGCATAGTTTCCATTCTTTGTGAAGATAAAGAAATCATTTTCATTTAATTTTAAAACAGCAATTCTAACATTAAAACAAAGAATGTCTTCTTACCCTTGGAACATTTTGCAGTGTGATAAAAAAAATGCAGCTTTGGATGGCAGTTCCAACTACATGTGTGTGATGAAACTTCAGCAAACTCTGTGCTCCCTCTGTCCTCCCTCACCATCCAGACCTAAAGTCCCACCGCAGCTCTCTCCCTCTCTCCCTCTCTCTCTCTGTCTGCACAAAGGCTCTCTCAGTTTGGAGCTGAGTAACTCCCGGGATCCATGGACTCGAGAAATCTGACTCTTAAAAAAAAGAAAAAAGAAAGAAAAAACTCCCTCCATACTTCCTTAGCATTTTTTTTTTCTTTTTCTTCTTTTTTTGTTTTGTTTTGTATGACTTTATTAATTTACTTATATTTGCTTTTTATTAAGTGTTCGAAATAAATGATCAATCAATACTCAGTAGAAGCTTTCTCCTAATTTTCTTCTATCATTTTATTGCCATTTAAGATTACATCATGTCAATTTCCTATCAGTCCACATTATCTTCCACATTATATTCATCTGTTGAAACATCCCTTTAAGACAGTTTGCATTAATACCTTAAAGAATAATATTTTTAATGGATTATATGAATGCAATTAATAGAAAGGGGGTGAATATATTTAATACCAGATAAAAATAAGGGAAACAAAAGAGTTCATTAAAATCAGGATCAATCTCACTCTTCAGTGACCCCAGGGCACAGATTGGCTCCAGATTACCTAATCACCTACTGTATGCTACCGCCCAGTAATTAGCAACCTGGAAAACAATTGACTGCAAAGCTTATTCAAATGTTTCATTTTAAGTGGGTTGTGTTGATGAATAAACATTTGTATAAATCTTACCTGAGTAGATACCTTTCTTAGCATCTTCACTGTGATTCCACAGCATAGCCAGGTCCAACCAAACTAAACAGTGCAAATGGTTTTCATAGACCTGAATGAATGGTTTGTTCAGGATTGAAGTGAGGTTTAGATAAAATGCTACAAGCAGTGCAATATACTTGCAATAAAAAGCTCTTGAATCTTTTTTTCTGTATGAAAGTTTAAATGGTCCCAGAGGCTAAGGCTAACAGCTAGATCAGCAGGTATCAAGACCAAATTGGTCTCCTGAAATTTTAACTCTAAAATGTCGGCATCCTTTATGGAACACTAATTTCTAATCCTTTAAACCATTGTGCTATATATATGTACATAAAAAAAAATTACAGATCATTTTGATTAATATTGTCATTAACTTTTTGTGTACGAAATGTTCTGATAGATCAGAAGATGTTATTTTTTTTTAGCAAGGAAAAAAGACCTAGAATGGAAAAAAGAGACATACTTGCTGTGACTGGAAATGCTTTAGATTTCTCCAATTTCCGATACGATGACTAGCCTTTCTATTACATGCTACCTCTTTCCTTTATTTTTCCATCTTAAAATGACTAATGATAATAAAAAATTGGACTTACATGCCCTGCTAGATATTTGTTTTTTTACGTGAACTTGCTTTACCACAGGAGTTTACTTTTGTCTCGATATTTTTCAGACTACCTTCAGTTGCTAATATCAAGAAATTTGGATTTCTGTAAAATGAAGAAAGTTATCCACCATTAGTAGGATTTTAAATGTCTACAACCTTAAAGAGCACCTCGTTTAGTCTGCTGCTTATGTTTTTTAACTTGGTATTTATATAGAGAAGTTTATTACTTTTTCCAAGGAAGCCTGTGGTTACAATCACTTCCTGATTTAAAAAAAAGCTCTGCAAACTGAAATGTGTAAAGCTTCTCTAGTAAAGTAACGATTTGCTACAAAATGAAAGTCGTATAAAACTCATCTAATTTATAGCAGCAAAGGGGAACACTTTTTTTTCACAGAAATGACAACCATGTATCAATGCTTATCTTTACAGGTATTGTGTTTATCTAACTGTTATAAGTTGGAAAAAATATGTTGTTTTTGCATCTAGATTGTTGAGTCAATACAGGATTAGAACCATGTGCGAACAATCAAAATATTAGGTTTTAGGCTGCAGCACAGCTCATGTTTAAATATTTCAAGTCACTATGTATTATTTTTGCAACCTTCTTTTCAAGCTTAAAAGTTACATAAAATGTTTGTCACATGTACTTAAAGTTTACCTATCAGGTATTTCTCATAAAATACGCCCACAAAATATTTTTAGATATAGAATAGATCACTGACTGGGTAGGATACTTCCATGTGATTACTGGGAAGTCCAGTTTTCTAAAAAAAAAATAAAAAAAAAATCACCTTTTATCTTTAAAGCTACAGTGTGTAATAATTACAGGGATATAAAGTCAGAAATTTAATATATTATACATAACTATGTTATTTATCATCACCTATGAGCTCAGCCATTTAACCATAATATTTGCGTTGCCTTAGAATTCGTTATTTATAATTACATAGGAGCGGGTCTCGCAGCCATGGAGGCTGACATCTTTGCGCTACGGCAAGCGCAGAGGCAACAAACTAGCGATTGCGAGATCGCCCATTACGCTCGAAAATAACTACGGCAAGTTGCTTGTAGCGACAGTGGAGAGGAAAAAGAACTTTTAACAGGAAGAAACCTCCAGCAGAACCAGGCTGAGCGGCCATCTGTCGAAGCCGACTGGGGTTCAAGGAGACAGAAGCAGAAAAACTGACAGAAGCAAGCATGATTATTGGCTTTGGAGGGGGTGTGGTCCATCTTCAATTGACAGGAGCTTGAGTGAGGCATGAGTGGGTTCAGACGAGACTGATAAAGAGTTCCAAACCGAATTTACGCTAAAGTTTCATTTCAAGATGGAGAGAGCACTTAGAAATTTTATATTTGACGTGAGTGAAATACGTTTTTTGGCTCTTGGACCCTGGCAGGAAAAAAACATATGCTGTGATTTGGCACGAGCTTGGATGAATAACTTAGGGAGAGGATTACAGTAGTCTCATAAGAGGCATAGAGTGAGAGTTTTTACATACGTTGCCGTGCAATCTTTATGTACCTTTGACTCGCCATTCCAACATTGCAGCCACACTTCTGTGGATCTTGAGTAGCTTTCAAGGTTGGGGACAGTTCTATGTGCTAGCTAGACAGAAATATGTTAGATCATGATAACAATATAACTTAGAAGTAAAGCAATAATGATTTGATCCAAGTTGTAAATATATGCTACCCTGGCCAGGACAGTATGAAGTATAAAATACACCTTATCAAAAAAATTGTTTTACACCTCAAAAACATGCTTGTCCAAATATCTTAGAAGATGATCCTTAGTTTATCTTCTGCCTTGATGGTAAAGGGGAGGGTCCAACTAAGCATTTGGAATATTAATGTCATCAAAACAGTATGTTTCTGATTGGAGAAAGACAGATGTTATAAATGTTCCCCAGTTTCCTCTATACAATTTCCATTTCATTCAGATGTCTTCGAATTTGAATAGCTGAAATATCATTGAAAAACTGATTGTTTCCCTTGCAATTATTCATTAAATAATATATCATTCATATATACTTGGGAGGTCATGTTTAAGCCATTGTCTGTTAGCTCTTCTTGCAGCTAAACTCAGTATTTTGTTATTGAAACTCTCACTAGGTGACCGTATAAACCCAAATAGGCAATTGTTCCAAATACAATTAAAGCCACAAGCGGCATTGGGCGACCCTCACAGCTCAGCGCCACTCAGCCACGCATCGCCACCCCCATGCCTATGCCAATTAGGCCGAAATACAACCTGCTCAACAGCGGTTCTGGCAGTTTAATTTCCATTTTCATCAATAAAACATCAGTTTGTCTGTTCTCAGGGGGCGGGGCTGAAATGACGTCATCAAATGGGGATCTGTATGTGATGAATGCTGGTCTGAGATGACAGAAAAATTTGTACTTTTGTCTTTTGACTGCATCTCAAACTAATATAACAATGGTGTGTCTAGACAAGAAGTCAGATTTTGATTCTTTGCAACGGCCACATGAATTGATGTAGAAAATTTTATTTTGATAACTTTTGATCTGAGTTGTGTAAAGTCTAAGCATAGTGAAGTCGAAATCTTTAATTTAAAAGCTCTATGAGGAGTTTGTTCAGATAGAAAATCAGTAAATGAGAGAAAATGGCATCTTTGATCCAAAATGGTCAACTTCCTATGGGCCCACTGATCCAAGAAATAAATTTTTGTGCCCTGGTGGCTTATACATGTTTACCAAATTTCACTATCCTCAATAAAACAATGGCCTTGGGCTGTTTTTTTTTTTTTTGTGTCTTATGGTAAGAATTCTTAATTTGAAGTCTGGACAGATCTTTTGACAACTTTACAATGACTAGATCTGTAAAATCTTCCACCAGAAAGTTCAGATTTTGGGTCAGTGAGGTAATGATTTGCTTTATTGTAACATCTGGCTGTTGGCTTACCAGTACGATTTTTCTAAGTGACACTTGTGTTTAGGTCTTCAGGTTCCATATAAAGTTTAGAGACAACATTCTGTCTGGAGTCTTTCATATTAAAACTGATAATTATTTTTGACAGACAGTTGTTAAATGCTTTTCGATATTTTGGCATAGAACTGTATGGATGATGTCGTACCTGAAGGTATCTATAGAAATCAATTTACAATGTGTTTTTTATAGGCTCATATTGTAATTCAGCAAGATTAAATCCTCATGTATCTTGTTATCTAATTCTTAGTAATTTAAAATAAAAATAATGTAGGTAAGTTGGAGAGTTGTTGGAGAGACAGCATCTACAGTAGCCGTGTAGGTTGTTACTGCTGCTGTGTGCGTGCTGACCCAACTAACCACTCTCTGAGGCAAACAGGAAGCCATTTATCGTGGGCCAAGTCTGCTGTCACATTTCTTACTGAAGCTCTAAGATTTTCTTTGTTCCTTTGTGATCCAACAAACAATTATTTAAGGATTAAATTGATTTTTGGAAAGTGAAGCCAGACAAGTTATGTAACGAATGACAACAATTCAGCTCTTGTCAGACAAGATTAGGTCAACTGCTAGAAACCATTGAGCTCTAATAGTTGTAATTAATAAAAGTAAAATCTGTCTGTCCTTTCTTTACATGCTGGGACACTTCTAAACAGGTATTTCTTGAAAGTTTTTCAGTACACTGAATTAAGTGCATGATTTTGAGTTTTAACTAATGTATTCAAACACCTTTCAATTCTTAAATGGCTTTTTTTCAAACAGTTTAAAATGTATAATTCTAATTTATTTTAGACCTTCTAAAACTGAAAACATTTTTTGTTGATAAAATGATTTCGATACCAACTCCTTCTTTCCCTTAGTGGTTTATCTGTAAATTTAAGAATAGAATAAAAGGTTGCTAGTGCCACCATGACTAGTGGACAGTTGGAAAGTGTGTGTCAGTCTTAGAGGTGTTTTTATTACTAAAGAGGGCAAGTCTACTTGAAATGGGAATCGTTGGCCATTAGCCCATTCAGAGAGACTAATACTTCATTGAAATTTAAAGTTTATCCAAAAAAAAAACAAAAAAAAACACTGACATTGCTCAGGCTGATAGTTTTTTATTTATTACTTTTAACATTTTTTCATCTAAAATTCAATTATTACAGAAGCCTGTAAGCTCTAGAAATAATAGAAAAAAGAGGTTTTAAAAATTAAACAGTAAATGTAAATAAAATCAACTACTATTACAGTCTGTCAGTTTGTCTTAATAATACAAGTATCTAACAACAAGTGGCTTTCTAACAAAATAACTTCAAAACTATTTAAAACAAGATTTGCTAATATACAGAAACTGTTCAACTAATAAAGGGCAAATCAGTCCACAAAGTCATAACAACAACATAGTCAACAAAGACAACAAAAACAGTGGCATCCAAACAACTGATTAGCTCATTATCAATACCATTTTAGGAACTGGCACTGAAGTAAAACGTTCATTTCGTCTCCATCTCACTGTGACATCACTCAGATGTGGGCGCAAACAGGAAGATGTTCCTCTTCAGGAAAATGGCCATCAATAAATCATGCATTGCATGAAATGGCAAGTCTTTCAGGAAGAATATTTGCCTGTTAGAAGGGATGGAGAGCTTTTTTACAAATAGAGGGTATCCTGAGTTCAGCATCTTGCTGCATTTAACTCCCCTTCCTATAGAGCAAGATCATGAAACTAAAACACCAGCTGAAACTTGCTTTCCCCCCCCATCCGACAGCTTGAAGACAATGATTCCCATCATTAGTGCTGTTTTATTCTTTGACTTCTAGGCGGGGTTCACACAGCCCCATGTTTTCTCCAAATGTGATGTGATTCAAAGCTAGATTATGCTAAGAGTAGATAGTAATGACCTCCCGACCTCCCCCTCGAACTAACAAGACGCGGTCCAGTCCTTCCATTAAAACCTCCAGGAACTCCATATCTGAGAAACACATGGTTAAGGACATATGGTACACATCAGCTGGTTTATTTGTATCAGTAGTTTTTAAAGAACTTCACTATTGGCAGTAGCCACTGAAAAATACAGCTTTCAAATAGTTTGATAATTTATTGCAGTAGTATAATCTTACACCGAATAAATGCAGCTAAATTAAACTGTTGATATAAATATGTTTTTTCATTCAGATGAAGAAGGAAATTAACTATTTTAAACGAAATCAAAGATTACTGGTACCAGCAGTTACTCATGAAGATGACTGAATATGTATGGCGACCTATTTAGGGTGTACCTGCCTCTAGCCCAATCATTGCTGATCGTGCAGAGAGGAGTGGGTATATAGAATGTATTAATGGATAGATGATCAAATTACACAGATGTAAGAATCATATAACAGTCTGAAAGGATACAGTTCTCGTCGCCTTTTTTGTTTTTTGGTGGGCCTGGCATGTTGAGCAGGACCAACTGGGAATTTTTGGAATTCTTCACCACCACCTCATTCAGCTTAACAGCTGTGTGCATCCTCCGGACGTTAGACTGGTTTCTGCAATTAAAGACATCAATAAAAGTTTTGCTAAGAAAAACCTTCAGCCTCTAAAAAAAAGCCTGTGCTTAGGACATAAAGCAATACATAGCAGATGGCCACACTTGACATTATCCTTTTTGCAAATTAGCTTACATTGAGCTGTAATTTAATATCACACCATCATTGACTGTTTTTGCTGCCATGCAACCCCTTTCATGCCAGGTAAATTACAGCAACTTGCATGCAACAATTTCAGCACATACAACCAAAGACAGAAAGACGGAACAACTTACAGATTCTCCCATTCACTGGATGAGCAGGAAACAAAAGGGAAAATACAAATTCAGCATTGTAAACAAAATAAGAACTTATTACTTTACTCTTTCATAACTGTTGCAGCAGTGAATCCCAGTAAAATATATTACATGAAAATGTACCTAATAAAGACAAAAAATGGACATCCAATTTGTAAATAAAACATTTTGCAGCCTAAAATGTATTATTTCATATAATGTTTTAACTGAATTGGAGAACTGTATTTAGTTTTTCAATCCAGTTTAAAGATACAATCTGATCCTCCAGCATAAATGTTGGTAAAGACACCAAATATTAAGTTGAACCCATCATATTTGGGAAGAAATCAGCTGTTGTACTTTTTACTTGTGTTGTGCAGCAGAGATGGTTCTACTTACGGTTTCATATTAAACATGTCCTTAACTGCCATGCCTTCTCTATGTTTGTTCCTTTCATTGAGCAGTTTGTCTTTTGTCCATGTCATGTGGACACGATCAGGCGTGGCTCCATCTGTTTTGTCATTGACCACGGAATGAGATGCTGTGTTCCGGTCGTGAATCAGCTGGGCCTAAACGACACATTGAATTTGAATTACTGAAATTATTAGAGTCATTCCATAGAAATGGCACATGTTGAGTCCCTCTCACCTCTTAAGGGGTATTTCATCTATTGGATCACTAAACTTTATATTTTAACAGCTTTACATTTAGACTGAAATATACCATTTACTACAGTATGAAAAAATATTTAAAATTCTATCTTTTTTATGAGAAATAATGCAGTTTTTTCATTTGACCCCCCTATTTTGTCATGTCCCTCATGGCAATGATGAAAGTTTCCTTTGAAAATACCTAAATAAACTATTTAAAAAGTCAATAAATTTTTACATCAATGTAAAGATCTGTTTGTGCTCTTTAGTTGTTGATGTTTCTTTTTTTCTAAATTAATCATTAAATATTAATTTAAAATGACATTACTTCTGTCCCTGAGCAACCGCTCAACCCCGTTATACAAATGATCTCACCCCCATAGAAAGAAAGGTATGATCCACAGCTGCATATACATCAGGACGTGACATCACTGAAGTCTTTTGAACAACTGGACCACAGAGGCAGGCAAGGTGCTCACCTATTTTCCTCTAATTTGGTCATTTATCTTGTGATACTGTGGTCGTCAAACTAAATGACTTAACACCGTAACATTAAAAATTTATAAAAAAAATCTACTTCTTACAAAAAACTTTTTTATTTCAAAAATATATGCAAATTCTGAATTTAATGCATTCCATGTGCTCTCTTTCTTGTATTCACTACATTGAGAAGAAGCCATTTTGTGCAAAAATCTCAACCCCGTCACACTCAACACCGTTATGTGTTTGATTATAACGGTGTTGTGATAGTGTGATGGGGTTGAGATTTTAATACTTTGGTTGTTAAGTTATTCAATTACTTAGATTGATTATTATTATATTCAATCAATATTTTTATACTGTTAGCATGCTGAATGTGATTTATGTTCCATGTTAAGCTGTGAGTAAGGTGGCACCAACAATAGCAGCAGAAAGGCAGAGGAAATATCGGGAACGCCTTGAAGCTGATCCTGAAAGGAGGGAGAGATACCTGCAGAGTGAGCGTGAGAGATGGAGAAAGAATGTAGAGCCAGGGAAGAAGAAACCAATTCAAGAACTGAGTGAAAGAGAACAGCGTAAGAAAAGATAAATGTGGAGAGCAGCTTACCACAGGAGCAAGGAGAGGAAAGAAGTGATCAAGAACGTTCACTTTGGAGCTTCACATCAAGAGGCCACCCTTCATACGGGTGTGTTGTATGTTGGTGGACACCCAGAGCCTGTGTGCTTCAGCACCATCTCCCCCAGCAGGCATAAAGGCCCTCCAGCAATATGGCAGCATTTAAATCCTGTGCTGGATTACCTCAAGCCCAACCTCCACATGTGTCTGTGCTGCACTTTTTAAGTGATGGACCTTGTACCCAGTACAAACAACGAGGCAACTTCTACCTTTTCTCCACAGAACTTGACAAAAGAGGATTCAAGGCTGGGTCTTGGAATTTTTTTGAGGCTAGTCACGGAAAAGGAGCGCCAGATGGTGTTGTGGGGGCCTTAGAAAGAGCAGCTGACAAGATGCTGGCAAAGGGCCGGGACATCCCAGATGCAGAAGAGTTATTCAGAGCCTTGTCTGAAACAAACACAAGTGTCAAGTTGTTCTTTGTGAAAAGTGAAGATGTCGAAGAAGCAATGGAGAAACTGCCAAAGCAGATACCAGCTGTTCCCGCAACAATGAGAATTCATCAGGTCATTACTCTGGCTCCAGGAGAACTGATGGCTCGTGATGGAAGTTCGGTCATGATCCAGATTTCATGACCATAGGTGAGGGTAGGAACGTAGAGCGACCGGTAAATTGAGAGCTTTGCCTTTTCGCTCAGCTCTCTCTTCACCACCACAGTCCGGTGCAGCGTCCGCATTATTGCAGCAGCCGCACCGATCCGTCTATCAATTTCCCGCTCCATTCTTCCCTCACTCGTGAACAGGACCCCAAGATACTTGAACTCCTCCACTTGAGGCAAGGACTCTCCTCCAACCTGAAGGGGACAAGCCACCTTTTTCCGGTCGAGAACCATGGCCTCGGATTTGGAGGAGCTGATTCTCATCCCGGCCGCTTCACACTCGGCTGCGAACCGCCCCAGCGCACGCTGTAGGTCTTGGCAGGAGGGAGCCAGCAGAACTACGTCATCCGCAAAAGCAGGGACGAGATCCGCTGTTCCCCGAACCAGACCCCCTCCGGTCCTTGGCTGCGCCTAGAAATCCTGTCCATAAAAGTTATGAACAGGTCCGACTTAATGCCGGCAATGCGAACCAGGCTCCTGCTCCGCTTGTACAGAGAACGGATGGCCCCTAATAAAGGGCCCCCGACTCCATACTCCTGGAGCACCCCCCACAGGGCAGCACGAGGGACACGGTCGAATGCCTTCACGGTCGCCACCTTAACGTGGTGGATGGGTTTCAGTGCCTGGGTGATCCCAGAGGCTATGTTGTCGGGGGCTAAATGCCCCTGGAAGGGTCTCCCAAGGCTCTGGGTGACAGGTCAGACGAAGAGCGGTTCAAAAACCCTTATGACGAGGACTAAAACGAGGCACGTGACGTCGCCCGGTACAGCGGAGCCGTGACCCCACCCTGGAGCCAGGCCTGGGGTTGGGGTTCGTCGGCGAGCGCCTGGTGGTCGGGTTCTTCCTCGCGGGACCCGGCCGGGCCCAGCCCGAAGGAGCGACGCGAGGCCATCCCCCAGTGGGCCCACCACCTGCAGGGGGAACCATGAGGGACCGGTGCAAAGGGGATTGGGCGGCAGCCAGAGGCGGAGACCTCGGCAACCTGATCCGCGGGCGCTTAAACTGGCTCTGGGGACGTGGAATGTCACCTCACTTCATATTCTATTGTTGTTATTATGCCGTTTTGTTTTGTTCTTGTTGTTGTTGTTTTTGGGTTTATATTAAAGCTCAATTCAATAGCAATTTTAGCTGGTGTCTTTGCTATGGTTAAAAAATGAAATGCCAACAGAAAGTCCTAAACACTGAAATAAACAAAGAAAATCGTTTTTGTCCCTTCAACCCTGTTACCATCTTCAACCCTGTTATGTTAGTCTCAACCCCGTCACACCTATATTTTCACATATTATTTTTTTAAAATGTTGATAAAATAATTTAATGTCTATTGACTTTTGTTTCAAATATAAAGAGCTATCATTTGAAATTGATTTTGATTACAATTCTTGAGTTAAACTGAATTTCTGAAGAAAAATGAGTGAGTGCTTTCACCAATTTGTCACATTTCAGCATATAAGAAAGCATAAAGTGTTATTTTATGTAATTTTTCTTTTTGAAATGATTGAATTAGTATGGGGGACTTCTGAATAATGTGAAAATGTTTATTTCTTTCTAAATTCATTTTATAATAACATTCAGAAAGGCCTCAAAGTGTCCGTAACGGGGTTGAGGAATTAAGGTGAACACATCTTTAAGTACTGATCAATACTAAAAGAAAGTTAATGCCTGAGATGGGAAAATATGTTTTTCGGATAGTTAAATATATCCCTAAATATGTGGGATATACATAGAAAAAATACTATTGGGTAAAAAAATTGAAAATGTCCAAGTCCAATTTTACCCATTCTCATGGAATGACTCATTATGTATTGAACATGTTGGATAATTTGCTTGAGCTGTTCACAGCACACATACAAATATAAAGAAAACGGGTCATGATATGTGTGAAGTATAAGAGCAATGAAGTGCGAAGCAGGTTTATGGAGATAAAAAAAAAAAGAAATCGAATATAGAACCTAATACATGGATTTTTGTTAGGAGGGGTGGAGGGAATAATGGCTGAAAAAAACAACTTGGCTGTGAAGAAGTATTTAAATAACAACGGCTGCGTAGAAATCAAATAGATGCAACTTATTAATCATATTAAGGTAACCCTGGTTCAAAGCTACAGGTAATATAAGAAGCAGACAGTGTGAAGCTACCTAAACAGGTAAACTGACTGGTTAGCTAGTATATAGAAAAAGAATATATAAATAATGTACTTTTGTATATATACAACATATAAATAAATTGCACTAGCTTAAAATGAACAACAACAATAAATACTATTGGTGCTCCATAAGCAAATCCCTTAATTTAGTTACTATTCCATCATTTTGCTTAAGCCTTTGTAACATAATCAGAGCAACAAAAAATCTGTTTTTATGCATCTTCAAGCTGTAAGAATATACTATACATTTTCGGTTAAATTAATTTGATTATCTTAAATTTTAAGGTATGTAACGGTATAGTGGAGGACCTTCTTTTGTCGTGTGGATCAGCAAAATAACTAGTCCTCCTAATTGTCAATCATTCTTGTGATATGTTTACGTAAGGCCGTCCTACGTGCTCGTCCCCATTTTCACTTAACAGTGGTGAGTCTGACTTAGTGGGAAAAATTGCAAATCTTTTTTTGAGAAGTAAGCTTGTATCTGCGATGCAAACAGCAACTTTTAAACAGAGCGTGATAAATGTGCTCCTGCATGCCCTCGCACGAGTTTAATAGGCGTTATCTCTCGGAAGCGGGTACAGGGTTGTGCATATGTATTTTTTTTAAAGTAGTGAGGGCGGATCTTTTAAAAAATTCATGAAAATCCTCCACTATACCTTTAAATTTACTTTATTCTTGGTCTGTTTCAAAGTTATTTTTGATTATATATATATTTAACCAGAGAGAAAGCTTTAAAAAAATCACAGTAAAACCTGAAAAGAACATAGTCAACTTTCACCAATTTTAAAGAAATTCAAATACTTCATCCTATAATAGTTAGAAGTTTTAGATTTCCCTTTTATTAAAAAAATTATTTAAATGTTGATCTAATATTTGTATTAGTATTTTGTATCATACTGTGATAAATTAAACACATACATGTACAATATCATCTCTACTTTTGCTAATACATAAATGGATGGATTTATCACAATTTAAAATGTATATATTTTTATTATATATTTTCAGTTGCTTCTTATAACTGTATAATTGTAAGCAATATTTTGTCCAATGTTTTTATTCCTCTATTTTTCTAAACACCACTATATGTCGGTTTAAACCGTCTATAATCTCCTGCTGTAATTAGTAATGATGAGTATTTTTAATAAATAACTTTGTCCTCCCCTAGTGGCAGTTTTATTTTTAAGTTCCAACATCAAATATCGACCTTTTTGACCGAGGCCTTGTGTACAGTTTACTGAACTTTTTGGCGGAAGAGCTTTAACTGATTTCTTTCCTGAGGATTATAAAATTCTTTGCAAGAAAAAAAGAGCAAACCAAATATTAATCAAAATGAAAATAATGCTTGAGGTCAAAATAAAAGACAGGAGTAGATACAGATGTACTCAGTGAATCACCGGTGCCTCTAAAGGTCATAGATGCTCATAAAGGTGCACCTTGACAAGGTGTAAGTATGATAAACTGGAACACTATCATCTCAGACATTAGCCAATAAAATTATATTAGCAATTAATAGAATGCAACAGGATGACACAGTCCTGCTCCCATCATGATTCAAAAGCCAGCAATGACGTGGCACAAAGTAAATGTATCCTCTCATATAAGAAAGACAAATTACACTTTGGTGATGGTGAAGGATACAAAAGGGTTTTAAATAAGAATGATCTTTTTTATCCTTGATACATTTTTAAACTAAAGTAATGCTAAAAAAAATAGTATGTATCCAGCAACAGATAGAGTAGCATAAAGTAGCATCACCTATCAAGGCCTGCTGTAGTTATATATTTAAAAAGGTTCCCAAATATAATTGTAACCTAAAAAGCAAAATATGTCAACAATCTAAAAAAAAAAAAAAAAAAAAATAATATATGGAAATGGATATAACGAGTAGATGAGTCTCACAGAAAAAGCTCACTCATACTGAGATTTAAACATAGAGATCACAGTGGGTATAGAGGTCTAAAAATTTAAAGGATAAAAAAAAGTCATACCTTTTGCCCAGTGCCATTTCTTTTCAGTTTTCATTTTATACATTTGGACTGGTCCAAACTATATAAATATTTCCTTATGGTGATGATGCCAACATTGCCATGAAATGATTCTGCACTGGTAGGAGGCACAGATTAAAATCATGTAAAACAGAGCTCAGGCAATGCCAGATCCTGGTAGCTCCATAATAACTATGAGAATGACTTCTCTGCATTAAATTTTTCAGATTAAATCTTCTGAATATTGGTACCGACTTAAGTTAGCAAAGGGGTACCCACACCAAGATTGTCACTTTCCGTCTGGTTCTCTTTTTTTCAATGTAGAAAAAGATTAAAAAAGGAACTGCATTTGGTTCAAATAGTTTAAAGACGCTGACAGCTCCATAAGATTTTTCAAAATCAAAAAGTAAAGCAAAACATCTCATCTTTCAAGAAACATTAACTTAATTTTTACAAAATAAATATCTTGGCTGCATGAGGTCACATATGCTTGCCTCAACATCCCCCCTCAGCAAGGAAGGCTCATTTATTCACAGTTTTAATTAAACAACTCTGGGTCAACAATAAAAAAAAGGATGAATAAATATGTTAATTGATATCAGGAAAGATTTTTGCCCCTGCTGCTATGACACTTACACTACCCAGTCTGGAGAATGCAGCATGAAAAACATGTAAATGATGAGCAGAAGCAGATTTAAGAGCTGGAGTTTAATTCTGATCAGAAAGACATGATCATGCAAAACCAGCAAGAAAGTAAAACTGTCCTCATTTTATGTTGGCATCTTTGTCAAAGTGCTGCAGCTGGAATGACTGAATTATATGGGCCAGGAAAAATGACATGAAAAATGAGGTGGAGGATGAAACCATGAGTGGTTGCTACAAGCCGTTTGTTGAGCTTGGCTACCTCATCCTCTGGAATGCTCAGAGTGTTGAGCGGTGAGTCAACATTAGGCCACTTCCTCCTCTTAATGGAGCCACGCGACACATCTGTGATGCTCTGAATCTAAGCCCATGGTCCATTAAAAACATAATGTTATTAAAATACGAAGTTCAAAAACAGAGATATCTTAGTAACAGAGCTCCATAATATAACCAAATTGGTTAAACATACAACCCTTTTTCCTCTTTTCTTGGTTTCACTGGTGAGCCTAACATTTCTTTCAGTCAAAAGTAAAAAGAAAAAAAAGGACTCCACTCAAGTGCAGTCTATATTTATTTTGCCATGTTGAGGCATTATTCAAAGGTAACTGGATGCTTGCTGCACTTGGATTAGTCTGATTTATCCGTTTTACTTTTTAGCAGCTTGTCTAATAACTTGTGCAATCTCCATTGTAATTGATGGTCTGCTCACAGCTAAAATTGGCTACATTCACACAGCAGACTGAAGTGAACCAAATTAAATTTTTTTATCCATATGCATCCTGTTTCTGATCTTTTTATGACAGTCTGAACAACAAAGATCTGATTTTTTTCCAATGCAACCCAGGCCACTTGGCTATATGGTCCTTTTCAAAAAATGGTCGCATTTATCCGACCTGAACCTCAATAATACTCAACAAAGGTCACTATTCTGTGTCTTGCTACACAAAAGTGGAAAGAAAAAACAACCATGGCGAACAATAACTCCTGAAAGCAGTCTTTTTTTTTTACCATCTTGAAAATGTTGAGTTTTTAAGGTTGGGAAAGATCGCTAGATGAGCTCCATCACTACCATCCATATTTACTTTGGCAAACACAGAGCACGCTGGCTGGTAACATCATTTCGTTCTCTAGTGCGCATGCAGAACACTTAAGCTGTACAAGTGCAGTTCATAAAGGAGATCATATACAAGTCGCATATATTTGGAAATGTGATCGGCAATGCAAAAAGATTATTTTCCCTCAAAAATCGGAATTGAGCATTGAGGCCTGCAGTGTGAACGAAGCCATAATCTCAAAGTTTTTGACTGTAAAAAGGCCAATGATTTTTCATCTGGCAGGCCAGATTGCTAATGCATAGCATTCAAGTTTAGCAATTAATCTGGGACTGCTCCAATTGAATCTATTCATGGGAAGGAGGGACATTCAGTAGAAACTTCTGAGTTAATTGGGCAAAACAGCACCAAGTCCCAGTCTATCAATTTTTATTCTAGCTAATCACGGTAACAAATGAATACGCAGTAGACACAACAACAATTTACAATTTATACTCTTGCTGTTTCTCTATAAAAGATAAATTTTAAAAGAGAAAATGTTCATTTTGATCTGGCTGTGGGCTTAGCAGCTCTTGCTTTTATGACAGCTATGTGTCCTGCCTTAAATGACAACACCACAATCTGATTGGTTGATCCATTTTGGGTCAGACAAACGTTTGCACGGGAGCTGGACAAGATGAGTTTCCTTGTTTGTGAACAAAAGAATACAGTAATAACTGGGCTTGCAGGCAAGATGACATCACTTTGCCAAAAGATTAACTTAGACATAATTTCCTTGAAACCTTCATGATAACATCCATAAACCTACACTCTGAAATGCAGATATCATATTCGGAGACATTGATAAATCTGCAAAATTTTCTCTTAAAATCTACAGGGTGAATATTTGGTAAGTATATTTATTTTTTGGTCTCCTTATAAACAGTAAAAACTGCCCAAATACCACAGATGTCCTCTTTAGGGATGTGCTGCATTGTTAAATTAAAGCCACTGTCTTAAAGGAATAGTACACCCAAAACATGATTAGCCTTCATTTTCTACTCACCCCCATGCTGAACAAAACTCTGGAGTACTTTTTTGATATCTCAAATGCATCTGGAGATCTGGGAGGCTTCTTGCTGTCTGCTGACATTCAAATAATGGAGGTCTATGGCGCCCGAGACAGAAAGGTCCACAAAAGTCCACAAAAACGTGTCAATATTCCTCCATACTGCTCGTCCAATGTAATCCAAGTGTCCTGAGTGGGTAGCATCCAGAATTTACTCGAAACGAAGTCATTTAGAACGTTTTAGAGCCTAAACAGTAGTGTATAGGATTTCCTAATAGCGCCCCCATGCACGCTCACGATTCTACGGAAGCCGGCAGACCAAACCGGAAGGAAGTGCGCATTCAGCGTCTGCTCTGCCGATAATGCAAGCGTAGAAGAAGAAATGTGCTGTTTACCTGTGCAAAGAAAGAAACAACGAAAGAAAAATGTCTGAGGACTTCAGTGTTGAGGAAGAGCATGAGTTCTTTGCCGAGCTGAATGCGCTGGTTTGGTCTGCCGGCTTCCGTAGCGTCGTGAGCGCGCATGGGGGCGCTATTAGGAAATCCTATACACTACTGTTTATGCTCTAAAAACATTCTAAATGACTTCGTTTCGAGTAAATTATGGACGCTACCCACTCAGGACACTTGGAATACATTGGACGAGCAGTATGGAGGAATATTGACACGTTTTTATGGACTTTTATGGACCTTTCTGTCTCGGGCGCCATAGACCTCCATTATTTGAATGTCAGCAGACAGCAAGAAGCCTCCCAGATCTCCAGATGCATTTGAGATATCAAAAAAGTACTCCAGAGTTTTGTTCAGCATGGGGGTGAGTAGAAAATGAAGGCTAATCATGTTTTGGGTGTACTATTCCTTTAAAAACAACCTTTATAAAGCGATGGGTTGTTGTTCTTTTTTATTACCGTACTATCTTTTTATTAAACTGTTTCACTTAGAGGCAACGTCTCATTGTTTCACAGACCTGTTATAGATATAAAAGACAGAATGGAAGAGTATGTATACAATCTTTGTAGAATGAAGTTTTATTTTCTGTATATTTTCAATAATTCTTTCTAAAATATTAATAATTTATAATTTATAAAATAATGATCTGATATTTGGATCGGATATTGAATAATTAGCTGGATAGCTTATTAGTAATCATAGATCCAATCCAGTGAACTTTACAAGGAAATGTTATTTCTTTATTTTTGCTACTTAGTTGTTAATAAATACTATAAAGTACATTTATATCTGTGTTAATTTGTAACCTTTTTTCTAACAATATTTATGTCGTCCCTCCCCTCACATGGCGACATATGTTTCATCCAATCAACAGATTAATCGGACCATTATCTGATATCAGCTGCTACGATCAGCCCATATATTGTAATGGATTGAATAAGAAAAAAGAAAAGGAGCGCTGCACCTCTAATAATAACATTACCAATTTGTACATATAGTTATGACACTGCATGTTATTACTGCTATACTGTTTCTTGACTTCAAAAATTTTAAAGTGCTAAAGCTATTTTAGGCAAACTACTGCAACCAGCGCATAAGGTTGGTCTGGAGCACTGAAACACTACAGAGCATAAAAGATGCCTTAAATTTACAGTGTATTGTTACTTTAAAACAGGTTTTACTTCATGAGTGATTATACCTCTCTTTCTCTCTCAGTACGGGACAGTTGCATCTCCTTTAGCATTTGGGATCTCTGCTCCATCTTCAGTGTCTTCTCATATGTGAAGGCTGAGATGTCACTGTCATGCTATAGAAGCACAATACAGGAGATATTCAGATTTCAGATATAAAACCATAAAGCAGTATTTTTATTTTTTGCAATGGTTAGTCAAGCTATTGCCATTTTAAAGACAATGAGGGAAATCTGTGTTGTCTCACCATCTCTACCACCTCCACCTCTGCATCTAGTCTTAGATGATATAGAAACACCTGCAGATCCTTTTTCATCTGGATAGAGTTATCATTCAGCTGGGCCACTGTGAAGATCCGCATTTTGCACTTCCTCCACACCTACAAATACTTGCATAAGTAACAGCTGATGGAAGATATACATTGCAATATGCTATTCCTTCCACCAAATAATCCAACGTTACACTGCAGACATAAAAGCTGTGGTGAGCATGCACCTTGTGTTGCATGAGTAAAAATGGCAGCAGCATGAGGAGACCACCATCATGGACAATCCACCACACGTCAATAGCTCCCTCCTTCAGTCGTTCCTGGTTGTCTGGGAAATGATCGATGTTCTTCGCGACCAGGAGAGCCTGATTGGCTTCTGTCGTCTCCCTCACCGTCTCTGGATGGAGACAGATAAAAATGGAGAAATGCAAGAGAATTTAAAAGTTTTTACTGATTCAGAGAAAAATATGATATCAGATCTATTTGATAGAAACATTTAATTCATGTCTTCTCAGAATGGTTATCTTAGAGGAAAGTTCTACAGCGAAGTGGTAGAAAACTTCACATTTAAGATTTAACATGGATGTTGTTCATAATTGTGTTAGGTTTATTCTTTATTAACCATGTATTGTTAATCTGTTAGCCAGATTAGATGGAGTAGAAGGTCTTCCTTCAAATGGTGAATTACATTGTGTGAACAGAGGCCACTATGTTACTTTTTTACTCCTGTTTTTATGGCCCTTTTTATATGGTTTTACCCAGTTTGAGTCAAGAATAATTATACTAGGTAACTTGTTCCCAGGAAAAGAACCGGAATGGAAGTTCAAAGGCATAACCGCCTTCAGGAGGACCTAACTTCCTTATTTAACAACTGGTATGTTTATACCAGTCTAATGGAGGTTTTATACTGTGAAATGCAATATTTAACCATAATATCTCAAATTTCCTTACACTTTCAAAATAGGTCTTGGGTGATCCAAGTACAAGTAAATGTTTATTTCGCTCAGTTTATAAATGGCAGTATTGCATAGTTTACCTATAAAGTTTCTTCTAGGAAGGGAGTCCGTGGGATGCTTCCAGCCTGCGGGCCAGGCCATCAGCACAGCGTTGTGTTTCATTCCTCCCAGACCTGCAGACTGGATCATTATGGAGAAACCGTCTCGCAGGCTGGACGACACAACAACATGGGCGAAGCCCTTGGTTCGCTCTGCTGTCATAGTCGCTTTCATGTTCTGGATTAGTAAAAAAAAGCCTAGTTAAAGATGGAGGAAAAACCTACTTAAGAAATAACACGTTTACAGTAGTTTAAATTTTTTTATCTAATTCATACTAACTGTGTTAAATGGTGATACACATTTCAAGGCAATAAAGTTTATCAATGTCAGTTTATATTTTCATAAATAGGGAGGATTATATGCTACGACACTCTTAATAAGGTAGAGAGGTGAAACAGGTGTTGAAATTGGTGCAGAATTTGCATTCTGAACGAATGGTTGTAAATCCTAACTGTAATGTTAGTGCAGAACATCAGATATTATACACCAAATTCTTTAGTAAAACATTTTTTAATAATGACGGATAGTTGGTGAGCAGTGATATTAATAAGAAGATGCATCAATCAGTAATAATGAAAGAATTTCTTCTTATTTGCTATGAAAGGAGGGTAGCCATTTTTTTATGGTTTAGGAGGGGTCGAACAGTGGGAAGTACTCACCCTCTCCCTCTAATTCTGTTTTATTAAATCAACTAAATATATAGATAATATAAAAAAAAGTATTACTCCCTCTAATACTTTTATTTGAACATATCTATTGTTGGAAATTACCAACAACAGTATCTTAAAAGGTTAGCCACAGTAATGGTGGTTAAATAAATGAAGCACTTTGAAGTGTTGAAGTGTGAAGTAAATTATACACAGCTAGACTATGAGTGTGGTAAAACCTAAAAATAAAGCACTTGATTTGATTTAAGGGTACGAGATTGACATTTTAGGTTTTTATTTTTCATCAAATGCTAAAAGCTATGTGTAGTTTTTCCTCCCTTTTAAGCACTACTCCCCATAAAATGAAAAAAAAAATATTTAGAATGTTTAAATGGCTTAAAAACAAGGTTATTACTTAAAGAAGGGGTTTAAATAGATATAAAGAAAGAAAAACCCTCCCAGTCCCATATGTCATCAGTTAGTTGGTGTCACTGTATACAGGAATTTGTAACCACAGGAGAGATGAGCATAACAGTCTGACCAAAAGTAGAACAGAGGAGCCAAACCTGCTCTCCATGATTGGCATCTTCTTTACGTGTCATGTACGTCCCTTCCAGGACGGAACAAACTATAGTTAGTCCTTTGCCCGCTTTGAGCTGTGAGGTAAAGGACAGGAGACGAGGGTGCTTCACTTGAAGCTCAGAGTTCAGTTTGCACAACACCAACAGCTGTGGTCTGCAAAAAATTACAAACAGCAGATAATTTCAGTCAAAAAAAAGAAACAAATATATACATTTAATTTAAATAGCTTATTTATATTTGATTGAGTTCCTCTTCATAATTACATAATGTATTTGCAAAAAAAATATTAGCAAAATAAAGAACACACTTAGGGAGTTTCAGCTAAATTTAAACATCACAGCAGTTGTGGTTAATTCAGACACTATGAGTGTGGGAGCAAGAAGAAATGGGGATTTTTTTTTTTACTGCATTATATGTTTATATCAGAGGTGGATAATCCAGGTCCAGAATGTAAAAACTCTCTCAAGTTTTCCTTCATGCTGTTCACTTGACCTTGTAATTAGCACCCAAGTTTGTGCAAGTCTCTGTATGGATATTTTAACTTACTGGAACTGGATTATCCACCTCTGTATGTTTATATAAACCTTAAAATGTCATGAGCAAGCCAAAATGTGTTTTATGCAGTGGATGTTAACTAATATCAGCCCCAAATAAAAACTTGGAAAAAAAATTAAAGAAAATGATAAAAAAAAAACAAAAAACATTTGGACCGCCTTTGCTGCTGGTTGTGTAAATCCTGGCTAGATTGTGATAAAACTTATTTTTTCCATCTGTAAAATATTTGCTCTGAGTAGATGTGCTGGCCTTTTCCTGTTAGACAGCTGAGAGCAAGTTTTTAGAGTTTGTTTACCTTCTGATTCAATCTGCTGTGGTTCCATGTTTAGTATTAACTTAAACTGTTTACATCAGCTTTTCGCCAATGCTCTGATGTTTCTGTGGATGCCACATACACTATATTGCCAAAAGTATTTGCTCATCTGCCTTGACTCACATATGAGCTTAAGTGACATCCCGTTCCTAATCCATAGGGTTCAATATGACGTCGGTCCACCCTTTGCAGCTAGAACAGCTTCAACTCTTCTGGGAAGGCTGTCCACAAGGTTTAGGAGTGTGTTTATGGGAATTTTTGACCATTCTTCCAGAAGCGCATTTGTGAGGTCGCACACTGATGTTGGACGAGAAGGCCTGGCTCTCAGTCTCCGCTCTAATTCATCCCAAAGGTGTTCTATCGGGTTGAGGTCAGGACTCTGTGCAGGCCAGTCAAGTTCATCCACACCAGACTCTGTCATCCATGTCTTTATGGACCTTGCTTTGTGCACTGGTGCACAGTCATGTTGGAAGAGGAAGGGGCCAGCTCCAAACTGTTCCCACAAAGTTGGGAGCATGGAATTGTCCAAAATGTCTTGGTATGCTGAAGCATTCAGAGTTCCTTTCACTGGAACTAAGGGGCCAAGCCCAGCTCCTGAAAAACAACCTCACACCATAATCCCCCCTCCACCAAACTTTACACTTGGCACAATGCAGTCAGACAAGTACCGTTCTCCTGGCAACCGCCAAACCCAGACCCGTCCATCAGATTGCCAGATGGAGAAGCGCGATTCGTCACTCCAGAGAACGCGTCTCCACTGCTCTAGAGTCCAGTGGCGGCGTGCTTTACACCACCGCATCCGACGCTTTGCATTGCACTTGGTGATGTATGGCTTGGATGCAGCTGCTCGACCATGGAAACCCATTCCATGAAGCTCTCTGCGCACTGTTCTTGAGCTAATCTGAAGGCCACATGAAGTTTGGAGGTCTGTAGTGATTGACTCTGCAGAAAGTTGGCGACCTCTTCGCACTATGCGCGTCAGCATCCGCTGACCCCGCTCCGTCAGTTTACGTGGCCTACCTCTTCGTGGCTGAGTTGCTGTCGTTCCCAAACACTTCCATTTTCTTATAATACAGCTGACAGTTGACTGTGGAATATTTAGGAGCGAGGAAATTTCACGACTGGATTTGTTGCACAGGTGGCATCCTATCACAGTTCCACGCTGGAATTCACTGAGCTCCTGAGAGCGACCCATTCTTTCACAAATGTTTGTAAAAACAGTCTGCATGCCTAGGTGCTTGAATTTATACACCTGTGGCCATGGAAGTGATTGGAACACCTGATTCCAATAATTTGGATGGGTGAGCAAATACTTTTGGCAATATAGTGTATGTCTGTTTCATGTAGAAGAAACCTACAGCAATGAACCTGGAGAATAGGAAGTTAAATTCCTATCCTTTTACTGGGATTGGAGGTTTAAGAGGATATAAGAATATTTGAATGATTCTGTATAAATGTAATGGCACTCACCTCCAATTTTTGGTGTGCAGCGGTGCTTCTTCAAGGCGAATAAGAGCATAACGGGCTGCATTTAATGACAGACCTCTGATTCCATCACCCCACTCCGTTTCAGCTCTGCATCAAACAGGAAAACATAATTTCTCTACTCAAATGGTTTTCTAAAGGCTCTATGAATTGAATTTCACCGATTGCCAAAAAAAAAAAAAAGTGGGACACTGGGACATCAAATTAAAGCTGAAATGATCCCATTAAAGTCAAATTTTTTTTTTTTTTACAGCAATTCCAAAATGATCTCTTGGCTTCAAAATGTGGGAACTCACCCTCTGTATTCAATGTATTTGTAAATACAGCCAGCGATCACAATGGCAATCAGGGCATAAAACCAGGAGCAGATGAACATGAGAGACAGACAGAGACTCATGCCAAGGAAGGACAGAGCCCTGCAGGAAACAAACAGAAGTTCTTAATGAAACAGACTTACAGAAAAAAAAAAAAATAAATGTATTTCTTAAAGCTCTACTAATGGTGTTTCCATCAATATCTACGTACAAATTCTCCACAAAAACTCTATACTCTTCCATCAACGGTTTTCTGAAGTATTCATTATATGTAAAATGCTAACATTAACCTCTTACACCCTAAGGGGGTATAAATAAATTTCTGCCTGACAAAAACACACAAAAGTAAATAACTTATAGCCTCAAAGCTATTAGATTTAAGAAGAAACTTTTGGTACGTCTGTAAAGGTAAGATGTCATAGAATGGTTTTCTGGTGTCAGCACCATTGTAGCTTTGACCCTGCCTGAAATATTAGGGACAAAATACAAAATATTTTGCATTTTTTGAACCTCGCCAAAATTTTCTTTGAAATAAACATTGCAAAACACTACCAAAATATTATTTATAGCACAAAAAAGTAGTACAGACTTTCAAATCTAAATGTTGTGTAAAAATATACCAAATTTGGACTCAATCAGATGAATCATATTTATTTTAGAATGGTATTAGTGAGAAATTTCTTAGGCGGAGAGGCCATTTTGGCACATTTATCCATAAATGTCACCAAACTGTGCCAAATATGTTTTTTACATCAATACTGGGGGTTTGTTAAAATTACGAAGTCACGTAGCAACTGGACCCACTGTGCATTTTTGACATTTGGCTTTACAGCCAAACTGTGCAACGTTTAGCCACTAGGGGCACTAGACCTATGCATTTCAAGTTTAACGCCCCTGAAAGCAACCAGCAACTTGCACTGTCGCAAGAAAAACAGCCTTTCTCTGTTTTGAAGTCTGATAGCATATCGCTTTGGATCAGCAGACTGAGAAGTTGAGAGTTACTTATAAATTATAGGCCACATTAAACCTCTAGATAAAATCCTACAACACAGACCAAAAAATATGTTTGATCAGGTAACTTTCATATTTGTTTTGTTGCCGAAAGACATATTAGCTATCATATTAAATGGGAGCTCAGACAGACAAAAAGCAGCATGGTTGATTTAGCGATGGATTTGACCACGTTAAGTTACATAGGCAAGTGTTTGAGCAGGACATCCCGCATGGAGCATCGATACCTGCCAAGGACTGTATATTGGCCAGAAATCATTTAAATATATCTCAAATATAGCTAATCATTGGATCAAAGATGCTAAATTGCAAATATGGCTTCTATTTGTGACCTGCTCCAAATCAACCTAAAGGTAATCCAGCAACTCAAAAATAAAAAATCGTGTTGCTGGACAGATGATCTATCTCCACCATTATCTATTTCTGACAGACCAAATATGTTAACATGGACATGTAGGATTATAACCCTCCATCTTTCTCATTGTATAACTTGTTGACCAAAGATGATTTTGCATATCAGTTCAATTAAATTTCAATTCAATTCAGTTTATTTATATAGCTCCAATTCACAACACATGTCATCTCAAGGCCCTTTACAGTTCACCAGATCATACAGTCAAATTGATTCAGTTTGACTGAATGTTTGATGGAAGTTTTCTATCTAAGAAAAACCAGTTGATTGCATCGACTCATTGACTCGAATGCAATCCCATAAGTAAGTAATTATTTTGGTATCTTTGTCTCAGGGTTTTGTATATTCTGATGATCAGTGTTTTCTGCATATTCATGAAGGCAAACATACTAAACGCACTGTAGGTATTTTAAATTTCTTAATTTCTTACCAGTGATAGAACTTAAAGCGGGGTCTCCAATTGGGTGTACGTAGCAATGTTTGAACAGCACAGGCCAAGTTGACAAACAAATAGCACATGAGGAAAAACCTAAAGGGTCAAACAATATGGATAGTTTAGTGATACAAACTGAGTACAATAAACAGTAACTGGTTGAGCATGTGGGTGATTTCCAGTTTCGTACATAGAGAGGATGGGGGCCACTTCATCCAGAGAGGCAATAAGGATTCCTATCTCACAAATCCCAACTGTGAGCAAAAGAGCCCAGGTGGGCTCACCATTTCTCTTGCCATGACCAAAGACCTGAGAGAGACAGAAACACAACGGATAGAGGCCTGATCAGAAGTCCTTTCCTATGTTTCACTCAATCTTTGCAAGAAATAGCTCTAATTCACTCTTATACTGCTTCTAGGTTACTCTATTGGAATATGGAAATTTTACTCTACGTGTGTTGGATCAGTGCTTTTTATAAATAAAGCATTTATATATATATATATATATATATATATATATATATATATATATATATATATATATATATATATATATATATATATATATATATATATATATATATATATCAACAGTTTTATATGGGTATTAAATCATTCTTTAAGGCGTTTGTGATCATTGTGTCTAAGAGGAAAGAATATACCGTACTAAAACATGAATGTAAAAATTGTTTCATTCTATATATAGAACAACAAGAAGGATAATGATTACACTGTACAAGTTTTTGCCCTTTTAGGGCCACTTTTCCACTCGTGTGAGAATTTTTTGGATGAATTAGGAATCAGTGGATAGATTTTGGATAAATTAGGAATCACATGCTTGAAATTCAGTCGGCAGTTGTAAGGTGTTTGTGGGCAATTCCTGTTGTTGAAGCAGAGCTGTGAGCGTCTATAAGTCGATTTACCAAAACCTCATACACTGCAAATGTGCAAACAAGGGAGTGTAGTTTTGGAACGTACAGTGTGAGCAGGTAGATCGAATCAGAGAGTCGGGCCGTACAGTGTAAGAACATGCATTGAGGGCTGTGAACTTTTAAACCCTGCAATTTCATCGTACAGTTTGAACTGTAGCTGAGTACAATTGAAATATTGCACAGTGTATGACTGGCCTCAGATTCTTTTGTAAGGCATATCTGTGAAGATCCTCAGTTATTCAGGTCATTCTAGAAAATGTTTCGGCTCTCATCCAAGAGGCTTCTTCAGTTCTAACTAGTGGTAGGGAGCACTGAGATTAATATACTGTAGGTGTAACAAAGAATTAGGGGAAAACAAAAGGTGGCTCTGATCCATCCTACTGGATTGGCCATGGGGGTCACCTGGAGGTCATCCAGTAGGAGGGATCATTACCACCTTTTTGCCCCCCCCAAACAGAAGGTCTTAATGCAACAGACTTTCATTGAGACCCCCCCCCCCCAATTCTTTGTTACACCTACAGTATATTAATCTCAGTGCTCCCTACCACTAGTTAGAACTGAAGAAGCCTCTTGGATGAGAGGTAAAGCGTCTTCTAGAAAACTTCATGTCTAGTTACCATACAGTACTGAATTACGCTCTGCATTGTCACTGCTGAATCTGCCCATATATGACCGGACCAATCACAGCACTGGACGCGGGACTTTACGATGCATGACTCTCAGCGCCACAATTATCCGTAACACAATCATGCTATTCTGCTAGCATAACAACAAGCCGGTCAAAGCAACGCAGCAATTGTGCCAGGGGCGTCTCTAGGTTCAAGAGACAAGGGTGGCTCAGCCCCTAGAAGATAATGCGCGCGTAAAGCGCGCGCCGAATTTTTTCAGTGCAACTGCTAAGGCGTTGTCTAAGACAAGGGTGTAACTTTGTGTTGAAAGTTGGTGGGGACGGCTCATAAGGAAAGGGAGGTCCCTGCGCGACGCCTTTTTTTTTGTTGGAAAGGATAAAGCCAAAAAAATGCGAATAACATTTATCAATTTAATGCTTACAGTTGAAAACATAAATGTTACAATATTCACTTATATATTTTGTGCAAAAAATATCACATAAATCTAAACAGACAGTACAAATCAAAGAAATCAAATAAATATATCAATTTTGTAGAACATTTATTGACAGTCAATTTTGGGTCACTTTTTAAAATTTATTTACTTTTAAACCAGGACTCGGACAAGATCTTATGGGACCTTAAGCAGAATATGATTAAGCAACTCCGTCTTTCTGTCAAGGACATCCACCAGCAGGGTATCCAGGGGGGGATTTACCATTAGGCAATACTAGGCAGTTGCCTAGGGCCCCAAGTTCTGGGGGCCCCATAAAACTCTGTTTCCATGTATGGTTAATACAACTAATCCTTATTTGTGCACATTAATTATGTTTTTGATAAAAATCCTTTGGCTAAAATGCCATCAGAACGCTGATAAATAGAAAGGAAAAAAGGGACAAGAAGAGAGGGACAAAACCTAGAACAGATAATGGATGTCTATTCTATTAACATTTCTCTATCTGTAGAATGGGGCTGTTTTATGGGTTTACTTCTCAGGGGGCCCCCTGCCTGTCTTTGCCTAGGGCCCCAAATTTCCTAAATCCGCCCCTGAGGGTATCAATACTGATTTGATAGAATCTGGGAGAGCGGACTATGTTCAACCATCCATTTTCTTTAACCTTATCCCTCAGTGGGATCAGGAGGTGCTGGTGCATATCTCTAGCCACGTTCTGGGTGAGAGGTGGGATCACCCTGGACAGGTCACCAGTCTGTCGCAGTATGTTCAACCAGCTTAAAAGTAATCGGTAATCAGATTTATTATTTGCACTTTTACTAAGTGAACTTTCTAACTCCCTTAAATCTGAAATTCCAATGCCAAAATTGTTTAAATCTTTTATCTCTGGACCCCCTGCAGAGTGACGTCACACCTGCAAGATCCTATCCTTACCTTCCTGCTAGATTGCAAAAAGCAGCTTGCTCATGAGTTGTCAACATAACACGCTAAATCTTAAATGTACGTGTACATATAAAAGAAAAAGGGGCGCAGTGCTTGCTACTGAATGGCAACACTATCAAAGTCAGGAAAAAGTTTTAAGTAAAGCCGGGATTAAAACAGTAGCTACAAGAAGCTTCAAATAAAAGCTGTTCTTTATGTTCGACCTAAACACCAACTCCGATAGACCATCAGTAGAGCAGGTGTTTAAATTAATCAATCACTGCTGCGAAAGCTTATAGCAGTGAAAGCTAATATACCACAGCCATCACTTAATAAACGCAAAATAAACAACCCTCTAAAAACGGAAAACTGTAATGGACTGAAAGTCCTGTTTTTTATGTGGGAAATTATTTGCGTGTGTTTTAGTATAATTCTGATATATTGGCGCTGTTGTCTGTTTCTATGGCAACGATACTGAATGTAGTGTAGCCTAGAGACCTGCATGGGTCGAGTTTTACCAACCCGCACCCGCCCGAACCCGTTAGGATGACTACCGAACCCGACCCGTCACCCGCGGATATCTTCAATTCAAATGTTATGGGGAGAGGGCGGAGGGGGGTGATGGGGAGAAAGCGAGAGGCAACAGATTCTTTTTTCTGAGTTTTTTGTCGGGGTTTGTGGACGGTGAGCAGCGGGGAGAACTTTTTTTATTTTCTTTCTGAGGAGCGGCATGAATGGGGTTTTAATCAGATATACACAGCACCGAAAGCAAAATACGTGTACAAAATATTGGTGGGGACATGTCCACACCAGTCCTTAAGGAAGTTACGCCTATGATTGTTCAGATTAACTTGTCTTCTTTATGGCTTTTATTCGGTGCTTTACTGCATTTGTTTTGGGAAAATATGAGGAAAAAATAAATACAGAAAAAAAAAATATTTTTTTTTTAATCGCAAAATAATTATAGGGTGGCTAATGCCAAAGAAAGGGTGACTGAAGCCACCCTTAAATAGGTCTAACGACGCTTATGAATTGTGCAATAAAAATTAAGAATGAATAGAAAGCACATCTTATATCCTCAGAGCTTTTAGAGAAAACTGTCAGAAATTGTTTTCTGGGAAGTTTCTTTGAAAACTTGACATGTTCAATTGACTACAAAACATGGTTCTAGCCTGGTGAGGCCGAATGTGTCAGTCCCACCTTTGAAATCTAGCTGCACTGGCGCTCTACCAGATTGATACACCGTGTATATGTCATATCCGTCTGGCTGGCCACACCGCTGCTGTCCACCCTCCCCCCATGAAAAACCAAATTCTGTGGACAACTCTGTCAGTTTCCTTCTCAAAAATTGGCTATGCTGGTTTACATAACAAGCCATTTGTTTGCCTCTAAAGGTCATAGAAAATTACCTTATTACCACTAAAAACTCTCTGAATCATTGCAGACAAAACAGGAAGGGAAGTGAAGTTGACTATGTAGACATTCGTGAGTTAGAGCATGTTTGCAGGGGTTTGTTGTTTTTAAAGGAATACTTCCAGATACGTTATGAAAGTTTTTAGAAAACAGTTTATGATTAAATTACAATACCATCAGGATCCAACGCAAAATTAGATTTCATTTTCTAACATATATTGCAAAGTTAAACATGAAAAAAATCTAATACAACAGGTCTGCTATTTAAACAATATGCTTTGTAATCAATCTTTATCGAAATCGTGATCTAAAGAAAAACTCTTTGACCACTCACCTGTAAGAAAGGGATGATGCCATCACGGGCGATGGCCTGCAGCAGACGGGGAGCACCAGTTAAGCTCTGAAGCCCAGCACCACAGCAAGAGAAAAACGAGCCAATCACAATCACCAGTGGGGACGGCCAGGCTAGAGCACCAATCACTGGGTTACTTTTCACTGAAAAGCCAAATCTAATAGAAACACAAAGATATTTTGAATAGATTTGCGCCAATTAAGCGTTTTCCGATACCTTTCTGAACATATCAGTCGATAGCGATCCAATACTAGTGCTGAATCAATGAAACATAAACCTTGCCATGTGAGTGAAGGCATCAGGTACCACATAAATATTGTTTAGGCAACAAATACACACGGATATCATCAATAGCTTCTGTGATTGCGTAACAGGTGCTGCAAACATTCGATTGGAGTGAACGTTCTCTTACTTGTCTCTCAGCACCACTCCTTCAATACAGGCTCCAAACAAAATCACAAAGGAGATATCTGATCGTAACGTTAAGAGAAGAAAGCTATTCACTATTGGCTAACATCAAATATTCCACAAAATAATAAAAAACTACAGCAAGTTGGTAGTGAAGTCAAATTCAATCCATAAACCACAGTTTCACAACCACAATGCATTAGCTGCATACACATTGAACACAAATATCAAGGATACAGAGGAAAGAGGTGGTGAGAATAGCCAGTATAGTTCCTACTGGGATGGATCTCTGAGCATCTCTAAGATCACCAGATCTGTTTGAACCAGCCATGATTCCTAAAAAGAAAATATTTACATATAACTTATACATACTTTTCTTTTTTTAAGGTATATCGAGAACAAAAAAAAAATAAGACTACTGCTTTCATTTTAAATTTTAAGGTATTTTGACTATTACCTGTAACAGAAGGAAAGTATATCCCAACCAGCAATGTGAAGTATGTGGTGATGTCATTAAAGACAAAGTACCGATCGTTGTCTGTAGATGGGCTCTGAGGAGATTCAGAATGCAGATTTGTCTTTTCTATCTTAATGCCGGTTGGACCATAGTTGCTCCACAAGTTGTCTAATAAAAAATAAAAATAAATAAAAAGGGGGAAATGCAGTGACATAACAAACTCCTTCTTCAGTTAAACTTGACTGTTAGGACAGCTGGAACTTCCAGTAAATCTACAAGTAGTCATAGGATCAAATTAAAGATTATTAAAGACTATTCTGTCTTTCTTACCTTTGACAACTCCACTCAGAAGCCCAGGTATAGCTGGGATTTCTGTCAGATTGTTTAAGGTGAAGAACTCATCGCAGGTCGCATTGCTATATTCACTGCCGCAGAAATGCTTCCACAGCTCCGTGGTGACAGTGTTGTTTTTGAAGACTTCTGTCTTTGCGCACGTTTCAAAACAATCATTCTTAAGAGAACGATTCCCCAACAGACAAACCCTGCAGAAAAGATATGGATGATAGAGCTCAGTGACTAATCTTTGGGTTTTGATACAGCATCTGACAAACCAACATTTTCTATATATATATATATATATCTATATATATATATCTATATATATATATATCTATATCTATATATCTATATCTATATATATATCTCTCTATCTATCTATCTATCTATCTATCTATCTATATATATATATATATATATATATATATATATATATATATATATATATATATATATATATATATATATATATATATATATATATATATATATATATATATATATATATATATATATATATATATATATATACAGTTATTTCCTGATAACTCCAGTACAAAAATGCTCATACAATCTTTTCAACTTTGTGAGTAATTTGCAGCTTGTTGAGATACATGTATTCAAAAGCTTAGAATCTCTAGGCCATTTAATGCAAATAGTAGATAACCTAGTCAAATGAGAATATCAAGAAGCAAATCTAACTAATTTTCAAACTTGCAACAAGAAATACGGTTACAATAAATCCCAGATCCAGATTCAGACTTGTGGGAGATGAATCACTTACTGTATGCCTTAGTCCTATTTCACTTGTATTACTTTGCAAGTTATTAATACCAGGTTTTTCTTAGTACCAGTAAGACACCATTTTATATATATATATATATATATATATATATATATATATATATATATATATATATATATATATATATATATATATACTAATAATTCTTAGGATTGACATTTTAGAATGAGGACTCTTTGAATGCTAAAATAAATATATGTTTGGCTTAGAAGACAGTATTTTAGTGGGAACACATAGCTGATGCATGAGGATTGTTCTATTAGAACCATAGGCCACTTACGTAAACTCTGGTGGTTCCATTAATGTCTTTATGGCTCCTGCATATGTGGCCAAGATGGATAGAACCACACAGGAAAGAAACACCAAAGACAGTTTGTTCACATACCTACAGAGAGCAAAAAGAAAGGGGTGAAAATGTGTCCTTACACAAATATTTCAATAAACTCATATGTGTTTTCACTCACTTCACCCCAACAAACACTACTAGAGCCATCAGAAGAAGGCAGCACGTCCCATAGATACGCATATTGTTCTGCATTGTTAAACTGTTATTATCTGTACATACTGCTGGTGGAATGATGTATGTCTAGAAATGGACATAAACAAAGCCGTTGAGTCATCAAAAACTGCAGCGTACATGAGTTGACATGGCTGCTACGGTGGGCACATGTACCAGCAGAATCTCTATGGTACCCAGTATGTACAGGGATCCAGCAAAGGTGGTTCCCAGGTAGAAACAAAGGCCAACTGCTCCTCCAAATTCTGGACCCAGTGACCTGGAGATCATGTAGTACGCACCGCCAGCTATGATGAGATAAAAGATAAATTAGTGCTAACTTATTCTTTTTAATTTTTTTATTTATTTAACATTGTTGATCAAAAAAATATGGTGTAAAAACAAAATTTCTAACAACAGTTTTTTTTCTCTGCTTCGATTAGGTGATTTACTACAAACTGGCTTTCATGATCAGTGTCTGCTGGCTACTGTTTATGGAGAGTCAAAGGCTACGTTCACACTGCAGGCGTTGATGTTCAATTCCGATTTTTTTTTGTGAAATCCAATTTTTTTGCGTTGCTGTTCACATTTCCAGATATATGCGACTTGTATGTGATCTCCTCTGTGAACTGCATTCATACAACCTAAGTGTCCAGCATGCGCAGTAGAGCACGCCATGACGTCACAAGCAAGCTTGCTCTGTGTTTATGGAAGTAAACATGGATGGTATTGCTGGAGAACATCTAGAGATCTTTCTCAACCTTAAAAACTCAATATTTCCAAGATGGTACTCTCCACATTATCGTCCACCATTGTTGTTGTTTTTCTTGCCACTTCTGCGTAGCAAGAAGCAGAAGAGTGACCACTGTCGGGTATTAATGACATTCAGTTTGGGTGGATGCGACGTGGCTGTTCAGACACAGGTCGCATTTGAAATGTTCAGGTTTGTATCGGATTCAGGACCACAGAGCCAAGTGGCCTGGATCGCATTGGATAAAAATTGGATCTGTGTTGTTCGGACTGTCATGAAAAGATCAGATCCAGGTCGCATATAGGCAAAGAAATATGATTTGGGTCACTTCAGGCTGCAGTGTGAACGTAGCCAAAGTGTGATGCACTGATGGACAAAGAAATAAACATCACCAATAAGAAGCCCAGGCATATTTTCAAAGACAGAAAACGTGTCTGCCAATACCACTTTTTGCTATGGCTGCTGCTGCATATTTAGCCAGATTGATTAAGTTTGCAAAGATTATTTTAAAGACTATGTTAGCCTATTTTTCACTCCAGCTACTATATTTAAATACTTTTAATGTGTAAGTAAACAAATATTTTCCCATTACATTAAAATCGTGTGATTTGAACAGGATCTATTTAGTTTAAATTTGTATGTCAGTTGCTTAATTAATAGTTTGGAATTAAATTCATGCCTTATACTATCTTTATTTCAAGTCATTGGTCAAAAAGTACCAAACACAGCCATTTTTACTTTAGTCTAAAACTTCTAAAATAAATCATAGCAGTGATATACACAGAGATGTTCTGAAATGTTTTATAAAGGTGGGATTTCAATCTACCTGGTACAACTCCATTAGTTGCTATGGCGCTCATTGATATGGCAGTGAGCAAGGTCTGTTCAGAGGGAGACAAGACAGATGTTAAGATGCAGAAAAGCAGTGTCCAACTTTATCAGAAAAAAGTAAACATATCTATTGATAAATCCAAAGTTTGACATCAACATCTGATTCGTTAGCAATACATAATATTGGCTAGTTCAGGACAGGTCAATTCACAGTCAAATGCGATAACAAAAGTATCTTATACGTATGTATAAGATGTAAGGTACAAATATAAGATCACACAAAAATTATTGTTTTTTTATTTAAAAAAACAAGGATTTTATCCTTCTCTAAATGGGTGCACATCTTTGTCTCATTTTTATTATCACTATTACCTATGGCATGAGATCAATGTGAATAAGAAAAATGACACACCTGATTCACATCAAAGGAAAACTTTTGAAAAAAAAAATGTATATTTTTTTTTCAAAGGAAACTTTTGAAAAAAATTATTTATTATTAGTTTTTTTAAAGCTGCAGCAGGAAGTTCTGGGATAACCATGGACTTAGCCCTAAAATCTCAAGAAGCACACCTTACCATTTCCTTTCCCTTTCTGCCAAGTGTTGACTATTGGCTATGATGAAAATGAGTAAACAGCTATCGCAAATTTACTGGTAGGGACAAAACATCGACAATTAGCTTTACAGACACATAGCTGCTGCACACATTCTTACGCTTGAAAGACAGCAGGTGGTTTGCTGATGAGGGCTGTGATTATGAACACATTAGTGGATTGATATTGTAAAGACATTCCCCTTTGCTTTGATTGAGTGTGGTGTATTTTTCCAAATTAAAGTACCGATAAGACCATTGCAAGGAGCCAGAGGAGCTTAAAGAAACTAGGGGCAGGACATGTAAAAGAATAAACATGCATGTCCACTTTTTAAAAGCTTATGGGCGATGAAGCGCCTAAAACCAAAACTGAGCCCACCCACATAATGTGTACTGCATAATATTCTGCAATTCAGGGGCCAAATTTTCTGTGCAGTCCTACAGATGTGATGTCAATTGACGCAGCATGTGTGCCCCCAACAGCTTTGATAGAAGAAGTCATGGCTGTTTCAATAGAGATAGTGGAACATTTGCTTAACATGGTGCTTTTTGGTGTCATTAAATATGCACAGTGATCTTATAGTAAACTGTCACGTAGGAAAAAGAATTACAGCATCACCGTTGCACTGCTGTGAATATGGCTTGTCCACGTTTTTGCGTTTTCCTTTGTCGGCTTGGCTTGTGGCTACAGTTACCTGCTGCCCAGTCTTTTCATTTGTAAATCTCATTCCCCCATCCTGCCTCTAGTTCCTTTATTTCTCTCACTCATGATCTACTGCCAGGACATATAACAGTTTTTAACAAATAAATAAAACATGGTTTTCAAAAGTCAACTAATGTACATTTAAAGTGTCTGCAAGGCATTTTTTCATCAAATAAATCGAATGGAAGAAAGGTATATTGATAATGCAAACTTGGGCATTATTTTACACTCTATTGTGATACAACAGTAATAAAAGACAATTGTGGCTAAAACCCACTGCTCTGCAAGAAGCTCCAATAAAGCTGCACCCCAAAAGTGTGCTCTGCTATTTGATAACAGCTGACATTGTTTTTCTGACTCCGCCTCATCTTCTATCTCTGATAGTCACTATAATTTATCTATGGAAGCCTTCTGCAGGTAAAGTCTTTTTAGGTACCAAGAATTCCCTCGTTATGCAAAAAAAAGAGTGCAGTGAAACCTTCAAGTAAGATTTTATACTATATTTCTCAATATTTGTTAATTTCAGCAGTGCGACTTTTTTCAGCAGTATTTTACCATTTTTTACCAGTTTTACCATTTGTACATACATATATTTGGATTTCTACTGAGCAAAGAAGATCACAAGCAGTTTAAGCAGCAGTGCCTAGATCCAAAGACGGCAAATGGCATATGTATTTTCTAATAGCTCTAAATGCCGAACCTGATGCAGAAATTGCTGCTTTCTTAATGGTTGGCCTTAGCCCAGCGACATGCTCCACCCCTCAATGTATTTCCACCGTTGGACGTGTGAAAAGGAAAATGTATTCAATATAAGTTTTTTCAGCATGTTATTTAAGGTGGGTTTTAAATAGTTCCAATTATTTGAAGTTATTCAAATTTTGAAGAAGTTCTATAATCTCGTGTTTCATTCTTGAGAATCTCTCTGCTGGGTTCTTTGTGCTCAGGCATGGGGATGCCGATCACCTCAGCTGGGGTGCCTGGGGGTTCACTGCAGCATCACGGTGATGGTGTGGACCCCCGCCTGCCCCATATAGATGTCTTTGCTGGGGTGGCTGCTTCTGAGAACATGGTAGGACTGGTCGGTCTTTTATTGTTCTATGGCTGCACGATATGCTTCAGAAACTGGGAAATAAAATATTCTGAAAAACTCAGTGTATGTCAGGAGATGTCCGCTTTCGTTTACAAGGTGGGATACATTATGGAAGACATATTGGATGTGGCTGTTACTAAAAATAGTTAATAAACCTACATTAAAAAAAGTCAAAGTCGAAACCAGTGTCTCTCTGTTATTATCTCTCTGTTATTAAGACAAATTAAGGTTAGAAAAGAGAAGACAACTACAGCGATCGCAATTGTTGGAGAGAAGTTTGTCTATTTGTAGTGGGAACCAGAGCAATAATGTAAAGGTAGGCTAAAACGCGACATTACGATTCAGACTGCTAACGCTAAACATATCAAATTTAGTACCGCATACGAAAGCGGCTGATTCTCATATGTGCTATTTTTTTGCACTTAAAAAGATAGGAATAGGTTGTGAAATCTGCCATAAAAGTCAGATATGGGTCCCTTATTTGGTAACAAAGAGTATATTAGGGCCGCATTGCCCGTTTGAACTTAGCCTAAGTTAAGCATGTAATAAAGCTTAGCAGATATCCTTGAATTACAAGCAGGAACAATCCGTTGGAATAATTTCATCAATGTAAAGAAACATCAGAAAATGGGTACACATTATTGATGATGTGTGCTCTTTGTTCACATTATATCACATGAGTCCTGGTCAAGATTATTTCAGAGTTTTTGAACAGTCAGAGCTCTGTTTGGCCATCTGCAGCAGCTGACATATGAGGCTGTTAAAAGACACAACCTTTCTGTTCCCTTTGTGAGTACTTTCCTCTGAGCCCAGACATGATTACCACTTACCAAGCTTTGAACTCAACATAGGATTTTATTTGAACATCTTAAAGCATCTTATTATTAGAGTGAACCTAAAAGTTGACCTTAGATGCTATATTTCATGTGTAATGAATGTGATTTTATAAAATGATGAAGACATTAACAAAGCTGACACGCGGGCACTGCTAATGCGATTCCAAAGACTCACACAGATGCAGCACATGGAGACGATGGCCAAAGATTCCAAGATCCCTGCTGTGCCGACAATCCAGGTAAGGCGGAGAAAGAGGATGACACCTAAGATGTTCTGCATGCAGGGCAGATAAACCCCAATAAATGTGCCCATCTGAGGAACCTGGAGACAAAACACAGAGATGTATCAATTAAATATTTCATCCTCTACTCGTCACTTTAATGGGTTCACCATACTAGATCCTGGTTGCCTTCAGAACAACCTTGATTATTTATTTCATAGATATATCGAGCCAATTAAATTCATTCCTTTAAGATTTTGGCATGATATCAACATGACAGCGTCAAAAATTTGCTGCATGTCTCTGTTATACATTTACTTTGGGTGTGAATTTCTGGGGTGTGACTTGCTCTGCTGTGGCTAGTGCAGAGCATCTAAACTGGATCTTGGACAGTGCGCTGCCAACTTGCTGCTGGGCATTTAAAGGTATAGTGGAGGATTTTTAGCCAATTTTTGAAAAGACCCGCCTTCTCCATTTAAAAAAACAAATACACAAGCAAATTCCATGTACCTGCTCCCGAGAGGGAACGCCTATTAAACGCGTGCGAGAACATGCACAAGCCAATTTCTCCTCGTGCAAGCTCTGTTTAAAAGTTGCTGTTTGCATTGCTCATACAAGCTTACTTTCCAAAAGAAGATTTGCAATTTTACCAATAAGTCAGACTTAACAGCGGTAAGTGAAAATGGGGATGACCACATAGACGGCCTTATGTAAAGGCCGTCAGAATGACTGACAATTAGGAGGACCAGTTATTTTGATGATCCACCCGGAAAAAGATAATCCTTTTTCTTTTTCCGACAAGACAATGAAATGGATGTTTGTCTATAAATATATTTCTTATTTTTAAGATCCCTTCCAAAACAATGTTAAATATTTTCTGATTAAATATCACATTGTTGGTATTTTGAATCAATACAAATAATGTTTAATGAAATATTGTGATATCTAACAGAAAAACCATAAAAACCTCAGCCTTCAATACATAACAAAGGAGCTGTGTTGGGGTGGTTTCTAACCTCTTTTATTGAGAGCCAATCCTTTTATGCACAGAAAAAAAAGGTCCCCACATAGACAAGTGTGTATGTTTTAATGTTTGCTTCATATATGCTTTTAGTATAAAAATACAGCGTTACTTACTGAATTTATTTTTAGTTGAAGTAAAAAGCCAAATCATCTCTCGGACTTCAGCATTGACATTAGTTTGTACATTACTTTTGGATTTGACTATTTAAAAGTGCATTAAATTCTTTATGTGCGGGGAATGCTATTTTTTTATGTAAAATATCAGCTGATTACAGGCAATACAATGCAGATATCTATTTTATTCTTACATTAGGAAACCCATAATAGACACTGAAGTCATGCTGGGTACTCCAAGTGACCGACATAAAGGTAATACACCCTAGTTTGGGAATCTTTACTTACTGGAATGTGATTTGTTTATTGTTGGAGGCCACTGGGGGTCATTTTCAGGTAAGCAATATGAGATTAAATGAAAAAAGATTAATTAATGATTGTAAAGCTGAAAGAAGCCATCAAGATGGGGGATTTGTGTTTATAGAAAAGCACAAACATCAGCACCAACACTACAGAAAGTTAGGTTTAAATTTTTTTTCTCAAAAAATAATTAAGTAAAGTAAGGCTCTTAAGATGTCTGACTTGTTTCTGTAAAGTGAAAGATTGTTAAGTGTCCCTTCTCAATCAGCAGTTTTGTCAAATAGTCAGACTGCCCTGTCAACGGAGCAATTTTCAAAGTCTCTTCCATCTAAATTTGTCCCCATTTAGATGCTTTACCAAGCCTAGGTACCAAAATATGTCCAGGTGCTTTTATATGATTGGCCAATTTGATATTTGTAACAACAAACAATAAAAAGTAGATCAAAGAAAGTAACTGGTTAATTTATATGAGCATTTGAATTATGATAAAGTCTTATAACATCCCATTGTGTTCCAATTATTTCAACTAATTATTTCTGTAAATCAAAGTAGCACTATAAGCCAGGTTCCTTAAATCTAGAGCCAAGAGGGAATGGAAACACAATCTATTTACAGGGGACAGTTGCCATGACGACTGCATCCTGACATTTAAACCAAACATTTCTGTCTATTCATAAAATTCAAATAAGTTAAATTATTGAGATATACGAAATCTTTAACATATTCCATGTGTTTTGCACAGCTGGATATATGCCCTTTAAAATTCACTAGAGGTCTTTGACACTCTTATTCCTTCTCTAATGTTGTGTATTAGATGCTTTAAACCATTTTCACTAACACGGACAAATAAACTAAGAGAATAAAGTAGGCAAAAATTAAAATAGCCCAGATACTTATATCAGTTGATCAGAAATATTTTTTTTTTACCCCTTTCAGATGAAAATTCTTAAATCAATAAACTCATTGTATAAATATTACGAAACCCTAAAATGGGTGTCTCTATACCCTAAGAAAGCAAATCCAGGTATACTAGCGACAGTGGAAACACATTCAAAAGAGTTCACATTCTACAAAACAAACTATGATGCATAATATGCTCCGTATGCATTGCTATCAGTTTCCTCCCAAAATGCCAAAAGGTACATACCTTCTTCTGATTCGAAAACACATTTCCCTGTGGCTGGTTCATTGCAAACAGCTGTTTCTCGAAATGACTCAAAGTGCCCTTTGTGGTGCTGTAGTTCCACATTTCCCATATCTTCTCCCCTAAGTTGTCCTGCATTCGCCTTCTGCTTCGTTGCTCCTTTCCCTCAGTCTCTTTGCATTATTTGTCTCATTCATGTTGGACTCAAGCTTAAGATCTTCTTTCGGATGACATCCAGGGGGTGGGTTTTAATGAAAATGCAATCAATGCCTTTTAACAGACCAAAAGCTCAAAGTTCAAGTTCTGCTTTAATCAAAAACTCCCAATGTTCTGTGTTCACCGCACTGCTTAACAGATGACTTTTGTTACAACTGTGACAAGTTGGTTCATGGCAATTATCAACATCACAAAAGTCAATTTCTTTTACTTGCCATCAATTTAGCAAGATTAAACCATTTTGAGTTTTTGCCACACTGATTGCAGACATGAAAACTTTTTTGTAGGGTTGGCCGCTGTGGGAGCATCCGTAAATCTAGCATTTAACCAAATAAAAGTGATATACATTCAACATGCCAAATTAAAGTATGTTTCCCTGGCTCTTTAAGAAGACAGTTGTCAAAAGGAGCAGATGAACACCTTTAGATCTAACTGGACTACAACACGGATTAACTGTATTTGTTAAATTGGGTGTCGGCTCACCATTACAAGCAAGTTCTCAGTGGAAATTCCCTATCCTCGGTTACAGCATTTCATTTAAGCAGGTTTGCAGTGAGAGTGTGAGTAATCAATTACCCTCCACTCTCTGATCCTTTCTAAATGCTAAACTGGTCAAGCAGATGATGGAAATTAAAATCAGAGTATGGAAAGGGTTCAGGGGTCAGTAACATTTTAACCAAGGTGCAATTCTATTAGTCGGTAGAATTTATCTTCAGGCAGTCTAATCAACTTTGCATGGGATGCACTCCAGCTGCAAAATTTTTATCCATGAACCAAAAGACATTTAAAAGTCCCTGTGTATTTGTTGCATCCATCTTCTAACAATTCTCTCCTTTCCATATAACAAAGAATCTGACTTGTTTCAACATTTTTAACAGTTTTCTGTTCTCATCCAAAAGCTTTTTGTGCATAACTGATGGAGTGCACAGCGCAACATTAATGATCATGGTATGATTTTAAATTATATGCCTTTCAAATCCCTGCAATCACTACAAAGTACTAGAGATGTCCCGATCCAGGTTTTTGCACTTCCGATCCGATACTGATATTGTTTTTGGACTTCCGATCCGATACCGATACTGGCCGATACCAGCCTATCCGAGCATGTATTTAAGTTTAAGTTAAAGTATTTAGCCTTAGTTGTAAGACTCATGTTGAAAAGGGTTTTAGTACTCTTGATAACATCTAGCCAGCTAAATTAGGTGAGATTGAATAAAACACAATGCTTGGTAACAACAAACTTATCTGTTTATTAAGAGATAAACACAAACTGGACAAAATTATGAATAGCAATCTGAAATTGCACAGTGAGCAGTAAAACCGTAAACAGTTAAAGGTGCAAGTATTACTGTAAGTTTTAATAAAAATGCAAAACAGGGGAACACTGGCGCAAAAAAGATGAATGGATCGTTTCAATCGGCGAAACTGGAAAATACGGACCGGATTTTTTTTTTTAAACTGGATCGGCAGTCTGGATCGGCATTTTACATGCTTTGCCGATACGCATTTTTTTGCCAATATCGGCGTCCCGATCCGATACGTGGATCGGATCGGGACAAGCCTGCAAAGTACTATATTTTTTCTCACATATAGTGGATTTTTTTCTCATACAGCATCAGCTTCTTAACCCTTTATAAGACAAGTTACTGTTTTTGATCACTTACCCTTACAAAGTGAGTTCTAGAAGCACAATATCTATATCCAGCCATTCAGCAAAGATACTACTACATGGCTATACATCTTATTTTGGCATTTAACCAATTAGATGAGCCCTTGAATGACATATTACCTATTGTAAATAAAGTTGGAAAGAAAGGTCAAGAAAAAAAAGGTAAAAAGCTAATTGAAAAGTTAAAAAGTTAATAAACCTAGTTACCAACTATATTTAGGTTTATAAACTACAAAATGTAAGTGCCAGTATCAGCATTAATGCCCCTAAGGTTATGTTGTAGCAAAAAAAAAAAAAAAAGGTTTTGTTATTTTTCTTTATATATTCGGGCAAGTTGGTGTTTCTTTTTAGTGAGTTGACAATTATTGCTGCCAAAATATAAATTTTTTGAATGTTACAAAGGTAATACATTGTGATTTTCAAAGTATTTCACCGAGTGCCCAATAAAGGGTTAAATCAAAAGCCGGAAAAAAATTGCTAAACACTAATCTAACCTACACAAAAGCTCAACTAGTTGTACTGGAAAATAGTAACATTCATGTGTTTTATTGACATAGGTTTTACTTTTTTTTTAATAAAAAGCTAGTATAAAAATACACACCTGGTTCTTAAAGTAATTTCTAAAACATCAATTTGGTTATTACTTTGTGTTGTAATCAAAAGAGATCAAAGTAACCCACAAAGATAAAAAGATGAGAAAGACTTTATGTTTATGTTGATAGGCATGCTCAATGTCACCCTACTGTATCATTAACTTAACAAGTTGTTTAATGAAAGAAACCTCTCTCTACTGAGACAGGGGTCCATACCATAACAGCAACCCTCGTGACCCCGTCTTCAGCCTCCTCATGCTCACGAACGCCCTGGGGGAGGTTAGTGTATTTGGCCAGCTTGTTGAGAAGAGAGGCAACCATGGGGGCACTGTCCATTTCCTCCTATAGGCAAAAAGATCTTTTTAAAAACACAATAAAACTCAAAGAAATCAAAACTTTTTCCAACTTAAGAGTCAGTTACCTCATAGAGGGCCATGTTTTTGTCTTTGTAATTCCATTCCCCATCATTGTTTGAGTTGATAAACGGAGTAGACTCTTTGTGACTTTCCTCTGTTAGAAATATACAGAACAAAGAAAAACATGTCATGCTGACAATCAAGAAAGACAACCGGAGGACTAACAACTGCACAGTATGGTAGCTTGGTTCCTATGTTAGTTATATAGCTGCACCATATACAAGAATTTACATTGGAGTCGGCCGGTAAGCCAATTTTTATATTGAGCACCATTGTCAAAAAGTGGACAGATGTATGAGATATCGCACGGGATTGTGGGTGTCCAAAGGAAGCAAAGAAACAAGGCTAGTAGAGTAGTAGTAGTTCTTTTTTTGGAGTCAAAAAGGGAAATGTAAATAATGTATTTGATGTTGGTATGTATTAGTATTTGCACAAATGTCCATAGTGGTTAGTAAAAATAATACTACAGGTGAACACAGCAGTGGAAACACCAGGGAGGGAAACACATGGTGATCTTGGGTTAATAAAAAAAGTTCCTGTGCTCCTAAGCTTCCCAATAATTGAAACAATAAAGAAGTTTTTTTATATATATATATATATATATTGGAAGTTAATTGACATTCAAGGTTCATTGTCACCTTATAACACCTCTCATTTAGCCTGGTAAACCACAGTAAATGTGAGATTAAATGTGTAACTTAGTCTGGCCCCAATGAATGAGTCATCAGAAGATTGTTGATGAGAACAACCCGTTGTTTTTCAAACTATGTCTGTGCCTATTGGCCAACGCTCTGACCAATGAGCGCAACTGACTGTGATGTAGTGGTCAAGCTTTTTTAAAGATCTGTCATTGTGATTGGCTAGAAGGCTGTAATTGGTGCACCCCTAATGCAGGGTTAGTAAAGCTGTGAGTAGATTAACTTAAAATATATTTACTTAAGGTTAATAAAAGCCAAATGTGGAATTGGTTGTTTTTGGAATGCTAACTTTAAACATGATCCCCTCACCTATTGTGAGAGGGAAGCTGAGGAGTGTGGGTTCTACAGTCCAAGCTGTGCATAAAGAAAAGTCCAACTACTTCTAGCTGTTAATGTTGAAACCCATAAGAATCCCATCTACCAGTCAGGGGATGGTTCATGTCCCCAAAGCCAGGTTTCCATGGACCCTGCTCTCATATTCGGTCCAGCAAAGCCCAAGGATTCCTGAATTATTCAAGCAACGAGAAGGCCTAATGGTGGACTTTTTTTCCCCCAGTTGGAACAGGAGCTTCCCCATAGTGATCCAAACATTCTGTATGGATGAACAAGTATATGTTCAAAAAAAAAAAAAAAAAAAATTTTAAAAGACCTGATAGAACTAAAGGGAAATCAATGTTTGGCTATACTATAGTTAAATTTGAAAGACAAAGATCTATCAGATTATGTCATATATTTCATATTTCCTGGCCAGTTCTGCAAAAGGGAAAATCACTATAAAATAAAATGCTACTAAAGGATAAACTTTAACCAATTTTCCAATATAGTCTAAGAACCCAGTTCAAAAGAACTTTTAAACAAGGGATTTAAAGGATCTATGGGATAGCAATTTGGTATTACATGGTCCTCTTCTGCTTGAAGAGCATCCAGCAGATTAAAGGCTTTCCACAGTTTAACATTTGCCTCCATTATTTGTGTCTTTTTGAAGAAGTCTTGGAAAGTTATCCGGAGCACCCAGTCAGCAGCTCTTTCTGTATTACCATGTAGAATCCTTCATAAAAGATCATAGAATGAGAACTGAGCTGTGGGTGCACATGATCTACTGATGTCTTAGAGCAACTGCTAGATACAATAATAAACATTATAGATAAATTTAATTTGATGGCTATTCTCTATTTTCACACCCAGCCAAATTCCTTTGACTTTTGGCAATTTCCGTTCAAGTTCGTATAACCTATGTTGAACAGTCTGTTATATTAAAACTGATGTTGCCTTTTTATGTTTTAATTTGATTACTTTTTTTTTTTTGCTGACATCTCTTTGCTTTTAAAAACAACGGTGCTTGACTTATATCAGATTTCCTAAAAACGTGGCTATTTTTGATGCATGCTATGAATGCTGACATGGAACTGATATGTTTTAGTTACATATCAAGATTTTTTAGATCAAAGCATTCGAGCTTAAAAGGGCAAAAACAGAGAAATAAAACTAAAATATGTCAAATTTAAAATGTATAAATTAAAGAACTTAATAAATACAAAGAAATTGTATATCAATGTTTGTACATAAACACAAATACTTTCGTATAACTTGATTTATATAACAAAAATTAACACTCTTTTAATTAATTAAAAAGACTGATTAAGAATGACTACTTAATTGATTTTAATATTTACCAGCACATAAATGCAGGTTATTTAGAAAAGAGAAATACCAAGCTCTTTAGGGATACAGTCTTTTATTTGAAAGATAATTTCTTACTATTTGTTAAATGAGGAAGTTATGTCCCCTAAAAAGGCAGTTGTGCCTCTGGGCTACCTCAACGGTTCTTTTCCTGGGAGCAAGTTATTTACTAATCTTAACTCAAACTGGGTAAAACCATATAAAAAAGGACTATGAAAACAGGAGTTAAAAAGTAACAGAGTTTATTCCAGATCAGGTCGTTACAGGACAGAGAAAATGCTTGGAGCTTGCACAGCTGTGGGCTCAAAAATCACCTCCGCGAGCGTCCGGCAAAGATTGAGCCCCAAACAAGGTCTTCTTCTCCTTCTTATAGCTCATGAGTCTATGTGTTGGATCATGTGGATGTTTAGCTGTCTGTATCAGAAACTGACACGCCATCCATGCCCTGACCTGTATGCATCTTGCCTCTATTCCCAAGAATTACAGGTAGCTTCCCTGTATCAGACCGGCTCCATGATGTGCCCATATCCTGTGTATTTCTAAAGACACAAAGGCTGTCCTGATTAGATGACCTTCATACACACAGTGACATCCACAATGTGAAGAAAGGCCTTCTACTCTCTCTAATCTGACTAACAGAATAACAATGCACATGATGTATAAAGAATAAATCTAACATATTTTTTTTTAAAAATGGCTTAGATGTTTGATATTTTACTGACACTAGAATTTTATATGTACCTAAATAAAATTGCTTTATACTAGAATTTTTATTTTGCTTCCAGAAAATCAAAGGAGAACAGAAAGAAATTCTCTTCTCTGTCTGATTTGTGTGACTTTAAGAAGCAAACCTTTTTATAACTTACAACTGTTAAAGAAATTCAACTTTAGTTGATGTAAAAGAAGCAATAGCAGTAAGTCAAAATAGGAGACACACGGTGTTGCAGTAGGAAACCACACCAGCAAGGGTCTGTGAACTTCAGTTCAGAAAAGATGATGCTCGTAAAAATCTTATCAGCCTTTCTTGGAAATTGCTACCAGGCTAAGATGACATGTTGTAAACATCAAGCTAAGTCCAGATTTTGTGTTTAATCTCAAATGGGTTCAGTTAACACCTTTGACATAACTATAATACTCATCTTCTAATGCAACACTAACTAGACCCCAGGCTGTCATATGAGCATATTCAATTTTAAGATTTAAAGTCCTTATGTGAGTTGATCTTAGTCTGAGGTACTGTGTCTGATTACATGATAAAAGGTAAATGTTTAACCAAAATGCCATATCTGCAGCAGAGATTATTTTTTATTATCTAAAGTTTGTTAAATTAATCCCGATAAAGCGCATCGTGTGATTTGGAAGTAAAAATGGATACTTGGTTTTGGTTTGTGGTTGTGTGCTTATTGCAGAACTATGATGTGAAATACGCTACAGTCACACAAGTGTAAATATGAATAAGATGTCACAGAATGTAGCAGCAGAATGGCAGAAAAGGGGGGGGGGGGCAGCTAGTGTCTCTACAGTAAACACACATTGTATGTCTATTCAAATTTCACTTAACATGACCTTCGGTCAATGGTAAAGTTCTTAAAGCCTCCTGGGGTACAAATTATGTTTCATTAGAAGCTTGAACTTAAATTAACTTAAACAATTTTGTTTTTCTCTTGTCTGTAACTATTTTTTTTATTTTTTTGTTCTTCTGATAACCTGCCATATGAAAAAAGTACAAATGTTAAGCAGAACACTATAAGTGTAAAGCTTCAAGCATCATTAAATATAGGAAAGGTCACACTTTACAGGCTCACTCTAATGATAAATATTGCTGGATTTCCTGTTTGCATGCCAAAAAGAGCAAATATTATTAGTTATATTCTGTCACACAAAAGCAGCTTAACTTAGGAAGTAGGTATGTACATCTACAATCACAGCTTATGGATTGTTATGACCTATCAAACCAAAATTCCAAAAATTATGACAATCTTAATGAAAAAATTAATAGGTACCATTAATTATACTGATTGTTTTCAACCTTAATGATAGCAGTAAAGTTGTTGCAAGTTCAACGAATAATAAATATACAATTTAAAAATAAATGCATTTCAGACTGTGGTTTAGGACATCAATACTAACTTGAACTAGTCTCAAACCTAACAGTCGTGTTAAATAAATATTAAATGTAGATAATTAGAAGCATATTTGTGGGATCTTTTTCCTTGATCATGTCTTTAGAAAAGGCATGAAGTTAGCCGTTGTAATGCCTCTTTTGGAATTTTACCAAAAATCTAATTAAAATATCATTATTTTATTTTGAGGGGGTGAAAAGATCAATTTCAAGATCAAAATGTGACGTAATAGATCTAATAGATCATACGATAATGCATGTATATCACATCAATAGGAAATATAAAATATACAATATTGTCTTTTGGAAAGTAAAGCAACATTATGTTTTCATACCTCTAAAAACCTCAAAATTGATCAAAGCAAATTATACCTCCTTTTCCAGATTTTTCAAGGCTGCATAGACACCCTATATTTCTTTCAAGTGAAACTGGAGCCACAGTTTGGGTTTGCAAACTGCTCTTTCAGGTTAGAATTCACAAAAAAAAAGACATGGTATAAATTATTCTGTTTATTTTTCAGTTCATATTATAAATATATTATACTTTTTAATGTATGTTAAGAGTAAATATTAGAAAAGTTAATGCATTGTTAAAGAATTGGTTAAATTTGCTCAAAAGACAATCATGTATTCCTTGTATTGGCACAGTTGTTCCCAAAGAGGGAATTGCGCCCCCTATGGGATATGCAGTGTAATTAATTGAAAAGTTTGGGAACCACTTGTATCTGTAACTGTCTTTGGTAATCTGTTTTAATGTTTGTCTTTTTGCTCCCTTAGATTTTGACAGTTTATATTAAATACTTCATTATATTTAAGTTATTTTAAAGCATATTGCTGTGATCATTCTCAGTCATCCAGGTCATAGTCATTCCAACAAAAACATAAAACAAAAAATAATCCACTGGACTAAGTTTGAAGATGTTTCGCTTCCCATCCAGGAAGCCTTTTTAATTAAAACAGTCAGGAATACAGTTGAGTTCAAGGTTTTATACAGTAGCCTAACAAAGCCTGGATTTCTTTTTTTTTTTTTTTTTAATGCAAATTGGTATAGACGAAGGGGTCCAGCCATTTGATTGTTGTTCTGGCAGAATAGCCGAGGTCATGTACAGGAGAGTGGAGGACCTTGACCCCAGGCTCACCCCAGGCTCACACCGACTCCGGTCTTACCGTTGCGGTGCGGTGGGTGCGGCGCCGCAGTGATTCCAAGTCATTAAAAAGACGTAAACCTCTCTCACCGGCTGCTGAGCTGTCCGGCTGCGGTTACCGAGACACTCCGGCGCTGCAGAAAATTCCGCAAGAAAGCTATCCTTGCGGCATGCCGGAGCCCTCCGCAACAAGCTCTCGCAAAAATCCTTTATTTGGGCCGTGTTATCGCGTGAAGTTACGTGAACTCAAGTGAACTTCTGTTAAATCTCCGGACCTGTTGCCGGAGCCGCAGAGCCGCACCGCACCGTAGTCAAAAGGGCGGTGTGAGAGGGGGTGTGCGGGAGTTGCGGTCTCCGTCGGCTCGGTAACTGCACCGGAGCCAGTGTGAGCAAGGGGTCACACCGACTCCGGTCTTACCGTTGCGGTGCGGTGGGTGCGGCGCCGCAGTGATTCCAAGTCATTAAAAAGACGTAAACCTCTCTCACCGGCTGCTGAGCTGTCCGGCTGCGGTTACCGAGACACTCTGGCACTGCAGAAAATTCCGCAAGAAAGCTATCCTTGCGGCGTGCCGGAGCCCTCCGCAACAAGCTCTCGCAAAAATCCTTTATTTGGGCCGTGTTATCGCGTGAAGTTACGTGAACTCAAGTGAACTTCTGTTAAATCTCCGGACCTGTTGCCGGAGCCGCAGAGCCGCACCGCACCGTAGTCAAAAGGGCGGTGTGAGAGGGGATGTGCGGGAGTTGCAGTCTCCGTCGGCTCGGTAACCGCACCGACCTTTCAGACACTTAGATGGGTATGGGGTATTACAGTCTAACAAAAGAGGCCAAACGACTGGATGGGAAGCAAAACGTAATCAAACTTGGAAACCAAGTCCAGTGGATTGTGTTTAATTTTTTTTGGAATGACTATGACCTGGATGACTGAGAATGCTCACCAGCAATATGCTTTAAAATAACTTAAATTAAATAAAGTATTTAACATAAACTGTCAAAATCTGAAGGAGCAAAAAAGACAAACTTAAAAACAGATTACTCAAGAAGGTTACAGATGCAAGTTATTCCCAAAATCTTTAATTAATTACACTACATATGCCATAGGGGGCGCAATTCCCTCTTTGGGAACAACTGTCCCAATATAAGGAATACATGAATGTCTTTTGAGCACATTTAAAGCATATTGTGTTCTTTCTCAGTCAGACTGTAGAAGAAGCAGAAAGTGGACATTGCGAAACCTGATCCAGGACATACCCGGTTAGTAAATGAGGGTGCTGAGATGGTGTTTATACAGTTAGCATCTTGCCTAATCAGCACTTGTTGTGTATCTGAGGGTGAGAATTCTGCTGCACAGACTCCTTTCTCTACCAGGATGGCATGCAATATGAAGTAAAAGAAACCACCCCTCTTCTCTGCAGCAAGAAAGTTGTCATTTTCTCATTTTACCAGATTCACTAAAAAAGTGACAACAGACATCTTACAAAAAATATTCTCATAGATGTCCGATTTCAGGGCAAATTTTTTTTTCACATAACATATTTATACAAATGGAGCTTTTTTCATTTCAGTTTAAGCATTTTAGTATTTAAAAATAACTAGTACCGATCTTACAATCGATCTACTATCAACTATGCATCAAAAAAATTTTTCTGCTTAAATTCTGTTTATAGTCACAGAAATGGATATATTTCTTTCATATATTTTTATAACCATTTGTATGACTTTGTAAAGGCGGTGCAATGAGAAAGCACTCCACCTATTTTTATTGAGCATGATTTAAAGCACAACAAAGGTACAGTGTGGGTGACTAAATTTTCTGCTAAAAAAACTTGTTTAATAGCAAAAACAGTAAACTAAACCACTTGTATAACCAAGGCAGTTTCAGGAGTTTAAGAATGTTTTGGGGTAAACATAGGTTATTGCTTGCCGACCAGATATCTAGATATAGGTTGTTGTGATCTAATATTAAAAGTTTTTACGATGTGTGTCTAAGAAAACTGAAGTTATAGTTGTGTTTTGCTAATTTGCACACATCCTAACATACAAATGACATAGGAGCTGCCATGCAAGCTTGACTCCCTTTTGAATAATAAAACAATGAATAGAGAACAAGCACTCCCTCAATGGAGCTTTACTCACTGGTAATACCTGTTTAATTTATTGTGAAGATTGCTTAAATGAGAGTTTAAAGTCGTTTACAGTTTTAGAGTCGTCCCGCTGGATGGTGACCCCTCCAGTCTCAAACATGCGGTCTACCAGGATTACGCTGTATTATCATCCAGCTATCTTCGTATCAACCAAGACCACCTTCCCTGCCCCTGCTAAAGAAAAGCATGGAGGTGTGCAATATTAGTCTTCCACTATTATTTTCCTCCATCCATCGCAGGGTTTCACAGGGCATTACGTTTGCATTGAGGCAAAAGTCGAATCTCAGCCTAATCTCTTGGTTGAGTGAACAAACTTACAAATAAACCTCTCATCACAAAGACACCCTGGATAAACAACCATCTGGGAACTAACTGAAAGCTAACACCAACTTAAGACTAGAAAAATTTACCTAACTGTTGTTCTTATTTGTTTGGAGAATTATAGAAAGAAGGATGACCCAGAGAGAACCCTCAAATTTGTGGGCAGAGCATAGCTCATTGGGGCTCACTTCCTGGACCTTTATGAAACCACTGCAACTCCATGTAGTTTAAAATTTTCACTAGAAAAGAGCAGATTTTAAAGTATTCCTGCCAATTGCTTCTACCACCTACGCTGTGGATCTCATCTTTGCAGCTCCTCTAAAGTTAACTTGGTTAACTTTAATTCCCACTTGATTTACAGCCTTGTTGCATGGCCAGTCAGTCTACGTAGACGACTATTAGAATTTAAAGTTGTTCTATATTGTTGGCATTATTGAGTAGTGTTGTGCCAATGCCATTTTTTTGGCCCCGATATCGATAACCGATACCTGGCTGTGCAGTATTTGACGTTTGAAATTTAAGTGTGTGTGTATATTTAAAGAACCGCATACTACTTGAATGTAAAATAATTGCCATCATGGCTTTGTCAAGCTGCTGCCTACCTCTGGGAAGCAGGAAAAAGACTAATACAAAGTGAATCCAGTAGAACTTTTTATTGCCTACCTGGAATGGGTGACAATAGTTAAACTTTTTGCTCTCAAAATGATATCAGTGCCCTATTTGTTGGTACTCGCCAATACTGATAGCACCATTTTAGTGCAGTATCGGTCTCGGTACAACACTTTTATTGAGTGACTTCTTCAGTTAAAGTTTGAAATATTTTGTTTTATAACCCAGCCTTGATTAAAACTTGGGAACAAAGCTGATTCAAATTTGTCCTCTGTGTTTCACAGTCTTTAACACGTCTGCAGAAAGGTGGGGGGACAACCATGTCAGATGTCCTGGGGCCCATAGTAGAGAGTGGGGGCCTCTTCATCATGATGTTTTCTCACAAGTGTCCTCTAAAGAAAAACTATGAAGGTAAATCCTAAATGAAGCATGCCATACTTTTCAGGTTTTATTTTTTAATGTACACTTTTACTTCATGATGTTGTGTGGATCAATGAAAACCCAAATATTAAAACATAAAAGCTAATGGTGACCATAAGACAAAGAGGTACCAATCTTGCATGGTGCTGTAAATGAAACATGTTCTCTCTGGTCTAAATGCTTCCCCAGTGAGGATACATTCTTTTGCGATCTAATCATTTAGGGTTTTTTAAGGAGGGTTTGTTTACCAGACAGAAATCAGTTTAACAAACACTGCCAGGCACAATAAAAAAACTTACTACCATTTTTTGTTCCTTTTTACTTTACATAATGAAAATATTTGTTGCTGTGTTAAGAACACAATTCTCCATAGCTTTATGAAACAAACAGCTCTTTTGCAACACCATAATAAGGCAGAGAGCTTTAGCCATAATTTTAGACTGCAATAACCTTACAGCACACAGGCCATCCTCCCCACCATATTAGTCATGCAAAGTGCAAGTTCCAGCTGGTTGAGCTTTTAAATTCCTTGTGTGTTTAAAACATGTGCATGTTATAGCATGAGATTGCCCACATCAGAGGTCTTCCGTTTCTTTTTCCTCATAAACAGTCACTGTTACACTTTATCATACTTGCACACATTGTGTTTTTTTTTTATCTTTGTGCATCCTGGCACTGTTGTTCTGTTACTGCGGAACCCTCCTACAGTTCAAGAGCATGTGAACAAGACAGAGCATTTTTGCTGTCTTTAGATTGCACCTACCTGACTCAGGTTCCTGAGAGTTGTTAACATCCCCCTCTTCTTGAAAGACTTTGTCCAGACTGATAGGTTTGCTGCATCCAGCTGCAGCTTCACTGTTGCTGCCATCCCCACTGTCATCCACTTTTACCACAGTGAAGTTTGTTGGCATCTTGATTCCTCTGTCAGGTGTTCGATGATTAAAATAAATGTTAAAAAATAGAGGATGTAACCTCTGACACAAAGGATAACATCCAAAGAGTTACAACAATCCAAAACCCTATCAGGGTAATGGGAAAAATGTTAGGATTTCATTGTGACCGGAACAGAGCACATATTCCAAATCTTTCTGTTTGGAAACATCCTCTAAATTAGGGGTGAAAGTCCTGCTTCCTGTCCAACAGACAGGGCAAAGTCTTCCAATGTGTTGTAGTCACTCCTTGTAGCTTTCCCTCCCTTTTTCCCCCACTCCCTGAAGACCTAAGATTGCCCCATGTGACTCTCTATTTACCATTTCAACAGAGCACAGAGGCTCCTCCCTAAACTCCAGCCATCCCACTTCTCTCTCTCATACCTTTGACATTCAAAAAAACAAGAGAATCTAACTTCCCTATGTCTGCTGAAGAGCTAAACAAGTCAACAAGTCACAAAAGACTAATTAAAAATCCATTTAAATAAGTAACATACAACTGAAAAGCTCTGTTTCTCCAATCCAATGTTGTTGTTTTTTGTTCTTCTTGTACCTCTAGGCTGACAATTCTGGTCTTGGTTTCTCTCCTGTTGAAAAAAAAAAATGGGTGTTACCTTTTCCAAAGTGCATTCTGGGTAATAGTGAAGTGCTACTGTTGATCATAGAGAGGACAGCCCTCACACACTGTATCCAGTAAGGAAACACCTTTAAAGCCTTGAGCAAGAACTTTCCTCTGTGTTCTGAGTACCAGCATGGATTACAATGGACAAGCCACATGGGAAAAAGAAAGAGCTTGAATAACAATGGATGACTGTAAACAATTATTTTTACTTTGTGGGAATGAAATCTTAAGCAGGAGTTTTAACTACAGCTTGTATCTTTTGTTGTTCTGGTGCTTAATAGAAACATCCTCTATGTTATTTAAAGCAGCATTGGCATTAAAAAGTGATTATGTTTTACAAAAACAAAGCCTGCTCTTTCCTTACTGGCATGTTTCCTGGTTTGGCTTTTGTTTTTGTTTGTTGGTTTATGTGTCCTCCTCCAAAACTAAAAACTTCAAACAGAGTTTTGTGTGTGTGTTATTGATTTGTATTATTATTAAACAATGTTTAGTTGCGCAGGTCTTTTATTTTTGGTTGCTCAGTATATGGCTGTGGGGAAATTACAACTGAAGATTTTTAAAAAAGGATGTGTTGAATAGCATATATGCCCTATTTAATGTCTTTTAAAAATAATATAAAAATAAAGGAGAAATAGGAGCAGCACATTTCTCCACTTTTTGTTTTTATTTAATTTTTTTTTACCTTTGCACTTTTGTTTGTACAAACACTAAATGCTCTCTACTGGGTGTCATTTAGATATTCTGCAATCAATTTGCCAACCAATTTTGTAAGTAATTTTTATAAATTGAACTCAAGGTCTACTGTATAGAAATGTGATTATATGAATAAAACACATCAAATTGATTAAATTTATACCAAAAGAAAGTCATTAGGGGCTGTATAAAAGAATAGTCTGGTTCAAATGAGCAAATAAACATGAATGTTTTACACCATCTTGGATAAGAGGAAAAACATCTTCTAGAAAACTTCACTTTTTCAACATTTACACCAATACTTGGTTTAGTTTACTGTTAATTTGCACTGCAATGGGCAGTTACTCCTATATGCTTCTTTGTCTGTTTTTCAGGCAGAAAATAATTCTGATCAGGAGAAAAAAAATGCAGGAAGTTGAAGAAGAAATACATTTACTGCTACAGAGGGAGAGAACCTTCTTCAACGGGCTTGTTAACAGTGAAAATATGTATGCAGGCCTACCCATTTTGTTTTTATCTTTGGTGTTGAAAGCTATCTGTCTTTTTCACAAAAAACTGCCCTGTATGAGCAGCAGGTGAGGGAATGGGCTGTACCAGCATGTTGAAGTTATGAAAGAAAATGAGATATCGATCAATACAATGTGCGATTCTGGTTACACAGAGTGAAGTACTGCAAGGACTTTTTGTTTTTGTTCTTTCTTTGGTTTACCTCTTGTGTTTTTTCTGGATAGTGTGTTAGATTTCCCACTGTGGATGAACTGCTTCAGCGTTTACCTGCAAGCTAATCTAAACCCCTTTTTTATGGATAGAGCAGAGTCTGTTTTCTTTGTCTGTTCAAGAGTTGAGTAAAATGTTAAAAGTTACCCAAATAAAGCCCACCATCTGGCTGAAACAAACTCCCATCCATTAAAAGGGGATAATATAGTACTGGTGGGAAATCATGCTAATATATACATTTGTATGTACATGTGTGGAATGTGTGATGTTTAATTTATTATCACAAGATAATTACAGTTGAACTAAATTAGCTGATTTGAGCAATTTTCATGATTACTTACCTCTATAATTTATAATAGTCCCTTTGTGACCAATTAAATAATGTACTATGTTTAAGGAAATAGTAAACAATTTGCTTGAGGCTACATAATAGAGGTTAGAAGGAATAAAAATAATAATAAAAAAAGGGGGGGTAAAAGTTGGCAAATTGGTGAAACTGCGGAAAGCTAGACACATGTTCAAGTGCCATCTTGGGAGCCAAATTGCATGTTGAATTGCAATCTCGGGAGCCAAAACCTGTGCCAAAATGCACTCCCAGGGGCCACAACACATGTTAAATTGCACCCTTGCATGCCAAAACATGTGATAAAGTGCCCTCTTGGGAGCCAAAATGCATGTTTAAGTTGCCTCTCAGGGGGAAAAAATGCATAGTTAAGTGCCCCCTACTATACGTGACCCTTCAAAAAGTCTGTATATGCAAATGCATTGAAATACATAATGGAACTCAGAAGTTTTTCTTTTTAACAGGACCTACAAGATAATAAATTACCTCATTTAGTTGTTAATTTAAACACAATCAAATTTAGGACCCATGAACTTCTATAGTTATGAACTTTTCGTCTCCCTCTTCTGCATTTTTTTCTGAAAGGACTTTGATGATCCTTTCAAGTTTCCATGTGGCCCTTTAGTTGTATTTATTCTAGTAATTATATCTTATCAATCATTAATCAGAGGTGTTTGCATAATAATGTGTATTGTTGATTGTTGTGCAGTGTCTATGGGTGTCCTGAGAGGCACTGTAAATAAAATGTATTATTATTAAAACTAATCAAAGAAGTCAGCAGGTTGGGACTTCACAGATATCAACAGCAGAGGGAGCTGTCATTCTACAGGAGCAAAACTAGCTTATGTCACCAAAGATCTGCAGAAACCTCCAGATGTCTGATAAATGTCAAATTTACAGCAGAATGATTTTTATTAAAAGCAGGGGGTAAGAAGCAATAATTATTAAGGTACCTTAGCTCTCCTGTCATGCTTTTAATACTATTTTATATCTCTCTGGGATAGAGAAAGGTTTAAATACAGGTAAAGAATGCATGCTTTCCAAAAATATGTTTTGCAAGTAGAAATTCCTTCTCCTTTGCTGAAAAATGCCAAAGATTCTTCTTCTTCTTTAGCATTTTATCATTTGGCCTGTGGCTAAAATACCACAACTTCTCATTTCTAGACAAACAGCCATTTTATCCTCCTCAGGTGGCTTCAGAGTCAATCTATGAAAAAAGTTAAGGGGGTGAGAAGGAGGTGAAATCAAATCCCTTTAGCAAACAGCAAAAAGGTCAGCGCTGACGCAGGCCAGGGAACAGGCTGCCCTCCCTCCAGACTGTATTCTTAAGTGGCTATGGATTCTATTTGTAGCATTTTACCTGTTTACTGACTCCCCCACTCAAAAACCAGGTAGCTGCACAAACATGCTGGAGGGTTTGGACGACGTCTTGTGTCATCACTCTAGGGATAGATTTCGACTCATTCACTGCTTTGCCAGACCGTATAACACAATATCAAGAGCAGCAAGTTTCCTTTCCATGTGTGCATGGTTAATTTAGGCTGTAAATTCAAATAAATGTCAATTCTATTTAATTAAGGGATGCAACATTTAAGTACTTGCATGTTTATTTATAACAAATGTTGATCTCTTACTGGAGTAAGTAAGATTTATGTGGACTGCAAGAGTATCTATCAAGCAGTGCACAACTTCTATGACTATTAAATCTGATTTTATAGCTTTACTTTGAAAGGAAATCAATGCTTTAACCCCTTCAGACCCTACGTCCATTGGTATGGTGATTACGTTTTTCTGTCTCTAAACTAATAATTACTCTGCAATTGAATGATGTCAGCACTGCTGGTTACTAATTGGATCCTTATTATCAAATTACGATCATTTCATGACTTGGATCATGTTCAGTAAGAGTGAGAGACATCAGACAAGACAAACATGGCAGAGCACCTCAGGAAGGGGAAAAGTAAGTGCCCCTTTTCAATCAAAAATATAGATTTATGTTCATGCTGGCCAAACAAAGTTGCTCTCAGTGGAATCTTAACTGTTAACATTAATATTACTTGAAGTTATTTTTAATATATATTCAATAATCAATTTACCGATTTTCAAAGTCCTTGTAATTGACATCAGGAGTTGGGCGAGTTTAGCTAACACTCATATAGTCATTCATATAAACTGGGATGAAATTGTAAACCGTGATGCTAATATGGCAATGGTCAAATGGTATAACAGACCAGTTGTCATGTTTATGTCATACCTGATTAATTACTATATGGAAACGGCCTAATCTCTCTAAAGCTATAATGTCATGTAATGCCCATCTTGTGTCGTTCATTGGAATAGTAATGAAAAAAATACTAATAAAAACCCGGAGATAGAAAAACTAATTTTCAACGTTTTTTTATGTTGGAGAGGAGTCAGAATAAGTTTTTAAAAAATGTCTGAAGGGGTTAGAATATATGTCATCACATGACATTACCATTAACACTCAATGACAACTGTACTGGATACATCTGTTGGCTTTATTGTGAAGACAAATCGGTAAATAAAGCAATCACACAGTGGCACCCAGATATTTTTTTGCATTTGGACATGACTAAGGTGGTACGCTGGGGTTCAACTCAATATTTGCAAGTGAATGAAAGAGGATGTAAGGGACTTTGAACATTGCTTCTGGTGTCGGATGGATTGATCTCAGCATTGCAAGGATATTTAAATTCTGCTCTAGTCTAATTTTGTACACAAAATATTCAATTTATTATTAAAAGTGTGAAACTAAAAGTGTTTTTCTGTTGGTTTTTCCTAAACAGAATCTGAAATGTCCCCCCTGTATGTTATGTTAAAAAGAATCTAACTCATTCCCTCCAAGAATTGTCTTGTTCTTCACTATAATCTAAGCACAGATCTGCTGCACTATCTAGCACTAACTAAACCAATAAGCCTTGTTATGAGACATTAGTTTTAATAATTTTATTGCTAAAGCACTTGTTTCCTTATATTGTGTGCTGTTTGCTCATTGATAAAACTGTTGTTTGAACACATGCTAATTGGAATCAAAAACAAAATCCTTGAGTTGGATTTATAACAGATTGTTAAAAGATCCAAGCAGTTCTTAAAGAGATAGAAACACAACAGTGTCACTGACTGAATCTTGTGTTGAAAATTTTTATGGGAAATTTAGCATTTGTAATTATTTTCTTTTGTCATATCTGTTAAAAGTCAAATTGTGTTTAGTGTCATTCTTGCATTTTCCTGTGTGAGAAAGATACTTATTGTTGTAGGTTTTTCATAGAATACAACTTTTTAAGAAATTTAAGTTGAAGTGTTTAACTAAAAATCATTATGATTTGTAAATAGAGCTGAAAATATTCTGCAAGACAGTTTAATTTAAAATATAAATGTCTGTTATGTATTGACTTTCCTTCATACATACAGGTAAATAATATTTTGGCTATGCATCAAACATTTGTAAGCAAAGAAGATAAAATAATGTTTTCCCACTAATTGATAACCTTTTTTTTACATAGACTCAAATAAAAACCCAAAAAATTCTTTATTCATTTTGAAAAAAAAAAAAAAAACAGAAAAGGAAAGAAAAAGAAAAGAAAAATGCATATAAGTTTGCAACTAAATCAAGTTTATTTGTATTTGGTCTACAGCAACCAAACAGTCAAAAAACTATTCTTGGTCTGAGTGGAAAATTTTGTTCTTTAGGAGGTACCAATAGCCAAGGATCTGAGTGCAAGAAGCAAGAATATGAATCTTGTGGCACTGTGGGAACGAGTGACCCTATTCCACACTTTGTTGGCACTGAACACCTCCATGTGGGTTACCAACAAAACAGGAGGAGAGGGATGTCAAACCCATAATTTCAGTTTGGGACCGGTAAGTGAGTTTGAGTGTGTTTGTTGTGTGGGTGGTAAGAAGCACCAGTGCAGCCAGAATTAATATTCCTCAAAATACCTTTAACTTGCAGTAAAATGAGGCTTGCAGTGTGACGTGAAATGGTTGAAATCAAATCAGAGAACTTCTTTGTGTCAGCATTTTAAAATGAGACAAACACCACAGGCCACTCAACAAGTAATAAACAGTGTAAAGGAACAGGAAACCTACTGGTTTGAACTAGATGAATGAGGAGAATAATGTATGACAAGTTTAATTTTAAAATGGAAGTTATACCTCTGATTCATGACTAAAAAAACCCCCCAAAACTTGGTAAACCAAACTAAGTTGGTAAAAAGAGAGTTGGAAAATGATTCTGAGCAGTTAAGGCAAAAAATGTCTTTTTATTTACTATTTTCTCTGTCTTTCTTTCTCATTCTCTCCATCTACTAAAAATGTGACAGCAAATGTGGTTTGAAAATAATAATACTAAGAATTAATTTTAAAAAATTACACCACCCATTATGTTTTTCATTACTGAAATGTACCCTCAGAACACGGAATTGGCATAATTCCCATCATCTATATTTGTTGACAAGGTTTAGGTTTGTCTAAAACAATATTATTGACAAGGCTGTAGAGAAAACTAAGAATAAATAATCTTAAAAAGTGTTAGTGATTTTATTTCAGTTGCTTTACAAATGCTACTAATGATCAATTATTTTCTCACGGGAGAAAACAGTAGTTGTAAACAGTGTTAGCAAAGCATGGCTTCCTGCTTCAAGATGCAGTGGAATGTTTATTAGAATTGCTTTAAAAAATTCTAATGGTCTTTTTCCAGGATCCCAGCAAGCTCCAGGCTCGTTTTTGTCTTTGCAACCACCAGCGGATGTATGCTTTGTCTCACTGTACCTGTTAACTGCTTCAGGAGCCCCATAAGCCAACAGGTCTTGATAAGATTCCTTCCTCAGTAATATGCCATTCTTTACTGCTGGTATTACCTACTAAGTTCGGCATTTACTGCAATAAAAGGCAGCATAGACAGTACAGCTAAAGGTATACGCAAGCACATTGTTAATACAGGCAGAAAATGTTTTTCACACCCCTTATATGTGCCCAGCCTCTCCTGAAATCGCAAAATAGCAATGCCAGAGGTGGGAGTTGACTGAGGGCTCTATCAGACATCAACCATTGACTGTATAGGTGTCCTGATTCCAAATGCACTGCTTAACATCCTTATGGTTGAATATAGTTTATTATGGACATTTCATTAAGGAGGACCATCAGAGGATAATCTCTCCCAATCATGCAGGTATCACTGCCATTCTCCACATGATTGCTGAAGTGAAGGCCTCTGCCTCTGAATCCTCCTCTTTGCAATTGTCTGTCATGGTTACCCCTGCAGTTGGTGGGTCCACTGGGGAATGGCCTTGCGTCACCAATTCCTGGTCAGCCTGGTTGGGTATCATGAGGAGTAACCGAACCAACGGGCTTCAGGATGAGGTCCTGGCCCTACATAAGCTAAACCCCACAGGTTTACACATCTGAAGAAAAATGCAGAGTGGGTAAATATTGACAAGTCAAGATGAAGGATGTAGGTAAACCTGTAATAGAGAAGATTCAAGGCTATTTTTGAATTTAAATGTTCAAGTATTTGTTGAAAGTCAGGGTCTGGGTCTAAATGTGTAAGAAAGGGTCTTAGCATGTGGAAAAGCACCTTATTCCAGTAGTTAAAGGTTGCTCATAGACCCTGGGAACATTATTAAAGTGAGGTGGAATACCAAAACATGGCTTGACATCAAGGTGGATTTTGTAGCGAAAAATAAAAATACTGTATATCCAAATATATAAGTTGTATCAAAAAAAAAGCAGAGAAGGAATGATCTTTATATCAAAAGCCTAAATTAGAGCAAATGGTGTGTCACAAAGAAGAACCAGAATTTACTTTGAGAAGCTTCCAGACTGGTTTCTTGTCATGAGAAAGTAGCGTGAAACAGTCCCCAGATATAAATACACCTCAACCATCAGAGATGTTCGTGGTGGAAAAATGACTACTGTGTTTTGCCACCAAAAACACAGCTGCTAAGTATGTTAAAATAATAACATCATCTATATCTGTGAGTGGTAGAGAGCCTATGAGGAGGTAGTCCAACCACATGCTCACACACACACATACACCGTAGCCATTGTTGGCCCATGAACATAGTGTGTGTCCGCCCAAACCTTAACCACCAGAGCAGCCGACAGTAAAGCATGAGTGTGATTGCATGAGACATATTTAGAAAAGGGCTGCCCAGAACGCATGCACAATTACGCATTAGTCCACAGAGGTGTATGTGCACATTTTACACATGCATGATAGTGTGTTTCAAGCTTGACCAGCTGCGTTTAAAATTTAAACCATAAATCAAACCCCCTAACATAATTGCTACGTCCTTTTGACATTTCTGTGTTTTAGCGGCCAACACACACAATCAAAAACACTTTATCGCTAAAACTGGCTACATGGGGTATGTTGTTAAACCTACACATTTTCTGTGGAAAAAATATACATTTTGGTTGTTTGCTTTTAATATAAGCAAGTTCAGAATACAGCAATTCAGTGAACAGAGCACAGAAAACACCTTGTTCCTTTTATTTTGCCTGACTGTTTTGATGACAGATATGGGATTGTTTAAGGATAATATATATAACTTCTAAATCTTGTAATAAAAATATATTTGACTGGTTTCTGATAGATTAAGGCACAACACAACACAGTACAAACATGACGTTTTTGAGATACAGTACTTCACCTTTTTACATTTAGCCAAATTAGCTACCACTATTATCTGCTTTATCTTTTATTGGGAATTTCTATGAACAATTAACTGAAGGTAATAACTATATGTTAAGTGAGAAGAAAGGTATATATGGTCATCCAAACCTTTAATGGGTAAAAATCTGTTTAGTCTGAAGTGAAAATGTGAGAGAAATATTAATTGTCACATGGCGAATTTTAAAATCTTTGGATAACTTAGAATCCTTTAACTCCCACAGCTTTGTCCACATCCAACATCTAGCATATTAAGATTTATCCTGTAGTCTGAGAGAGATTCAAGGATTATATCTAGTCAATTTTACCCGCAGTTTTATACATTTAAGTGTTAAAAAGAGTCTCACTGCTAAAACACACTGAATCCATTTTGGCAAAAGAAATGACAAAAAATCAGGGTGTATGATGTTCATAACAAATACAACACATTAAAATGAATGAGACCACACCGACTACTCACAATTCTCAGCAACTGTGCCTCAGATGGTCCAGCTAAAATAGATTATAGGTCTATTTTAGTCAGACATAAGCTGCAATTGGACTGGAATGTCATGAGTCAGACAGGATGTAAGACAAGGTGGCAAAGTATTGTGATATAAACGTATTACATTTTCCATTTAGGAAAGTTCAACATAAAAATGGCAAACCTGTTGTGAAAGAAGTTAGTGCTATCTTGTGCTGTATTTCTAACTCTTTCTGCTATTGTGTGATCTCCGGATTTTCAGTATATACTGTTATGTGAGTCGCTACTTGATCTTGTGAGTCTAATGGCACATTGATGGACCCTCTAGACCAATTAAAAATCAGCGGGGTCCGAATAAAGAAAATCAAAAACTAGTAAAGGTCCAGAGACATTTTTAATTATAATCCGTTACTTTAAACAGCATTTGACATTGAAATAAAAAGATGTGTTTATGCACCCATGTTATACATTAGGGGTACATACATTATGCCCCTCCCTGGGCTGGCACCTTATCGTGGTGGAGGGGTTTGAGTGTCCCAATGACCTTAGGAGCTATGCTGTCTGGGGGCTTTTTGCCCCCTAGTAGGGTCACCCAAGGCAGACAGGTCCTAGGTGAGGGACCAGACAAAAAGCAGCCTAAAGACCTCTTATGATGAGTAATACAAATGGACCTACTGTTCCCTCACCCGGTTGCGGGTCACTGGGGCCCCCCTCTGGAGCCAGGCCTGGAGGCGGGGCACGCTGGTGAGCTCCAGGTGGCCAGGCTTTTACTCATGGAGCCCAGCCGGGCACAGCCCGAAGAGGTAACGTGGGTCCCCCTTCCAATGGGCTCACTACTTGTAGGAGGGGCCAAAGGGCTAAGTGCAATGTGTGATGAGTAGCAGTCGAGGGCGGGGACCTTGGCGTTCTGATCCTCGGCTGAAAAAGCTGGCTCTTGGGACATGGAATGTCACCTCTCTGATGGGGAAGGAGCCTGAGTTAGTGTGCAAGGTTGAGGGGTTCCGGCTAGAGATAGAGTCTGGGTCTAGAGTCTCTGGAACCAGTCTCCTTGAGAGGGGCTGGACATTCTTCTTGGGGTGACTGGTTCTGACTGTTATTTGTGCTTATGCGCCAAACAGCAGTTCAGATTACCCACTCTTTTTGGAGTCCTTGGGGGGGTACTCCATTGTTCTTCTAGGGGACTTCAACCCTCACTTCGGCACAGACAGTGAGACCTGGGGAGGCGTGGTTGGAAGGAATGGCCCACCTGACCTGAACTCGAGTTGTGTTCTGTTGTCGGACTTCTGTGCTCATCATGGATTGTCTATAACCAATTCCATGTTCAAGCATAAGGGTGTCCAAATGTGCTCTTGGCACCAGGACACCCTAGGCCGAGATTGACTTTGTTGTTGTTTCATCTGACCTGGGGCCGCATGTCTTGGACACTTGGGTGAAGAGAGGGGCAGAGCTCTCCACAGACCCCTACCTGGTGGTGAGTTGGCTCTGATGGTGGAGGAGGACGCCGGTCAGACCTGGTAAGCCCAAACGTATTGTGAGGGTTTGCTGGGAAACGTCTGGCAGAGTCCCCCGTGAGAAGGAACTTTTTACTTCCCCTGGATTGGCAGACTGGGGTGGTGGTCCCTCTATTTAAAAAAGGGTACCAGAGGGTGTGTTCCAACTACAGAGGAATCACACTCTTAAACCTCCCTGGTTTAAGCAGTAGGTTGAGCCAAACATACTCAAAATGTGCAGGGTCATCTTTGAGTACACCATTTCACTTTTCTTTCACCAGTTCACTGCGCTTCTTCCAGCAGTCCTAACTCTTTCTGATCTTTTTTTCTCATCTTCTTCTCCTTTTTTCCCATCGTCTGGCTTGCCACAGGTTTGCCTGCTGTGTCTAAAAGTAGCTAGCAGTAGCAACCCAGACTGACAGCAGCTCATTGGCTAATTTGTTTCACATGTAGCCTGGTCCCGGATGCTTTGGAGGGCTTTACCATGTTAACAGGGGAAGCAGCGCAAACTGAATTAAGTAACGGTAGTTGGACAACATTTGTTAATTTATAAATGTTTTAAATCAGGTTGGGTCCAGATTAGCCAGTAGGTGGATCCAGACCCTGGTCTGCTAATCCGTGACCTTTGCTCTAAATTAACCCTATATATTTTCAAATAAGTTATCATAACCTGAAATCAGGGAAACTCTGTGTTTTCCATTTCACAAAAAGAGATTACTCAGCCTCTCTAAAAAGCCTTGCCCTCAACGCTATTTCTGACATTAGGAATTGAAAAAGCTTCCTTTATAGGAAGTGACTATTTTGGAATGACTGGAATGACAATATCCATGGTGAGAAAGGTGAGCTTCAATGACTGTCTGAAACCATAGCTCACCACAGCCGTAAAGTGTGCATGCGCAGAAAAAGATAGCTAATGACATTAGCACATAGGACGGCCTTATATAAACAACTCACCAGAATGATTGACAATTAGGACCCTAAATTAGATGATCCGTCCGGAAATAAAAAATTGTCCTCTATACCTTTCAGTTACAGTATGCAGTTTACTGTATTTTTACTCAACGTCCAAGTAACACAGCAGACTCAGCAGATTGAAAAAGAAAAGATCTGGTTCTGACTAGGAATGTTATTCTGACCAGAAATAATCAGTTTTAAGTGATCTACAAATGAGACAACAGAGAAACCTATGCTTTAACTCTAGCAGCAATCTTCTCCTTTGCCATTTTCCTCTACTTTGCAGCTGTGGTGCTGTGGCTCTGTCTTCAAACAAATTCTACGTTTATTTTTGTTTCATTTCTGCATCAAAATCTGTAGTTTCAGTGGGGTGAAATTGGCACTTCCTGTTGCCTGTCGTCATGGTGACTCGTCAACCTACTCAGAGTTGATTAATCTAATTCACAGCAGCTGTAGTAAAACTAAAAACTCAAGGGTTTCCAACTTTAGGCTGGATCAATTCAGAGTTGAGGATTTAAGTCTGTTAAATCTGCTTTGTGAAGCACGCCCCTGTCACTTTTCTGAAGATGCTCTAACCGAAGATGGAGTGAACTTACCATGTCAGTCTAATAAGAGGCAGAGTATTACAGAGTTATTTTTGTGTTTTTATTGAATTTAAGAAAAAAACGATCTAAACGGGGAAAATAATATTGTTAAAAGGATTGTATATAACATTGACCAAAGTTATACAACAACTCTTTTTGAAGACCATTTGGTGTCTTTCTAATGAATGGAGAAACAACCCTGAATAAGCTTTCAACTGATGAGCGGGGCAGCTGACCACAACAGTTCATGTCGTTCCCTATGCCTGTGGCTGCCTCTCCAACAGGGTCTTGTGAATTTTAGCAGGGCTGCGATACTTGCTTTCTTTCTCCAAGAAACCTGGCCTAATCCCAGTCAGCACATTTCACTTTAGATTTCTTTTTGTGATATGCTTTCAACTGGGAGGCCGTTTCCACTTTAGGCAAGCTCCTGTTTCTGCTGCACCAGCTGTACTTGTCTTGGTGAATGCAGCACCCCCCCACCCCCACCCCCCTTACATTATGTGCTACCCACATGGTTCATTTTAAAGTTTTGCCACATAACTTTTTATGCATTAGCGAACACATCTATTCATTTTATCTTGCATGTGTGCAGCTCCCCATCAGTAATAAAAGCAAAAATTTTCAGCCAAAGCCTCAACACATCTGTGCCAGCTCAGAGGAAGGAGAGGAAATGCATCCTGGGAAGATAAGACACTTTAAAGGATAAGATCAACAAAACACAAAGTTGCTTTTTGTGTGTTTTGCTACTGCCACAGTAAGGGGGCATGAATGCTTTCATATCCTTTGACTCACAAGGCTGAGATCAAACATCATCCGCTCTAAAAGCAGAGGTGCTAAGGAGTGGTACAGGAAGCAAAGTGAAAGATTAAACCTTTTTTACAGTATTATGTTTTTCTTCCTAATGGACCTCTGAAATATGACATTATGCATTGTATTCACAGCTCTAAATATTTTGAAATCTGAATCCAACAGTTTATATATGCTTTGACTTGTGATGTTGGTCATTATAACATAACTTTGTTTTACTCCCATTGAAACATATAAGTGGCTAAAAGATATAATCTCCTCCCTGGCCCTGGGAGAGGCAGTTTTTTTTTTTCTTTTTTCTCTGTGTTCCCCTCAGTTCCTAGAAATACTAACAGATCTCCACAATCTGATTTGCAACTGAATTAAAGACTTCTTAAAACTCCAACTCTCAGGCAAACCTTGTTTGACTGTGGCTATACTGGAAAAGCTGTTGTCCACATGTACATGTGTACAAAAAATTATGCGTAGTAAAAAAGTGTGAAAAAAGAAGCCTAGTATGAGCCTTTCATGTGGCATTTAATAAATGTAGCAACAGCCAGTTAGAGCATTTTGTAACAGCTTCTATAACCTCCAACTTCTCAATATTATATCACATTACATTTAATAAAGATTTAATGAATTTCATTAGGTTTTATGGGACAGATCAACATACAATAGGACACTCATGTAAAGTGAAAGGAACATATACATTTCATATTTTTTTTACAAATACAAATCTGAAAAGTTTGGCATGCATTTGTATATACCCCCTTTTGCATTCCAGTAAATAAAAATCCAGTCCATATCACTGTTAACGTATGACTCATATTGATTTTTGGTATATGTGAATAAAATATGTCTATTTGTACATCAGTTTAATAGATTTTGTAAAAAAAAAATTTTTTATTAGAGTTTATTATGGGTATTTGTTCATGATCTTGATTCTTTCCTTATCTCTTACTTAAACTAAATCACTGGATTAAATAAAAAAAAAAATCAAATTCTGTTTTATTAATATGATAGAGTAATCTTTACCAGGAAAGTTAAATAATTTGTATGAGAAAAGTACATAGACTGGTTAATAAATTTGAATCATTTTACAAAGTGCTAAATTCACATATCTAAAACTAATTATGCCATTGCTGGATGTAGCATTGACGTTTTATTTATGAGTTCCTGGCCAGCCAGGTTAAAAAGAGGCTGAAAGATACAGCAAACAATATAAAACATGTTACAGTTTTCATACAAAAAAGAGAAGGCGAGATTTAGTCCTTAATAAAAAGAAAAACGTAAGTATCAAATATATAACTGCTTGCAACAATTGATATGTCTTTTATATCATTTAGTACTTTTTTACAGCCTCTTAAAAAAATGTAAACAGAAAATACACAACAATTACAACCCTGTTTCAATCATTATGTACAACAATATTATGTACAAAAATATACAATATGCATTTAAACCCAAGCTTCTACACAACAGCCTACCTCTTTAACCAGGTGTTCACTGTGTAACTATGGTTCATAATTCCAAATCTATCATCCTCATTAAATATAAAAACAAATAGATTAATTAAAAGTTATAATACACATATATTTATTAAAATACTGTGCCAGTCAAAAGTTTTTGTATACCCATCATTAGCATTGATTTCATTTTATTTTAGGGCTTCTTGTGGTGTATTATATATTCTTCTCAGATTAAGCTAAAATATGTGTATACAACCCTTAACCTATAGATAAATGTTCCATGGCAACATTCCACATGCCTCTTCTTCCTAGTAACAAATGTGTAGCATAAGTCTGGTTGGAGGTTTCATCAATTTTGCTAATAATTTTAATTGAAGTTGAAAAGCACAATGCACCTTAACAAGAAAGCAGACAGAAGTATAAAGTTACCGCTTTCATGTTTTGTGCACTAATCTCACCTTTAATGGTCTCCTATTTGACTAATCTGACCTTAAAGCTTAATGTAGAAGGCATTTAGCTTGTCCATGTGTGAAGCTAATATTTTTTTATTAGCTTGAAGGTGTCAATCTTGGAGTAGGTCTTTTTTCTTGCTTGGTTATTCTTTAGGGCATGTTGATGTTTAACTACTTGCCTCTCACTGCTTTGCTACACCTTAGTTACCTTTGTTCATCCCAGCTGTTACTCTGCCTATTTATACACTCTATTTAAACCTCTCTCAGTTACTCCCTGCCAGAATGTCTCATCATTGCCACTATGCCACTGCCTTGCTTCCTGTGTTCCTGAACAATTGAGAACATGACTCTGATCATGTTCTGGATTGTTTCTTCCTGTCACCAGTTTGATCTAAAAGCATTAAGTCAGCTCAAAGCCTACTTCCAGACAGTCAGCCATCATCCAGTCAACCTACTCTGCTTTCACTTTAAGTCATTGTCTGCATCTTCAGGTCTGCAATCATCCAATTCAGTCTGTGACCAGCAGGTCTTGTCTTCATCTACCTCCTTATGCCTGCCATCAATCTGTCCTGCCTAAAATAACTGATCCAGTGGTCAACTGTTTGTTCAAAGTTACAACCATTCTCCCTGCCAAGATTTCAGAACATTCATTGCAAACTGTGACAATAAACCTTTAAAACATGCACATGGGCTTGCTAAATCCTGAGTTCTGGGTAGTTGGTATCGGCCAATACTCACAGCACAAATCGTATCGTGAGAGAAAAAATGGTACCGGAACTGGTATAAACTTAACACTGGTATTTCAGGGATTCCCAGTCCATGATAAATTTGAGCTCGTGATTCTCAGGTTGTTACTATACACCCTCAAAATTGTCTTGTCTAACTGGTGTTTACAGTTGGGGTGAGTTTGAGACTTGGGAGACAACCAAGTGTTCCATCAGGAGCATGTTTCTGAATAGATTATAAATCTGATTCTGAAAGGATATAGGTAAGAGTTTATTGAATCCATGCTACAAAATCAGCCAAATTAAACCATCCAAAAAAAGTGTTAAAATATTCAGCCAGAAATATGGCACGAGCTTGTGGATGGCATGAGATGTGTATCTTGCTAAGGATGTTGTTACCAAATATTAATTGGGACGCTTTTTACATTATAGCCTGTATGAAAAATTCTGACAATGTGTGTTTTATATTCATGTTGTTCAAATGCTGATTTTTTTTTACATTGTGTACATACCAACATGGAACAATAATGTTTTAAATAAACCTCTGAAATCAAAAATTGTTAAATTCATGCCTATGTTGACCAGAATTGCATGGATTGTGTTTAACACCCTAGAACAGTCTTTTACTAAAGGAATACACATATCGACACAAATTGTCTGATATTATCTTATATTATAAACTGATATTGTAACCATATATAATTTCAACACAAGTTCAATAATTTTCCTCATTTAGCTGTTGTATCTCTTTATAGAAAATTACTTAAAGATGCCTGAAATGTCCTGTCCAAAAAGCGATGATCAGACTTTAACCTTCAGCTCTGAAATTACAGGTTGGGAGAGATGGAGATATCTGGCTACGTAATACTTCTTAAGTGTTAAAACGCATGATGTCATTTCATGGCTGCCAAAAAATGCATTGCAGGCTCATGTGTATTCTGTGGTTAACTCTAAATCTTCAGGCCAATGCCTTTAAAGTACTATAATTCTTGAATATCCTTTGCCACAGACTGACTGGATAGTAGTTCAATCATGATGTTTGAGTAAAAGAAAAATAATTGATTACTTCATGGCAAAATTATAGGCTTTAATGTCATGGTGGGTGGGCTTGTTAGGTTTAATGTTCAGTTCTTTGTCATGTAAGGGTCTTTTCTCAGATGACGGCAAAAACTCTGAAGGCTTTTCCTCCTGTGGGGTTCAGTTGGCTGAAAGAAGATTGATAAAAATGTGTTTAGGGAAGTAATTTGTAACAAGTTGTACAGCATAGACAGCTTGAAAAAAATCTAAAAGTAAATTTACATTCAGTAACTAAAACATGGGACTGTAATCGGGTCTTATTTATGGTCATTAAATTATTACAATATCTGCTCTAAGTCTGCTCTGTTAATAATCTGGCAGCAGGTTTAAAAGTGTTGTCTGTTCAAAAAACACATCTAAAGCTTTGACTTTCTTGTCAATGTCCTAAAGGTGCATTCACACCGAACGCAAGACCAGTGAACCATGTTGGCCTTTCTGGGTTCACTAGATTCCCAGAGACAGAACCAGTATAGTGGATACCACGACTTCCTGCTGAGGATATGTCTGGATGATAGTCACTTTCAGTGTTACTTTCATTTATCAGTGACCCAGTTCTGGTCCCTGCTTTCCCGCACTGGACGAACAACCTGCACAGAGGTAAGGTTAGACAGCATTCTGGCGTTAAGACAGGAGCAGCAGGAAAACAGTATTAAATCATAAGCAGAGAGGGGACTGGAATATGGTGGCTAGCCATGCCTCCCTCTGGAGCTAAGAAGCCATGGCGGTAGATTGGAAAAGGGCACAGTGGAAACAGATACAAAGCGAGGAGAAGCTAGGGCCTGCAGGGACTAGCTATAGAGGATAACTGTGGTGGGTCAAAGATGGCGGTTGTAGTTTGGATAAGTCCGCCAATCAGAGAGCATCGTTGAAGGCAGGGGAGAGGCCGCATGTGTCCGGGGAGGAGGACAGCTTTACATTGGAGAGGCATACATGGGAGATATAGCAGAGAGAGGATACAGGATAGCCCGAACTAGAGTAGCCTGCCAAGCAGACAGAGCTCCAGAGTGGTGGAGAAAGGAGACAGCTCCCCAGTGTCTGCGCTGGAGGTAAAATGACAAAACAGTCCATTTACAGCTAACATAAAATGGCTTTTTTTAAAGCCACCCACAAACCTCTTAAGTACTTTCCCCACTTCCCCCTTTGTCAACATTTTTGTCTCTTTCTTTAATTTTGATAAAAAAAAACATCTAGCCTCCACTGCCTCCTTCACTGTAGGTTAGGGGTGTCTGGTGTGCTATTGCTTAGTTGGAAAGAAAACCTCTAGCCACATGGCCCTTTCTAGAACCAGTTTGAAACCCCTGCTATAGCCACATCTACTCCCTGACTGGATTTTGCGATGCTACCTTTGCCTCATCCCAGAGCTGCACTCTACATAGAGATAACATGAAAATCCTTTGCTCCAGCTGCAAAATTCGCATTCGGTGTAAAGGTACCTTTAGACTGCTTATGGCTTTTCATTATGACACAATTTATTAAAGTTCACCATCAAAGCATAAAATAATCTACCTCTCTGAGGTGATACCATTCTGGTGACTCCCAGTGTAATGCCGCCGTTTGTCCACTGGCATAACATCAAGGTAGCCTCCTGACTCACTCTGGATAACTCCTGCGTGAATGGCTGCTCTGCAGATGCTGGATTTCTTTTAAAACATTTTATGAAATGAAAACTGGTCATTCATTCAACATTTCAGAATTTTAAGAGGCTAAAGTACAGCTTTGTAAAAGCAAAAAAAAAAAAAAAAAAAAAAAAAAAAAATATATATATATATATATATATATATATATATATATATATATATATATATATATATATATATATATATATATATATATATATATATAAAATTTAACTCTCAAAATCATCAGATGTACTTCTGGTAACAAGATCAAAACATTACTAAACAAGAGTTAATAATGGTAACACTTACATCTGAGTAGTACTTTGTTCCAATGACTCGGGCCCGACTGTCATCCAAACAGTTCCTTGGGCAATATAACCTGCAAAAATGTAAAGTGATGGTACATTTTCCTGTGTTTTTGTAATGCTATGAATGAATAAAAAATGTGATCAGGGTTAGAAAAAAATTTTTTTTACTCTGTTTTTTTTTTTTTTTGTATTTCCCGACTGTCTTGCTAAATCCCTACTAAAAATGTACCACTGATTGTGCACTGAATATTGCGTCACTTTTATGTCAAAATGTCTAAGAAATAATGACAGCTTCTGTAGGAGAGATTAACTCATCCTCTCCTGCAGACCTTTTAATGCTCTTTACTTTGAGTATTCCTCTAAGTTTTCCTGTTCAATAGAAGAAACCATAATCTCAGTGTTTATCTTTGAAACTGTGTCTCTTTTTATGAAAAAATGTAAATAAGTTCATGGAATTTATTTAATTCATATGGTCTGAACTTTGAGCGAATTCTAGTGTATTCAGATTACAATATTAGACCCTTAACAGGCATTAAAAGCCATTTCTTTTAAAATGGGAGCCCTCTACCTTTTTCCAGAACACCCTCAAAAGATTGCTCTCAGTATTAAATAGTAAAATATAAAATGTTCTTAATATTAAAAAAATACTCTGAGAAGAGCTTTACAGTATTTACTGTAATTCTATGGTAGTAGCAGTAGGTACTCATACAGAAAGGCATATTGTTACCTTGGACAGTGTCGAATGGGTTTCTTGAAAGGACAGAAAAAGGCCACTGTTGTATCACATCTTACTGCCTTTACTGGAAAACAAAGTAGATACAGCACACCCCAAAATGATCAGCAAACCTCAAAATGATCAGCACACATCAAAATGATCAGACAGGATGTCGTCATGCAGAAAAACAGTAAAAAATCTTGTTTTATAATTCTCACCGGGCACAGACTCCACTTTGAAAGAATTTGCACTTCTATTCTTCCTGTATAGATAATAAAATGTTATTGTCCTAGTGGATTGACTAGGGCAAAAAATGTTGCCCGAACATAATAAAGACTAGAACGCTTCATAAACGTCCACATAGGCAATCATTCAAAGTTCTCACCCAAGGGATTGGATTCCATACTTGTATGATTTGGTAAATAATTGTTTTCTGCCTAGTCGGGTCACATCCAGCCATCCTCCATCGTTATTTATGACCCCAGAGTGTAGCCCAGCTCCACATACACTGGATTGCTGAGAGACAAGAGAAAATGTGAGTTTAAATACAATTTAGTATAAAATACAGTAAGGATAGTGGTGGGGGTCTCAAAGTGAAAATTCAGGATTTTCGTAGTGTTTCTTGGAGTATGAGCAGCTGATATCTCAACAGCGTTAGGTAACTCTCAAGGCATCTTTGCTTTGCACAGTCTGTGACCAAATTACTGGGTCCCAGATGCTAAAGCTAACGAGACCACAGTGCAATTAATGCATCTTAACATCACTAAACTTATAAGTACAATATTAGTTTATGTAAGAACTTCTCTGACTTCACTTACTAAATGAGTCCAACCAGCCCCATCTCTTTAACGGGCTCAGTCTGGTGTAGTTTGCAGAGGTACAGTGTAAGCAGTTACATTGTGTGCATCAGAGCCGCACAGTGTAAGACAATACAGAGCAAACTGTGAGCTTTTAAACCCTATGGTTTCATTGCACAGGTTGAGCTGTAGCTGCGTACAATAATGGAAAATATCATACAGTGTATGCCTGTCTTATGACATTTACTCTGAATGGAAAAGCTTTTTCAGATCCTGTTTTTAGTACATTTCACACAAGAAAAAATGTCGGTACTGTGTCACCTGTTGCTTCCATTTTCAGTGTAAATAACCATTGCTGCATAAGTGCTATGACACTGACTACTGGAGAATAGTCAAAGTCAGCTTTAGTGCTAACTTTAACCCCGGGAAACTAATCTGGTTTTAGACTTAATGAAGACGCAAAGAAAGTTACCTACAGCATGTTAGGTCAATTGGTTACATCCTTTAAGACAGCCTTACTTCAAAAATCTTGAACTATATCCTTTAGTAAGTATTTACCATATCATAGTAGGCAGTCCCAACTACTTTTCCAGGCCGCTCAAGACAACCAGGGAGGCATTCATATCTATGGACAGAGACCATACTTGGGTCAACCCACCTCGGTACAGATGATATGCAAGCACTATATACAAACATGGTAAAATGTTTAGATCTGTGTACTAAAACATGTTCCAGGGAATACTCTTTAAGTTGACATTTACCTGTTACAGGTTGTTCCTTTGCATTGATCTCTCAGCTTGGTCTCACATTCCACCTGTTGAGCTTGTGTTACAACAAACAATTTCTTTGAAGTAAAAATAATTTGAATATATATACAAATGTTTCGGTAAAGAATTAAAGAAGAACATGCTTACACATCTGCTCTGTACTGACAACTTGGTTTCTCTCAGTTTGCTCAATAGGTGATGGGTTCGGTGTCTGGGCCCTTGGTTGGGACTCTCTGTCCCTTACTGGTTCTGGTTCAATGTAGTTGTTCTCCTCATTTTCAGGAGCTGGCTGCCTATCAACACCATCCTCTAGAAAAAAAAATATATAATTGCATTTTTCAAATGTTAAGCCACATCTTAAAATATTTTTCATATCTATTGAAGTTTTATTGAAAAATCATATGAAGGAAATAAAAAGACTATGATTTTAAACCTGTATATATAAAATTATTTGAAGATCACAACTGCTGCAAACACTGTATCAGAAAGTAAAATTGCCTTTAGGGTCAGAATGTAAGTTTTCTCTTAAGAGCTGATCTACAAAACAAGAGTACTACCTTTGTAACATAAGTTGTTTCTGCAGCCACCGCCGTAGCTGGCTGGACATGCAGAACAAGGTGTGCCGTATTTGTATGGAGCATGACCCCACCAGTTCCCCCTGAGAAAACAACATTGTAATACTTTGTCTTGACTATGAACAGAAACAATAATTTAAACTATTTTTGGTAATATCACTTACGGTGGAGAGTAGTTGCAGACCAGATAAACTGCTTTGGCCCAGATCATTCCCCAGACATTCATGTTGTAACATACATTGATGGCACAACCGATGCGGTTGCTGGTAGCCCACACCAACTGAAAAAGAAGATGCTTGAACATTGCAAACTAATTGTGGACAGCTAAACACAAACACTTCGTAGTCACATTTGCAATTGAAATCAGTTTTACACAACTCTCATTCATCCAATCATCTTGTAAAAGAGGTTACTAATACACACATTGACAGACCTATTGGACTTGTAGCGGTTGAAGTTAAAATCAAACTTAGCCTTAAAATTTCTAGACTATTCCTACCAAGCATACAGAGGCAGCCACCTAATTTGTCTAATATTACTTAAAGGTACAGCAGCGAATTTTAATAATTGAACTTTAATGATCTCACATTGGAGAAATGTACCTCTCTATTTAACGCAACCCCTCTGGGAGAAGTGGGATACTATTGTGCAGTGCCTGGGGAGCACCGTTTTATCAAGGGTAAAAATGTAAAGATGTTGCATTATTAAAGAATAATGAACATTGTGTCTCTGTCTATTTTGTTTAATAACTTTAATTTCTCATATAATAAAGCCTTTAAAAAAAATTTTTTAATGGGTTTGGACACATTTGATCCTAATCAAATTAAATAACTGCACATTCACTAAAACTACAAACAAATACTTGTTAAGATAAGACATGGTAGTCCTTACCTGAGTGTAGTGAGTGCAAACAGGGCCAGAACATCTGAATGGACAGTGTGGATTACACTCCTGGGAGTATGGATAACTGTAATACCTCACCTCATCATACCAGGCCTGGACATGATAGGTTGGGGGTCTGTCTCTAAAATTATATAATAAAGGCATTTCTAAATATGAGCCATGACACATGCTGCGGTGAATATGTTCAATAGAAACAGATACATGGAAAAAATCAAGGTACATTTTGTAATCATAACACCTTAATTTCAAGTCTGTCAGGTGTTCTCTATAACCTGGCATAAGCCAGATTGATATGCGTAGTTCAATTTGACTTCTACACAGTATCCATCTGGAAAGGGTGTTTTGATATTGTTAACAAAACATGCAGTGCAATTCTTTGAGCTAATTGGGTAAATTACCACGTGGCGCATGTCTCCCATGTCGAGCTTTAAGCAGCAGTAGCAGCTATGACCTATCACATTCTCAGTTTGTTTTGTAACTAACTCAGTTAACTGATAAATAAAACTCTTACCAAATCTGGTTGGTAAAAAAAACACTAACAAAGATCTTCAAACTAGAAAATTCAAGTTTGCAACGCCACGTGAATTTCACAGAATTAAGCACTTAGGACGAGACACTTGTGAGGTGCTGTCACTACCTCTATGGAACTATGAGCTAGCAGTTTACCCTCCTCCAGTTAGGCACCCAGCGAAATTTGTACATGAGAAATTTTGAGGTTGTAGACTTAGACATGCACTAGTCTTGGAAGCTACACGAAAAAGTCGAAAAATTTTCAACCAATGTTGCCGTAGCATTGGCAATTAAATCAATCAATGAGAGCTGCATTGACTAACTGCTGCTGCCATTTTCTGCTCTCCACGTATATAGCCTAGTAGATCTTCTTTGAAGGGCTTAATCTTGCCCCTTTTTCAGGCAACTCATCTGATGAGTCTTGGTTTGGTAGATGCCAGGAGAACAGTTCTTGCCTGACTGAACTTACTAAAACTAAGGATTGGGCAATTACGGTGTTAGATTGTGGGGTTCAGTCCCTTAAATGATTTAAAAGGAACATTTCAGGTTTAAACTTGCCAAGACAACTCAGGGTTGGATGAGTTTAGTCTGGATGAATTTGATCCATCTTCACAAAATATTGACCTTAACCCAATACAACACCTTTACGCAGCCAGTTTATATGCTAAGTCTATGGTGTTTGTGTATCAATGGGCAGTGCAAGGTCCAGTGGGTACCTTTTGTGTCCAAACGGTCAAATGCAAGAACTTTTGCTTCTCTATGCATCACATTAAACAATAAGGGAAACTGAGTTGGGAGCTGGCAAGGAGGCAAGACACTGCATCCAAGCCATGATCTCTGCTTCTGCAGAGCTGTCTGCATAATGCCTTCAAAAATTGATAGTAATATATACATTTAAAGCTGTTCCATTTCACAAGTTATAACTTACAAAATAGGAGTAGCTGAAAAAGTTTATAAATACCTATATAAAATATAAAAACCTAGCTCCCATGCCGCTATGTGGAATAAAGACTATTTAAAGGAACAGTAGGATCATAATTCTGGTGAACTGACTGCGTGAATTATGCTTTATGTTTAGTTTCAAGCCTAAAAGTGTAGTTTTAACTCTCATCAGAACAAATAAGACAAAGCCACTCTCTTTATTATATGCAAAATAGAAGCAAAGCACATCAGAAGTGTTTGCACAAACATTAAACTAAGATAAAGGGCATCAGAATTGCCTCCAAAGAATCCCAACCACTGCACACCTGTTTGAGGCTCAAAATGAATTCACTCATGTACATGCCAATGGAATTAATGTATATTCTTGCTAATCGTGACCTCACCACCTAAAAAACTGTTGATGTATTAGTCCATACACACCTTCCCCAGTGAGCTCCCAGATTTTGGCCTATTTGTGTCAACATGTGGCTCGGCCCATGCTCCCATAGGCAGGTATGCGCCCAGTACTCTGCGCTCCTCTCTAACTCATAATCCCATACCTGAAGAAAAAAAAACACACAAGAACACAAAGATGAGAGGATTTCTAAAGGGGAAAACATATTTTTACAAGGAAAGAAGAAGTAGGATAATGGATTAAATGTTTATTGTCCTTAACGCTAGTAATATTAATTTTCTCCTGAGAGGTTTTTCTCATGGTCACCCAAAGGACTTTTGTATTCAGAAATGATCAAGGAACCTAAAACTCCCTGTTAATTTACGTGGGTAACTGGCCACTTAACTTACTTGTTGCTTTAAGTGCTATTCATAAGAGCATGTTTGAAAATGTCATCATTCGATTCAAGGACACTGAACCACTATAAGATCCATTGAGAACCAATTTGACCCTAACCTTACATACTGTACAATAATCTGCTATTTTATAAGACTTTTACCCATTTCTTTTTTCTTTTTTTTGCAACATAAGACTATGAGTTAGGCCTTCCCCTTTAAACACACTTCTTTGCCTTCCTGCACACAGAAACACATACATGTGAGACCACCACTTAAGCTTGCAGCTGTGTGCTACTATTCGCTGTGGTTGTTTCATAGCTTGTTTCCAGTAAGTTCTGATCTTAGAAAACAAGCAACACAGAGAGTCTCTGTTTTTCCTACTTGATGCCATCTTAAATGTAAGAACCTAACAAAACTGAGCTGAATTAAGGCCAAAGTACTCTGGATAGAGTTCACCCACATTTTGTTCTGAGCCAAGTAAAAAACAGAAACTGTTCATAGGGGGCTGGGCAATTTAGATGCCACGGCAAAATTAATGTACTGTTGATTCTACTGGGAAGGTTAAAGAATAGATGCAGTGTGTGGTGGTGTTAGCATACTATTTATTTGCATTATGGCTATCTCATGTCTATACTAATAGGATAATGCTTCAGTTTGGACCACATAATACTTTCCATATGTTCTGCTTAAAGCCAACACACTGGTGCCCAAGGAATGTGATGAGAAACTTGATACCTTCACTTTTTGTTTCTGTTAAGCAACAGTACCTTGGAATAGGCTAGATTAAAAATGACACTGATCGAAACCAAATAAAGAATATAGCACTAATCAATTTCCTCACAGTATTTTAGTTTTCCTTCTACAGTAGATGCCTTTTTAATTTTCCTCATCTACCTTGAAACCTATCGCAACAAAAATATATTAGCTAATTCCAACCTTGAAAATATATTCGTCTTCTTTTTAACAAATTACTTTGCAACTTTGGATTATCTACTACATGATTAAGGATTTCCAGTCTATTCTTGTCTGTTGTTTAACAGAGCTTCAACTGTTACTATCTGCATATCCTCCTGATATGTTTGGGGTTGTTCCCTATTTTCCTGCATTAAATCTCTTTCTCCAACATTCACTTCCAATGTAACCACTGTCTCTTTTAAGAACATGTACAAATTTCTCAACCATGTCTCTCTAGTATATCTCTAAAACATCCATTCTTAGCAATTCCTCTAATCTGTTTGTTTCTGATCTTTTGTTTGCAAGCAATCCATCCTTCTCACTCACAACAAAAATGTTATCTTTTACTCTGCCACTTCTAGCTTATAAAAAGGGCCATTGTGAGTTTATGGTCCCAATGATTAATCTACCAGCTAGAGATTGCCCATAGCTGTTTTGTAATCAATAAGCTGTGATGTAATATAAAGTGATTGAGGCTCACAGCTGAAACAAAAGTTAGGTGCTATTTAACACCGATTAGGTACTATGTTAGTACCTAATGTGCACAGGGACAGCAACTAGTCTTTCTTAGTTAATTTTAGGCAGTGACATGTCGCAGATTTTTTTTTCAGCTTTGCTGTAGCGTCATGAAACCAGCAGCATCCAGATGAGGAGAAGCAGCTTTACATTGAAGGAAAGTATATTTCTACCAGGCTGGAAAAAGCAACAAAATGTTTTTAATGAATAAATACTCCGTAGTGCAAAAGGCAATATTTCATTCTATATATGCCTAGTTGACTTTGAAAGGCTGTGACTTTGAAAAGCATGAAAGGTTATCCTTTAATTTGATCCATGTTTCCTAGTTTAATTGGTTGCAGTTTCTAGATTAATGTTAGTTCTCAGGTTTTTCTGTTGTTTTCCTCTGTTGCCCTCTTGTCTGTGTTACTTTCCCCTTGGCTCCCTCGTTTTCTCTTCGCACCTGCTCCCTGTCAGCTCGTTAGCCCTGCCTGGTTTAGTCAGCTACATATACTCTCCCTCTGCAGTCTGATTTTCCAGTTGTGCCAGAATGTTTTAGATCGGGGCAAGTTTCAGCCTCATCTTGCGTACTGCGTACAGTATACAGGTGGTAATAATGGTGCGATCCGCCTCTCACCACCATCTCATGATAAGGAATCGTAAGGTCGAGAGAAAACCAAGCATGTTTGAAATTCTGTCAGCCGTCACAAGGTGTTCGTGGACAAATCCTGCTGTTGAAGCTGAGCTACGAGTTTCTACAAGCCGATTTACCAGAACGTTGAGCACTGCGCCAGTGCAAACAAGGGAGTTCTTCTACTACTTCTTTCAAATTGATGAGTCTGACCAGCGCCATCTCTTGGCACTGAGTTGGACGTGTGGGTTTTGGACCTGCAGTGTGAGCTGGTAAATGGTATAAGAGCATAAGACTGTACAGTGTAACACACATCCTGAGCTGTGAACTTTTAAACCCTACAGTTTTATCGTACACTTTGAGTTGTAGCTGAGTACGATTGCAAATATCGTACAGTGTATCCCCGGCTTAAAGCAGATACCCATCACTACCCTGTGTTTCTAACTTAAGTAAACTTTTAAAACATTAATCTATGATAAAGGGGAAACTGTAGACCCTCTTTGCTGTTATTCCACATGGGTTTTATGTGCTTTCAGGGCATGCATTGCAGATCATGGAATCAATGGGGGTGGGACTTATAACTGTAAATATGGGTCTGAACCTTGATTGGACCATTCTAACACATGCACTACAATCTTTTCAATTGTAGTTGTAGGTATTTGTTTGGTATTGCTGTCTTGACAGAAGGAGAACCTCCACCAACCAACAGGTTTTGCACCACCCATGTTAAAAATCTAAGCGCTATTCCTATCCTTGTAAGTACAAAGCATCCCCACAGCATGATGCTGTCACTACTGGGAATTGATGGATTCTTTCAGAAAGCAGCGCTATTCTTTTTTAATTACTCTACCTAATTTTTGATATATGTTAAAAAGTTCTTCCTTGAGTGCTGAAGCTCTTATGTATAATGTAAATTCCACATCTGAACTAATCTATGCAATCAATGCAACCGTGATCCAGATGTTGCAGTAATAACATCACTGAATCTCAAATACTATTACCAAAATATAGGTGGTTCCATAGGTTGCAAATCCCTGTTTTAGTTAGATAAACATATCTGAGGTTTATTTTGTACGTATATATACATTTACTTACATAATGCTATTTACATCCTAGGTGCCTTCTGAACTCAGATGGTTGCACTGAACCTTGTTTATAGGCATCACAGTAATCCATGTTCTTTCTGCCATATCACATAAATCCCCAATGAAATACAGTGACAATTGTGGGTATATGAGAAAAAAAATTAAAAACAATTTATAATTTAGCAAAGCCCTGTGTATACTACTACTTTACATTAAGTACAGGTGCTGGTCATAAAATTAGAATATCATGAAAAAGTAGATTGATTTCAGTAATTCCATTTAAAAGGTGAAACTTGTATATTATATTCATACATTACATACAAACTCATATATTTCAGATGTTTATTTTGTTTAATTTTGATGATTACAAATGACAACAAATGAAAATCTCAAATTCATCATATCAGAAAATTAGAATATTGTGAAAAGGTTCAAAATTGATGGCCCCTGGTGCCACACTCTAATCAGCTAATTAACTCAAACCACCTGCAAAAGCCTTTAAATGGTCTTTCAGTCTAGTTCTATAGGCTACACAATCATGGGGAAGACTGCTGACTTGACAGTTGTCCAAAAGACGACCATCGACACCTTGCACAAGGAGGGCAAGACACAAAAGGTCATCGCTAAAGAGGCTGGCTGTTCACAGAGCTCAGTGTCCAAGCACATTAATAGAGAGGCGAAGGGAAGGAAAAGATGTGGTCGAAAAAAGTGTACAAGCAAGAGAGATAACCGCACCCTGGAGAGGATTGTGAAACAAAACCCATTCAAAAATGTGGGGGAGATTCACAAAGAGTGGACTGCAGCTGGAGTGAGTGCTTCAAGAACCACCACACACAGACGTATGAAAGACATGGGTTTCTGCTGTCGCATTCCTTGTGTCAAGCCACTCTTGAACCACAGACAGCGTCAGAAGCGTCTTGCCTGGGCTAAAGAGAAACAGGACTGGACTGCTGGTGAGTGGTCCAAAGTCATGTTCTCTGATGAAAGTAAATTTTGCATTTCCTTTGGAAATCAAGGTCCCAGAGTCTGGAGGAAAAGAAGAGAGGCACTTCATCCACGTTGCTTGATGTCCAGTGTAAAGTTTCCACAGTCAGTGATGGTTTGGGGTGCCATGTCATCTGCTGGTGTTGGTCCATTGTGTTTTCTGAGGTTCAGGGTCAACGCAGCCACATACCAGGAGGTTTTAGAGCACTTCATGCTTCCTGCAGCTGACCAACTTTTTGGAGATGCAGATTTCATTTTCCAACAGGACTTGGCACCTGCACACAGTGCCAAAGCTACCAGTACCTGGTTGAAGGACCATGGTATCCCTGTTCTTAATTGGCCAGCAAACTCTCCTGACCTTAACCCCATAGAAAATCTATGGGGTATTGTGAAGAAGAAGATGCAATACACCAGACCCAACAATTCAGAAGAGCTAAAAGCCACTATTAGAGCAACCTGGGCTATCATAACACCTGAGCAGTGCCACAGACTGATCGACTCCATGCCACGCCGCATTGCTGCAGTAATACAGGCCAAAGGAGGCCCAACTAAATACTGAGTGCTGTACATGCTCATACTTTTCATGTTCATGCTTTTCAGTTGGCCAACATTTCTATAAATCCTTTGTTTTTATTGGTCTTCAGTAATATTCTAATTTTCTGATATGATGAATTTGAGATTTTCATTTGTTGTCATTTGTAATCATCAAAATTAAACAAAATAAACATCTGAAATATATGAGTTTGTATGTAATGTATGAATATAATATACAAGTTTCACTTTTTAAATGGAATTACTGAAATCAATCTACTTTTTCATGATATTCTAATTTTATGACCAGCACCTGTAGACATTGCTGGCTTTCTAGCAGCCTTATTAAACCTTGTTCATTTTAAGACAAATGAATGTCATCTTACCCTAACCATTGCAGCTTACAAAATAATAGACTTAAGAATGAAGCTGTAACTGTGACAGATCTTCAATTTCTGATGACATCTGGTAAGTAATTGCAAAAAAGCACATCTTTGTTTGTCCTGCGACTCAATCATCCAGTTTATGAAGGAATGGACAGCTCAAATACTTTAGGTGAAAAAATAACCAATTCCTATTTTGATTCCACAGAAATCTGCTTTCCAAAATACATAACTGAGTCAATCCTTCAGGGAGGCCACCTGATACAAGTCTCAATTTGAAAGATAGGATTAAAAACTAGATAAATATCATAACTCATGGTTTACTTACATATTTATCTTATCATTGGTCATATGTTAAAATGTTGTGATCCACATTTTTTTTTAAATATAATTTTAAAGAAAACCTGCTGAGTACAACTGTCATGTTTCAGATCATTGCATATCAAACACACTTACTAAGCAGCTTCTGCGTAAAAGAGGCAATTAGGCAAACCCAGCAATCTGAAAACCATTTTCTTGGCTCTCATCTGGCCTCTGTCTTACCACATTGTTATCACCATTAACAGCAGCCCTCGCTGAAAAACAATGGATTAGTCTACAGACCTACATCGGCACCTTAGGCTTCAAACATTGAGGCTTAATTTAAATGAAATAAGTTCACCAACGTTGCACCCATAATACAGCACAATGCTGGCCTTGGTTTGAGTAAGCTGTTATGTGTAGGGAGAGAGGGGCCAAGGGCTTTAGAGTTAAAGTGAAAAAAAAAGGTAAAGAAAAGTTTGCAGGACAGTGAGTGAGAAAGAGTAGTGAACAAGCCAGCGTTAAAAAAGAGTCAACATTGAATGATGGAGTGAGGGTACTCAGGGCAGGAAGCGGAGGCCGATGGGCAGGGTGGTTGAGGTAGAGGACAGGACAACACTGCGGGGGTTGAAAGCTGGACTGGGGCCAGGGTCAGTGAGGGCGTCCAAGCAAGAGGCATAAGTTACGGCAAGCCAGAGAGTGGTTTAGGCTTCTAGAGCTCATTTTTAGCATCCCCTTCTTCTATAGGCTGAGGAAAGTACTGTAGTCTGGGTGAAATAACTCTGTCCGTCTGTCTGTCTGTCTGTCTGTCTGTCTGTCTGTCTGTCTGTCTGTCTGTCTGTCTGTCTAAGACTTCTAATCAAGTGATTCATTAAGTCCTACTAAACAATGTACAGTTATTGTCTGTGCTAAACTAATACATAGACCTGTTATGATATAACAATTGCAGGCACTTTATCACCTGCTGCCATATTTTTGGTTACGTACATCAGCAGGATAAATTAAAGTGTGGGAAATCATATCAGGTTCCAGGAAAGGCTGCAGTACAGTGATGCACATTGAACTTAATTCAGTCTCCCTCTTCCCTTTTCTCAGAAGAAGCAAAAGATGCTTCTGAGGACATACTAGGAAACTAAGAAACAAACTCCCCTTTGCTTGAATATATGTAAAAGCATTTCTAAAACATTTGTTAGGAAGCAGCAGATAGAACATGCATGTTTAAATACCCTGTGCCTTCTTTGCCAGAAAGACAGCTGTTTGCTTTAAGCTTACCATGTACTCCATGTTGGAGGCAGGAGGGTAGACCTGGCCTCGCAGCTTGTTGTGCAAGTCGAGGATCAGGTGCTTGTCTTCCTCACTGATGGCTCTCTTCCCCCTCGACCTTGCCCTCCACCACTCGCTGTCCTTTTCCTTAAACCTATCCAGGATTGAGTCTAGCTGGGTGGAGTTTGTGAGGACCATGGCCACAATGCTCTGGGTCAGGCAGATCAAGCCTGCTGCTCTAACCCAGTAAGACAAGAAAAAAGAACTCCTCATGGTGAAGGGAGTATATGGCAGTACATGGGATATTTGTTTGACTGTAGAAAAAAAAAAGTGCATGTATAAATAAATCACCCTGGTTTTAGCTCCATAACTTTTTATTTCAGTTGAGATCAAAGCTCGCATATGTCCATAAGTTAATTCTCCATTCAAGGGGTTTTTAACTTTTATAATATTACTGATAAACTCAATTCATGACTGAAGTTTAATTAAAAGATGTGTCATGATGAATTTGTTCTCTATGCATGTTTAATAATCCCCTCATTAAGAGGGAGAAAACTTCAAACAGGCAGTCTTATACAGCTTCCAGCCTTCTGAGTGCATTTGCAGGTCACTGCATCAGTGCACACAGTAGGACCAGTGTAAATAGAGCTTTCACACGGCATGTTATAAAGCAATGCTTTACTGCACTTGCTTACTTTATGAAAAAAAGAGAAATATTGTATAAATCTTGTTTTTTTACCAACCAAACAAAATTTAAAACGAGATAATAAAAAAATGCCTTACTTACAAACAGGAAAAAGTTTGTCTTTGTCTTAAAGCGCTTTAAATTTCTCCCAGATTTAAAATTCCAGAAGTAGAACCAACCAGAGTAGATTGAAAGCTGGTGTAAATGGAGAGGGTTTAAATCCATCCATCAGACATGATGAGCTCAGTCAGTTTGGGTCTCCTTTCAGCTTCACATCCAGGCTTCAGGACTGGGAGCTGCTGAATGTCAGTGGGTACCTGCTGAATTCCTCGGCTGTCTCAGTGCGCCGCAGGCTGGCTAGAATCGCCGCTCATTTTTTGCGCTTATATACAAATGTGCGCTTAGCAACGCAGAAGGGAGCGGACCACGCCTCTCTGCCCTCCTCACATTAATGCACACCGACTCACTCCTTCACACACCCACATGGCATGTCTCATCCTGATGTGCCATAACGCGTATACAGGTGATGCGTTCACTGGAAAAACGATCCAGAAAGTTCCTAAATTAAGGTATTTACCCTTAATTTGAGTAGGTAAATTAGTTTGCCAATGGAATTAGTATGTTAATGGGCGGATCTAGACAGGGGCAAACGGGGGCCAGTGCCCCTGCAGATCACGTCCTGGCCCCTGTACTGAAGACATAATACTAAAATTCTAATGATAATATGCGCTGGAACAGACATGGTTACTGATAGGTCCTTTGGATCTATTTCATTTTTCTTTCTTTGAAAATTATGTGTTACTTATTATTTAAAAACATAAGGTGATAGCTTCAGTGGAATTGAAATAGGATCCAGGTTTTCATCTGCTAAATGTTTTTCTGAACGAATACTCTAATTTTCACGGCTGAATTTATCAGTTTTTCTTGAGTTCTAATTCAGATTTTTTAGAAGACTGTAATTATGAATGTAAATTGACCTTATAATAATCCATAGAATTTTAAATAAACCTGATTGAATATATATTTCACTTCATGCAGCTTAATATATTTGAATCTCTTGCAGGGTTTCCGCAGGTCATTAAAAAACAATAAAAGTATTTAAATTATTATTTTTTGAACTAACGCCTTTCTTAGCATTAAAATTAATTAAATGTGATTATCTTGGCATTTAAAATGCTTTATTTAAAAAAAAAAAAATTTTATAAAAACAATCCCGTCAGATATTATATCAGATATAACTGGTTCCGTGTGTTTGCACGGAACTGCTTCCGGGAAGCCTCGGAAAAGAAGCCATAGGAGGAGAAGAGGCTGGAGAATGGGGAAAATTTTGCCGTGGTTATATATATAATGAGTAACTCTTATTTAACGCTTTTTAATGCCCTTTTAATGCATAATTATATATATATATATATATATATATATATATATATATATATATATATATATATATATATATATATATATATATATGACAGTCATGGGTACTTGTTGATGCTATTAAGATTATTTCTGAGAGCATTAAAATGGTATTAAAAAGCATTAAATAAGAGTTACTCATTCCTGTATAAACCCTGTAGAACCTGTTTTTTATTTCATGCTTTTCTGGGCCCCATGGACACACACAGGCCCCTTCCTGGCCCCCTGGTAAATTTTTGTCTAGAACGGCCACTGAGTATGTTTACTCTTAAAATAAGATAAATAGATAATATGCACTAGAAATAAAAGAATGCAATTGTGTTTTCTTATTTCAAGTGGAAGTTGTCTTGTTCCATTGGCAAAATTTCCCTTTTACCTCCTCAATCCAAGAACAAATACACTTATTTTAAGAAAAAACTACTTTTTTTGTTTGTGATTCTGCGTGCGTTGTTGTGTCAAAGACTTTACATTTAAAAAAATAAAAAAGGTTAAGACATGAAATTCATACCCTGAAAAAAATTATGCAACCATTTTAGGCATTTTCTTAATCATATTTAGTTACTTTAACACAGTTGTTTTATGTCATACCCTGCAGAGGCATAGCCTGAAAATTTTTATATGGGTGGCCAGGCAATAACCAATGTACTCAGTGTATCTGATAATGAGAATATGTTGATGTTCTTTGAGGAGTCGAAAGTGGATAGCCACCAGAAACTTAGGGTCAATCTATTCAGATTCAACAGGAAAAAGAATGACCACAACATCCATATTTTCCAAATAAAGACAAACTATACTTTCCTACAGCCTTTGCTAACAAATAGACGCATATATTTAAACATCCATCCAGATAAAAGGTATAGTGAATAAAATTCTTTCAGGTTAGAGTTCTGGGCCGAACATCTTTTCCATTGTCATTACTTACCTACTTTTATTAATGATCGTTCTGCATAAAATTGATATTTACAAGTACTAATATCTACAAAAAATGTTTATTTACTAAGTTTTTATTAGAATAGTAATTTATCTATGATTTAACATAAGACTCCTAGATGACTTGCATTTTCTCTCTACCCCATATAACACAAAATCTTGTTCTGAAAAGAGGGTAAATTCTGTACTTATCTTTTATGTAAGTATATTGATGTGCATAATTAAACACAGTGTTTTTGTTGTCAAGTAATTGTTAATCTATCAAAAATTTAAATGTTTTGAATATTGAGAGTATTACCGTAGTATCACTTGAGAGTATTACTGCTGCCACTGTCAGTATTATGGGGGGAAAATGGTAGGGGTGGCCAATGATTGGTTAAGAGTGGCCATGGCCACTCCTGGCCCCCCTCTAGCTCCGCCCCTGCTAACCTGCTAATATGAAACAATTGTTTTAAAGTAACTAAATATGATTAAGTAAATTTCTAAGAACGTTGCATTTTTTTTTTCAGTGTAGAAAAAAAGCTTTATCTTATGGTGCCATTTGTAAAGTTAGGCATCAAAAATGAGGAACAATATTTATGGTTATTTAGCGTGTTTTAAGAGAAAAATAATAAGGGGGTTATTTAGTTTGAAGCCTAATATTTAGATAAAAAAATATTAAAGAAATATAAAGAAATATTTCATTTGGAGCTAAATGTCTGACAAATTAAATAATTAATTTGCAACCAAAATATTTAGTTTGGAGCTAAATATTTATTTAACAAACTAAATATTTTGTTTGAAAATAAATATTTATTTAAAAACTAAATATTTAATTTGCAAACTACATATTTAGTTTGGAGATAAATATTTAACAAACAAAATATTTAGTTTGCAAACTATATATTTATTTAACAAAGTAAGATTTATATTAATGAACAAACGACATAGTGAAAAAATGACTTGGAAAAAAATAACCCCCTTACTTTTCTCTAACAACACCCTAAACAACCATAAATGTTGCTCCTAATTACTAACAGCTTAACTTAACAAACGGCACCCCATATTACCTCTCCACCAAATAACAATTAAGAAATTTTGCATTGGTTTAAGTTCACCTAACATTGAATTAATCTGTGAGAGGAGTATTCTTGTGTTCAGGGCCAAACATTTTTTTATGTTACTATGTGTGAGAACTACAGTTGGGAGGGTGACCACGATTTCCCTGAGAACACAAACCACAGCACTGATTTAGCTGACCCACACATATGTGTTTGTGGCCTTTAGTGCAGGTGAAAATGGGTGAACGTGCATATGTGTTGTTTTCCTCACCTTTCCTTTGAAATGTAGTTACATGCCTGAGGAGCTGTATTCTGTTGACTTTGAGTCATGTATTCTGCTCCACAACCCACAATATTTTTGCAAGATGAGAAGAAAGTAAGGAAGTAATGGTAGCATCATGTTGTGGGGATGCTTTTTAGCAGCACAGGAAGGCGATCAGAGTTAGGGATTTAAGCTAAATAGCCTATATGCAATTTTGAGAAAAATACAGGATACAGCAAATACTTCAGATTATATCTGAGTTCTCCATGGGAAAAGATTAAATCACACAAGTTAACTGCATTTACTACAGTCAAATTATGAAGGGACTCAGTGATTTTTCTTTATCATACCATTTCATATTTGTTTGTTTGTGGTAGGAAATTTGTAATCGGGTTACTAGATGAAGGTGAATTAAGTGAATCTCAAGTTCAGTTCTCTAACAGATGCAGGATAGAAACTGTTTCTGAACCTGTTGATCTTGCTCTGAATGCTCCTCAGCCGCCTGCCCGAGGGGAAAGACTGGAACTGTGTGCTAACTGTGTGGAGTCCTTCACGATGTGTAGCACCCTCCCCTTGCATCTTGATATGTAGAGGCCCGAGATGGAGGTAATGCATCTTCCTGCAGTCTTCTGTCTTCATTTTCACAAGCCTTTGCAAAGCCATCACCTCAGTAGCAATACAGGTACCATGCCACAAAATGTTGCACTTGCAGAGAACGTTCTCCACCAGGCTGAAGTGAAACATGCAGCCTTTTCGAAGCCTTTATTTCTGTTAATTATGATGAGTTTCTGATCACAGGGAGTGAAAAACATCAGAGTAATGAGAAAATATTTTAATACATAAATTTGGGCTTGATTAAGAGTGTGTTCAAAATTTGGTTAAAGGTATCAAAATAATTAATGACTTCGTAGCCACTCTTTTCTTGGAATTTGGCAGAAAAAAATGCAAATTAAATAAGTTTGTTCTGTGCCTACAAATGAATATAAGTGACTTTCTGGGTCTCAATAAAGCTGAGAATCCTTTATACATTATTCTATTATTTCATCCCCTGCTTTATATAGCTAGAGTCAAAAACAAGCTACTCTTATGTCACCAAAATCAAATAGACAGCTAGCAACACATTCCTTTCTAGCTATCTATTTTGTTTGTGCGCTGCTTTATAAAATATAGCATTACATTTACTCAATAACTGTTCACTCAGAAATCCCCCAAAGCAATTTTGAAACCCTTGAAAAAGCATTAATTAAATCAGCGGCTGTTCTTTAACCCATGTTAGTTCTGGCCTGCCACATAAAAGTGTTATAATGGCGGGCAGTAGCCTTATTGTGGCAGTTTAAGGCTACAATTCTGGAGGCACCTCATCTGTCCTGCAAACAGGAGATGAGCCATCTACATATATTAGTGTGTACTTTGTAATCATAAAAAAAGTATCTATCATAATAATTATTACCTTTATTCAACCAGCATTGTCTGGAAATAGGCAATCAGTACAACACACATATAATATACTAAAAGACAGATACAAAATGAAGGTATTTACACTACAATAAGTGATTGCATTTATTCAACTTCGATATGATAGGAGCTACTATGGCTTTAAAAGATCCAAAGAACCCAGAGAAAGCTGGAGCTCTGATGGCAAACTTTTCCATGAAGTTGGATCAGTAAGGCTTAAAGTTTTCTCCCCCCTCTCTGTCTGGAATCAAGGAAAAGTGAACATTTAAAAAAGGCCTGAGACTGAGTTTTAACTTAAAAAAACTTTAAACCAACACTTTGGTCAACATACACAAAATGCCACTTTGCTTAAACAGTTTTGAACTAGAGCTCCTTAGTTTGTTACAGACCTCAAATAACCTATGTTTAGATTGAAGTATCACCTATTCACGTATCACCATCATCATGATAGAAGAAAAGTTGACTCCTTGAATTTCTGTTTAATTGTGCGCATGAAAACCTCCTTGAGTGTTCCTTCTGCACAGCAGAGTTTTGTCCGGGATGCTCTAATCACAGAATATTTTACTATTATAATAATGTAATATACTAAACTATATTTCATTAATGTTTATACAGTACTATTCTTTTTACAGTATTTGGGTTTTTCTTTGTTGTAACCTCCAATACAATACCCCTGATTTAGTTTATTTATTTAATATAAGCTTCCAACCCAGTTTAAGTTTGGTTTTATTCAAAACTTTTAATTGATGTCTGTGACCGTAGGTATGGGCCTGTTTAGGTGGGCAGCTATATATTGCATCTATTACCTGTTTTAAGCAATGCAACTCAAATCTTCCTTCTTTAAAAAGACAGCTACGCCAAGCTCAACACTACAGGAACGGAGTGGAGGGGACAGAGACGTTATTGTTATATATCAGTGAGCCAAGAATCCCAAGTTTTAATACGGTCTGATCAGCTCAGGAATTTATAGTATATCAATAACAATAATGGTAGCAGATAAACAGAAGGAAGGATGGAAATACAGATAAAACTATTTATGACCCACAGAGCATGTACTCAATCTTGTTCTTGCATCTGCTGCCCCCTTTTGGTAAGAGAGGATCTCCTTAAAAAAATATGCCTTTTAATGCAATGCATTTGAATATAACTGTTGTAGCTTAAATATTCAGCCAAATGTCTGATTTCAGAACTGAAAGTGACCTGAGAATTTGTTATTTTTTTCTGAAGAACCACTCAAACTATCCAACCATGTGGTAGATTTCATAAGAATTCTCTTTATATGAATATATCAGTATTCTATTTTTTTTTATTCCTGTCGAAACAGAAAGTTGATAAAACAAACACATAGACAAATAGTCTGTTTGAATTTAGTTTTTTTTTTTTTTTACCAGTGTACTAAGATATATAAATTGCTACAGCTTAGAATTTCAGCTGACCTCAATGCATAGTTATTACAAGTGAAATAAAAGGATGATATAAAAAGGGCTAAAACTAGCACATTTTCATTAGTACTAAAAGCACAAAATAATGAAAAAAAAACAGGTTTGTTAAGCAACAATTATATTGTCATTTATTTATTGACTAAAAATAGCTTATTTATGTGAAAATGAGTTCTTAACCTGCTTAAAAAATATTAAAATTAAAGGTGTGGATGACAATCTTCAACATTTTACTGGTATTAATTCAATTTCAATTCAGTTTATTTATATAGCGCCAAATTCACAACAAATGTCATCTCAAGGCACTTTACAGTTCAACCAGATCATACAGTCAAATTGATACAAAGTTTTCTATCTAAGGAAAACCAGTTGATTGCATTGACTCATTGACTCAAATACAATCCCTCACACTAAGCATGCTTGTAGCGACAGTGGAGAGGAAAAACTCCCTTTTAACAGGAAGAAACCTCCAGCAGAACCAGGCTCAGTGTGAGCGGCCATCTGCCGAGGCCGACTGGTATTAACACAAATGATACTCAGAGGTTCTTTCTAAGGATTACTTACAAAGTGATTACCCAGCTATTAGGTCACTGACTACAAATAACATACTTAAAATGTACATATTTTAAAATTACTCTGCTGCTTAACAAAACAGTGTGAGCTTCAACTTTATCAGGATTGTAAAATATAAACAACCTGTAGCCTTAGTTAATGTCAAATATGATTCATCTGACCATATTTAGGGTGTTAAGGAAAAAGACTACCAAAAACAATAGAATCCTGTGTATTTATTTTCTTACTTGTCAAGCTTCTGTCTGAATCATACAAAAATATACTGGAAACCTGCAGTGTCCTGCTCAAGATGTTACCGTACTGCTGTTGCTCAAGACATCTGTCCTTTCCCATACTGCAACCCAAGTCCCCATCTGAGAAACATGCAATGAACTCTTTAAAAGCTTTGATAGAGCACAAAGTAATGATGCAGAGCTCACTCTAAACCATCTGGAGGATTTTACCCTGAGACTAAGGACCACTTTTGGCAGAGAGTGACCTTTGGTGGTTTGGGTTATTGGCCCTATCTCTTGCTGTGCTGTTTGATACTCTCTCCAAACATGTAAGGGCAGACATGGTTTCAGAAATGAGTCCAAATCTGGGACTTTTTGTTAAATAACCAAGAGGAAAAGACATCAGATAGAGAGGTAAGTAGTTATCTTTGGTTTGTGCAACACCTGCGGTTTCTGGTGTTTGTTGGCTTATATTACTCTGTTATCCAGTTCCCTTCATATAGATGCTACATTCAAAAAATTGCTGAAAACAAAGCATTGGAACAACTGAGACAAGACAAGACATTACCATATGGAGAAGATGTCAAATAAATCTTTTTGATGATCTTGCATATCTCTGACATTGTGTTAATGATTCACCTTCTTTGCATGACAAACATAACCTTGATTTTGATCCAGCACACAGCTTGCACAAAAAATAACTTGCCCATAAAAAAACAACAAAAAATAGCAACCCAATAATAACTTGGTGGAAGATTTCATAACGCAGCATTTTGATAGATAATATAACTCAGCTTTTGTTAGAGGTTAAAGTAAGGGTAGCCATAGCTGTCATGGTGGGTTCTCAAATGGAGACCCAGTTATGCAGAACACCACTGACACAAGGATGGAAAGTTTAACAGTTTATTAAAGCACTACACACAGAATGTACTGATTCAGGTTCTGGTCTGGGTTCTGGTTCACCGGAGTCTGCGAGGGAGACAGCACAGTTAGTGACTGCTGGCAGGGTTTGATTTCCACAGGTTCTCTGATTGTACCTTGAGGGTTCTTGAGGTTTACTTTGGGAGAGTCACTGTTGGTTCTGGAGAAGAGTTTATCAGCAGAGTCCGTTTGCTGCTTCAGCGTCTCACGTCTAGCTTGAGCAGACCTTGGCTTAGGTTTCCCAGCTCTAGTCCAGAGCTGCTTGGAGGTTCTCTGAGAATCTTCAGGGTTTGGCTCTGAGGGTCGGCTTGGCAGGTTAGCCCTTCCTGAGCTTTCACAGAGGAGGCACGGGTTTCCTGGAAACACAGAGACAGTGGTTAGAATCCAACCTGGATTCAAAGTCATGGAAATACACCAAAGATCTAGGCTTTAGCGCTGACCAACTGGAACAACACTGCGGCGTTGAGGCAAGGTCTGAAGACAGCTTATATAGTGGATCCTCTGATGATCTAGATGAGCTGCAGCTGTGCAGGAGGCTCCCTCAGAGGATCCACGGCGGACTCTGCTGGAGAAAGATGGGATTTTCTCCAGCTCCCAACAGTACCCCCCCTTCAACGACCGCCCCTTGGCGGTCCGGAAGAGGTAGATGGGCAGGAACGCTCGTACTCCTCGATGAGCGCAGGGTCGAGGATGTACGAGCCAGGGACCCACTGACGATCCTCCGGTCCGTAGCCCTCCCAGTCGACGAGGTACTGCCATCCGCGACCTCGTCGACGGGAGTCTACAATGCGGCGCACTGTGAAGGCCGGATGGCCATCGACCTCCAGGGCGGGTGGTGGGGAGTCGGACGGTGGGCACAGAGGGCTCGAGGAAACAGGCTTGATCTGGGAGACGTGGAAAGTAGGGTGGATTCGGAGGGACTGGGGAAGTTGGAGACGGACAGCTGAAGGGTTGATGATTCGAGAGATTTTGAAGGGACCTATGAATCTCGGGGAGAGTTTTCGAGACATCCCCTTGAGGGGGATGTCTCGAGTGGAGAGCCACACCTCCTGGCCCACAGAATACTCAGGGGCGGGACATCTCTTGGTGTCAGCGAAACGTTTGACTGACTCGGATGACTGGTTGAGTGTGGCGATGGTCTCCCTCCAAATCCTTTGGCAGCGACGGATGTGTTGGTTAACGGACAGCACCGATATCTCTCTCTCATCTGCGGGGAAAAGAGGTGGTTGATATCCGAGACTGACCTGGAATGGAGACTGTCCAGTGGATGCAGAACGGAGTGAGTTATGGGCATATTCTATCCACCGGAGATATTGACTCCAATCCACGGGGTTATTGGATGTAAGACAGCGGAGGGTGGATTCCAGCTGCTGGTTCATGCGTTCGGTCTGGCCATTCGATTGAGGGTGGTAACCTGAAGTGAGAGATGGTTTGCAACCGAGAGCAGAACAGAAAGCCTTCCATACCTGAGAGATGAATTGGGGACCTCTGTCCGAGAGGATTTCCTGGGGAATGCCATGAAGCCGGAAAACATGTTTAATTAGCAGCTGAGCTGTCTGGAAGGCCGTGGGAAGTTTTCTGAGGGGAACTAGATGGCAGGATTTCGAGAAACGGTCAACAATGGTTAGAATGGCGGACATACCTCGAGAGACAGGGAGACCGGTGACGAAATCAATGGCGATGTGGGACCAAGGACGCGAGGGAACAGGAAGTGGTTGAAGCAGGCCTGAAGGAGGTTGGTGTGAGGCTTTGTTACGGGCACATGTGGGGCAAGCCAACACATACTCCTTTACGTCTCTGTGGAGAGTGGGCCACCAGAAGCGCCTGGAGATGAGAGCAACTGTCCTACTCACTCCTGGATGAGCGGAGAATTTAGCGGCATGCATCCACTGGATAAGACGGGACCTGACAGAAGATGGGACATATGTACGGTTAGACGGACCGGTACCTGGATCTGGTTCAGTGGCTAGGGCTGAGTTGATGAGATCCGTTATCTCCCAGTTGACCACTCCTACGGTACATGAAGCTGGGAGGACAGGTTCAGGTGTCTCTGGATGATCGACGGAGTAGAGAAGAGAGAGAGAATCGGGCTTCACGTTCTTGGATCCGGGTCTGTAGGAAATGATTAGATTGAATCGTGAGAAGAAGATTGACCACCTGGACTGGCGAGGATTAGCCTGTTTAGTTGACTGGATGTAAGCCAGGTTTTTGTGGTCTGTCCACACAAGAACCGGGTGCTCAGCTCCCTCCAGCCAATGCCTCCATTCTTCCAACGCCAGCTTAATAGCCAGGAGCTCTCGGTCACCCACGTCATAGTTCTGTTCAGCTGAAGAGAGCCTACGGGAGAAGAAAGCACATGGATGTATTCTTTGATCTGAGTCAAGCCTCTGGGAGAGAACAGCTCCAACACCGGAATCTGAAGCATCCACCTCTAGGATGAACTGTTTTGCCGGATCAGGTTGAATAAGTACAGGTGCTCTGGAAAACAAGGATTTTAGTTTCTCAAATGCTGCTTGAGCCTCAGGAGTCCACTGAAAAGTTCGTTTAATGGAAGTCAGAGAAGTTAATGGAAGGGCGGTTTGACTGTAGTTCCTTATGAATCGACGATAGAAATTAGCGAACCCTAAAAACCTCTGTAACTGTTTTCGGTTCTCAGGAACTGGCCAGTCTAAGACTGCTTTGATCTTGTCCTCAGAAGGTTTTACCTGGCCGCCCTCGAGCACAAACCCCAAAAAGGTGACTGAAGGTTGATGAAATTCGCACTTCTCGGCTTTCACAAACAGCTTATTCTCCAGTAGTCTCTGTAAGACAAGACGGACATGTCTCTTGTGTTCATGGAGGTCCTTGGAATAAATGAGAATGTCATCAATGTACACAAAAACAAACACGTTGAGGAAATCTCTGAGAACATCATTTACTAGGGCCTGGAAGCAGGCTGGAGCATTTGTTAGACCGAAGGGCATAACCAGGTATTCGAATTGGCCCAAGGGTGTCTTAAAGGCAGTTTTCCATTCATCGCCCTCTCGTATCCTAAGGAGATGATAGGCGTTTCTTAAGTCCAGTTTGGAAAATACTGTAGCACCCTGTACTGGTTCAAAAGCAGAGGCGAGAAGAGGCAGTGGGTATTTGTTTTTAATGGTGATCTGGTTCAAACCTCGATAATCAATGCAAGGTCTCAGGGAACCATCCTTCTTGCCCACAAAGAAGAAACCGGCGCCCAAAGGAGAGGAAGAAGAACGGATTATTCCAGCAGCTAATGATTCGTTGATGTATTTTTCCATAGTTTCTCTTTCGGGTTTGGAAATGTTATACAATCTGCTGCTAGGAAGAGGAGCACCTGGTAAAAGTTCAATGGTGCAGTCGTATGGTCTGTGTGGAGGTAGGGACGTCGCACTGACCTTACTGAAGACGGGGGCTAATTCATGGTACTCAGAGGGAACTGAAGAAAGGTCAGGAGAGTCCATCTCCCCCCCACCTCTAGGAGGCCCCACCATAGGGGCAGCGGAACGGAGGCATGTTTCGTGGCACGTAGTAGACCATGATTCCAGGAGACGTTTAGTCCAGTTAATGTGTGGGTTATGCTTCTCCAACCACTCGAACCCGAGGACCAGTGGGGAACATGCAGAGGGAAAAACAAAGAAAGTTATTGTTTCTCGGTGGTTACCTGACAAAAGTAGCTCGAGGGGTTGGGTTTGGTGGGTAACACGATGGAGTCTTTTTCCGTCTATAGCGGACACACTGAGAGGCTGAGAGAGGGGAACGGTTTTAATCTGGAGTTGCTGGACGAGGTTAGAGTCGATTAGGTTATGCTCACAACCTGAGTCGATGAAAGCGGAGAAAGAGAGATTTTGGTTATCACATAAGAGTGTGGCTGGCAGCAACAATCGAGGAGATTTTTTAGTGTTTATTTGGCCCGCCAGACTCCTCAGATCCTCTGGCGGGCCCCGGCTTTTGATTTTGCCGAGCAGGAGGCGATGAAGTGTCCACTCTCACCACAGTAGATACACAGTTTACTTAAGAAACGCCTCTGTCTCTCCTCAGGAGTGAGCCCAGTATGTCCCACCTGCATAGGTTCGAAATCCCTTTTGCCTGAATGAGAGGCCTGAACAGGCAATGGTAGAGACTGGGGCTTAGACCTCTGAGTGGGCATCTGCTCTGTAGAGGGAGAACAAACAGTCACGTTATGTGAGGCAGAAGAAAAATTACTCTGCTTCCTAGAACTGTTTCTGGCTCGAATTCTGTTATCTAGTCTGATGGAGAGGCGAATTAAATCCTCGAGGGAGGCAGGTTCATCGAGGGTTGCGAGTTCATCTTTGATCTGTTCGTTTAAAGCCATGAAGAAGGCACCTTTCAAAGCGCTTTGGTTCCATCCGGAAGCTGCCGCCTTAACCCGGAAGTTAATTGAGAATTCAGCCACCGAAGAATTACCCTGTTTAAGGTTGAAAAGAGCTCTGGAATCAATAGTTTGGTCAGTCTCCTGGTTGAAGACCTGGGTAAATTCAGCAATGAAGTCAGAAAAATGGCATCTTAAACTGTCGTCAGTGGCAAATCTTGCCTGAGCCCATTCCAAGGCTCTTCCTGTTAACTGAGAGAGAATGAACGTTATCTTCTTGTGATCTGTGGAAAAACTACCAGGGGAGTTCTGAAAGATCAACCGGCATTGGAATAAAAAACCCTTACAGTCTTTCATGTTACCGGAGAATTTCTCTGGGAGACTAGGACGGAACTCCGATGACGTCACAGGTTGTGACCTCGGGGGCGGGACTGGACCCGGAAATGGTTGCTGTACGGATGCTGCATTAGCGCTGTTTATGAAATTAGCACAACTCTGTAGCATTTGGTTATGAGTTCCAACTAAATGGTATAACTCACGGAGCGTTTGGGTTTGTCCTTGTAGTTGAGCATCCTGCTCCTCCAAACGACGGGTGAGGTGATCTGCTGGGCCTTGAGTTTGGCCGCAGTGTTCTGTCATGGTGGGTTCTCAAATGGAGACCCAGTTATGCAGAACACCACTGACACAAGGATGGAAAGTTTAACAGTTTATTAAAGCACTACACACAGAATGTACTGATTCAGGTTCTGGTCTGGGTTCTGGTTCACCGGAGTCTGCGAGGGAGACAGCACAGTTAGTGACTGCTGGCAGGGTTTGATTTCCACAGGTTCTCTGATTGTACCTTGAGGGTTCTTGAGGTTTACTTTGGGAGAGTCACTGTTGGTTCTGGAGAAGAGTTTATCAGCAGAGTCCGTTTGCTGCTTCAGCGTCTCACGTCAAGCTTGAGCAGACCTTGGCTTAGGTTTCCCAGCTCTAGTCCAGAGCTGCTTGGAGGTTCTCTGAGATTCTTCAGGGTTTGGCTCTGAGGGTCGGCTTGGCAGGTTAGCTCTTCCTGAGCTTTCACAGAGGAGGCACGGGTTTCCTGGAAACACAGAGACAGTGGTTAGAATCCAACCTGGATTCAAAGTCATGGAAATACAACAAAGATCTAGGCTTTAGCGCTGACCAACTGGAACAACACTGCGGCGTTGAGGCAAGGTCTGAAGACAGCTTATATAGTGGATCCTCTGATGATCTAGATGAGCTGCAGCTGTGCAGGAGGCTCCCTCAGAGGATCCACGGCGGACTCTGCTGGAGAAAGATGGGATTTTCTCCAGCTCCCAACAATAGCTCATTAAAACAATAGGCATGGTTAGCATATATATATGTATATACATATATATTTATATATATATATATATATATCTGGATTCCACTGTTGCAATTGGCAAAACTCTGGGTCTCCACATCATGCAGCAGCGGTGTGCAGTCAGGGCCTTCATAGTCTTCAATCAGAACCACTAACCTACATTGACAACCTAAACTTTAATTTCCTTCTATCCAACCTCATTAACTTATTCCAAACAATCTGGCCTTTTCATTTTGTTCCGTTTCTTTTGGCTGTTCTTCTTCCATTACATTTATGTGGTTGCTATATTTTTTGTCCAATCAGCTTTAGTTCTTTGCTATATCAATCAAACCTGCCCAGGGCGTTCAGAATCAACAGAACTGGCCAATGTTAGCTTATATAAACTTATGCATTAACTCGAGCAGCAATCCTTTCCTTTGCCATCTTTCTCTCCTTTGCAGCTGAAGAGCTGCTTGCCTTCACTTTTAAACACATTCTACATGTTTTCATTTCTGAAAAATGTCAAATCGATACTCCACTAATAGTTTTTCATAAAATTGTTATGCACGTTTTAAAGTCTGAGCGGACCTACTTAGACTTGATTGAACTAATTCATAACAGCCATTGTGAAACCAAACACTCAGAATTCCCGACCTTAGGCTTGATCAATCTAGACTTGCGGAATTGAATCTGAGTTTGTTCAACCTGCTTTGTGAAACAGACCACTATAATCAGAAAAGCAAATTGTGAAAAGATCCTCTGGATCATAATGATTACCAATTACTTATATGACTGATACACGTTTTGATGGACCAGCCTGACCTGGAACCCTGCATTGGCTGTGTGACATGCAGGAGTTTGGCCCCCTTACGGTACCCGAGACTATGTCTATATTATGGCCGTATGATATTACGTATCCACCAGCTTCATATACACCTTCAGGGATGCTGAATGGCTTGAGAAAAATACAGTAGGTGGAGCTGTCCATCAAATGTCCAGCATCCTTAGGCACTTGATGAATAAATGCATCATTCTAGCATCAACATAGAAAAGAAATATTTTATGCCATTGCAGATGAGTCAACATCTAAATTTCATATTCATCACCTCATCTATCAATCTGTCTCTCTGTCTGTCCGTCCGTCCGTCAGTCCGTCTTTCCTGTTCGCAGCAGCAGCATAAATGAGCAGTGAAAATCTTACACTCAAGTGGCACTAATGAGGCATTCATGGTAAACCTGCAGGTTAAAATTGAATGTCACTGTTAACAGGAAAATGGATCCTGCAGAGCAGATAATCTTTACGAGACTGAAACAGAAATGCTACAAAGTTTAATTTAAGTAGAAAAGACATTGAGGTATTGCTGTATATTTAGTGCTGCATGGGGATTTAGGGCTTTTGCTATTTTAAATGATTTCTCAGATGGCTAAAAATCGGTCTAATGTCACCCAGATGACTTACTTGTACTAATATGATGCACTTGTGGCATCATATTAGTTTTTTATGGTAGCCTATACCTCATGCCATTATTATATTTCTGTAAGATGAGTTTTTGTTCCTCACAGGAGAAATACAGCGTTCTTCGTACTGTGTTCATGATTTTGATCGGTCTGCTACCTTGAACTTGGCCTTTTACATGTGCACATTCACTGACTGATGATCAGTAAAAGCTGCTTTTAGTTTGCGAGTTGATAACCAGCTTACTGGTACCGCTGATCCTATTTGACATTGTTGTGAATTGGTTAAACTGGATAGGCTGGGAGTTATCCCACTTGGCTGAACTTGCTCTTTGATTACATTATTTAGTTTACAGTGGTGTCCCAAGTGAAAAAGTAAGTAGTAAGTGGAAGACTACAGGGGCAATTCCTCATCCTGGCAGTAATAAATTAGGTGTATCATCTTATGATGGGCCAAGATGAAAGCAGGATGATTTGCTTAAACAATTAGAAAGATGGAAGATTAAAATCAAAGTTTTAATTCATAACAAAATGATGAAGTCCAAAAAAAAAAATCACTCAGAAAAACGAGACTAAAAATACCACAAAAATGTCACAGTATATAACAGTATATAACAATAAGGTATTTAGGTGCTCTAAGCAAAGGCCACCATGTTTTGATCACTAAATGATCAAAACACGAATGATCACAAACCAAAAGTGTGAAATCAATTGTTAGGTTTACTAAAATAAAGCTAACATGCAAGCATAAAAACAGAACAAATGTGTCTAAATTAATCAATAAACCTTCAATTTGACTGGAAAAGTTTTTTGTGTTTGTATAAATAAGGGTGCTTGAGAGTTACTGACTTGATTTAAGCATTACCATTGCACCTTTAAAATATTTTGTATATTTCCTCTATTAAGCTACACTAGGGCAAACAAAATTTTATTTTTATATTATTTTAAGCTTTTCCTACTGATTCATCGACAGGATCTTTATGAGGAAATTGGTTATGTTTCCACCTTTGCTGGTAAATGGGAGTGGGACCTTGACCTCAATGATATTTGCTGTTTTCCAGGAAATCGATTACAAAAATCTTTACTTTGAAATACTGATGTTAAATGTAGGTCATTTGTAAATATTTTTGTACCCATCACCTCATTTCTTGTCAGCTGACTTTGGCTACTAATGCCTGGAAACTATTATTTGTACTTTTGTTAATAATAGAATTGGTCTTGAGTTTGTTTAAACCAGTTAGTTTAGATATTACTGCAACTAAAAAAAGAAGATGTTTAAACTTGCTAAATGTAAATCATTAACCATTTTCCTGATTACATCTGGGATGCCCAGGGACACACTGCGAGACAGAAAGCCTCCTTTATGGTTACCAGCCTTATTTTTCTAGCTCCTGACTGACCACTTTATATCAATATGGGGAACGCACACTGTCCTCCAATTTATATAGCACATCTAGCTACTATTGCTCAAAATATCTGTCCTTTTCCAAACTACGACCTCAATCCTCATTTGATCAGCGTGCTCTCCGACCCATCTTCCTCCTACCTGAGTGAGCATTGCATGACAGTGCAAAGATCGCTGACTCCCAGACAACTGGAGGACTTCACCAAGAGCCTAAATGCTACTTTGGAAGGGAGAGGAAAGTGAAGTTTGGGGCGTCCGGATTAGTGGCCCTATCTCTTGCTGTGCTATTTGAAACTCTTGCCAAACAGGCCAGGGGAGAGATGGTTTCCGAATCTGGGCCCATCCAGGGGTTATTTGTCAAAGATCCAAGAGGTTTCTACCCACCAGGTGTCTTCACCATGAGTAAATGTCTAAGACTTATACCTTAGCAAACAACCCCACTAAGATGATTGTGGAGACCGAGAGGTAAGTTTTAAGTGTTTGTACATTGCTTCAGTGCTTTCAGTTTTTTAGTTTGTGAACATATCTGGCTTTCTTCTCTTTTTAAGATGCTACAATCAAATACTGGCTGACGACCTAGCCATAAAACAACAGATAAAAAACAACAACTCACCATACGGAGAAGATATCACACAAATCAATTTAATGATAACCAAGCTGTTTGAGATTATGTTAAGGTGTTACCTCCGTCGTACAAGAATCTTAACTGAGACTTTAAGTGATTTTAATGCAACAATCAGTCCAAGCACTTTTACCATGAACTGTGATCCTGTGGCGGCGGACCAAGTGTTTATTGAATTTGTTAACTCTGACAGCTACACTGAAGAAGCCTTTCTGAGTTGCAAACCAAAAGATTCAGTGCCACAATCATGGATAGCCTACGTAGCTGAATTAAAGCTCACATATATCCTTTCCTTTGTTGATATTTTTTCAAATATTGAGGAGAAATTTCTTGAGCAAGGGCGGGATTTTGACTTATCAAATTGAGGTATATTTGGACTTGCCACTTGTTTGAAAACTTACCTAAAGGCTACTGTATGTACAATATTTAGTACTTGCGTGTAATTAGAGCATTGTAATAACCAAAAAACAAATGTTTTCTAATACAAAGCCTTCCCAGTATCATGACTCTCTTACTTTGCCTACTGTATTTACAATATAAAACTTATAGCAAAGCTTTAGCTTTAGACAGTACAGTATAATCAGTTTTTGTTTTGCAAAATCACATTGCTGAGCTTTTATCAATTACAAAATAAAGGAAGATGTGGAAAAGAAATCCTTTGGGGTAATATATAAATTATACTGTTTATGTTTTGCTCTGAAAATTGTTTTAACTAAAAAATAGAGCATATTTTATGGAGAAGCTGCTCCTATTAACTGTACACACACCAAACATCTGATGCAACACGCTAAGGGGCAGAACAGGGGACACCAAGCTTTTTAGGACTTTGAGCTACTTGGGTTCTGAGTCTTAGGAAGGATTACCAATACTGACATATGAAATAGAGGGGTCAGCATTCAACTAAATATCTAATGTAATAAAAATATTTTAATTGTTTCTTTCAGATTCTAATGTTCTGCTCTATAAGTGATTAAAATGTCATGGTTCTCCCCTTTTTGGGACTCTGAGTTTTTAGTTTTCAGTTATTAGTTATTCTGTTTTGTTGATCTTTGTTTCCTTTCCCCTTGGCTTCCTTCTAGTCAGTTCCACTTACACCTGCTCCTTATTTAGTTCATTAGTCCATCCTTTGTTCTGTTCCCCTTATATACTCCACCTCTGCAGTAACTCAGTGTTGGTTCCTTGATGTTGTATTGTTTTTCCCTTGTCTCTGGCTTCCCTTGTGAGTTTTCTCTGATGCTCTCTGGTATATTGGTTCTTAGTATTTTTTGATTTTTGGTTGTCTGCCTCTGTTCTTCATTAAATCTACAAGATTCACCTCTGCCTCCTGGTCTCTGCATTTGGGTCGTCAACCAACCTACATACAAATTATGACATAAAAAAAGAAGCAACAGAATAGAATAACATTTCACACTTGTTAGTTGATGCTGAGGGCAGCCCATGTGGTCCTTGAGGGTCCCTTGGTTCTCAAGGGCACTGAGTTGGTGACCTTTAGGGCAGACAACCATAAATAATTTGCTCAAATACAAACTAATTTGAGTCTTTCACATTATAACAAAGGGGTTTTATATATTTATGTCAAGTGCATATGGTGCTCTTTTAGTGTTCTTGGTGTATGTGGTGTCAGATACAGGAGTTTGCCATGCCACCAGGGAGGGTTGTCGGTTCAAGCCCCCGCTCCGGCTTTCAGTGTGGTTGTGTCCTTGTGCAAGACACTTCACTTGCGTTTCCTGCTGATGGTAGTCAGAGGGCCAGGTGGTGCTACAGCATCCTTGCCTCTGTGTAGCTTGCCACCACCAGTGTGTGGGTGTGTGTGTGTGTGTGAATGACTGAATGTAATGTAAAGAGCTTTGGTCAAGTCTCCTGACTTGGAAAAAGCACTATGTAAGTACTATACATGTCATTTACCATTTAACATTTCTTCATTCAAAACATATGGTCAGTAGGCACCTGAATATTTTAAACTAAACCTCAAACAGATGTGACATTAGCAGATGTCAGAATTCTAACAGAAGTGTGCATGCACAACAGATACTAATTGGGATTTTTGTGATTAATACAAGCAGTTTTATCTAAAACATATGCACATAAAACTACTCTCCACATCGAGATTGTCTTAAACATAAAGACTGTGTATCACAAGCAGAGGGGCCGCCAGGAATTTGGGGCCCCATGAAAATGAATGAATGAACAAATGAATATTTTGAGTTTTTTGAACTTTCAAGTTCAAAAACGTGTGCTCCCTATTTGGAATCTATAAAGATCAGTCCCCCAATGACCCTACAAAACCTGTCTTGAATGGCTTATTGATTTGAAAGCTTGTTTGTCCAAAAGGCTTCAAAGCTGAATGAGAACAAAACTTTGATGCTACCCTGACAACCTAAAAAACTCCATTTGACTTGAGCACACACCTGAGTTAAACAAAGAAATTATTTCAAAATTATTTTAATTGTTTATAAAATTGGCTGCGGTGCTTTGCAGCAAGAAGATTCTTGATTCATTTACTTATCTATGGTCTTTCAGCATGTTCTCCCTCTGCATGAGTGAGTTTTCTCTGGGTACTACGGCTTCCTCAAAGAGTCATAAAACATGACTGTTACGTTAATTAATGGCTGTGTGTCTCTGTGTTGCCCTGCAACATCCTGGTAACCTATCCAGGGCCAACCTCACCTTTTGCCCATAGACTGCTGCAGATGGGCACCAACCCCACCATGACCCTGAAGGATAATGGAAGAAAAAATGTCATTTTACTGCATTTTTGCATTATATTTGTCTTTGCACTGCTCCGAACTTCCATTCATGATGTAACTAATGCTAATTACATTTTTAAATGTTTATTTTTAGTATTATAAATAATAAATAAATTCATTTTTATCAGCTATTTAATTGTTTAGTTTAAATTCATCTTATTATTCAAATTATTCATATTTATTCTTTTAGGTTTTTTTCCTCATGTTTATATTACCTTTATGCCAAAGCAATGCACATCTGTTTGTTTTCTTCTTATGCTTAAGCAAAGCCCTGACTTGTTTGGCTATTGAAATTGACCATATAAATAAGGTTAACTTGCCTTTGCTAAATAGGCTACCTTTATTTTTGTTTTTTGTTAAATAAACCCAAACACCCTGTTTTCAAATCCATTGGTATTTGGGCCACACAACATTAAGGCAACAGTGAAAATTACAAGAAGTAGAGTGATTGTCAAAGCCAAACTGATTGATTCTAACAATGTTTTGGTAGTCAGTTTAGATATAGGAATTTGTTTATTGTTGTTTGTTTTTTCATTATATTTTATAAATCATCCAAGATCAGTTATCAGACTCTTATGTTTGTAAGTTTGAATAGAAATGTCTTTTGCAGGCCCATATAGCTCTAATACACTTGCATGCATTTTGATTCCTTAATGAATTAGCATGTAAGCAGATGTTGGTCCTGACAGCAGCTTGAATTGATAGTGACTTTAGATGTCAAAATAATAAAATATTATGACCAAATAAAAAATGTTAGTTGAGCTTAAACCAGTATCATATTAAGTTGTGTTTATAGGTAAAAGAAGGGGTGGGGGGACTGATGAAGGTTTCTGGCAGAGAAGTTAATCCTTAAAGCTGCTAGGAGACAGGGGGGTGGGGGGATGGGGATTGATGGACAAGTGTCCGCTGTCTCCCTTGTCGCATCTATGATTTATGATGAGAGGCGCAACAGTATGTTTTATCGCATTGAAGGAGATGAAGTCCCCCTCCTGCATCTTGTTTAATGAAGCCATGTGAGACAGATCTGCGCATCTTTGGGGATCAGACATGGTGCACAAACTTCTCCTCCCCATCGGTGAGTTGGCTGCATTATAAGAAACATTACAGGATCTGATAGAAAATTAAGTCAGAAGTCTTAAAAGAAGTATGATAAATATCTTGACTAAATGTTACCCTCTCTTAGGGGATGTAATAGTCCATAAACTGTGTTTACTTGTTTCTCTTAAATTAATAAATGATAAAAATAAATGATTGTTATTATTATTTAAATTTTTTTATCTCTCTCTCGCTCTCTTCTGGCTTCTCAGTCATAGCAGCCAGCCTTATCCCACCTGAGACCTGTAATTCAACAGCAAACATGAAAAAGACTCAAGGTATGCTTATAACTTTGCAAATTGGAAGAATTTAACTTAGTGCATTTGATTTATGTCACTTCATTCAAACAGATAATTTCTCCTTTAGTGAGAATAGTTACAATAAAAGTTGCTTCGTAATCTTCTTTGAAGAATGTTAAATTATGTATTTTTTATATTAGTAATTTTTTGTGTTTGCTTTTGTTTTTTGTTGTTTTTTTCCTTTAACTTTGCTAGCTGGAATATAAATTTTAAAATAGCCATATCTAGACACAGAATTGTTACTCGCATAAAGGTATACAAGGCTTTTACAGAGTGACATTTTTAACACGGTTGAAAGTTTATTTTCTAGTCTTCCTGCTTTTTAGTGTTTTTTAGTTTTTCCACTTAAGACTATAAATCCTGTAGATGCTGATAATACATGAACTGGTTGATTTAGCTTTGTAGACCAATCAGTCAAGCAGAGGTCACCTAACTTTCCCTTCATTTGTCCTCATAGCGGATCAGCAGGTCAGAAACTACAGTCTGTTTTTTTCCTAATTAATTATTCAATACATTTTCTGTGAAAATAATCATCGACTAACAGTCTAAACAAATTCTGACATGGAGCTGTGAAGAAAAAAAACACGCATCAGCTGTTTGCTTTAAAGCCATTGCCTCTTCCAAAGAACCACATTTTTATTATTTAACATGCTTTGTTCTTAAAGTGTTGAATTGATAATTAATAAATTCTGTAGGAAAGAAAATCCGGGTATGCAAACATGTTGTTTAGCAACCATAAGAAGAACCATACATTTTCAGTGCAACTTTCCTATTTTTAATCAATTATTTAATTTAATTCACTTCTATTCTCTTTAATTATTTATGTTGCCTCTATGCCACTGCAGTGTGCTTTTCTTTTTTTTTTCTTCTCGTGTCACTTTGATTGTCTTTCCAAATGTGCTACTGAGATAAGATCTGTTTGAAATGTCTATATAAAGTCTATGAACTAAAGAATATAAATAAATATGCTGTAGTTTAGGGTATTATTTTTTTTTTCAAAATCTTGCTCTCTTCACAGTTTCATGTAATTACAAGGTTCTTTATTATTTCTGAACATTTCAAAATTTAAACAAATAAAAAAATGTAATATTTAATAAAGAAGAAAACATAGAGGCATGAAAACACGAAAAAAAAGTTCTAAACCATTCTTTAAAACACATCTAAAACAATGTTTGCTGTTTTTTACTGTACAGCACTTTAGTCTGTGGAAATTCTAAAGCTCTTAATGAATAAAATTAGATTTGATTTGATATAATCATTTAATTTCTTGTTAACAGTGAAAAACAATTCAGGTGTGACCCCGGCTGGACAGTGTGGAACATGGGTCAAAGAGTCTAGTGGAGGGTTCTTCACCTCCCCAAATTACCCTGAGAAATACCCACCTGAGAGGGAATGTGTCTACATTATAGAAGGTGAGAGTCGATTCCTGTTCAGTCCTGAACCTCCTTCCTGTTTCCTCAAGTATTCTTCTGCTGCAGCTTCACCTCGGCAGTGCATTGACCTGTTCTTTGATGAGAAATACTCCATTGAGCCATCCTGGGAGTGTCGGTTTGACCACATTGAAATCCGTGATGGGCCGTTTGGCTTCTCTCCAATCATTGGACGGTACTGCGGGCAGGAGAGCCCTGCTTATATCCGCTCCAGTGGGAGGTACCTGTACATCAAGTTTGTGGCTGATGGTGAACTGGAGGCCATCGGCTTTTCAGCCCGGTATAATTTTACACAAGGTGAGTAGGAACCGACAAACTGTTGTGGAAATCTAAAATATAAATTGCACTGTACTTCTTTTATAATGTAGCAAATCAAACATACAGTACAAATGACTTTGACCATTGATTATTTTATGTACTTACTGGAGAAATTTGAAAACAAAGACTTTAAATCTAATATATCTTTAAACAAGGCAGTCTAAAGTAGCCTGGTATTAGCCAGATTGATACACGTAGTTACATTTGAATTCTACACGGTATCAACCTGGAAAGCCTCTTGTAGATTGAGCTCACAAAAGCGAAGGAAGTTCAGAGCAATTCTTCATGCTCATTGGGTACTTGCCTCCCTTCTCGAGTTTTTAGCCAATCACAGCAGCCGTAGCACCTGTGACGTATAACATTCTTGATTTGATCCACAACTAGAGGAGCTAAAAAGTTACAAGGACACCTTGTAACTTTTGGCCACTAGGGACGCTAAACTGGTAACTGCCCTTATTTTGCTTCTACTAAACATCAAAAATAAAATATATGACTGTATACTAGGAGCAAAGGGTTAACTCCGGCTTCTTCTTTCAGCTTGCACCAACGAACAAACTCCTTTCCAAGATCGACTCTTGTTTTTCCTCGGGCATGATCCCTTCCACATTTTCTCTTTTAAGCCTCCCCAGAGGGTTTAAAATTTTTCCTTGCCTCAGCCATGACCAGTAGTCTAGCAGGCAGAAAAATAGTAAAAGCCTTAGCTCTATGACTATATAGGAGCCTGTGGCCGTAAAGTGTTACGTTCTTCCAGGTCACATTTCCTGGCCAACAACGATGCGTCATCTCCTTACTTACATAGGCGGTATTTCAAGAGGGGAGCCCCGCTTGTAGCATTGATAGTGTCAAGCGCAGTATTTTGGCCTAAGGAATCATTTAAAATAACTCATATGCGTCAACTCTTTAGGTCACAAAGTCCATAGTGTGCCTTTAATTGATAAATCTAACTCTTAACAAATGGTCAGGGGGATTGTACAAACAGCTTCCCATCCACACAGGAAAAAACTGCATATTTTTCCTTATTTTCTAAAAAAAAAAAAAGAAATAGAGGGTGTTCCGGCTTGACGATTTGACGTCATACACGTCACTGTATTTCATTGCTCCAAAACATTTCTGTATGGAGGCCAATGCATGTGTTGGCTGCTGGCAAGATGTATTTTCTGGAAATTGGGAATGTAGAAATCTCACAACAATATCTCGAATGCAAGGTAAAGTCTAAAGTCACTTAGAATTACAAGTGAAACTGACAAAAGGTTGGACAGTTAAAGTTGAAATGGTTCTTAAATTTCTCTCTTGTTTGGTTAGACTTATTTTTCTTTCCTCCTTCCTTACTGTCAGGCCCTCATTTCAGTCAAGTGGCATTAACTTATTCTATGGAGAGCAGCTATCCTAAGTGAACCTATTTGGCTTTTGTTATATTCAGGATCTTCATTTTCAGAACAGGTGATATTAGTAAAAGTCAGCCCAGATTTCAGGGTGAGAGAGAGCATAATAAGAAGCCTTCATTAAAAACAAAAAAAATACAACCCACCATGGCAACGGGAGGAAATAAGAAGCCTTCAAGTCCCCATTTCAATTGGAACAAAAACAATTGATGGATATTAATATATGGATATCATCAAAACATTTAACATAAAATGCAACACAGTTCCTGCTGTAAAATAACAAGATTTAGTGTGGTGACCAGCTAATGTGTGAGTGGGTTTTAATAGAGAGTATTTGAATGAAATAAATTACTCTAAAATGTTTTAGGAGCTTTTCTGTCTGCAAAGTTGTGTTATAAAATCAAACTGAACAAAACAATCGAGAGAGAATAAGGCTTTTCTGATTGCTTTAAACACAGTTTGGACTCAGACTCTTGCATCTCAAACAGCAGGTAGGGGCACTCTGCTCTCCACAAATGAAGAAATCTGACATCTCTGGTACATTTTTATCAATTTGATGATCGATCTGACCTAATGGGAATCTGCGCTGTACAGTAACAGTTCTTACATTGTATTTTTGAGCCTACATTTAGTAACACTCCACTCAACTATGATTTAGACACAATATTAGGGTTAGAAATGTTATCACAGTTCAGGTTACATACAGTAACTTGCAAAATTATTCTTATCTCTTAAACTTTTTACATTCAGTCACATCAGAATTCCAATCTTCTCTTAATCATATAAACAGGATTCTTTTCCCCATCTGTTTAATAAAACATTAAATTCTTAAGCCCCTTCAGTTTATCTTGTCAAGGTGCTCTTGAGAGGTGCTGGTGGAGATAAATCTTGACCTTTAGAGCATAATCTGCTCTTTAGTCATTCAGCAGACAAAAAATAATTTCTCATGTTTTCATATGTTATGTTGTTTATATTTAACTTTGACTTTAGTTGTTTTTGTCATTTTAATTGTTCACCTTTATCCATAGTGTTTTAAGATAGAATACCTATAGGATTTAATAATAATTATTATAACCTCCATAATAATGGCTTTGGACCTCATCTTTCTTTTATGGCCACCCACAGACAGCCAGTAGAACATGCAAGCAAACATGCAAATGATAAAATGCAACAATAAAACTTGTGCCATGGCATGCTGCTGATAAAATAATTTGCTCTCTATTTTTGGTAGAGCTACAGCAGCTGCTGCTGGAAGGAGGAGGGGAACACATCCATACACACACGCACCGAAGCACACACGCTTGTTTCCTCCATCTGACGCACATGCAAACACGAGTTAATGAAAGCTTGTCTTCAGGGAATGCAGCTTGTCAGCGCTGAGCCGCTGTAGCAGCTTAAGGGTGTCCGAGGTAGAGGCTGTATTACCCTCAGAGTTTATAGGCCACCTACACCGACAAGGGGCAGGGATTAATCTGCATCCCTTGGTCCATTTACTAAGCTATGTTTTTTAATATATCATTTTTGGCATTGAAATGTCTCCCTTGTTCTTTTTATTGCTTTCTGAAATCCTGAAACTCAGTCAACCCTGCAGGGTTTTTGTTTTATGAAATTGCTACAGTAGCAGCATGAGATTATATGCAAACATTGTATAATTTGGAACAGAGCTTTGTTTTTCTCTAAAGTATTTGATATTCGTTTTCAGCGTTGTTGTTCTGACTGTTTTTTTAAGAGCTCCATGATTTTGGTAGCTCTTTTAAGATTGGAAACATTCATTTTAAAAGACTGCAAACATTATATCGTGGAAAAAATATTAACAGACCCATAACAAGATCTATTCTATTGAGAGGATTTTTTATGTCAGCAAAAAAAAAAAGACCCATAAACAAAAAAGAGAAACGGGAATTTGTGTGTTTATATTGGGTGTAATGAATTGTTTAGGTCAAAGTTAATCTTATCGCTAATTCCACCCATCACATGATGTAGGAATTTGCAAGCACGCATGCTTGGCAACAGAGATGAGCAGTTTGTTTGTGTCGAAAAGGAAAAAGTGAATTGAAATAAAGTTGTGTTGAAGATTTAACAGGCATGCAAACAATATTTTAAAAGCCCTTCAAAGTTAACAGTTCCCACTCTTCTATTTTCACATGCCCTGTTTTGTAATTTTAGCCGTTTTACATAGATAATATTTAAGTGATATGTTATTGTAATTGCACAATTAGGTTTATTAAAAATATGTGTGAGTGTCTGTGAGACAAAGTCATATATAGTAACGGAAGGATAAAAAATAAATGTAACAATAAGCGACTAAGAGCTGTGAAGGGCAGGTAGTCTCTGCCCTGAGGGCTGCAGCAGCCCAAGGCACAGGGATGAAAAGACTAGCAAAAAAAATGAAATACAACTAATGTTGTGTTATTTCACACAAGGTATTAAAAATATTAATTATAATCATATTAATATGATTATTAAAAAGATGTCTATAACTCTGACTAACTGTTTGGGTGTAAAGTTTTATTACTATTTTATTATTCTCTAGAAATAAGACAATTTAATTCAACCAATTAAATCACAGAAGAATAAATTCAGGCAAAAGTACCGGTAATACATTTACTAATCAAACCTTTTTCACACTATAGATATTCCAAAAAAGTTAATAAACAATCCACTGAACTTTGTTTCCAAGTTTGAAGATGTTTCATTTCACATCCAGGAAGCTTTTTCAATTAAAATGTCAGAAACAGCATTAACCATAATGCATCGTGTTTTTTATTTCAGCTTTACAGTTTTGCTCTTGTTTTTGGCGAAAAGCCCTTAATTACCCTGTGTAGTATGTCGCAAATACATGCACACTCACAGATTACTGTACTGTATGTCTTGCTATCCTTATGGGGTTTTTTATTGACTTCCATTCATTTCACATTCAATTCTATATCCTAAATCAGACCCTTACCCTGACTCTATTACCAATGTAAACCTAACCCTAACCTGAACTCAGTTCACACCTTTGTACTAAACCAGACCTTAAAACAGCATTTGTAACCATGGGAACCACGCATTGGTCCCCACTAGAGCAGTTGGTCCCCACAATATGAGAAACACAGGCCTACAAAGACACACACACAAAAATGTATTTGAATAATCTGGCCTCTCCTTCATAAAGGGTAAGAAAGAGAGGATTAATAGACTCCTTGTTGTTTTAAATCTCTTGAGTTCATCATGTGGCCATCCTGCTTTATGACCGCTGGTGTTCTCTGTTCTCTGTCTGTCTGTTTCTCTATATCTCTCTTTGTTTTCTGTCTGTCTGTCTATACATACATACATATATATAATTATGTATTCTTTTTGAACCAATCGCTTCTAAGAGAGGCCACAGTTACAGCAGATGCTGTTTTATCCCCAGGTTAGTAGAAGCCATCGGAACCTAATCTTTTCTGAACTAAGCTGGACGATTGAGATTTTTAATCCACGTCAGAGCCAAGATTTAGGACCCAATATGTGTTCCCTTTTTTTGTTGTTGTTTTTATTATTTTTTTGATGAAAAGCATCAGGGTTTGAGTGCTTGTATGCGGCCAGCAGAATTGTGCCTCTGCAGCATTAGTTAAGCCTTTCAACAGACCTGGTCTATTTATTTTTTGAATTCCTTTTTCCCTTTTCTTAATAAGGTTTGAAGAAAAATGTTTAAAACTACTTGACTTGATTCTAAAAAAAGAAGACAGGAAAGAAAATAAACAACAAAAAAAATTCATGTTTTGCCCAGAAGGAAACCACAGATTCAGATTTTTCGTGTGTGTGTAGCTCTTTATTTGTGTAAAATGTATCTTTAATGAAAATCACATATTATTGTTACTCTGAACACAGTAGTGCCTAACTTCAAGTAGCACTGCAGCTGCAGCTGCACCTCTTTATATTTGTTTACAGAGCAGGGGCTGAAAATATTCCCATTATTATTTTTTTATTTGTTTGTTTCCTCTTTTTGATTTAGAGCCCCAGTATACAACTTGACTAGAACAAAGGATAACACAGTTTTATTTTTTTCACCATCCCCAGCTGTCCTTAACATCCACATGTCCGACCCAATCCTGAGTTGTGCATTACTGTACTTTGAAAGCTGTACGGATGAGATAAGAAAAGTTACAATAAAAAAAAAAAAAACAATATTAATGCTATGCCGATGGTGTTTTCTAGGTTAGGTGGACAGAATTAGGTTTAAGTTGAGCCATACTTTTCTTTTTCATACAATGCTGATTCAACCCCCACCTCATGCTGTGTTCCTTGGTCTTTTTTTACTAGTTGTCCACTAACAATCTTCTGGGCATTCTCAGAGCAGCTTCACTTATAAAGACTAACAGTCTATTCAGGTGACCTCTTAAGGCCGTTTCTCAGAACTTTATTTAGGACTACTGGATTAATAATGACTGGCTGAAGGAAATTGTATGGTACAGTTTCTTTGTCTTTTAAATAAGTAAAACAAAATGTGGTAAATAATGCCTGGTTTTCTTACACTTTATAATTATATGTATACATGTAGTGGTCATTGTTTGTTTCTTCTATAATAATATATATAGCCTACCGTATATATATATTTTTTTTCAGATCCTGAGTTTGACGAAATTGGAGAATTGCCAGTTCTACCAGGTGAGATTTTATTTTACTGGGTAAATTTTAACATATTTGTGCATACAAAATCAGAATTTCACAGAATTATCCTTACTCTGCAGTATTTTTGTTATTAGGGTTTAAGAAATTAGTCAAATTGAACTTGGTTAAATTACAATTTTAAGAATTTAAAGATTGATTGTGAATCTTTATTGATTAATGAAAGCTTACCCTGCATTCATCATGGTTTAGACCACCTTATTAATCTTGACATACACAGATCATTCCAGTTTAGCTCAAATCAGTAAACATATATTTATTTCATGGTGGGAAGGGGCTTTTATTTTGCATGGTTTCAGAAATGTCTTTTCCACACAGCTTGTGACTTTGAGCTAAGTGGTTCAGAGGGCTTTGTAGAATCGATACAGATAAGCAAAGAAGGCAGAGCACAGCTGACTGAAGCAGTGGACTGCAGGTGGTACATCAGAGCCCCGCCTAGAGCAAAGGTGAGCAAACTGTGGCGTCAGATTTCAGAAATGTTCAAAAGGATGTTTTCCACATAAAGATGTAAGTTTGAAATAAATCTACCAATTTCATTTTAAAACTGGCCAGTGGGATTTTTTTTTTTTACATGGGAAGAAAGCTAATTTAAATGGGAGTACTTTTACTATGGGTGGACTTTAATGTTTGAATAGCAGTTCTCAAAATCCATTGCTCTATGTCAGTGTCTTAGAAACTGTGTAATTTAACTTTAACTATTTTTAAAATATATTTTATTTTAGTCTGTGCCTATCTACCTAGATATTTGAATTTTATATCACAGCGAAAGTTGTTTTCTTACCTTAAAAAACATATATACAAAAAATGTCAGGATGGAATTTGAAAAAACAAAAGTTCTCGGGGTTCTCTGTGACAGTAAAAAATGAAGTTATCTGTTTTGCATTTGAGAAAGTGTGTAATGAATGGAAAATTAATCTTGGTTTCCTGGCAACTGCATATGCAATTTGGAGGTGTTTGTGCTCTTTTTTGTTAAAGGCCCAATTTATTCACAGCGATTGTAGATCTCCAAAATTCTCCAATAATTATTGCTTGTTTGTAGAGTCTGGGGTGTTTATTTACCTAATTGGTTTGCCTTTTATTAAACCTTGTCTACAGATCTACATGCGTTTTCTAGAGTATGAAATGCACAACTCAAACGAATGCAAACGCAACTTTGTCGCCATCTATGATGGGAGCAGTGGAGTGGAGCACCTGAGGAACAAGTTTTGCTCCACAGTGGCTAATGATGTCATGCTGGTGACCTCTGTGGGTGTGGTGAGACTCTGGGCTGATGAGGGGAGCAGGAAAAGCAGATTTAAGATCCTCTTCACAACTTTCCATGAACGTAAGTGGCACTCTTTAAATTAATGGGTTCATGTATGGATGAAGAAAAAACAATTATCTGTTTGCAGGAAAGCTGCTTGTCACATTTTTCTCTTAAGTAAGTTATACTATAACTAACTATAGCAGCTCCCTGGGGGATATTAAGGCATAACAGGGACATGAGAGCAACCTTGCCATTTTCTGTCCACAAAATAAAGCAAAAGTGTAACAGTTAAAGTGGGACAACAGCACCACCTGTTGTTTGGTCTGTATCTTTATTCAGTCTTGTTTCATCCTTAGTTTAGACTACAGGGATGTGTTTAGCTAAAACCCTCATATAATTTTTTTAATGTTATACAATGTATAAAATGTGGGGACATTAAAATATTCCGGCTGTTAGAAACCATTACGATTCAAAAATGTTTATTCAAAAAAAAAAAAAAAAAAAAAAAATTCTCTAAGGTAATCCTTATAGAGGTGCATAAAGGAGGGGTTAAAAAATTATTTTCAAAGGGGCACAAGAAAAATTGAAAATCACCACATTAAGTTAACCTATTAATATGAAAACCTATTAAATCTCTTTTGCAAACTAAAATTTTGTGAAATCCCCTGAAATAATTTTAGTGTATTTTTTCTCCACAATATGGCCATGTCTTCCTTCAAGGGGATGTTGCATTTCAGCGTCTGAAATGTGGGCAATATCGCTGCACTGTCTTTTTGATCTTCAGCTTGAAAAGATTATAAATAGTCTAAAATGACATGCTCAGTTTTTAGCAGTCTAGTATTTGCTAGAACTAGTTCTAAATTCAGTTCAGGCAGGTTAAAAGAATGAATAAATGTTTATAGTTCTTCTTTTGCCTTCATATACTATGTATTTTGATGATTAATTAAATATCAAATGCAGATCAAATGGATTTAAAACAAATTTTGTGTTGTATAGCTTTTTGTCTTCAGATAGCGAAAGTTTGTTTTATTGAAAAACAGTCCATTTAGACTGAATTTGGTGTTTCCTTGCAAAAAGACATTTTGTGTTTATGCACATTGGCAAGCAAAGTAAACAAAAGTTAAGCAGCAAGTTCTCACTGTGCAAGAAAAATAGTCTTGTTGGTCTTTTTTTTATGCTTCAAAAGTCCAAAGCTGGCCAATAAAGCACAGTCTCTTCGTTATGCCTGAATGTCGTGTTTTTCAATGAAAGGATGTGTTTCTCTCATTTCAGGTTTGTCACCTGAATAGCAGCATGATCAGTTAGAAGTTTATTTTCAAATGTGAGCTCCACTCATTTACATCAGTGCTAAAGGATTTTGTCAAAAATCCCAGTTTTAAATTTTTTCAACCAAAATTGTGATTGCGATTTTATTTTGAAAGTTTAGGGCTTCATTATCTTGAAAGCTTCCTTGTCCAGAGTTAGTTGTCAGAGGAATTTTACTGGTGTGTGGAAAACTTCTTATTTCTACTCCCATGGTCTGCACACTAACATCAGCTCTCTCAACCCTTCTGTTTGGTGGCAAACCAAGTTTAAGCATATTATCATCACCTAAGGGGCTGGGGTGAGAAAGTCTCTTGTTAGTATGGTTATATGTGATGTGAAGAAAACTAATCTATGGGATTTGAAAAATGCAAATTTTTTCATTAGACCCTGATTATCCACTGCACCTACAGTATTGTACTGTATTGTAATTGTAAGAAATAACATTTCCGTTCTGTGCATTCCGAAAATATTTTTAAATCTTTCTACAGTTTATTGGTTGTCCATTGTCTACCTTTTGTTGTAGCTCCATGTGAGGGAGACTCCTTCTTTTGCCACAACAACATGTGCATCAACAATACACTTGTCTGCAATGGTGTCCAGAACTGTGTTTACCCATGGGATGAGAATCGTTGCAAAGGTATGCTGATTGTTGATGCAATGCGTCATTGCTACTTCCATCCTCCTGACTTATTTGTTGTGTCCTTAACTAGAAAAGAGAAAGGCCAGCATTTTGGATACGCTGGACAACACTAACCTCACAATCATTGGAGTAACCTGCGGCCTGGTTGTCATCCTGCTCATTATTTCTTTCATCATTCAGATCAAGCAGCCTCGCAAGAAATATGTCATCCGCAGGTAATAGATGTTAAGCCAATAATTATACAGAAGATTCATGGTGAGTGATGGAAATAACATTTCTCCCATATGATTTTACTCTGACTTGGATTTCACCAAGCAAGATGCTACATAGAATTATGTACAATGTGTTTGTTGTTTGTGACCTAGAATAGTGTAAATAGCAGTACATGAGTAGGAAGGTTTTAATATTGCAAATCAAATTATTTTCCATTAAAATAAAGATATTTTTATTTGATTCTATGAAAAAGAAGATGAATAACAGACTTGTTTTGCCGTTTTTTTTTGCATCCACAGAGATGACTTTGATCCAGCTCTCCTACAGCCTAGTTTTGAACCCCCACACTATGAGCTTTGTACCATACGTCGGGCCCCTTCTGGTGACTTGACTGATGCCGCACTGGCAGACGACTTCGAAAAGTTCCACAAATTAAGGCGCTCAGAAAGCAAATGCATCCGCGACCACCACTGCGGCTCTCACCATGGCAGCATCCATGGCAGCATCCACGGTAGCCGGAGCAACCTGAGCCTGAGGGATGCCACGATTGCACCTGATGGGGGGCCTACTATACCTCCGATGTCACCGATGATGGTGAAGCAAATGTCTCCGCACGTCTCTCACCATAACACTCCGGCAGGTCGACGGAGCATCCTGGTCATGAAGCATAGCTACTCACAGGATGCAGCAGAAGCATACAGGGCAGAGGACGAAGAGGATGATTTAATGATGGATGTTGGTCCAACCACCAGCCAGCACCACATGCACCACCACCAGATTCATCATGGCTCTTCAGGGTTAGACCACGTTTTCCATCGTGCTCTGTCAAATGACTTCTAATTTATTGCAAACAGGATAGAAGTTTCATCTCAAATGATTTTTTAAAATTCAAAAATGTATAAAAAAAAAAAGAGGACATTGTAGCCTTTTCTTTTTAATAGGCTAATTTGATTTAATGACCTAATTAATCTAATTTAATAACTTAATTCTGATCCTTTTTGAGTGTGTCTTCCTCAAACCCATGTTTGGCATTCGGTGAATGGAAAGACCATGCAGTCTTACTTATTAAGGAGGTTTTTACTAGTGTCACGCCAATGCCATTTTTTGGGCCCGATACCTGGCTGTGCAGTAATTAGCTGATACCATACCGATACCATCTGCTTGAAATAGATGTGTGTCTGTGTATATATGAAGAACTACATACTGGGTGTAAAATAATTGCCATCATGGCTTTGTCAAGCTGCTGCCTACCTACCTTGCAAAAAACTAATACAAAGCGAATCTAGTAGAACGTTTTATTGCCTACCTGGAATGGGTGACAATAGTTGAATAAAATTTTGGCTCTCAAAATGGTATTGGTGCCGTATTTGTTGGTACTCGCCGATACCGATACCACCATTTTTATGCTGGATCGAATGAAATTAATGAAAGATTATTTTTTTTCATCAAAGTAAAACTAAATGTTCTAGTTAATGTTAGACACCATGCGTTTCCACTCTGTTATTTATTTATTTGATTAAAGCTACAGTGTGTAATAATTACAGGGATATACAGTCAGAAATGTAATATATTATACATAACTATGTTATTTATCATCATCTACGAGCTCGGCCTCTTAACCTTAATATTTGCGTTGCCTTAGAATTCGTTATTTATAATTACATAGGAGCGGGTCTCGCAGCCATGGAGGCAGACATCTTTGCGCTACGGCAGCGCAGAGCCAACAAACTAGCGATTGCGAGATCGCCAAAACGTCACAACGATGTAGAAAAAATAACGGGTATATTTATTATCTTAAGTCTACATGAAATATATACCCTACACAGACTAATGAAATACTATCTGTAAAATTATCTATGTAAACAAACCTCATCACTTGAGAAGGTAGGTGATGCGGACGTCGTGGAAGACATTTTGTCCCGTAACGCTCGCCGTACTGTTGGGGGGAGAAGCGGTGGGGGGAGATGTTCATGTTGCTGCAGTCTGCAGTCTGACCGCTAGATGTCGCTAAAAGTTACACACTGTAGCTTTAAATATTTCACTAAAAGTAAGCAGTGCATTGTTTTTTATTCCTGCCTTCATTTTAATTTTGACAGTGTGTGCTATCCACTTGAAATCAAGCTCAGACATCAATTATTGTTGAAATGCATTTCTAAGCCCTTTATTGTTGCGTTACTGTGGTTTATAGAGGAAGTTATGTTGATGGCGGTCTGCAGTGGCGTACAAAAAAAAGTCACTTAATGTTTCAAAATGTTTTCATGTCACAACCATTGACATCTTTGTATTTTACTGAGATGTTATGTGATTAACCAAAAGAAAACAGTAAAACATCATGGAAATTTGTAATTGAAATATTCTAAAATTCTAAAAATGTGTTGCACATTTGTACCCAGTCCCCTTTACTCTGACACCCTTAAATAAAGTATAGTGTGACCATTCTTTTCAGAGCTCATTTTAAACCTAATATAAATATGTCTGCTTTGTGAATGCATATTTTTTTTAAAGAAATTAGTAAAACATCCACATGAAGCTGGGAAACACACTAGCAAGGTAACAATTAATGCTCAACATTTCAGGGTTTTGTATATAAAACACCATTATAAGGTCTTCATATTTTCACCTATCATTTAATTTTTTTTAAAATAGAGTAAGTCTAGTAATCTGGTAAATCTACAAGGAGATGATTGTGCACTAACAGGATGGCTAAAGAGATCATTAGCAAGAGAAGCAGCAATGAAACCAGAGCAGCTGCAGATCCGTATATTAGCTTAGTTAATCTGTTCAAAGAAGTGGTATTAGTTGTGCACTCCCCAATCTGACCTTTTTGAGAGACAAAATGTTCCCTTTTAGGCCTATGTGCAAATCATAAGGCATGTAGAATGGCAAACAAATTCATTGCCAGAGGTAAAGAGCTGGTAGAGAGACATACCCCAATAGAGAGATAGCTCTAATTGTAGCAAAAGGAGTATGCAGGGGCACCTCGTGTGCTTGCCGTGAGGTTGCCACTAGCCCCCTTTGTGTGTGAAATGATTGATTGATATATATATATATATATATATATATATTATTTTTTTTAACTATTTGACTCAAATCTGCATTGAATTAGACACACATTTACAATGTGCTTTATATACATCATCGTGGACCTTTTCCAACCAGGAATTTGTTTTTTTTTTTTCCATTCCTTCCTATATTTCTGCATTCTTTTTATTTTCGAAGGAGGATCATCGCTATGCGAAGGTGCACTTCCCGCAAAAGCCGCGTGAGCATTTAAATTACTCCGTTCGTACCTCTGTTGTCTCCCGCTATCTTCTCCGTGAGCAACACTTGGCTCAACCAATGGGATGAGGCTATTCTTGATCGTCACGTGTACGTTGTCAGCTCTTGGTCACAAAGCAGGACAGGGCTCGGGAACAAGTTTACCGTAAGTTTTGTACCTAACGTGCCCTTGTTCTTCATTTTCCATGAGCTTTTTACTATTTTTTTTTACTCTCATAGCAATACGGGACAAAGTGCGTATCCTTTCCACTAAATACGGGACTAGATACAATTCAGTTTTTAAAGGGAAGGTTGGCAACCCTAAATATGGACCATAAACTTTGATATCAGACAGTGATGTTTTTGTCGTATAAAGCAATACAGGTGCTGGTCATAAAATTAGAATATCATGAAAAAGTAGATTGATTTCAGTAATTCCATTTAAAAAGTGAAACTTGTATATTATATTCATACATTACATACAAACTCATATATTTCAGATGTTTATTTTGTTTAATTTTGATGATTACAAATGACAACAAATGAAAATCTCAAATTCATCATATCAAAAAATTAGAATATTACTGAAGACCAATAAAAACAAAGGATTTATAGAAATGTTGGCCAACTGAAAAGTATGAACATGAAAAGTATGAGCATGTACAGCACTCAGTATTTAGTTGGGCCTCCTTTGGCCTGTATTACTGCAGCAATGCGGCGTGGCATGGAGTCGATCAGTCTGTGGCACTGCTCAGGTGTTATGATAGCCCAGGTTGCTCTAATAGTGGCTTTTAGCTCTTCTGAATTGTTGGGTCTGGTGTATTGCATCTTCTTCTTCACAATACCCCATAGATTTTCTATGGGGTTAAGGTCAGGAGAGTTTGCTGGCCAATTAAGAACAGGGATACCATGGTCCTTCAACCAGGTACTGGTAGCTTTGGCACTGTGTGCAGGTGCCAAGTCCTGTTGGAAAATGAAATCTGCATCTCCAAAAAGTTGGTCAGCTGCAGGAAGCATGAAGTGCTCTAAAACTTCCTGGTATGTGGCTGCGTTGACCCTGGACCTCAGAAAACACAATGGACCAACACCAGCAGATGACATGGCACCCCAAACCATCACTGACTGTGGAAACTTTACACTGGACTTCAAGCAACGTGGATGAAGTGCCTCTCTTCTTTTCCTCCAGACTCTGGGACCTTGATTTCCAAAGGAAATGCAAAATTTACTTTCATCAGAGAACATGACTTTGGACCACTCACCAGCAGTCCAGTCCTGTTTCTCTTTAGCCCAGGCAAGACGCTTCTGACGCTGTCTGTGGTTCAAGAGTGGCTTGACACAAGGAATGCGACAGCAGAAACCCATGTCTTTCATACGTCTGTGTGTGGTGGTTCTTGAAGCACTCACTCCAGCTGCAGTCCACTCTTTGTGAATCTCCCCCACATTTTTGACTGGGTTTTGTTTCACAATCCTCTCCAGGGTGCGGTTATCTCTCTTGCTTGTACACTTTTTTCGACCACATCTTTTCCTTCCCTTCGCCTCTCTATTAATGTGCTTGGACACTGAGCTCTGTGAACAGCCAGCCTCTTTAGCGATGACCTTTTGTGTCCTGCCCTCCTTGTGCAAGGTGTCGATGGTCGTCTTTTGGACAACTGTCAAGTCAGCAGTCTTCCCCATGATTGTGTAGCCTATAGAACTAGACTGAAAGACCATTTAAAGGCTTTTGCAGGTGGTTTGAGTTAATTAGCTGATTAGAGTGTGGCACCAGGGGCCATCAATTTTGAACCTTTTCACAATATTCTAATTTTCTGATATGATGAATTTGAGATTTTCATTTGTCGTCATTTGTAATCATCAAAATTAAACAAAATAAACATCTGAAATATATGAGTTTGTATGTAATGTATGAATATAATATACAAGTTTCACTTTTTAAATGGAATTACTGAAATCAATCTACTTTTTCATGATATTCTAATTTTATGACCAGCACCTGTAGATATCCTTTAGGAAGGCCTTATTGTGAAGTTTTCTAAGACGAAATAAGAAGGAAAAGCGTAAAGAGCCATAAAACTTGGGACTGTTTGCGAAACCTATTCTAAGCCAGCAGGTGGCAGGCGTGTACTTCACACGATGAAAGTAGAGCAAAATAAAATAAAGAAGAACAAAACTGTTTTTAAACGTTTTATTTAATGTTTACAGAAGGGAATTTATTGTTGTAAATTATTAGGTTAGGTGCTTCTTTTTTTTTTTTTGCCTAAATGAATAGTTGCTATCTCGTTGCTAACTCGTCCTAACTATCGTTGTTTATGGCGTTTAGCTGATGCTAGCTGACTTTAGCTATAGCATCATGTCACAGCAGGAGCTGTTCCCAGACTCTGCTCAGCAGGGACCTGCTAGTGATGAAAGGCGCAGTAGAAGTCGTTTAGGACTGGTCATCACAGGGGTTGTTGGAGGCTCCCTGGTCGCTCTCTATGCGGTGGCTGCCCCGTTTGTCGCTCCTGCCCTCAGAAAAGTCTGCCTCCCGTTTGTCCCTGCCACCACGGCTCAGGTGCAGAACGTCCTGAAGGTCCTGCGGTCCAGGTCAGGGACTCTGGTGGACATCGGAAGCGGCGATGGAAGGATAGTAAGTGATCAGTCCTGACACCCTGATAGTGTCGCAGGCTTTTTCCCTCATAAATCCCAATTTTCAGTTTCATTGAAATCTATCAGCAGCAGATTTGTTTCTCATAATTAAAAAGATGTGATTTCAACCGGAAGTTCATATTTATTTTTTCTTTAATTATATGTACAAATGTACTGGTAGCAGTTGAAGACGTCCCTTACATTTCTGAATGTTTAGATTCTGGGCTCCTTTTTTATTGCTATAAAAATTATTATTTTAATTAAAACTGTGACGGGGAATATAATACTTTACAATGAAAAAAATATGTTCTTTGTTTTATTTTAAGCATTTTCAATTCTTGACATAAAGCCATAAAGTATTTCTACTTGCGCCAATGTTTTGCCTTATTAAGCAAATGCTGATAAAGCAAAATATATATATATATATATATATATATATATATATATATATATATATATATATATATATATATATATATATTATTTTATTTATTTAGTTGTTTTTTTTTTTGAGACAATAGTAAGGAACCCAACTTAATCTTTGTTTAAGCATGCATACAAGTTGTTTATTAATCAAAACTTATGGGGTTTATTTTTTGGCAGCTGATGATGATAATTGATGATTTAGCAGCCCTCATTAGACTATGGGGTTAGTTTCAAATCAGGAAAGACCATTAAGAAACTCTGATTTATAGGTCATTCTAAAACTTTTATTCCATAGATACAAACTGGTTAATAGTGCTAACTTTGAGCACCGCCTATAGAACACACAGAAAGCTTAAATGAGCTAAGAAACTGACATAAACAAATAGCAGAGTAGTAAAAAAAAAAACCTTGATTGGTGTTTAAACCTTGTCCCAAATTTAAGGCCTGATCACCAAGTAATTGCATTTATAAATAAAGTAAATTGAGCTACAGAATATGATTATTTAAATAATAGATTCCTCAAATCCTGTTTTGCCAGCAAATGGATTTACTTTCTATTAGGGAAAAAACTGCAACTTTTTACCTTTGCTGATGCACAGCAAAGCGCTGATTCATTTTTTTTTTATCTTGCAGGTGATAGCAGCAGCAAAGTGTGGATTTCAGGCATCTGGTTTGGAGTTAAACCCTTGGTTGGTTTGGTATTCTCGCTACAAGGCCTGGAGAGAAGGAGTTCACCGCTCTACTTCCTTTTATATTTCCGATTTGTGGAAGGTACGTGTATCCTGATTAGAGAATCGCATATGAATAGCCATTTAGTGTAACAAAAATGTAAACAAATTCTGTTCTTTTGACAGGCTAGTTTTGCTCAATATTCCAATGTTGTTATTTTTGGAGTTCCTCAAATGGTGAGTTCAGCTGTATAACACACAATAAAGACACTGGCTAACAGGTAACATTGCCAAAGTGATAATTATTGCTTATGCTTGTCTCAAAAACCCTAATTATATTTGTGTTTTTTTTTTTTTTTTTCTGTCTGCAGATGGATCAGCTGGAGCTTAAGTTGGCAAATGAGCTGCCCAGTTCAGCCAAAGTGGTTGCCTGCCGTTTTCCCTTTCCAACATGGGTTCCTGAAAGCACCGAGGGGGAAGGCATAGACACTGTGTGGGTGTATGATGCCAAAACATTTCAATCAGCTCTGAACAGTGGGAAGACAAGAAACACATCATTAGAGAATAAACCAGATCCTCATAAATGAGATAGTGGGTTCCTGCATGGACAACAGATTTTCAAGATATCTTTTAATAGAAATAAGACCACATCAAAGCTGTACCTGTCACGATCACAGTACTACTGTCCATCAATTGTTTTATGGTTTGTCGGTTTTGTTATAATAAAAGAAAATCTGTCATGAAATGAGTTTTGTAGCTGCTATTTGCTGCCATCTAGTGGCAAATACACTGTACTGTCACGTGTCGTTCCGTTGAGTATGCATGACCGCTAGCCGATTATGTATCAAGAAAAGCTGTAGAGAAAATGTTAAATGCACGGTAACATGTCCGGTTTAACGTAACATTGTACTAAAATGTTTACTCGGAGTTAGTTAACGGCTTACGCTTTTATCCCCACTGTCGGGCTGTTGGAGTGGAGCAAGGCTGCTTAGCAGCCAGCCAAGATGGATACCGCAGAGGAAGGTAGCTAACGTTCAACTTAAAATATCTATTTTTATACTGTAAAGTATTACGGTGTTATGATTAAAACACAGCGTAATATATTCTGAGAAGGTCTCAACCAACGACCATGGCATACTATGTTTTTATGCCCTATGAAATTATGAAAAACGACTGATACTTAGGAGACCGTTAGCCAATTATTGTTAGCAGCTAACGGGTATTAGCATTCTGTTAGCTCTAACTGTAAACAGGTTGTTGCCGTTGGGCATTTTGTAACGTGATATAAAATTCCCAAATGTCAATTTGTGACAGCATACTGTTCAGAAAACACATTTTAAATGTTCTTTGTGGCAATTTAAATAATTTATATTTATTTTTAAAGATAACGTTGGTTAAATTGCACCGTTATTAGCAGTTATTCGATTGTGGGGAGCAAGCTAGCCTTACATTAGGGTAATGATTAGTTAATGCTGTTTATCCTTTCCGAACCTAGGATAGTTTAGATTTATGGTAACCATACACTGCCTTTTTCTCACAAATTCCGATTTCCAAACTATATTTTGTTTTACAGCCCTTTGTAATTATGTAATCGCTCTAAACGTTAATAAATGGTAATAAATACACTGTCAAGTTAATGGTTTTATTTAGCACAGGGAGACACTTTAAATGTTAACACGCAGCCGCTTCATCGGCTAATTATAGTTATTTTATTTTGGTCACTGAAATACAAATATAATCCAAGGATTACAGTTGGCGCTGTTGCGCTGGCCTCTCCTGTCAGTCTTATCTTTTTAAAATGTAACAAAGTTTCTCCACATCAGGTCTTCCAGTTCTTAAATGTTAACTTTTCAGGTCTGGAATAAGGTTTAATTTACCAGAATTTATTTCTCTCTCATGTATATAATAAGACATGAAACACATTTTTTTTTGTCTTTGATTCGCCAGTCACACCTGAATTTTAAAGCAGTATTAACATAGGCGTAGCCAGAAAAGTTTTCTAAGGGTGGCCAGGCAATAACCAATGTACACTAAGGGGTGGCAGAAAGAGGATCGGCGCCAGAACCTCAGGGTCAATCTACATTGTTCCAACAGGAAAATTAATGACTAAAACATCCATATTTTCTAAATAAAAACAAACTATCCTCTCCCACAGCCTTTGCTAACAAGTATATTTATTCATCCGTGCTTCCTTGATAAAAGGTATAGTGGATACAATTCTTTCAGGTTTGAGCTCTGGGAGCGAACATCTTTTCCATTGTCATTACTTACCTACTTTAATCAATAATCATTCTGCCAAAAATGTATATTTGCAAGTACTAATATCTACATAAATTGATTATTTAATACGCTTTTATTAAAATAGTTATCTATGATTTCACTGAATACTCCTATATGAATTGCAGAGAACATCATTTTCTCTTTACCCCATGTAACTCAAAATGTAGTTCAGACTGTTGCCACAGTTTGTATTAGAGAGAAAAAAGTAGGGTCGGCCACAGGGGTAGCCAATCATTGGCTGATGCAACGTTCATACCAAGAGCAGCAAGAGCCGCAAAAACGCATGTGCTGCTTCATTTTTGATGCTTGTACAAGTTTAGTTTAGGTTTTCTGCTCCAGCTGCGTGATGGAAAAAGTGGGTCTGATGCGGAGCTACCCTATCCTTTCTTTGCCTGGCAGCTATATATGCTGTGATCAGTGGGAATAAAGTAGTAATAAAGCAAGAAAGACCACCTGAAAACTTTATCTGTGCAGTCAGTTCATCCAGATTACCATCCTGCCTTCAAATATTTCTCTGTCGGAGCCGCTCAGACCCTCACATACCGGCAGTGCTCTGTCAGTAGGAATCCCATTCAATTCAATTCAGTTTATTTATATAGCGCCAAATTCACAACACATGTCATCTCAAGGCACTTTACAGTTCAACCAGATCATACAGTCAAATTGATACAAAGTTTTCTATCTAAGGAAAACCAGTTGATTGCATTGACTCAAATACAATCCCTCACACTAAGCATGCTGGTAGCGACAGTGGAGAGGAAAAACTCCCTTTTAACAGGAAGAAACCTCCAGCAGAACCAGGCTCAGTGTGAGCGGCCATCTGCCGAGGCCGACTGGGGTTCAAGGAGACAGAAGCAGAGATACAAAAAGCAGCTGTAAAAGGCGGCCCCGTCCAGGAAACACACAGCCAGGCAGACAAGCTCCAAGGCAGCTCCCATGCCAGAGGACGAAGAGAGCACATCCAGCCAGTCACGGTCAGAGAAACAGGACCACTCTGGAAAACAGGCCGATCTCCAACATCTATAAACAAGGGTGTTGATGGAAGCAGCACAGCTGATGTTTCTTTCCAGGATGACGTCACAGCCAAACAGGAACAGACGAGGCAAAGCTACTCTGAGGAAAAGCAGAGAGAACAGAAGGTTAGAGATTGAACTAACAGATTCTGCAGTTAGGAGAACAGAGAGAGAATGAAGCAGAATGATGAAATGGGGGTCCCTATGTCCTCGAAAAGTCTAAGCCTATAGCAGCATAACTATAGAGATAGCTCAGGATAACCTGAGCCACTCTAACTATAAGCGTTATCAAAAATGAAAGTTTTAAGTCTAGCCTTAAAAGTAGACAGGGTGTCTGCCTCACGGACTAAAACTGGTAGTTGGTTCCACAGGACAGGAGCCTGATAACTAAAAGACCTGCCTCCCATTCTACTTTTAGAAATTCTAGGAACCACTAGTAAACCTGCAGATTGAGAGCGAAGTGCTCTGTTAGGAACATAAGGAACAATCAGATCTCTGATATAAGATGGAGCTTGGCCATTTAAGGCTTTATATGTGAGAAGGAGGATTTTAAATTCTATTCTTGATTTAACAGGAAGCCAATGAAGAGAAGCCACGATAGGCGAGATATGATCTCTCTTTTTAATTTTCATTAGAACTCTGGCTGCAGCATTTTGGATCAGCTGAAGGCATTTAACTACAGTTTGTAGTTTCTCAAGAATTTTGGATAAGAAAGGAAGATTGGATATAGGTCTATAATTGACCAAGTCATCTGGGTCAAGAGACGGTTTCTTAAGCAGAGGTTTAATTACAGCAACCTTAAAAGCTTTAGGTACATATCCCTGTAACAGAGATAGATTAATCACATCTAAAATGGAGGAGGAGATCAAAGGGAATACCTCCTTAAATAACCTGGTTGGAACTGGATCTAACATACAAGTTGAAGGCTTAGATGAAGACAATAATTTTGCTAATTCAGAAAGTTCAACTGGATCAAAGCAGTCTAAACCCGGTTCAGATTCCATGACTACCTCAGGTACAATCGCGGATAGAGGAGTGCTTATGATTTTATTTTTAATAAGATCAATCTTATTTATAAAGAATCCCATAAAATCATTGCTGCTAAGAACAGGTGGAATGGACGGTTCAACAGAGCTATGGCTCTGGGTGAGTTTGGCAACTGTATTAAAAAGAAATCTAGGATTATTCTTATTCTCCTCTATTAATGAGGAGAAGTATGCTGCTCTTGCTTTACAAAGGGTCCTCTTATACAGCATTAAACAATTTTTCCAGACTAGGAAGGACTCCCGCAGGCCTGTGGAGCGATATTTTCTCTCCAGTTTCCTAACATTTTGCTTCAAAGTACGCAGCTCTGCATTAAACCAAGGAGCAAGCTTTCTATTTTTAACGGTTTTCATTTTCAAAGGAGCTGCGTTGTCTAAGGCAATACGCAGAGAACTAGCAACCCCATCAACAAAATCATCAACCTGTGAAGGGGAATAAGCTATGCTTTTGCACTCTGCAGCACTGCTCAGCGACACAGAGGAGAGAGAAAGTGAAGCAGATTCTTTAAAATTTATAACTGCACTATCTGATAAAGATCTACTAAAATTGAACCTTCTTTTGGGGGAGGAGAACTCTGTTAAAGTAATCCTGAAGGTTATTAGAAAGTGGTCAGAGAGGACAGGGTTGTGAGGAAATACTGTTGTTTCTTCACATTCTATGCCGTATGTCAGCACAAGATCCAAAGTATGAAGATGAGAATGTGTGGGACTATTCACATTTTGAACAAAGCCAATAGTGTCTAAGATAGCATTAAAGGCTGCTCTTAAGCTATCGCCTTCAATGTCAGCATGGATGTCAAAATCTCCCACTATGATGACCCTGTCAGTATTTAATACCAAATCAGAAAGGAACTCTGAAAACTCATCTAAAAATTCAGAGTAAGGACCTGGTGGACGATACAAAGTTACAAAAAGAAGAGGTTTTCTTGCCTTGAAATTTGGATCAGGGAAATTAAGGGTTAAATGTTCAAAAGAGTTGTAGGTATTAACTGTTTTGGGAGTAATCAGTAAGTCAGACTGGAAGATTGTTGCTACTCCTCCTCCTCGCCCAGAACTTCTGGGTATGTGAAAATTTAAATAGCTTGAAGGAGTTGCCTCATTTATGCTCACATAATCCTCTTGCTGAAGCCAGGTTTCTGTAAGGCAAAACAAGTCAATGTGATTATCACAAATCAAGTCATTAACTAGTAGACTTTTAGGGGAAAGCGATCTTATGTTAAACAGACCGCATTTAATTGTTTTAACTTTTTCCCCAATTGGAGTTATTTTGATTTTAATTAGATTATCATGATTTACTCCTTTGGGAATCTTTGCTAATTTATTAGATTTTGGTCGTGGACATAATCACAACATTCAACAGCAGCCTCTGGCGTGGTTGCATCCTGGCGGTTTGCCACGGCGGCTGGAAAGCATTTTTCATGTACGAAATCCAAACTGCAGGCATCAGGATAGTAAAAGTGAACATGTTTTGCTGGCAGATTTCGGCATTTTAAGTTAATTTAGGCGTTAATAAACTGTTTCAGAGGAGTGATCATAGTGATCTGTATCATTAGCGACGTGTCTCTCTCCCTGCCAGCTCCCAGATCAGCTTTTCTGACTGGTTGATATGGCATGTCTAGTATGCGGGTCAGATGCTCAAACGCTCACGATGCGCTGCTTCAGCTGCTCAAAACGCGCTGCGGAACATTTTGCTGCGCCTTGACACGTGTCAATCATTGTCTTTGCATGTAAACTAGCTGCTCCTGCTGCCTTTCCTGCTTCTGGTGTGAACGTAGCGTAAGGGTGGCCATGGCCACCCCTGGCCCCCCCATCAAGCTCCGCCCCTGGATATTAATAAGATGTTATGTGTTTTTGAATTATTAATTACATACACATAAAAACGATAACAAATCACTAAAATGTATCTAATATTGGAACAATAGAAACATTTATACCTCACATGTTATAAGCAAATTAAAGAAAACACATTGAATTTGGGGTAAAATTATCTCTGATCTATAGAGGAAACCCACAGTTAAGTCTTTTTAGTCATGCATTTAGTAAGCCTCTGCTGATTGTGTTTAGGAAATCTGAAAGAACCGATAAGAGAACAGTGCAGCCCTAGAGTGATCCTGATTAGATATCTAAAACATTACTAATTAGTGTTTTATTTATCCATTTTACAGCGGATATATGTAGAGTATGTCGCTCAGAGGGCACCCAGGAAAAGCCGCTCTACCATCCCTGCGTTTGCACTGGCAGCATCAAGTTTATCCATCAGGAATGGTATGACAGTGAACCTTTATATACTGTAATAATTATCTATTAAGATCAGCCAATTTCTGTTGATCCTAATGTCAAACTGTTACTTAAAAAAGCATGAATCATTTTGAAAGTCAAACCCAAAATGTAAAAACAAGAATTCTCTGTTGAATAGAGTAAATTGTCTTTGCACACTAACCTGTATAATGAGAGTAATCTCATCATCTTGTCTTTTGTCTTCACAGCTTACTGCAGTGGCTAAAACACAGTAGGAAAGAATACTGTGAATTATGCAAACACAGGTTTGCTTTTACACCAAGTGAGTTCTGCAACAGTTTTGCAAAGATGAACAGCGTTTACAACTCATTAACTTTTTTCAGATCTGAACACATAATCACAAATTGAGTGGATAGAGAGCAGCTGTAAAAAGTCTGTAACAACAACTTTGGACCTGCAGAGACATTGCTGTCTGCCTAAACTGAACAGCCAAAAAACTAAGCTTTAATCAAGTAACATTAGTGAACACAGTGTTATGGAGACAAAGGAACATACCTGACAGTGTAGTGATAAATCCTGCTTAAAGCTTGCCACAAGTGATGTGGAGGACCGAAACATAGAGAAAAAGAAAGGTCTCTCACTAGAAGACACCAAAGTTGAACATAATGGGACACATGTGAGACACAATTAGCCTGATCACACTTTTTCCATCATACTAAGATGCTTTTTTTTAATAGCGGGAACAGGAAAGGTGTCGAGAGTCTATGGGAAGACTGAGCTAAAAAAATGGAAAATATTGAATAAAACCATTTTTAGAGGCTACAAAACACTTAAGATGGGAGTGGAAGTCCACCTTTCCACAGGACAACGCCCTCAAACCTACACCCTTAGCTGCAATTTTGTTAGACCAGGGCAGGATTCATGTGTTAGAGTGGTGCAGTCAATTTAGGACCAAAGGCCAACTGCAGCTACTTACAGATGCTCTCCCTCTTACCCTGATACGTTTACTAAATCTGTTAAAGTTTGTATTATGATAGAATTTGAATGAATTCATGAGCCTTTATTAGTTGGCTTTAACACATTTAGGTAAGAAAAGACATCCTAAGTGAGCGATCACAGCTATTGTTACCTATTCTCTCCAGTCTACTCCCCAGACATGCCATCTCGTCTACCTGTCCAAGACATTTTTGCAGGGCTGGTCACCAGTATCGGAACAGCCATCAGATACTGGTTTCACTACACACTTGTCGCCTTTGCCTGGCTAGGTGTTGTTCCTCTCACAGCATGTAAGTCCCCAAAACAAGCAGTCAAAACATAAATAAACATAACATAAAGCTTTTACTATTTTAACATAACCAAAGAAAACCTCTCATGTTTTTTTGTGTTTTTTTTTTTAACTGGCATTTCATCTTTTTGTTTGTTTTCCTGGCAGGTCGCATCTACAAGTGTTTGTTTACCGGCTCTGTGAGCTCTCTCCTTACCCTGCCATTAGATATGCTTTCCACGTAAGTCTCTGGCCTTGGGTTTGTCTTTCTATTTCGGGCTGATGTCTTCACAGACCTTTGGGTTTTTGATCTCTGTAATACCAGTTATATAATTGGTATTTGGATGCTTTAAATAAATGTGACCATTTTTAAGGGATCTCTGAAATAGCTATGAGTGGAAAAAGTGATACTAATGAAATCATTATCTTTTTGGTTTCTGGTTGTATTTGCAAGCATGCAAGATAACAAATGTATAATACGGCCTGTTTGTCCACAGAGGGCAGAGTAATGATAGTTCAATTCCAGTACCCTCCCACAGTAGAAACCCCAAGATTTGTTGGTGTATATTTTGCAGCATGGATTGTGGTTCTGTTGTTTATATCTTTCTTTTTTTTATATGTTTTTTTATTTCTGCTTGTTATACCACACTTAAATTCTTTTAGTTGCATTCTGCTGAGGTCTGGAACTATAATTATATAACTATAATTTCTCATCTAAACGATTTATTAGAATCTTTGATGATTAAAAACTCCAGAAACTAAGTGAATTGACAACATCTTATCTTTGCTATTTTTCTTCTTTATATTCTTCTCCCATTGGATCATTGATGAATTTGAAGAATATGATTAAATGCAGTTATTACGAGATGTTTAGTGATATAAATCATACTTTATATAACTGGTTTTCAGGGTGTGGTAAATAGTAAAAACTATGCTTTTAGCTAAGAAAGACTGATAAGAACTAAGGTTTATTTTTATAATTGTCATTATCATGATAATATTATCCAATATCATGATAAGCTTTTACGTGCAGGTCGCCCAGCCCTAGAAACCATTATGGACTCTGGAGAGTTAAACATATTGGATTTTAACTCTTTTCACTTGTCTTAAATCCTGCTCAAACATGAAGATATGAAGGTTTTTTTCTCACTGCTCCTTTCATCCCTGTTTTCACCTTGTCACTGCCTTCTGTTATCTTGTATAAATAGAGAGATAATAACATACATTCGAACCTTTTACTTTTTTACTTGCAGCCAGAACCTGCTCGCTGACTGCCTCCAGGGCTGCTTCGTGGTCACTTGCACGTTGTGTGCCTTTATCAGTCTGGTGTGGCTTAGAGAGCAGATTGTCCATGGTGGAGCCCCACAGTGGTTAGAGCATAATCAACCCCCCCTGGTTCCGAACCAGCCTGATGGTCCTGCACAAGCTAATGAGGTGAGCTCAGTTTGCTGAAAGTCTGCTAGATTCCTGGTCAATTTTCCTGCACGTTGAATGACACAGAAATGTCTACAACAAATCCTCTATTATTCAAAGTTAGGTTTTGCTGCCGAACCAGAACTCAAATTTCCTTCTTATTATACAATTCTTTGCTTTGCAGGATCCAGTCGCTAATTTAGCAGCCAATGTCCCGGCTGCTGCAGATGCTGCAGGGCCGCAGCTCCCTGCAGAGCACGGCCCCAACGAGCCGGCCCTGGCCAATCAGCAGGAAGCTGGCAACAACCGAGATGAAGGAGAGTTGGATGATGATGAAGGGGAGGATGATGATGACGACGATGGGGAAGAAGATGATGAGGAAGAGGAGGAAGAAGGCAGGGAGGATGCTGCTGATGCCAATAACGGGGGGCAAGGTGAGTAAATATCTAAAGTTTTGTTTTTAAATGCATTTTTGTTTCTTTTACTTATTACTGAACTCCTATAAATGTTGTGTTTGGTTAATTAAGTTTAACACAAAAGAGATTTGAGTTTAGGTTGTCTTTCAGTTGGTCTATAACCATCTTCTTAACACTGCAACAGTTCTCGAGGATGTGTAAAATTGTCAATACACCTTCCTGTTTCTCTGAGCATGCTTCCTCTTTGCAGAAGATTTGAACTGGAACGCTCTAGAGTGGGACCGAGCAGCAGAGGAGCTGACCTGGGAGAGGGTGGGCATCTTTATTTCCTTTTATCTGTATCCTGCCCTCTACTCATGACATCTAACCTCACCGTATTTCTAACAAAGACACCAAAGAGTCCATTCATGACTACCACCTCCAAGATTATTTAAGCTGAAAAACAAAATGTTCACCTTTCCCAGGTGTTTATATTTTTCTGATCAGTTTTTGAGGGTGCCATCAGTTATTAAAGGCGCTTTTGGTTTTATTTCAAGTTGTTTTTATGTTTTTTAAATTTTTAGGGTTGAAAAATAGCCTGATTACTAATAGAAAGGAATTATTTGACTACCAGCTTTACAGTTGTAGATTTCACCTGCTAATACAGATTTAGCCTAAGTCCAGTTTTTCTTGAAGAATAAGAACATAAGTTTACAGTAGGAGGAATATTAGTTTTAGGGTTGCTCTTATGAGTTGTCTCTCTCTTTCCCTATGGGTACATTTCCAAATGCAGTAAAAAGAAATCATACTAGTATAAAACTTTAAAAAAAAACTTATGATAGAGACTAATTCACAAGATAGTTTTGTTGCTTCCACAGTTCTCCAGGATTTTATAATAACTATATATATATATTTATATTATGGGTGGAATGGTTCACAAAATCCACAGTTTGGTTTGGTTCACAGTTTCGTGGTCACGGTTTTCGGTTTGGTATATGTTGATTGTTAGGAAAATCAATTATGTCTTGTATAGTACAATACGTGTTGCACAATGCTAGCACACTGTTGCACTTTTAACTTTCTTTCCACCGTCATCGTAGGTCACTCTAAATGCAAAGTGGTCCCATACAGCAGACCTATAAAGTGCTGCTGGCGCGTCTTCCAACTCCTGTTCTTTCCCACTCGCCATACCCACACAATTCTCCATAACAACTGATTTTTTTCTGCTACACTCGGCTGCTTCGCTTCTTCTTCTTCTTGTTTACTACTGGTGGTTGGCTTTGGTCGCAGTACCGCCACCTTCTGCTCTGGAGTGTAAACGCTTCGCCTATGAGAAAAAGGAGCTGCGCATGGACCGAACGCAACACACGCAAATCGAACCGAGACAGTCGAACCGGACGGTTCGGACGGTTTTCATAAAGCGTTCCATCCCTAAAATAAAATAAAATATATATATATATATACAGGTGCTGGTCATAAAATTAGAATATCATGAAAAAGTAGATTGATTTCAGTAATTCCATTTAAAAAGTGAAACTTGTATATTATATTCATACATTACATACAAACTCATATATTTCAGATGTTTATTTTGTTTAATTTTGATGATTACAAATGACAACAAATGAAAATCTCAAATTCATCATATCAGAAAATTAGAATATTACTGAAGACCAATAAAAACAAAGGATTTATAGAAATGTTGGCCAACTGAAAAGTATGAACATGAAAAGTATGAGCATGTACAGCACTCAGTATTTAGTTGGGCCTCCTTTGGCCTGTATTACTGCAGCAATGCGGCGTGGCATGGAGTCGATCAGTCTGTGGCACTGCTCAGGTGTTATGATAGCCCAGGTTGCTCTAATAGTGGCTTTTAGCTCTTCTGAATTGTTGGGTCTGGTGTATTGCATCTTCTTCTTCACAATAACCCAATGATTTTCTATGGGGTTAAGGTCAGGAGAGTTTGCTGGCCAATTAAGAACAGGGATACCATGGTCCTTCAACCAGGTACTGGTAGCTTTGGCACTGTGTGCAGGTGCCAAGTCCTGTTGGAAAATGAAATCTGCATCTCCAAAAAGTTGGTCAGCTGCAGGAAGCATGAAGTGCTCTAAAACTTCCTGGTATGTGGCTGCGTTGACCCTGGACCTCAGAAAACACAATGGACCAACACCAGCAGATGACATGGCACCCCAAACCATCACTGACTGTGGAAACTTTACACTGGACTTCAAGCAACGTGGATGAAGTGCCTCTCTTCTTTTCCTCCAGACTCTGGGACCTTGATTTCCAAAGGAAATGCAAAATTTACTTTCATCAGAGAACATGACTTTGGACCACTCACCAGCAGTCCAGTCCTGTTTCTCTTTAGCCCAGGCAAGACGCTTCTGACGCTGTCTGTGGTTCAAGAGTGGCTTGACACAAGGAATGCGACAGCAGAAACCCATGTCTTTCATACGTCTGTGTGTGGTGGTTCTTGAAGCACTCACTCCAGCTGCAGTCCACTCTTTGTGAATCTCCCCCACATTTTTGAATGGGTTTTGTTTCACAATCCTCTCCAGGGTGCGGTTATCTCTCTTGCTTGTACACTTTTTTCGACCACATCTTTTCCTTCCCTTCGCCTCTCTATTAATGTGCTTGGACACTGAGCTCTGTGAACAGCCAGCCTCTTTAGCGATGACCTTTTGTGTCTTGCCCTCCTTGTGCAAGGTGTCGATGGTCGTCTTTTGGACAACTGTCAAGTCAGCAGTCTTCCCCATGATTGTGTAGCCTATAGAACTAGACTGAAAGACCATTTAAAGGCTTTTGCAGGTGGTTTGAGTTAATTAGCTGATTAGAGTGTGGCACCAGGGGCCATCAATTTTGAACCTTTTCACAATATTCTAATTTTCTGATATGATGAATTTGAGATTTTCATTTGTTGTCATTTGTAATCATCAAAATTAAACAAAATAAACATCTGAAATATATGAGTTTGTATGTAATGTATGAATATAATATACAAGTTTCACTTTTTAAATGGAATTACTGAAATCAATCTACTTTTTCATGATATTCTAATTTTATGACCAGCACCTGTATATATATACACACACACTTTTTAGATGTAGATCCTTCTGTTAATACTGATATTTTCTTAATGGCTGTCATTATTTCTGAATCATACATGGTTTTTCATAAGAGGTTCAGCTCAGGGAAACAAAACAGCAACTTAGCTGTTCAGTTACTTTCTCTACTCCGTTACTTTCTCTCACTCCGGCAGCCTGAATGAACTATAGATATGATTTTTTTAGACATGCTAACTATTGTTTATAATGTTGTTCTCCATGTGTGTCTCAGATGCTTGGACTAGATGGTTCCCTTGTTTTTCTGGTAAGTAATTTCTTCCGTAGTTTAAAATCATCTTTTCAAAAATAATAACCCATCTCATGAGAAAGTATGATAGATTCTATTGCATCCTTTACAAGACCCCAAATTTATGACGTGAGAGGTTTTAGTGAGAACCACAACACTGAATAAAAATGTGTAAATACTTTCAAATGATTCCCTCATGTACTTTTGCTGTTTTTCTCTCTAGGAGCATGTATTCTGGGTGGTGTCTCTCAACACACTGTTCATCCTGGTGTTTGGTGAGTTCTTTCACTCTTTATATGGAACTTCTACCCTCTTTTTGCCCGTCCTGATATGATCACTTGAGGCTCGTTTTCAACAGTCCTATTCTAAACTACTCTGTATTTTCCATCTAGCCTTTTGCCCATATCACATCGGCCATTTCTCAGTTGTTGGTCTGGGCTTTGAAGACTATGTAAGTTCCCTGGAACAAACAATGCAGAGCTTTTCAATTAAGACTGTTTTGGGATCATTCTCTCTTGGATCATACGTATAAAAACATTTCTTGTGTCTTTAGGTCAAAGCGTCACATTTTGATGGCCTCATCACCACGATACTGGGATACATCCTCCTGGCTGCTGCTCTTGTGGTCTGTCATGTATCCTCTTCGTACTGTAAATCCCTTTGTTTATCATCAAAATATATTTCATTTTATTGGGTATTAATCTAATTAACGACAAAAAGAAGCTACTAATTGTGAAGGTCAAGGAAATTATGCATAATTTAGGTTTTAAAACAAATAAAATGTGCTTTATGATTGGCTCATCAAATGAGCACTAGAGATAGACTATTTCTTAATAATTCAGGGGTTTTTTTTTATGTCGAATTGTTTGAGTCCTTAAGTGTGACTTCTGTAGGCATTGGCTTCGCTAGTGAAGTTCCAGCGCTCCAGACGCCTTCTTGGTGTCTGCTACATTGTTGTGAAGGTAAGCAAGAGAACCAGTGCTCAATATTTCTCTTTCCACACTTAGTTTAATTTCTGTGTAGGGAATTAGCAGAGCTTTCAATGTCAACAACAATTAGGATCGTTTTGATAAAATGAAAACAGTCTTAATTGCAAGGCTCATCTCTTTTCTTTCTGCATGTCCCAGGTTTCCCTACTGGTTGTCATGGAGATCGGCTTGTTCCCGCTCATTTGTGGCTGGTGGCTGGACATTTGCTCTCTGGTACGCAAAGATGCAGAATGTAGATGTTATAATAGTGTCGCTTCCTGGTCTTTAAAAAAAAAAAAAAGAAGAAGAAGAAAACTTGTTACACTTTAACCTTTTGGGCTAATTTTTTATGGATTGTTTATGTGAAGAACTGAATTAAAATGTTGTCCCTCTTTAATTGCAGGAAATGTTTGATGCAAGTTTGAAGGACAGAGAGCAGAGTTTCGACTCTGCTCCAGGTACCACAATGTTCCTCCACTGGTTGGTCGGCATGGTTTATGTCTTTTACTTTGCCTCCTTCATCCTTCTGCTCAGAGAGGTGACTGAACAGACACAGCAGCTCGCAGTTATGAAAAACAGCATTGTAAAAATGTTATTTACTGTGCATACGTTTGTGTGTGATCAGGTTCTTCGACCAGGTGTGCTGTGGTTTTTGAGGAACCTGAATGATCCAGACTTCAACCCAGTGCAAGAGATGATTCACCTTCCTATCTATCGACACCTGCGGAGGTTTATACTCTCAGTGGTCAGTTTAAAAAAAGTTAGAATTTTGAAGCTTGCAAATGTTATGTGAGCTTTTCATTCATTGTCTCACTGGAACACTGGCAGTTGCGGTTTTTTGTTTACCTCTGTGTGTTTTCTCTTCCAGGTGGTGTTTGGCTCAATCGTTCTACTGATGCTTTGGCTTCCGATCAGGATCATTAAACTGCTCTTCCCAGCCTTCCTTCCTTATAATGTCATGCTATACAGGTGCGTCGGAACCAAATGATGTCTAAATCGCTGTTCCTTCTTAGTTAGAGTAAAGAAAAACCAACCTGTGTGTTTTTTTTACACATGTATCATAAAGTCAAGATTAGGAAACTTGTTTTCTGTGTTGCTCCTGCAGTGATGCTCCAGTCAGCGAGTTGTCCCTGGAACTCCTGCTGCTTCAGGTCGTTCTGCCTGCATTATTGGAGCAAGGTCACACTCGCCAGTGGCTCAAACGTCTTGTCCACGCCTGGACGTTCACAGCTGGATATGTGCTGTAGGTTTTATACTAATTACTCCATAGACATTCAGCATTTTTCTAAACACAGTTAGGCCATTTATAACTGTAAGCTGAGGTATAAATTACAAAGGTAATTTTCTCTCTTATCATATCACTTACTGTATGAAATTGTAAATAAATTGCCCTCTCACAGTGACCTTCATTCGTACCTTTTGGGCGACCTTGAAGATGATGAAAACCAACCAAATAACCCCCCTAATCGACTAAATAACAACCGGATCCCTGGGCTTGGAGAGGGGCTCCATGCTGCCCACCAGGCCATTCTGCAGCAGGGCGGTCCTGTGGGGTTCCAACCCTACCACCGACCCCCCAACTTCCTCCTTAAGGTACTTAAAAAACAACAACTTTTAAATGATTCCAAGCGAGTTTTGTTGTTCATATGTTAATTTTTTTTCTTGATGTTCTTGTTTAGATCATTATGCTGGTGGTCTTCATGTGTGTGACTCTGTTACTTGCGAGTCTGCTCTGTCTCACGCTGCCAGGTAAGCATGACCTGCACTGTTAGATGTGCAGGTAAACAGAAATGAGACAGAAAAACACATCTTGGTTGATTTGGATAAAAAAAATGGACTGGTCAGATTTAATTAACTGTCTCTGATGACCAATTTTATTTTATTTTTTAATTGCAGGATCTGTTGTGCTGATTCTGTGATTTCTCCTTAAAGGTGCAAATGGGCAAATTTGATTAAAATAACATAAATAAAAAAATAAAAAAACACTGCTACATGTCAGAAGGAACCAGTTAGAGGCAGGAGGAATGTCTATGCAGTGAAAAAAGTTAAGCCATTAAATAAAACAGGGATAATAGAATCTGCACTTTAATAGTGCCCTTTAACCAGACCGGCATTACTCCCCAGTAACAACAAGGGTGTACACATATTTTCATAAATTTTGGTTGTGGATGTGTGGGCTACAGGTAATATTTCTACTACCTGTTAGTGGACATATGGGCTCATAAGTTAGATAGGAATCTGGAATGTTGTTGGTGTTAAATGGCTGTAGGAAAGAGAGGTGGAGAGTTAAGGAGTAATCTGTTTTTTTGTGTTATTAGGATAATTATCGTTGATGAGGTGTGAGTTTATAAATAGTTTGTCCCGAGCGATCGCGTTTCCCCCCCCCCCAACTTATATATTCTTAATGTAATGTATGAATATAATATACAAGTTTCACTTTTTAAATGGAATTACTGAAATCAATCTACTTTTTCATGGCATGGAGTCGATCAGTCTGTGGCACTGCTCAGGTGTTATGATAGCCCAGGTTGCTCTAATAGTGGCTTTTAGCTCTTCTGAATTGTTGGGTCTGGTGTATTGCATCTTCTTCTTCACAATACCCCATAGATTTTCTATGGGGTTAAGGTCAGGAGAGTTTGCTGGCCAATTAAGAACAGGGATACCATGGTCCTTCAACCAGGTACTGGTAGCTTTGGCACTGTGTGCAGGTGCCAAGTCCTGTTGGAAAATGAAATCTGCATCTCCAAAAAGTTGGTCAGCTGCAGGAAGCATGAAGTGCTCTAAAACTTCCTGGTATGTGGCTGCGTTGACCCTGGACCTCAGAAAACACAATGGACCAACACCAGCAGATGACATGGCACCCCAAACCATCACTGACTGTGGAAACTTTACACTGGACTTCAAGCAACGTGGATGAAGTGCCTCTCTTCTTTTCCTCCAGACTCTGGGACCTTGATTTCCAAAGGAAATGCAAAATTTACTTTCATCAGAGAACATGACTTTGGACCACTCACCAGCAGTCCAGTCCTGTTTCTCTTTAGCCCAGGCAAGACGCTTCTGACGCTGTCTGTGGTTCAAGAGTGGCTTGACACAAGGAATGCGACAGCAGAAACCCATGTCTTTCATACGTCTGTGTGTGGTGGTTCTTGAAGCACTCACTCCAGCTGCAGTCCACTCTTTGTGAATCTCCCCCACATTTTTGAATGGGTTTTGTTTCACAATCCTCTCCAGGGTGCGGTTATCTCTCTTGCTTGTACACTTTTTTCGACCACATCTTTTCCTTCCCTTCGCCTCTCTATTAATGTGCTTGGACACTGAGCTCTGTGAACAGCCAGCCTCTTTAGCGATGATCTTTTGTGTCTTGCCCTCCTTGTGCAAGGTGTCGATGGTCGTCTTTTGGACAACTGTCAAGTCAGCAGTCTTCCCCATGATTGTGTAGCCTATAGAACTAGACTGAAAGACCATTTAAAGGCTTTTGCAGGTGGTTTGAGTTAATTAGCTGATTAGAGTGTGGCACCAGGGGCCATCAATTTTGAACCTTTTCACAATATTCTAATTTTCTGATATGATGAATTTGAGATTTTCATTTGTTGTCATTTGTAATCATCAAAATTAAACAAAATAAACATCTGAAATATATGAGTTTGTATGTAATGTATGAATATAATATACAAGTTTCACTTTTTAAATGGAATTACTGAAATCAATCTACTTTTTCATGATATTCTAATTTTATGACCAGCACCTGTATATATATACACACACACTTTTTAGATGTAGATCCTTCTGTTAATACTGATATTTTCTTAATGGCTGTCATTATTTCTGAATCATACATGGTTTTTCATAGAGGTTCAGCTCAGGGAAACAAAACAGCAACTTAGCTGTTCAGTTACTTTCTCTACTCCGTTACTTTCTCTCACTCCGGCAGCCTGAATGAACTATAGATATGATTTTTTTAGACATGCTAACTATTGTTTATAATGTTGTTCTCCATGTGTGTCTCAGATGCTTGGACTAGATGGTTCCCTTGTTTTTCTGGTAAGTAATTTCTTCCGTAGTTTAAAATCATCTTTTCAAAAATAATAACCCATCTCATGAGAAAGTATGATAGATTCTATTGCATCCTTTACAAGACCCCAAATTTATGACGTGAGAGGTTTTAGTGAGAACCACAACACTGAATAAAAATGTGTAAATACTTTCAAATGATTCCCTCATGTACTTTTGCTGTTTTTCTCTCTAGGAGCATGTATTCTGGGTGGTGTCTCTCAACACACTGTTCATCCTGGTGTTTGGTGAGTTCTTTCACTCTTTATATGGAACTTCTACCCTCTTTTTGCCCGTCCTGATATGATCACTTGAGGCTCGTTTTCAACAGTCCTATTCTAAACTACTCTGTATTTTCCATCTAGCCTTTTGCCCATATCACATCGGCCATTTCTCAGTTGTTGGTCTGGGCTTTGAAGACTATGTAAGTTCCCTGGAACAAACAATGCAGAGCTTTTCAATTAAGACTGTTTTGGGATCATTCTCTCTTGGATCATACGTATAAAAACATTTCTTGTGTCTTTAGGTCAAAGCGTCACATTTTGATGGCCTCATCACCACGATACTGGGATACATCCTCCTGGCTGCTGCTCTTGTGGTCTGTCATGTATCCTCTTCGTACTGTAAATCCCTTTGTTTATCATCAAAATATATTTCATTTTATTGGGTATTAATCTAATTAACGACAAAAAGAAGCTACTAATTGTGAAGGTCAAGGAAATTATGCATAATTTAGGTTTTAAAACAAATAAAATGTGCTTTATGATTGGCTCATCAAATGAGCACTAGAGATAGACTATTTCTTAATAATTCAGGGGTTTTTTTTTATGTCGAATTGTTTGAGTCCTTAAGTGTGACTTCTGTAGGCATTGGCTTCGCTAGTGAAGTTCCAGCGCTCCAGACGCCTTCTTGGTGTCTGCTACATTGTTGTGAAGGTAAGCAAGAGAACCAGTGCTCAATATTTCTCTTTCCACACTTAGTTTAATTTCTGTGTAGGGAATTAGCAGAGCTTTCAATGTCAACAACAATTAGGATCGTTTTGATAAAATGAAAACAGTCTTAATTGCAAGGCTCATCTCTTTTCTTTCTGCATGTCCCAGGTTTCCCTACTGGTTGTCATGGAGATCGGCTTGTTCCCGCTCATTTGTGGCTGGTGGCTGGACATTTGCTCTCTGGTACGCAAAGATGCAGAATGTAGATGTTATAATAGTGTCGCTTCCTGGTCTTTAAAAAAAAAAAAAAAGAAGAAGAAGAAAACTTGTTACACTTTAACCTTTTGGGCTAATTTTTTATGGATTGTTTATGTGAAGAACTGAATTAAAATGTTGTCCCTCTTTAATTGCAGGAAATGTTTGATGCAAGTTTGAAGGACAGAGAGCAGAGTTTCGACTCTGCTCCAGGTACCACAATGTTCCTCCACTGGTTGGTCGGCATGGTTTATGTCTTTTACTTTGCCTCCTTCATCCTTCTGCTCAGAGAGGTGACTGAACAGACACAGCAGCTCGCAGTTATGAAAAACAGCATTGTAAAAATGTTATTTACTGTGCATACGTTTGTGTGTGATCAGGTTCTTCGACCAGGTGTGCTGTGGTTTTTGAGGAACCTGAATGATCCAGACTTCAACCCAGTGCAAGAGATGATTCACCTTCCTATCTATCGACACCTGCGGAGGTTTATACTCTCAGTGGTCAGTTTAAAAAAAGTTAGAATTTTGAAGCTTGCAAATGTTATGTGAGCTTTTCATTCATTGTCTCACTGGAACACTGGCAGTTGCGGTTTTTTGTTTACCTCTGTGTGTTTTCTCTTCCAGGTGGTGTTTGGCTCAATCGTTCTACTGATGCTTTGGCTTCCGATCAGGATCATTAAACTGCTCTTCCCAGCCTTCCTTCCTTATAATGTCATGCTATACAGGTGCGTCGGAACCAAATGATGTCTAAATCGCTGTTCCTTCTTAGTTAGAGTAAAGAAAAACCAACCTGTGTGTTTTTTTTACACATGTATCATAAAGTCAAGATTAGGAAACTTGTTTTCTGTGTTGCTCCTGCAGTGATGCTCCAGTCAGCGAGTTGTCCCTGGAACTCCTGCTGCTTCAGGTCGTTCTGCCTGCATTATTGGAGCAAGGTCACACTCGCCAGTGGCTCAAACGTCTTGTCCACGCCTGGACGTTCACAGCTGGATATGTGCTGTAGGTTTTATACTAATTACTCCATAGACATTCAGCATTTTTCTAAACACAGTTAGGCCATTTATAACTGTAAGCTGAGGTATAAATTACAAAGGTAATTTTCTCTCTTATCATATCACTTACTGTATGAAATTGTAAATAAATTGCCCTCTCACAGTGACCTTCATTCGTACCTTTTGGGCGACCTTGAAGATGATGAAAACCAACCAAATAACCCCCCTAATCGACTAAATAACAACCGGATCCCTGGGCTTGGAGAGGGGCTCCATGCTGCCCACCAGGCCATTCTGCAGCAGGGCGGTCCTGTGGGGTTCCAACCCTACCACCGACCCCCCAACTTCCTCCTTAAGGTACTTAAAAAACAACAACTTTTAAATGATTCCAAGCGAGTTTTGTTGTTCATATGTTAATTTTTTTTCTTGATGTTCTTGTTTAGATCATTATGCTGGTGGTCTTCATGTGTGTGACTCTGTTACTTGCGAGTCTGCTCTGTCTCACGCTGCCAGGTAAGCATGACCTGCACTGTTAGATGTGCAGGTAAACAGAAATGAGACAGAAAAACACATCTTGGTTGATTTGGATAAAAAAAATGGACTGGTCAGATTTAATTAACTGTCTCTGATGACCAATTTTATTTTATTTTTTAATTGCAGGATCTGTTGTGCTGATTCTGTGATTTCTCCTTAAAGGTGCAAATGGGCAAATTTGATTAAAATAACATAAATAAAAAAATAAAAAAACACTGCTACATGTCAGAAGGAACCAGTTAGAGGCAGGAGGAATGTCTATGCAGTGAAAAAAGTTAAGCCATTAAATAAAACAGGGATAATAGAATCTGCACTTTAATAGTGCCCTTTAACCAGACCGGCATTACTCCCCAGTAACAACAAGGGTGTACACATATTTTCATAAATTTTGGTTGTGGATGTGTGGGCTACAGGTAATATTTCTACTACCTGTTAGTGGACATATGGGCTCATAAGTTAGATAGGAATCTGGAATGTTGTTGGTGTTAATGGCTGTAGGAAAGAGAGGTGGAGAGTTAAGGAGTAATCTGTTTTTTTGTGTTATTAGGATAATTATCGTTGATGAGGTGTGAGTTTATAAATAGTTTGTCCCGAGCGATCGCGTTTCAGAAAAAAGAACCGTAGAGAGAATGCCTTAAGGTGTAAACACAGAGCTTTCCTTTAAACAAACTCTTTAAATAACACTTCTTAATGTATATGTATTAAATAACCATGAAACATGACAACAGATTTTGATAGAAATTGCAAGTTGAACAGTTTTAACAGTTGTTAATATTCAAATTAAACTCATTGCAATAATTATGATCATTGTAAAATAAAACAAAGATTTTTCATGCCAAGCTTGTAGAGGTTTTTGTTTTCATCTCTAGTAATCTTTATTTCTACCAGAATAAAACAAAGAACATTGAAAGGAAAGAAATAAAGTTCTTAGAGCAGTATATCAGAGTTATATTATTTCAGTACCAGTATTTCTATTTCATCTCACACTGTGTCTTGCGACCTTCCCTCTCTCTTTTTTCTCTGACAGTCCTGATGTTTCCTCTGCTTTGTCCTCAGTGTACGTGGGTCGTTGGCTGATGTCTCTGTGGATGGGCAGTGCAGTGGTCCATGAGCTATATACAGCAGCCAGCGGTCTGTACGTCTGCTGGGTCTCCATCAGAGCCGCCACTGTCCTGCTGTCCTGGATGCCACAGGGAAGGACAGTTATCATGATCAAAGTCCACGAGTGGACGCTTATGGTAATGCCAGTATCAGTCTCTTTGTCTCCGATGACAAAAACTCTGCTCTTCAAAGGTTGAATTGTGTCACTGTTTTTGTGACTGCAGATCTTTAAGACTGTTGTAGTGGCCGTGATGTTAGCTGGGGTGATTCCTCTGCTGTTGGGGCTGCTGTTTGACCTCGTCATCGTTGCTCCTCTTAGAGTCCCGTTGGACCAGACTCCTCTCTTCTACCCATGGCAGGTAGGACTATACAGTATGTCAATGTTTGGAATACAGGGTGGGATCAGATTTCAGAAATACTCAAATATTTAATTCTTTGTCATGTTTTCACATTAGATGCCAGTTGTTGTTATTTTATTTGTTTTGCAGAATAGTTCTTTCTTAACATAAATTGCTCGACGTAGTAAAAGTTTTAGGCATTTGCTATTTTATTAAAGTATCCATTTGGACTTTTCCACCAAAATGATTTAAATGTATAAACAGAGCCACTGTTTCTTAACTGGTTTTAGAAAAGAACTAGTTCGATTTCCCACAACTACAGAGCAAAAAAAATAAAGCATGTAATTATAAATATGTCACCCAGTCAATACTGAAGTGTTTTTTTATGGAGGGTAACAATAGAAGGAGGTCGTTAGTCTACATGCAATATTTATTTTAGTATATTAGGGACAAAAAACAAAAGGATACTAATAACATCAATATCAACAGCTAGGTTTTTTTTATGCCTGTTCTAAATGCTTAAAGGAGGCCCATCAGCAGATCTGTAGTTTGTACCAGCAGTGCTGGAAAACGAGTTGAGCACCACCTTTACTGCAGTTATTAGCTCCACCTGTCTGTGTTTAAGATTTGAGTTGAAATTTGTTTTAAATGGAAAATATCAGCATCTGGTGCTGCTGTTTGGTTCTTTTGCCTAAAGAAACATCTCCATGAGGTAATCAAACATTTGATTACTTTTGAAGCACAGTATTTGTCTTAAACTAGAGAGATCAAAAGCAAAGCAAATACAGCATCTCTTCACCTGCATCTGTTGAGGATAGCACCTCTACCTCTAGATTAACTGTGGAAAAAGCACTGATGCTGGGCAGCGATTTAGTCCTGGAACTAGTTTGATTCCAGGAACTTTTAAGTTAATCATTTCAACCTGTGAATGATTTAAAGTTGATGCGATGTTTTTTATTATCTATAGAAAGTTCATCATATTAATGAAAGAGAAAATAAAGTTAAAGTCCATAGAATAATGCTTTATTTGACTAAGTGCAACTAAGAATCACATTTGAAGGGAGGTTGAATTAGTTACTGGGGTCCTTGTTTTTGTTTCAAAGCTGTTTTGGACCTAATAGCTCATCCATTTAAAATATTTTTTCAGCATTAAAGTGTTTAGTGTTAAAGACCAGACTTTACATCTTCAAGTTCTTGATCCCAGAAGCAATCCACAGTATTTACAACATCCTCTTAAAGGGATGACTCTCAGACAGAACTAAACCTGAACTCTTTTTATTTGAAGCCAAACAAAGAAAGGATTTGCAAAAATCAAACTGCAGGTTTTTGCCAGAATAAACAATAAGCATTGATTCATGAAAGCAGTTGATTATTTTTATCTTTGGTAGACCACTTGCAATCATCATCATCATTGCATCCCTAATTTATTTACTTATTTATTTGTATGAAAAAAAATGTATGGAGGGTAAATCAGACATGAAGAACTTAGATCTTATAGAATTACATTATGAGTTGGAAAAGCTATACATGATTAAAGGAGTGGCATATATGACTGTTATATTTAATAAGCTAAGTATTTTAATGCTTAAGTTTAAATACTTTTATTAAAGAATATCCATGACACACAAAGGAAGACTTGTGAAAATAAATGCTGAACTCATGTTTCTGTCCTTTGCTCCAGGACTGGGCCCTTGGTGTCCTTCATGCAAAAATCATTGCTGCTATAACCCTGATGGGCCCCCAGTGGTGGCTAAAAACTGTCATTGAGCAGGTGAGTCTCACTTTGCTCCTTCTTGCATTCGATCAGAAAGACAAAACGCAGAAACAGGGATGTTTGAGCACTGTGCAAGATGCCAAAACAACTTGTTGTTTATAGACATGATGTGAAACATTTGGCCTGTGATTCGAGTGGCCTGCAGATTTCTGTTGTAGTTTTATCTACCATCTATCTGGAGATGCAAACCAGTTACTTTGAGCTCAGTATTGTTGCATGCAGGACTGGTTTGTGCTTTTGTTTGTGCTTTGTCTGCTTCTCTTTCAAAAGGTTGTAGTCTACTGATAAAAAGGTTCTGTGAATAATTAATAAGACATTGAATGTAATAATAACACATTGTAGTTTCATTAGGCAGAACATGGCGTGATTAAATTATTGAGATATTTTGGGAAAAGGAAAAGTATTTACCTCTGGTTGCTTGTGTAATACATGTATATATTTTAAGGTTATAAAAGGCTAGAGAATTATACAATATCAGTAAATATTGGTTATCTGTCATAACAGCAATGTCAATATCAGCTATTGATTTGGGCCAAAACTTTAATATCGGTCCTTCCCTAGTTTATTTACATTTAGATAAAATACTAATGTATTTATGCTTTTTCTTGATTTTTCATTTGAATATGAAATATTATCATCATACATTTAGATGATTATTTAGCCTATTACCAAAGTGGCAGTGTTTGTAGTATTCTCCTTTCTGTGTGAGTAACAAAAGAAACAGTCATAAAAAAAAATCTGTAAGCTGCCCTTAGTAGTTTAAGCATAGAAATCCATATTAGTCCCTAGCTCTATTTCCATTAACTTTCAAATTGTATAAATTGTAATTATGAAAAATAAATTTGCTAAATGAAAACACTGCAATTTTTTTTAGCTTTGATGAGGTGGTTTTTCGGTTGTATTGATATTCCAGATGTTTTTATCCAGTAAACAGCACCTCCTCCTTCCTGCAGGTTTATGCTAACGGCATCAGAAACATCGACCTTCATTTCATCGTCAGGCGGTTGGGCGCCCCCGTTATTTGTCTTCTGTTGCTGTCGCTGTGTGTACCCTATACTGTCTCTAAAGGCCTCACACCACTACTGGGTACGCCTCTGAGTGTTTATCTTTCATGTCTCTGTGTTAAGGTTGAATGTTTGATATTTTATCTTTACTTAAGTGAATAAACGTTGCTGTGTAGTACTACGGTAGTTGTAGTCACTGTATCTAGAAAAAATTTGAAAGAAAGAATGTCAAGAGAGAATAAATGTAAAATTTGCTGCTTAAATCTACTTTCATTCTACAAACTATGTTCATTAAAATTTTACTTACTAGTTTTTTTTTGTCCTTCTCATCAGCTTTACGTGAACCTTAATCTGTGACATTCCCTGTAATAAGTCCCACATTTGGCTTTATGTTTCATTTAGAGATCTGCTCTTGTTCTTTTTGCACATGTGCGAGTCTTTTCCATTACTTATCCTCTTTACTTTTTTGTTTTTCTTACTCTTTTTTATTTTCCAGGAGTGCAGCCAGAGATGCAGATTCTGGTGGAGAGGAGAATCTATCCGTTCCTGCTGATGGTGGTCATATTGCTGGCCATACTGTCCTTTCAGATTCGCCAGTTCAAACGACTTTATGAGCACATCAAAAACGACAAGTCAGCAGAATCTCACATCTATTTCATGACCTTCCTTATACAGTTCATTGAAAAATGACAGAACCATTTTACATTTTGTCTCATTCCAACTACAGACTTCAGTGTCTTTTATTGGAAGTTATTTTTTCCACATTGTGGTGGATAGATGTGAGGAAGAAGTTAGACAATTAACTTCAAGGCTAACATTTTATGGTTATTTGAGAAATTTCTCAGGATCTGTCAGACTAGTAGGGGTGGGTATTGCCAAAGAAGTCACTATTCGATTCGAATCACGATTCACAGGCCACGATGCGATTCTATCACGATGCATCGCGATACTTGAATTATTGCGATGTATTGTAATATTTTCTCCTCCATGTTTTGTTTTTGAATGACACGGCACAGTATCCCGCGGCCGGAAATGCTTGTGACACAAGGCAGCGTGCGTCAACACATTTGCAGCGACATCTACTGGACTGGAAGTTGTATTACACTTGGTTTTGGCTGATGTTCGCCAACCATTCATGCAATTTTATTTATTCATTTTTTTAATTAATAATAGATACTCGGTGTCAAGAATCGATGCAGTAGATCACGAAAATTAGAATCACGATGCATCATCATGGCGATTATTTTGCACACCCCTACAGACTAGATAGAGATGATCTAAAAAGCAATAATTTGGTCTGTTTCTTTTTACCATGTTTTAGTGTGGAAATCATTTTTTTAGGGTGTAAATCCCCTACCCTCTGAAAGGGAGGTACTTAGCATTGCTGCCTGCTGTAGCACTGCTAGTGTTTTAGGGTTTTTTTTTTGCAGGAAAAATGCAGAAAACTTTGGATACTCTCCCACTTCAAACACTACACTACTTTAGTTTGCTTCATAGCATATTTATAGAAAAATAAAATCCAGGTTACTGTTCTAATGGGTTAAAATGTTAAAATATACTTAATGTAAAAAAAACTGCAGTAACCTTGGTGTTTATTTTAAACAAAGATTATAATCTGGTTGTCATTTTCAGTGTTAGTTTAAATTCACATGCTTTGTGTTTTTTGTTTTCCACCAGATACCTGGTTGGACAGCGATTGGTAAACTATGAGCGGAAGATGGGCAGGAGCTCCACCTCTCACAGCACCGCCTCATAAAGCTGACACCCCGCCTCACACCGGGGGCCTTCAGGAGCTCCTTTCTCTGTTGTTTCTCTTCTCATCTTCAAAGACTACATATCAAACCTCTGACTTCAGCCCCATCCCTTTCTTCTCCAGCATCTCCCACGGTTACAGTGTGGGAAGCAAAGACTTTGACAGGCAAACTCAATCAACCGTCTCCCATGAAAACTCTGCCCCAGAAGTTTTCATGTGAGGTTAAAATTCTGAACAAAGTCTTTAAGCTTCTTAAGCTCTCTGCTTGAATCAAACTTGGCAGAATTAAACATCCCTCACTGGTCCTTCTGATCTAGTCCCCTGCTCAGGTGATATTTGTTTTATTTTCCAGAAGCTTGCTTCAAATTCAGGTCAGATGAGCTCAGCGTTTACTTTAGATTGAGCTTCCATTTGAAAACATTGGAGAAAAATCATAAATCTGTCGTCATTTATATAGTTTAGATCTGTGAATTGATCGTTGGCCTACTTCCATAGTCCTGCATCCATGGTTAACAGGATCATTTTGATTCAAAGTCTCTTCTGAGGCTGAGAAGAAAATGATAAACAAAAAGTTTCTGGTTGAAAATGTGAACAACATGTTTTTCTTTTTATGACGTTAGTCTCCAAGTTTTAACAGTAAAGCCCTTTTAAAGCTTGTTTTTACACATTTAAAAACTGAATCATTTTAGCTTTGGGTAAAAAAAGATGGGAAAAGGCTTATTGCTGTCTTACAGAATCTAGGTTGAGCCGCTAAAGATGAATCGGGAAACTATTTTTCTTCAGTGTGGCGACAGAACTCGAATTAAGCAAACACAGAGGTAACCATAACTACTGTGTTCAATTTTAAGTTCAGTTCAACTTTTCCCACCGTCACTGTTAAAACTAAAGAGCCTGGTAACACTTTGGATAATTGTATAGATGAACAGAAAAGAAAAGTGGAAATAAAGCAATAGATAAAATAAGGCAACACTGAATGTAGAGGTAGAAAACAACTACGGTCCACTTTGCTAAAACTTTAGCTGCTATGTTTTTACTTTCAGTAGAATATCTGAATATTTTGATAAGCTACTGTTGTCTCTATTAAGTCGAATAGATAAGAAAATCTAATTTCTATCTGGTTGGAGTTCTTTGTTTAAATTCTAACGCATACTGCGCGTGGTTGAAGTATTTACATGTCCCCAAACATTTCTAATTGGTAGAGATTTGTGATCCAATCTGAAAAAGCTCAGTGAAACCACTCTTTTTCAGAAAACTTGATCAAGAGCTGCATTAAAGTGCTTTAAACTTTCAAATGCAGAAAAGGCTGGAGCTCAGTGATCTGTTCGCAGCTCTGCAGACTTCATGGAGTTGTAAAGTTTTTACAGTAAAGCTGAAAACTGAGCAGCAAGATTTAGCCTTTTCTGCATGGGGAAACGGTTCAAATAGGCCCTCATCTTTTAAAGGCACTGCAGTATTTCAAAGCTGCGTTTTCCAGCGCGTCACTCCTGAAGTTCTCTTTCAACGTGGGGTTTGGTGTATGTTCCATATATGCTGTGTATGGTCTGAATGGGAGTGGGGAATATGGAGAGAGACGTAGGCTTCTGAGTGGGAATCTGCCAGAGGATTGCTCTGATAAGTTCTTAAGATTCGCGTTTTAAGAAACGTAACTCGAGTTAGACACATTTTGATAACCGCATTAAACAGAAACAGAACAGGAAATGATAGATGGTTGCTCCCCAGTTGGCAGTCTGATTCTCTGATGATTCAAGCTTCGCTCAAAGGGCAGCTTCTATATTTCTGTGTCCATGATCGTATTTCACTAAAGCATGGAATCATGAAATGTTCCATATATATCTAAAGAACCAGCTTCAAAACTGCAAACTGAATCAGCCACAGGGAAAAAAACTGAAACAACACTGCAAAAACAATCTAGAAATAAGTAAAAATGTCTTAAATTGAGTCTATTTACCCTTAACTTGAGTAGGTAAATAAGATAACTTGCAAATGGATTTTTTTTTCTTAAGATAAGACAATATGCACTTGAAATAAGACAAAGCAATAGTTTTTTTTCTTATTTTAAATGTAAATTGTCTTATTCCATTGGCAAAGTGTCTCACTTACCTCCTTAATTCAAGAAAAAATGCACTTATTTTAAGAAAAAAAATACTTATTTAGATTTCAATTTGCAGTTAAAATAACCGCTTATACCTGTATGGCGGTGATGTGTTTGTGTCCTCTGTATAATTTTAGAATGTCTGAAATGACGTGGTTTTTAATGACAAATGGAGCTCAGTTTGTATTTTTATCACTAGCCTCCTAAACTACGTGTATTTTGGACAAGATGAAGTTTATGTGGTACACTCTCAACTTTGGGGAGATGCGCTAAACAACCTCGCCATGCCTCACTTCCTTCACCACCTACTGTTCACTTCAACACTCTGCATGTGAATATGAAACCTTACTGGCTGTTGGCTGCTCAGCCTCTCACTTGTTGGACCAAGTTCTCAACATTGCTCTGCTCTACTTTTACAATCTAGAGATGTTCTTTATCAGAGTTATGGACCCATTCTACAGAAAAAACAGACTTTTAAGACCCTTTAGAAATGCATGGGTGTTTAGTTGTTTTTCAGTGGTTAAAAAATAAAGACCCATACCTCTGAAACATTATTACTGCCAGTGAGAAGAGTCACATTTTCTGTTGTGTTCTGCAGTCCTAAAGAGAAGTTTAATTTATTTGTTTTGAATCAGTAATGGTCATGAAGGGTAACAGATGTTAATTAATTTACATATTCTACTGTGTTGCACTTTATGTTCCTTTTTGCAATTATTTCAGTCTGTTACAATATCAACATAGCTCGATTTGCATTTTAACAAGACTGATGCTGAGACAGCGGAATTCGTCGGCAGCGACTGCCTGGTAGAAATGATTTTTTTGTTTGTTTCTTGTAATGAATTTCACATTTTAGTTAGTATTAATACTTTTCTGCCGAGGCGGATCGTAAGTTTGGCTTTATTTCTAGTACCCGTAGCTCTGCTGCTGTGTTGAATGCTCAGAAAGATGCTATAAAGTGACCTTTTTAGTACCTTCGAGCTGAGCTGGACGCAATGAATTTTAATGTTGAATTTCAATTTCTAGAAGCAAATGAGTTCTATTTTTTTATATGTGCAAAAAGGCAGTGGCATGTACTGTAACGTGAAATAAAACGTAAAAGTTTTATTGATTGTTGATTCTATCATAGACAATAAAATATGTTATAACAGAAAAAGGGGATATCTGTTGTCTTTCAGATGAGGACTGGCAGCTAGACAAACTCCTGAAATTGAAACTTTATCTTATCATAAATATAAATGTTGCCCCTCACCTAAAAAAAAAACAAGGTTCTTGTTAATTTATTATTTTAATCTAAGATTTCTTTCAGTCCCAAGTGAAAGCTAGAATTTAGAGGGTCGATCACAAGCTTAACCACTGAGTACAGCTGTGCTCAAATATGTTATGCTTCCTATCATCTGATAAAAGATACTACTATATGTTCAATGACAGCTTGTTTCTTAACATGGGATCATCTCTGGTGCAGGAAAAGGACTGCAGCTCTAGGAAACAGGATGTGGAGTTATTTCAACACAATCCAATTACCTTGCAGCTAATGCAGAGTCTCAACAGTTTGTCCAAGTGCAGATTAGGAACAAATGCAGCTAACACCAGATTCCTGTGCCTAGCCAAACCTGACGTTTCCACCCTTGTCTCCATTTCTCAGGGGCGGATTGAACCGATGTTATGACGAACAAATTGTGCATAAAGCATCTCTGGTCTCTGCCTCCTTAAGGAGCTGGAGTGACATATAGGGTGTCAAGAAGATGTTATTTTAGTAAATTTGATGGAGATGAATTAATCATTTTGTGACTTATTATCCTGACTATATATTACATAATTTGCTGGGGATAAAAGCAAACATTACCATGTAACTGCCCAAAAGCCACCATGTGATGAACCACCTCAATATGGCAGTCTTTTGTTCCCTTCTTTCCTGTACTGATCCCTTTATCCCATTTGTCTCATTCAAATGTTATTTACAACAAGTTAAAAAAGGTGTTCCCATTTACTTATATCTCTTTCCTACTTGCACAACTTAAAGACGGCTAAATCATGCATTGCCAAGACACAGTTTCAGCTCTAAGGCTTTTTTCTCTGTAGTTAGCTCAAAATGAGGCTCTTTACCTGTAAAAGCACCAAGTGATGATAGATAATTGACAGGATTCCCCCTCTTTTAGAGCCTGGTTCCTCCTCTTAGAGCCTTCCTCTTTCCTTTGTGCTCTAATTACTTCCTGTTTTACCTATTCCACTTTTGTTTTTTTATTTTACCAACACTTGTGCTCCTTCCTGCTCGGTTCAGTTGTCTTTTCTGTGTTCTGCTTGTTTTCTCCGTCTTCCATCTTTGCCCACATCAGCAGCCTGAATATCATAAGCTTTACTCTTTTGAATCCAATAAGTATCAAAGTTGAAGTATCAACTTGACCTCTTTACTCACGTAAAAGTGAAGAAGTATGTGCTCCAAAAACTACTTAAAGTATAAAAGTATAAAGTAACTTAAAAAAAAAAAAAAACAGCCAGATGCCACTATGTGAACTAAAAGCTAAATTGTTCGACTATTTCGAAAAATTCTTTGAGACAAGGCCAAGGATGAGGGAGGTCCTGTTGATCTCCCGATACGCTCTCGCCTGTGTCCGACCTTTCAGAAATTTCAACATCTTTTTCTGAATCCAACATTGTAGCATGGCATAGACAATTCATGTTTGCAGTTTGAAGAATACCTGCTTGCTTCTGATGATTTCCTTTAGCTAACCAATGAGTGTTTGCGTTATATGATTCATCCAATCACACTAGTTTTCACTAGATGTGGATGGCGCCAGTGATCTGCATTGGATGACACACATGACGTGAAATAAATATTTATAAACACTAAACCGAAGCCAAGAGTATTGAGTAATGTTTGTTTTAAAAATGTAAGAAATAGAAAGTACAGATACATGTGTGAAAATGTAATGCGTAGAAGTCAGAAGTAGGAAAAAAAGAAAAGTAATGGAGTAAAAGTATAGATTCCTAAAAAGTTTACTTAAGTACAGTAATGAAGTATTTGTACTTTGTTACTTGACACCTTTGTTATTTACTAACTGCATAACTGAATGATTTGAAATTAATTTTGAAAGAGGTGGCAAGGCTAAAGTTTGGATCAATCCTAGTTTTTCCACTGTACCCTGTATACCAACGAGGTCACGTGTGCTGGAAATCCAATTTAAGCTGGCTGTGTTAAGTGCAGCAGGAGATAAAAGCAGTGACAATTCACTAATAGGCATATTTGTGTTGAAAGGTATGAAAATAACCAATGCAATTTTTTTCTATCCTCCTATAAAAAAAGCTTTATGGATTCCTTCATATGGACAGAGAATGTTTTAAACATTGTAATCCTCTCTGCATGCTTGAATCAGTCAGTTTTAGGTCACACCATATTGTAACAGAAGAGCACCAGTGAGTGAGGGAGCGAGAGAGAGAAAGACTAAATGGATTATCAAGAAGCAGTTCAACAGAATCCCTTTCATCCCAGAGCTGGCCATCAGACAGCCCAGTCCTCCTCCACAGGGAAACGCAGGATTAGTTGCTCAGCACCTGCAGTTTCTTCTGATTCTAGTTTGGGAGTGGGACCACAAGAATCTAGGAATTTGGGGGTGTCAGATCTTCTTCCAGTGCAAGGATCGCACAAGGCCAAAGATGTGACTTACAGGGTCACTGTCAAAAGTCACGTGGAAGAGAGCTATGGCTTTTCTGTATTCTGCAACTCATGGATATTTCTGGACATTTTAGACTCCATTTTAAAAAATTCGTCACCGTCAATCTCCTTGAGGAGGAACAGCAAGTACAGTTTGTCGTTATTGACTATTTTTATCAATATTTAACAGTCCAGAGGGACTGTCAAAGATCATGCATATGTTCAGAGCTTTGAGGACGAGTTGCAAAGTTTTGCGAAATCCCGATTTCACATGAAATTGAATTAGATGCGTTAAACCATGTTGGAGGATTTTTTATGCAGTCCCAAGTTCTCATGCTTCATCTTTGGCCTTTTTCGGTTCTTTATAAAACTCTTAAAATTCAAGTCCTAACTTGGATTTCACCCTTTGGTGAATGGGATGAGACACTATGGTGCTCTGGGGCAATGGATGTAAACTCAGGGTTCTATAAAAGAATTTATTGGCACCCCACATGAATTTTAAAAGGTAAGTGAGGCCAGGGGATGTTTTAAATGGTGTTAATAACAGAGGAGCAAGGGAAGAAATCAAAGGTTAAAGAGAATGGATTTCCTGGAGGAGTTGAGCTTGGCAAGACTCATAGAAAAGCCAGCAGCTTGGCTGTGGATGCACCCATTATGTCCATTTGCAAGGTTGATGAAAATGGACTTGATTGTTTGGTATCAGGAGAAGACATTAATCCTGAGACTGAAGTTGATTACACACGAAACTACTGGGAGGATGAGGACGATATCTATCAGGAGTTTGAGGAACTGGACTTCGATGCCCTACCGGATCGCTTGGATACCCAGAGCATCACCTCAGATGACTCATTCTATCCCCCAGATGATTCAGTAATCTCCCAAATTAACCGCTCCCTCTACCGCCCTGAAAGCCCCGAACCCATCTCCTTTTTTAAGGCCTGCTGCAACAACAATGCCATCATAGTAAAGATTATGATAAGACAAGGAGTTACTGAGGAAGAGGTAAAAGAGACGGACCGGAACAGAAGAGTAGGTGTCTGGGTTCATTACCTTTTATATTGTTTTTTGTGTTCTTTTTTCATTTTTAATCTGCGTATAGACTCTAAAGTATCTATCTAGATCATGTCACTGCAATCTCTTCTGTTTTGTATAGAAGATTTTCATATCGCATGCTAATGCTTTCTGGGTTTACACTTTTGGATGGTCAACAGAATCTATCCCAAACACATCTTTACCACCAAAGCATTAAAGTAATTCAACTATCACCTTTCTACTTGTCAAACTGCCTCTATTTAATAATTGGGAGTGGGAGTCTGCTAGACCGATGAAGCTACTTCTAAAAGAGGAAGAAATATTAGCTTTATGGAAAAAAGTCTAGATCTGTTTCCCCTGAAAAGCTATTACCAAAATCTAGATGTGATGATTTGAATTTTTCTGTCGATGTCTCTTTTTCAATAAGAGCCTCTCCATTAAGTTGTTTTAGCAATGCCATTTCAAGGCATCTCTAAAGACAAAATGGAGCTCAAACTGGTATAAGGAATGGAGGTGCTCAGTAAGTAGAAATGGGCTGCATAGCGGAGCGCTAGGTAGCATTGTGCAGTTGCTAGTGTTATTGCTATGGAAACTTGGCCATGTTTTGCATGCTCATCCATTAATGCACTACTTTTGTCTGCGTTCTGCTCATAATCATGTATGTTGGTCGTTTCCCTAGATTGACCTAAAGATGAGAGAGTATAGATGTCTGGATTGTCCATAGTTTACACTACTGATCCACCGATTGCAAGGATTGATTGGCTTTAATAAATTACTTGATGTAAGAGAAATTCAATGCCTGTTGCTAAAGAGATTTTCTTCAACAGACATCATCAAGCTGTAATGACATATTCCATCCATCCATCCATCCATCCATCCATCCATCCATCCATCCATCCATCCATCCATTATCCGTCACGCTTACCCCAAGCGGGGTGGCGAGGGTTGCTAGTGCCTAACTCCACCTCCCTATGGGTGAGAGGCGGGGTACACCCTGGATAGCTCGCCAGTCCATTGGACAGGGCTGTAATGACATATTTTACAAATTAAATGAACAGACATGGAAGTGATTGATTTGATGTGAAGAAGCAATATAAATCCCCACTAACATTGGTGGGTTCAATAGAAAGCCAAGCACAGGTAGGTGTTCTGTTTGGTAAACTACTGAAGGTCAGTTCAGGAATAAGACTCCGAGCAGCCATTTAAGCCTTCTCAACAGATGGCAGGAGTAAACTGCAGAGGGACAACATAAAGAAGCAGCTTGCTTTGAGGGCTCAGCTTTTAAAGAGCTCACTAAAAACGGTGACCTTGCTACCGGGTAGGAGACACTGTATGCTGATAGACATGGACAGAAACAGCAAGAGGCTTCCACTGAGACTAAGACTGAGAGTGTAGGAGGGTTTGGTGCACCCCGGTTTGCTCTAAGGATTTACGGTTATTGAGGTAACCCCTCTGTGGGTTTGGGGCTTTCTGAAAGGAAAAACCTTACAGAACTTAACCTCTTGGAAAGCACGGCACTTTGCTAAACTGATTTTTATTTTTATTTTTCTAGGTAAACGGCAGCAAACTGGATACCATCTGTTGTGTCTTTCTATTAGAACCAGATGGACCTCCTGGATATTTATCCTCCAGAGTTTTTATTTTTTATTATGTCAATTTGGGTTAGCAGCCTCCAGCTGTCTGTATAAAATAATATTTACCCAGAAAACATTTTTTCTGAATTTATACAGCTATAAACAGTATGTCACATAGAGGTATTTTTCTCGATACAAATAGATTCATGGAATTCAGTAAAATACATTTCTACAGCCTTTTTTTGCAGTTATTACTTTCAGACTGATTGGGATATAAGAATGGTGTCTGTTTGTAGGAACCATGAAGTAGAAGAACAGAGAGAGATGCTACATTTTATAAATAAAGACATAGAGCCGGATTTATCAAGATCCAATTTTGCGTGCAGTAATTTGCGCTCGCAAACTGGAATTTTGCGCGAGGGGCTGAACCATGGTTTGCGGGTGATTTAACAAGAGTGATTGCGTAACTGGTGGCAGGTGCAAAACTGTTGGAGACACCCTATTTAAATGATGGTTTTGCGCGTTTTGCGGCAAAGCAGTTTGTAGAAACTAGTGCATTAAGAAATTTAAATCTTACAGTGACACCCCCACCCCCTCCAAAAAAATAACATAAAATTATATATATATATATATATATATATATATATATATATATATATATATATATATATATATATATATATATATATATATATATATATATATATATATATATATATATATATATATATATATACACTATATTGCCAAAAGTATTTGCTCACCCATCCAAATTATTGGAATCAGGTGTTCCAATCACTTCCATGGCCACAGGTGTATAAATTCAAGCACCTAGGCATGCAGACTGTTTTTACAAACATTTGTGAAAGAATGGGTCGCTCTCAGGAGCTCAGTGAATTCCAGCGTGGAACTGTGATAGGATGCCACCTGTGCAACAAATCCAGTCGTGAAATTTCCTCGCTCCTAAATATTCCACAGTCAACTGTCAGCTGTATTATAAGAAAATGGAAGTGTTTGGGAACGACAGCAACTCAGCCACGAAGTGGTAGGCCACGTAAACTGACGGAGCGGGGTCAGCGGATGCTGACGCGCATAGTGCGAAGAGGTCGCCAACTTTCTGCAGAGTCAATCACTACAGACCTCCAAACTTCATGTGGCCTTCAGATTAGCTCAAGAACAGTGCGCAGAGAGCTTCATGGAATGGGTTTCCATGGTCGAGCAGCTGCATCCAAGCCATACATCACCAAGTGCAATGCAAAGCGTCGGATGCGGTGGTGTAAAGCACGCCGCCACTGGACTCTAGAGCAGTGGAGACGCGTTCTCTGGAGTGACGAATCGCGCTTCTCCATCTGGCAATCTGATGGACGGGTCTGGGTTTGGCGGTTGCCAGGAGAACGGTACTTGTCTGACTGCATTGTGCCAAGTGTAAAGTTTGGTGGAGGGGGGATTATGGTGTGAGGTTGTTTTTCAGGAGCTGGGCTTGGCCCCTTAGTTCCAGTGAAAGGAACTCTGAATGCTTCAGCATACCAAGACATTTTGGACAATTCCATGCTCCCAACTTTGTGGGAACAGTTTGGAGCTGGCCCCTTCCTCTTCCAACATGACTGTGCACCAGTGCACAAAGCAAGGTCCATAAAGACATGGATGACAGAGTCTGGTGTGGATGAACTTGACTGGCCTGCACAGAGTCCTGACCTCAACCCGATAGAACACCTTTGGGATGAATTAGAGCGGAGACTGAGAGCCAGGCCTTCTCGTCCAACATCAGTGTGCGACCTCACAAATGCGCTTCTGGAAGAATGGTCAAAAATTCCCATAAACACACTCCTAAACCTTGTGGACAGCCTTCCCAGAAGAGTTGAAGCTGTTCTAGCTGCAAAGGGTGGACCGACGTCATATTGAACCCTATGGATTAGGAACGGGATGTCACTTAAGCTCATATGTGAGTCAAGGCAGGTGAGCAAATACTTTTGGCAATATAGTGTATATATATAAACTTTGGCAACCTTTATTCCCTAAGGTGGTATGTGGCTGAATTTCTACTTCACTGCAGTAAAAAAAAAACAAAAAAAAACGCTGTTTTGTATTTGCCTGTAGAAAAATGCAAATACCAAATGGCACACAAGAAGTGACTGTGGATGAGATTACTTCACGTACGCATCCCCGCAGCATTGGCATGTTGCTCCACAGGCGCAGGGGGGAGGTCGGGGTTCTCCGGTAGGGCGGCAGGGCGACATGGCATTTAGAACGTCGGACAGCACTTCTGAAAAACGTGGTTGGGAGATCCCAGCTCTCGCTGCAACCGTACGCTGGAATGACCCAGATGCAAAAAAGTGCAATGTTGCAAGGAGTTTTGTGATATCTGGTATTGCGTGGGTCCTCCTTGTGGCTGGCTCCAAATCCATTCGGAGTTCCCCCAACAGCTCCAAAATGGCAATGCTGGATAAACGATATGTTTTGATAATCGTTTCCTCGTTCATTCCAAAAATATTCACACGGAGTGAAAAAATGCGCTCTCTGCGTCTCCTTGCTTCATTTCGATGTCTCCTTCTTGCGACAATAACCGCTGCCATGTGTGCGCAATTACGCATACAGACCATTTGCACCTTCTTTTGGAACATGTTAAATATAGAGTCAGATACCGTTAGCAAAATTGCTTTCAGGTTTGATAAATCACTTTGCGAGTGCTATTCATATATTTACATGTTCTTCTCCCACAAGACGCACTTTTGCTTGTAAACGCCCCATATTGCATATTCATTGTGGAAAAAGTGCTAAATGGATCAGAGGCGCTATTTAGCAAGTTTTAAAGACAAAATCCTTTTAGCACGCTGTTGATAGATCAGTTTGTACATTTTTTAGCGTCCGCAGTGAAATAGCTCACGTTTTTATACACGCAAACCTCTGATGGATCCGGCCCATAGAGTAGGCCTAATTATATGATTTTGATATTGTCGATAAAAGTCGACACCCAGGATAGCATGGTCCAGGGGCAGAACAGGTGATCTTTCAGGTGTTATACAAGCATGTTTTAATTGCCTATTTGCCAGTGTGATCCACTGTGGAATGTCCTTCGATGAGGCGCACAGTAAAAGCATTATAATAGGAGTGGATGTGTGATTGTAAGAATTAGGTGCTTTGCCAATGAACCAATCTAGCAGGAAAATCCCCAATGGACAGTTGGCATATAAGACATTAATTATCTTTTTCTCTTCTTAGCTATTAAATTAGCTTCAATAACATATTTCTAAGATGGAAATTTAACTATTTAGAAAAAGCTTAATTTTGTACTGTTGTAAAAAAAAAAAAAGAAAAAAAAGGCGTGGAATAATTTTGAAGTAACAGATTAAAAACTCATTCATTGTCCATTTGTAGATTGTGGGTATTTTATTCATTCAAATTCAAAGATTAAAATGAATCAAACTCTTATATCATTATTTTTTTCCTGTGTTTTAGTCTGGCCTCATTGCAGCGTGTTATCATGGCTATGTGGACGTTGTCATTGCTCTCTCTCAGTGCCCTTACCTGGATGTGAACTGGCAGGACAACGAGGGTAACACCGCACTAATTATTGCAGCTCAAGCAGGTAAAGAAAAATCAGCCTCCCTACTAATTGTAACACAATTGTTGTATAAGTTCCAGCTATGGAACAACGACTGTCATAACTGGTACTTTCTTTTTTGTTCATGTATTTTTGGGGGAAATGGAAACTGAGAGAAAAAAGATACCTATTAACAGCTTCAGTCACAAACTAATCAGGAGCATTAATGTAATTTAATTTGAGACTGAATGATTTTCTTGAGATGCTGATTGGTCAAAGGGGAATGATTTTATAACACTATCTATCTGCTCGATTTTGAGCCGTTTATCGTACGTTTTCCTTCAAACTAACTTTCATTTGCATTGTACAGTATCAGATGTCACATTGACAAAGTAGTGCTAAATAAATCTGAATTATGCAATGTTCAGTGTTGTGATAAGCATTAATATGGTCCAGAAACACAATTTTACGGTACATTCCAAAAAAGTTAAAAAACAATCCACTGGACTTTGTTTCCAAGTTTAAAGACATTTCGCTTCCCACCCAGGAAGCTTTTTCGATTCAAGATGTCAGAAATAGCGTTGAGTTCGAGGCTTTATAGATTGGACCAAAGAAACAAAGCCTTTTTTTAGCTGAGAAAACATGCAAAAACAGACGAACGGGTTTGTCTCTGAAAGGGGGTCGTTAGAGCGAATTATTGGCCTGGATGGACAGGTGAGGTGGTCTGTTCCATTGTAAGGGGGTAGGGGTTGCATGATAAGTAATCAACTGTAAAGATGCATTGTAGATTTTTGAAAGCTGAAATCTCAGTCAACCCCCTCTGTTAAAGGTTGGTTTTTCTTTCTTTACATGGATCGCTTCCTTCACGCCCCTCTCAAAGTACCTGTCCTCTTTGTCCAAAATGTGAACCTTACTCTCAAAAGAATGTCCTGGTGTGGGTTGACATCTGTTCAGATTTCAGCTTTCCAAAACCCACAATGCAGCTAATAAGTTGACAAAAACTGTAACAATTCCCTCTAACAACCCCCCTTTCAGAGACATAGACAGGTTTTGGTATTACATGCCAACAAAGAACCCAAACGACCCCCATTCCAAAGGGGCGAACCCTTTCGTCGGGTTCAATTTGACTAACAGAATGACTAACCCTGGATGATTGAGAATCTTCAGTTAGTTATTATACATTGTTAGATCTATGGTAATACTTTACAAGTTTCACACTGAAGTTTACTGTGGAAAAAAAAAGCAATTATTAGTTCAAAGCCCAGTATAAAAGTCATGGAATATAAAGTCTAGTGGATCAAAGTGTTTGTAATGACAGAGTAGCATCAGCAGTAGTTTCACAATGACTCAGCCAGATGTGGCAGACACAGAGTTCTGGTCTCTTATCACATAATGATGATGAATAGCTCACTGGAGACTGTGATAAACAGTGGAGGACCTGTTTTTCATTTTCTGCTTCATTAGAAGAGGAATCGATCCAGTTTCATAAAAAAAAAAAAAAAAAAAAAAATACTCTCAACACTGAGGCTCCATCATTCTGCAAAAGCAGACAGAAAAAGTGAAAACAAAAGTTATAGTTTTGAGATGTAGTATTGGAATCAGACCGAGTGACCCTGAATGGTTCACGAATTTTTCATGACAAAGTATCCAAGGCTGAGACTATTTTTAACAAGTAGGGTGGAGTGTAATAATGTGCATTTCTCTGGTAAAAGCTACACTTTTGTAATGCATGAATGACAAATGAAAAAAAATTATGACAAAAAAACAAACAAGAAAAACACAAAAGTAAAAAAGAGGTTTCATTGGCTATAGACTTGATGGCTTTTTTTCCAGATTTTCAGAAGTCATCTTTTGCTGAAATCTATTAGCATCCTGCATTTTGGAAATACGCTATACCAAATCTTTTCCAGGTGAAGCTAATCTGCTGTTGAACTTTATGTATGCTCAGGTTTACTATCTTTAAGTTCTGTTTTTAGGCCTTAGGGTTATCCCTAGGCTTACAATAATAACAAGATAAAAAAATATCAGGCTTTCTATAAGACTCCCATTCTATTCACATAGATTTTCTTTGTTTACCATTGCAACTTTCATTATATGATGTTAGAGTATTTATTTTGGCTGCAAGGAGAATACCTGTCCTACTCCAATGTTTTTGCAGCCACTGCCAGCTTTTCTTGAAGGGTTTGCCTTTTATTCACATTTAAGCTTAAAACCCTTCTTAGACTTGGTAGGTTTAGATATAACATAATTTAATTCAACCCCAAAGTTTGCTTCTGATAGGAAAGCAAATAAGCATATCTCAAGAATAAAAAAAAAAACTATAAATATATAGTGTTGTTACTGTTATTTAAATAATTTCATGTCAAAATGATTTATACCCTTCCCAGCATCCCGGCAGCCAAACCCTTTTTATAATTAATGAGCAAGCCTGATGCATGTTTGCAGTGGTATTTCAACAATTGTTGTTTAGTAATGAGGTCCGGTTCTTTGTGACTGGAAGGCATCTATGCCATCACTCTAAGCTTTTGCTCCATTCACAGCTTTGATTTCTGAAAGAAGCCTGCAATTCAATTTAATTAAGTTTATTTATATAGCACCAATTCACAACACATGTCATCTCAAGCCACTTTACAGAGAAAATAAAACCAGATCTTACAGTCAAATTGATTCAAAGTTTTCTATCTAAAGAAAACCAATTGATTGCAACGACTCATTGACCCAAAGGTAATAAATCACACCATGCATACTTTAAGTGACAGAGGAGAGGAAAAACTCCCTTTTAACAAGAAGAAACCTCCAGCAGAACCAGGCTCGGTGTGAGCGGCCATCTGCCAAGGCCAACTGAGGTTAGAGGAGACAGATGCAGAGATACGAAAAGAAGCAGAGATATAAAAGGCAACTGTCAACCAGCTCCACAGGCGACCTGTCCTGGAAACACACAGCCAGTCAGACAAACTCAGAGCCAGCTCCCATGTAAAAGGATGATAGAGAGCACATACTGTTAGTCACAGTCAGAGAAACTAGAGTTCACTAAGAATAGGCCAAGCTCCAACATCTATAAACAAAGGTGTTGATAGTAGCAGCACAGCTGATATTTTTGTCCAGGGTGAAGTCATAGCTAAACAGGAACAGACCAGATGAAGCTACTACGAAAATAACCAGAGAGAGCATAACGTTAGTGATTGAACTAACGACTACCACAGAGTGGGAGAAAAGAGATAGAATGAAGCACAATGATTAAAAAGGGGTCCCCATGTTTTCCAGCAGTCTAAGTCTATAGCAGCATAATTATAGAATTAGCTCAGGATAACCTGAGCCTGAGCCTCAAGAAAATATTAATATTGCTAGAGGTGGGAAGAAACATACTGGCCAAGTTCAGACGTAGAAAGGATTAAAAAAATAATGTGCTCCAGTACACAGTTTGAAGACATTTTATTAAATAAAAGTAACTTACCAGTTTAAAATTTTACTCAAGTAAAAACTGTCATTAAAATTTTACTATAATTAAATTAAGTTTCTTAGTTACTCTTTCTTGAGCAGAGGAACCCTAGAGTAGAGGAGCACAGACAATTAAACTTATTCTTAAATTATTTCCCTTTAGAACCTATAAAGAATACATATACACATAAACAAAGAGGAAAAAATACCTAATAAAGAAATAGAGGTTTAAAAATACATAATGCTATTTCATAACCAAGGAAGTTAATATCTTTAAGTGGTAAATTAAAATGTACTTAATAAAAACCCAACATTGAATCACTGACCGTTCCTTTAGTTAAAAGTTTTTTTGTTTTTTTTTAAAGAGCACAGAATGCTGGTTACCATGAGTAATAAATAAAATGATGATTAGTAAAACATTAATAAGAATAACATTATTACTAATCTGCTAAATACGATATCCCTTTTTACATGAAAAAGACTTTAAACACTAAACCTTTTCAACTTTCCTCCATATACATGCTTGGGTTTGATTTTGAGTTAGTAAATGAGGAGAATTAGATCTCTTTAGGCTAATTTAACCAGCTTTGTGGTGTGATCTGTGTCTGAATAATGCACCTCCAAACCAGCCGATGGATCATGATGTTGCTTAAGTTTTTCTTTTCTTTATTATGGAAGGATGTAACTTTAATGTAACTCAGTAAAATTGCTGAAGCAAATCACACCCAAGTATAATTATAAGTGCATTTTGTGTAAACTGTTTAACAAAGTATAGAGTACACTTAAATTGTACCTAACTTAAGTAACATGAGTAAATGTAACTAATTAATTTTCACCGCTGGTAAAATTCGTATGTTATGAATTAGGTCTGAGATATGTTGGCCTTTACTTTAGCATCACCCCACCTACCATCAGGTTTCTGATCCAGTTTGTTTTGTCACTTATAAGCTAAAAAGCTCAATTTTTGTCTCATTAGACTATAACATCTTAAAATGTTAGATAGCCTGAAGTTGTGTATATAAATAGAATAGGGTCCATTGGATTGATCTGGGTTTAAATTTGTCTGAAAGCAGAAAACTTTTAACTCACCTGTCTGGTAAATTTTTGGCTCTTTGCTAAACAATTTGTTGGCATAACAACTGTGTTTATACTGATATCAAATGGCACAGAAAAGGAAATTCGATGACTACGGTAGATAATGTAAAAAGCAACTGGTTTATTTTGGATTTCATTTAGAATATCAGAGACAATCAAGTTAAAAATAAAAGAAAACCACTTTTATCTAGATTTACGACAGTAAAAGGTTTGAAAAACCTTCCATCATTTCCCTCATATTTTACAATCAAGCCTTACTCTGTGTTGCTCTATTGAACAAATATACATAAACATAGATTTGTGGGTGTGATGTGAGAGAATACAGACAGGTCCTTGAAAACTCAGATGTCACAATTAACAAATATTTCTCTGTGGTTCACAGGTCATGCATTTATCTCCAACTATCTGTTGAACTACTTTCCGGGTTTTGATATCGAGAGGAGGAACTGTCATGGTTTCACAGCCCTGATGAAGGCTGCAATGCAGGGCAGGCTTGAGTGTGTCAGAGCCCTCATGTTGGCAGGTATGAACAAGTTCTTATTTTGCAGGGACTCATCTTCAGGTCTCAACAGGGTGGCTTTAGCTTGAAAACATCACCATGATGTCTAAGTGGAAGACATTCATTTATTTTTTGCCGCAAACCCAAATAAGAATATATGAAATTGTGCTTTGAGAAATATATGTCTTGACATGTTTGATAATGCTTTTTAAACTCTATATGTCCCAAATAAATCTCCACACAGGAAGTGATATCCAAGCTCGGGACTATGGACGACAAATGACCCCCAGGGAGTGGGCTCTCTTCACTGGTCGATACGAGACGGCTGACCTGATGCTTCGGCTTATATCAAAGCCCTGTGCTGAACAGTTTTGTGACTCCTTCTCCCTGGAGTGGCCATTGTTGGAGGTTAATGCAATAAAATTTTATTAAGTTGTAAGTATAAATGCACTGTCTAATAGTTATTCAAGCATTAATTTAATGTCTCTTTTGCAGGAACTCGTGTTGAAGGCACAGAACCCACAGACATTTTGTCAGCGCTTGATGAAACTCGTGTCTTGCTGCCCTTACAGGTTATTTGTCAACAACAAGGTAAACCCTGTGAATGATGGGGTTCTTGAACACATGGTGAGGATTACCACAGCCATTTCTAGTCCCTTCATGGCCACAGCGTGCCACACCGTGTGCCCAAGTAGCCCACCGTGCATTGGAAAACGCCGACAAGCTGTGCAGGAGATCCTGAGGAGGCAAAGGGTAGCAGAACTTAAACGCCTGGGTCCCGACAGGCTGAGCAACTATAAAAAGCTTTTCCAGAACTCAAGGGTCCAACTCATTCCCAAAGTGAGGGATCGACGGGCAAGCCTGCAGCCTCAAATTATCAGTGACATGGCAGCAGTGTCCACGGTGGCCATTAGAAGAGCCAGTCTCCTGCCACTCAACATGCTGAGACGAAGGAGCGTGAGGCCAGGCATTGTCGTGCCAAAGGTCAGGCTCTGCAAGGCTCCACCTCCAACCTTCACGCCAGAAAACCCAGGCAGAAGCAGCAACGAAAACCAGCTTAAGATCCCCAAATGGGATTACAAGATGAAGAAAATAGAGAAGAGACAAGAAGAGGAGAGGCGGCGAATGCTATCTCTGCTTAGAAGAAGGTGAAGGGCAGAAGGAAGTGTCTACACTTTATAACTTTTTGCAATTTCCAACAAGAGCTTGTGTCTTGTGGACACAAAGCACACAGTTGCAGCCTTAGTAAATCTAAACCTTTAATGTGAATAACACTAAAAAGTTTGTTCATACCTGTTTAGATTGTGGATGCAGAGACCTGTACCACAAAGCCAGCTCAATGCAGCAGGATTGCTCCCAGGCTATCCAATTTAACCAATCCACAACAATGGCCATCAGGATCAGTGGTACCACGACGCTGGTGATCAACTTGCTAACTCATTCCAGCTTTGACTGAACAAAATTCTGAACGTGCATTGTAAAAATGGGCGGGTTCAAGGGAGCAGGCCAATCAAAACCATGAGCCAACTGCGAAAATGCGCAAGTTACACTTTTTCTACTTAAATTAAACTTTGCAGCATTTTAGTGTTTCTTTTTTTTTTTTTTACCTGGTTATTAATAATCATAATCAATAATCATAATCATAATATTAACTGAATTTTATTAATCTCACAGTGGAGAAATTTACCTCTGCATTTGACCCATCCCCTTGGGGAGCAGTTGGCTGCCATCGTGTGGCGTCCGGGGAGGGGTTAAGACACTTGCTCAGAGACCCAAAATGGCAGTCTGTGGGAGTGGGGCTCAAACTCAGAACCTCAGGATTCCAAGCTCTATGCCCTAACATTTCTCCTTCTAAATTATACCGTTACAGCAAACATTAAAAATGTAAAGATTTTTCCCCTCTGAATTAAATCTAGTCTTCATTGAAAGGGCACGTCAATGTTTCCCCAATAGCTGATTGGCTGCTGGGTGGAGCGTTTTCTAGGAATCAGATCATTTCTGAAGGCTAGCCTGCCCAGTACCAGGTTTCAGAGTACATTACCATGGTGACTTGTCTTGCTAAGAATGAATCCAGCTTTGTGGTACCTGAAGGTCAGGGTTGAGGCTTAAGTTGTCTCACTAACCCAGTAATCCTGCTTTGTGGTACAGGCCTCAGATGGCCTTGTTGCCTTGTCTCTTCTTGAATTTGCACACCTTCCATTAGAGGTGAAATATGTAGTGCTAAACAGCAGAAAAGGGAGCTAAATGTAAACAATTATGTTACTTGGATTAAACATTAGAATCTCAGGTATTTTTTGACATATCAGACATCTTTCAAGGAACCCTGTTAAACAGGCAGTGCTGCTGAGCTTTCTCTTTTTACAAAGCCAACCCTCTAGTTTTTGTCCAAGGCATCATACGAATGTGGAAGGATCTACATGAGATGGCCAACATTTACTCTGAAGATATAAAACAATAACAGCAAAATGACAAGCGCTCATGCAAAGACAAAGAGTTATTTGCTTAAAGCATGATTTGGTCAAATGTGAATGACTTCATTTAGATAAATGTATAAAAGTTGGAGGGATCAGGCCAGAAAACAAGGAATCTACAACCTGACAAATAGATTAAAGATTCAGAGAATTGCAACAACTGAATTAATGAAGTAAGATGAGACTACGGAGCACATATCAGAAAGCCAAACAAGCCAGACGTTGTTCTTCACTGTTGCAGGGGATGTTTGAGGACGAGGGCAGTTAAGCAGTATTTCAGAGCTGAGATGGAGAGCTAGCTCACAGAGGCTTTGTAAGGGCTTTGTGAAGAAGCTGAAAGGAAGAGCCGAAAATATACAGCTTAGTTCTTCACTCTGACATTCTGACTTTTAAAGTTATCATGGGATAGTTTTCTGTCTAAAAGCTACCGGCTTTGTGAGTTGTGCCATATGTTGCCTGTAATTAGCTGTTTTTAGCTTTTTCTCTAAAGGAAGAAATAAAAACAATAAGAAAAATGATGGTTTAACACAAGATAAGTATCTGTAATTAATAAATATGATACAAAACTAGGTAATGATTATTGTCTATTTTTTAATAAATAGCACCACTGGAAACATTGCAGTTTGTTATATCAAATGTTTTATTCTTATTTTGAATGTTTATTAGATGCTGTAACGTTGAATATGTAGCATTAGCTAAAGTGAACTCTAGAATTAACTTTTGTAAAAGATGTTTTTTTTACAAAGTACGACAAAGACCAAACACCTTGGTTTTGCTTTGGAAATGCTTGGAATAAGAACCTTACAAGACAGGATGGCAACAAATGTACCAAGTATTTGTTGCCATCCTCCAACAACTAGAAGTACCTATCTTCTTAAAGCTACAGTGTGTAATTTTCAGCGACATCTAGCGGTCAGACTGCAGACCGCAGCAACATGAACATCTCCCCCCCACCGCTTCTCCCCCCCAACAGTACGGCGAGCGTTACGGGACAAAATTTCTTCCACGACGTCCACATCACCTACCCTCTCAAGTGATGAGGTTTGTTTACATAGATAATTTTACAGATAGTATTTCATTAGTCTGTGTAGGGTATAGATTTCATGTAGACTTAAGATAATAAATATACCCGTTATTTTTTCTACATCGTTGTGACGTTTTGGTGAGCTGCTTTGCATGGTGATATAAACAGACGAAGTAATGGTAGTCATTAGTTTAACAGCGAGATTGTGTTCGCTGGAAGAATATATATTCCCCGTTTACAGAGTCCAAGTCATTTTGGTGGCACGGGGGTTACAACGCGAGGAAGAGGGAGAGGACGAGGGCGAAGGCAGGGAGGCCGTGCTGCTAGGGCCAGGCGAGAGAGGGGTGCCAGCGGGGTGAGAGCAGAGGAGGAAACGCTTGAAGATCTCCAAAGGAGCCGGAGAGAAGTAACCGAGGTATATATCCAGAAAATTATTTTACAGAAAATTACTGAATCATTACCTATGAAACGTCAGGGACGTTGCTGAATAAGTATACTGGAGAGGAACAGCATCATCACGCCGCAGCATGTTATTGTTTTAGACAGGTCTGAGCATCCTGTACTCCAAAAACTGCAGTGACATTAGACAATTGTGTGTGTAGGATTAATTACCTGTCCAAGAGAAAACTGGCAACTTGAGCGTCACTTTGAAAACCTTTTTCCTCCATCAGTGACTTCCATCGTGTAAATGCCGTGCCAATGTTGATCCGTGTTTTTTGTCGTTTCTTGTCACGCTTGCGTTTATTCTCGTCGTGTTTCCGCTTCTTAGATGACGGGGGTTCGGTGTCCGCCGTTTTTCGTTGTGATACAGAGTAGGCATGATCCTCCATTCGTCTGATGTTTGGCCAAACAGTTTGCAAAGTCACTCACGCCTGCCGCCTTGTTCACCTTTCTTGTTACTGATGCGCAGTATACCTGCTTCTTCTTCTTCTTTGGTTTCAGGCAGACTAAACGCTTCTCAGGCATAATACTGCCATCTACTGTTCAGTACCGTCTCAGTTCATCTCTCTCAACTTGCCGTAGTTATTTTTGAGCGTCATGGGAGATCTCGCAATCGCTAGTTTGTTGCCTCTGCGCTTGCCGTAGCGCAAAGATGTCAGCCTCCATGGCTGCGAGACCCGCTCCTATGTAATTATAAATAACGAATTCTAAGGCAACGCAAATATTATGGTTAAAAGGCTGAGCTCATAGGTGATGATAAATAACATAGTTATGTATAATATATTAAATTTCTGACTTTATATGCCTGTAATTATTACACACTGTAGCTTTAATTTGACATTTATTTGATACATAAAGACGGAGAGTTAAAAAGAAGCAAAGTATTTTTTATCCCAGAAGAAAGAAATAGCATTCATTAGTCTTCTTAGATTTATTATCCATTGTTCAACTCAAGTTGACTAAATATAACCCACGTGGGATTTTTTTTATTTCTTAAGGGTCAGTTAGAAGTGCCAGTTTGCTCAAACTGTTTGCCAGATGGCAAATTTACACACTGAAAATGTCATAAAAAAACAAAAACTTGTTTTGTTCCACAAGGAAGACAGTTATCACAGTAATATGTTAATTATGTAAAGCTAACTAGTAATAGCAGTAGAAACAGTTGCTCTGTTGTGTTGGAAGTTCAAGCTCCGTATCCCTTGCCTTGCAAGCAAGATCAATTATTGTGAGATTTGTGAATGCACAATCTCACAAACACACAAACTACATCTTGCCAGAAGCCAATAGATGCATTAGCCTTCATACAGAAATATTTTAAACCAATAAAATGCAGTGCTATGTATGATGTCAACAAGCCAAACAGAGAGAGAAGGCTGAAGCAAAACAAACATGGCTGCGCAGGTTTTAGCTCTATATCTTTTTTAAAACAACAGGAAAGGGATGTGATTTGTGCCATTGCGGATTTGAGGCTGTTTGCATGTGCTGATCAGATTTGGTAAGAGTTTGCTCAATGTGATTCGTTACAGTTGCTGCTGTGATTGATTAAAAGCTTGACATGGGAGGCGGATGCCACTTGGTGATTTACTCAATCAGCTCGAAGAATTGTACTGAATGTCCCTCCCTTTAGCAAACACTTTCCCCAGGAGCCTTTCCAGATGCATACTGTGAAAAATTTAAATTGAACAACAATCCAGCCTATGCCAGGTTACAGTGAGGGATTAAATATGTTCTAGTTGAAAGTCAGAAAAAGAATATTTGCTTAATTTATTTTTAAGTTTATAAAATTGTGTTTTCTTCCTTTCCTTTCATGCATTCAGTCATTTAGGGAACATTAGTACAGATGGTTGTTGTACACTAGACTGCATGGCACTGGTTTAATGAGATACAAATGATCAGAAGTAATAATGTGTTCCTATGCCTCTTTCTTCTTTGTCTTAGATGGTTCAAAGCCATTTTGATTATTGAGCATGGGGCTGCTCTGTTACCTATTTTCTCAGCTGCAAGTTAACCTTCATGAAGCTTCTTTAGTTTATCTATGACAGGAAACTAAAAATTTGAATTCCAAGAAAAAAAAAAAAAAAAAAACTCTGAGTACATCACTTTCATCAAATTATTTTTGCTCTTATTACAGATTACTTGGAGTGCCCTAACAGCTAATATCAGGTATCTAATCGCTTGGTGAACAAACAATAGATTCATTTGTTGGGGACCACATCCCTAATGTTGGATTTTACAAACAATTTGTGAAAAACTGAATAAAAGCAATAACATTCCCATATGATAAGAGTATGCTTCTGCATATCATACTGACCATTTATCAATGTATTTTTGTATTTAGTTAGGACAATTAACTGTTTGATCTCTCATCATAGAAACCATCAATACATTTTAATATTGATATATAATCTAGCTAGGATTTTCAGATAGCTAGATGGTGTTTTTATAATTGACCACTTTGTCATTCCAATTTCTTTTTTTAGATTTCAAGTGGACATTATAACCTTAGATTTTGCCCTGATAAACATTCAGCTATAACCCTAAAATGTTGATCAGATTCGCTGGAACTGATCTCATACTATGACATGAAACTTAATAATCGTTGCCCAAACTTTGCGGCAAACTAACACTACCACAGGTCAGATGTCTTCAATTAGCCACTAGAAAAAACATGCTTATTTTTCACTTAAGATTGATCTATTTGAGGAGGGTTCTCACCTGTGTCACACTGTAGATCAGTAACAGGCTAATTCCTCATAAAATATATATATATATATATTCTCTTTTACTATGGATATCAAAAATAAGGATTATAAAAATTACATTCCACTTTTTTACAAGGAGAACAGAACATATCCAAAATTCATTGTAAAAGTGTTGTTTCAAGTTCAAGAATACTGCTACTGTTCTATAGGTTTACTGTATGTTGCTAATGTTTAAAAAAACATTGAACATTAAAACTTTAAGGTATTCTTTTAAAATTTCATTCATATAATGTTTATCAATTGTTGGTTTGCATTTTGGTTTTGTCTTTACAAAAACAAAAAAAGGATTTCAAGCAGTGGCTTTTATTCAGAACAAATCAATGTTCTAATGTTTCTACTTACATTTACAAATAATGGACAAATGAAATTATCCTTACTGTTAACACTGTTCTATTTAACATTCCTAGTTTTATGATTTAAAAGTAGTTCAACAGTTTCTTCATACAATTACTTCCGTAAATCGATTTGCATTTTATATATTGAAATAAAGAGCAGTAAACAATTGGTGGAGTAGTTTATTTAGCCTGGTAGTCATGTCCATTGTACAGCTTTTCAGTATCCAGTTAACACTCTACTTTTCATTTAAAATGTATCCATGAAACAGCTGGAAGAAGTAGATTATCTAGGATAATATATTTGCAGGAACAGGCTGCATGAAATCTGACCAGATCTCCACAGTATGTGGATGTGGACTGGCAGACCGGGTTCCTTTTTACAGGACCCGAGGGTGTTTCAATCTGAAAAACTCACACAAAGAGAAAAGACAATTAGGAGAAATTTATTGATACAATTACGTTGTCGTTAGCACTCAGACCTCGGCAGAAAAGATAGCACTTAATTTTGATAGATATGGATGAACAGGAGCAAAGAATAGGGCTGTTTCCCCCCCAGGTCTGAAACTGGTGGTGGAGTGGAGATAGATGAAGTTGGTCATTCTGTAGACTGCTGGTTAGCCAGATGGTCTGCTGAGCTTTATGGGGAGATCCAGTGGATTGTGTGAGCTGATATGGAGCTTCACTCAGGGACCTGGAAGATGGAAGTCCAGTTGGATAACACAGGTTGAGAGATCCTGTCCATGGTGTGCAAGAATGAAGCGACAGTGGAGAGGAAAAACTCCCCGTTGGGAAGAAACCTCTGGCAGAACCAGGCTCAACATGGCGGTCTTCTGCCGCACCGGTTGAGATGAGACAGGGAACGCAGTAAGAGTCCGGGAGGAATGACTCTCAGATGAAGCTTTAGCTACGATGGTGGAGGAGGGAAGGCAGGTGGGTTGAAACTGTCTCATCTGAATGAAGTTAGTCGCCTGTGCACAGGAGCAGACAGGTGCTTATCGGAGGCCTTTTAAGATGAACTTTGGATGCCGATTGGCTTTCGTGGAGGTTTGGTTCAAAGCTGATTGGCTGTGTCGCAGGTTGATGTATGAAAAGCGATGACTTTCTTCAGTTGAACTTCCGCCTAGACTCCATTTTAACTACAGGGGGGACCACCCTCCTTCTAGGGAAGGTCTAAACAAGAGTGCTGGAAAGCAGAGTTCATCTGATTGCTGAACCGTGACTTTAGGAGGTAGGTGTGTGTTTTTCTTCCCGGTCCTGGACCACGCTGCCACCCTCAACAGAGTGCTTAAGGGGTTATTAGAACTTTTCCAACCGGTCTGCATTTGTTTTGTGGACGTAGAGATGTGTTTGACCCTTTTTACATTGTGCCGAATTAAGCAGAAGTCTAATTCACATTGCTACTGTTAATATTGACATGTTGGACTCAAGCAGGGCTGCCTTCCGTCACTGGCATATTAAAAATGTTCATGTACAGGACTTCTAGAGACAATTGATTGTAGAAGCGAGTCTGGTTTAGGGACAGGCAGATTTCATCATTGCTTTTCACTGATATGACTGCTATCTCTTCCTGGCTGGGACCTAAACAGTACGCTTGGCTGTTTGCAGCAGAGTATCAAATGGGTGTGATGAAGATTAGCTCCTTCTCCAAGCCTGTGGTTCTTGACCAGGAAAGGGCGGGTTGCCCTCTTTAGGCCTTGTTTACTAATGAGGCGAGAAGGAAAGCTGAATTTGTACATATATATATCCTGTTAAAAAAAAAAAAACATACACAAAGAGAATGTAAAGATATGATTAGTATAGAACTACAGACCTGCATGTTTTAAATCAGTGTTCAGGGTCAAAGGTCATGTTACTGCTGTAAACTACATGATTGCCACTATTAAGACATAAAACATTTCAATTGAGCAAAGAAAGAAACTGCTTTCTGATTCTTAAATATCAACCCTGACCACCAAAAGTTTTTTTTTTTATCTGGAAATTTCTTGAAGATCATGATCCTCATGCCGTTGTGAGAGCTTTTAAAAAATAGTAGCATTTACAGAAATATTTTTTTGTTCTGCAGTACCATCTGGGAAGAGTCAGGCAGAATGGACCAGCAAGAGTAAAATGGCTGCCATCCTGACCTGCGATACAGTTTCCCTTATGGCCACCAGAGAGCACTAATGACCCTTCACAGGTCAACAATCTATGGCAGCATGCAGGATTGAGAAAACATCCACAACTGTCATAATTTGAAATAAACCAATTTCTTTTCCTCCTGCATGTCAGGCAGCTCCATTTATTATTTTTAATTCCCCATGATTCAAGTGATGCTTAATAAAAGCTAGGAATAGCAAGATATAAAGTAGACTAAAGTAAATATTTACAAATTCTCAGGTTTCTTTTGTCTATTTCATGTCTGTGGATTTGCAAGCCTCAAACAAAAACCTATGACTTCACTGAGGATAATGCTATGAGTGACAACAATGTAGTTAGGGAATGAAGATTCTGCTTGAGACTTTGCTCCATAATTCTTCCTTTGTTGAAAAATTATATCATATAAATTTCTTCATATTTACCTAACCACACATGGATGCAGCCATTCATCTGTAATTAATAGATTCTATAGACCCTGACTGTGCTTCTGCAGGCTGGGGGTGATGTTACTGCTACCATGGGATTGGCTGATTATAGCAAAAATCAGACGATTTTTACAACTAAATATTTAGTTGCATTGCTGCATATCATGGAGGCTGCTGGACATTGGTTTTAAAATCCGTATCTTTTTTGACCTATTTACAGAAACTGTCATCATGCCTAGTCGGCAACATGAAGCAGACTGCGCTTGAGTGAAAGCAATCAATAGGAGCCAGAAGGTGTTTCTGACGGCTGTCAATAAATGCCACATCTGCAGGGGCCAGTAGCTATTAGCCTCACCAGCACGGAGGGCTATCAAAGAGCAAGAGCGCAGAAAAAGAAGGCCCTACCATAAAGGTTTACTGGAATTATCAAATGCAGTGTTATAACAACAAAGAAGCATCTTTTTCTGCAGCAAAGAAATCAAACTGGGGCAGTCAAAGGTTCTTCAATGGTCCTTTTATATTTTTTTGGAGCAGTTGCAATCTGTTTGAGGCAATAGAAAGATTCACAATTGTCTTTTTAAAACACATTTGGTCTAGCAACAAAAAATAAAATAAAATAACCGACATTATATCTCCATACAGGTCTTATAAGTCAGGCTTTCTGCCTAAGGATCACAAAGACATACATGAATCAGTTTCCCGATGCTCACGGAGAATTACAGCACATCTGTTGATCATCCAGCGTGTGTGTGTGGAAAACACCTGCGTCATGAGTGGCTTGTTAAGCATTGGAAGATGACCTCTAGGACTTCTAAAAGAGTTGGCAGGCAGGGCCAGGGACTGTTGTCAGCTGTTCCAATTTAGCCTTTGTCACTTGATGACAAAAATACTCATGCATTCATGGGATACAAGTTTTTTTCTTTGACTTGAGGAGGTCAGCTTATAGATGTACATGCAAAGGTGTTCATACACTTTGAGGTTTTGCACATTTTATCACACAACAATCGCAAACTTTGGTGGGATTTATTAAGATTTATGTGCTACACTAGCAAAGAGAATGATGTATATAGTGAAGTTAAAGAAATTTGTTAGGAATTAGAAATATGAAATATATGATGTGCATATTCCTTCCCCCCACTTTGATCTGATATTCCTAAATCAAACTCTGGAAAGCTTCCTGTGAAATCTATTACACAAAAATTAAGACACGGTTGTCAAACTTAACCGGCAGCCCATGGAAGGAGAGCGTTGAATAAAGAAGTCAATGCTAACTTTGGCAGAGTTGCAGTGATCCAGAACTTAAAAGGAGACAAAAATGTTAAGAAGAAAACTATATACTCACTTTCTAGTGGCAAAATGGAAACCGATTGTTAAAAAGTCACACATAAAAAGTCAGTCACATTTCAGCTAAAAAAAAAGTGTGAAAGTAGTTCTAATTAAACAAAATTGACAGAATTTCTAGTTAATTTCTAGACATTACCAACCTTGGCTTGCTACCATCAGATCTATTCAGAGAAAGGAGAGATATTCAGCACAACTTTCACAGCTGATTGGGCAAAGCCACACTTAGAGCCTGCCTACCAGTGTTTGGTTTAAGCCAATCAGCTGGTAAAAAAGGCACAAACACATTTACCATCGAAAATGCACAAAGCGCTTCTTGTTATTCTTGGATGAAATTGTGTATTCTGACAAAACAGATATAGCAGCAGCTACACGTGGTTCCTCCTGCACTGCCATGTTGATTGTGCACTCACAACCTTTGCTTTGTTCACAGCTGTATGTCCCGCCTAAAACCATAATACCGCAACGCGATTGGTCGACCCCTGCTGGGTCAGTTCTTGAATGAGTGAGGCAGGAGTGTTTTTGAATGCATCAATACAGAGAGAATTTGTACGGTGGCAGGGCAACAATCCTAAAAGTTCTGATGGAGCTAAAATATAATTCCATTTAAGTGAGTTTAAAGGAAACCGTACAAAATAAATCAGTGCACTAACTGATTCTTAGTGACACACTTCAAGAGAGTTGCTGCTGTAATTTCAGCCAAAAGTGTTGAATCAGTGGGGAAAAATAAAAATGCATACAACACTTTTAATCTTTTATTTTCAGTAAAAAAAAAATATTGATCCTTTTCCTTATCTCACCCACATTGTGTGGCTCTATCCAGTAAAATTCAAATCCAAATACACTGAAGTTTGTTTTTTGTTACGTAACAATATGTGAAACACTTCAAGGAGTGCGAATACTTTAGCAAGGCGCTGTAGATAGTCCTAATGCTCCAGAGATATTTTGTGCAGTGTTAAAATACCGACACGTTGGTAATACTTGTCACAAATGTAGCACCTTCTTGGCTTGATTCAGTGACAACCTGGAACCCTGGACCCTGGACTACGCTACCCCACATAGCAACGACATTACTACACAAAGTTGACATTTCAGTGTGTTGACCAGAAAAAAAGAGGTGAACAAAAGGCCTACATGTAGCTGTTATTTTTTTTTTTTTTTACAAGTCTTTTCTCATTAATGTTGCTGCTATAAGTGACATCCACATCTGCACATAAAAAGTATATATTTGCATTTATATAATATATATCCATACTCTATTAACAGATTTGTCTACCATGAAGTTAGAACTGCAACCCATCTCTCAGAAAAGTTTTTCCTTTTTTCGTTTTGTACTTCAAACATTGATTATTTTACAACACAGAAATCAACTAATTTGTACATCATCTGAGCGAGTGAAGCTCTGCCAGGTCCCACCGTCCCTCAGTGGAATTTCTTTTGACATTATCATATTTGTGGTTTTCTTCTTGTCAGTGCAAGTTGGACAGTTTTCATCTTGGTAAAACACAGTTTAGAAAAACCAAAGCATGTACAAACTGGCTTCGTCTGAACAGAGAAGTCGTTCAGCTGAACTTGGACCCTTTTGACGCACTCCTTGATGCCCTCTTTTTAAGCCGAGGGGATGTTACTCTTGTTTGGCACAGTTATATACACAATGTGTGACAGGTCGCTTGGAGTAAGGGTTTTGCCTCAACAACAAGGAGACATTTTACGATGTTGAAATGCAAAAGCTAGCCTAGAAAAATAAAGCAAGAATGTATGCCAGATCAGTCTCTCTTCAGCTCTTCTTGGCAGCTGTACTGTCTGCAAACAGCAGGGCAGTGAAAGGAGCACCGTGACCCAACAGTTCATCTCCAGTGTTTCACAATTGGACCAAACAGATGTCTGTGGTGTGAGATTTAAGTGCAGCTATTTCATATGATCTCAGGTGAGAAGGTGAGGCTGACCCAGTGGCAAAAAATGGCCTAAACATAACACAGAAATAGTGCAATGTACAGTACACAATGCATCTCCGTCAATGTACAGTGGGACATCAAATACTATACATGGGAATTAAAAAAGTAGAAAGACATCAAACCAAAGAGAAAAGAAAAACATTCCATTCTTCCGCCCAGAGAAGGAGACACATTGCTTAAGCCCAAACTAAAGTACGAGTTAAGTACTAAATGTCCTACAGAGCTGCCTCTTGTGCTTCGTATTACTACAAGCCACGTTACTATAGCACATATATACAGTACAGGTCACCACTTTCATGTAATCTCTCTTAACCTCCAGTTCTGGAGTCCACTTTCTTCTATCACTGTCATCCTTTTGATCTCCAGAGCATTTTTCCCGATACATTCTGACTCTTTTTCCATATCTGTCTCCTTTACGTATCCTTCAGGGGTCCAAGGTCCTCCTGCCAAGCTGAGCACTCTTTAAAACACTTGATCAGAAACTTAACACATAAACAAAATGTGTAAGATTGGTAGGTGGTGTGCATGCACATGCGTGGCAGCTCTTCCCGTCGCCCCCTCTCGTGCCTTCCTCAGACGTCTCTGAAAGGAGTGTCCTGTGGTAATGTCTCCATTCTAGTGCTCCATCCTCCTCCTCCTTTGTCCTGCTATCTAAAATGCTACTCAGAAACTACAGGGGAGAGGATGAGGAGGGAGGCAAACTGTCCTCTCAGCTCTGACTCCAAACTTTAATTATCCCCATTCCCCCCATCATTCATCTTGTCCTCCTCCTCCTCCATCATTGTGTCGCTTCAGACCCAAGAGTCTGGTGAGGCTGGATAGTGGCTTGTTTCATAGTTGAGCTCACTGTAGGGTCGGGAGGCTGAGTAGAAGTCTACATAGTTTCCAGTTGACTTGAGTCCCTGTAGGTGCATGTTGAGTTCACCCTGCGGGGGGCGACCTCCTGCGTGAATCTGGCTCTCATAAAAGGCCTGGTCCTCATAGTTGCCGCTGTCGGGTGGGGGGTGATTTTGGAAGGGTGGATAGGGCTCTGCTGGTAAGCCTTGAGAAGAGACCTGGAAAGAGTTCAATCATTTATAAACAGCACAGTATAGTAACAGAAACTACAAAAGTTACATCTCTAACACCTTGGATGCTAATCACTACTGTGCTGCTCTTTTTATTGACCTCTCAAAGGCTTTAGACATTGTTGAGCATGCTACGCTACGTCAAAAGCTGCCAGATGTTAGGTTATCAGATCATACCACTATATAAGCTGGTTTTCTAATTATCTGTCAAATCGCAGACAGTGTGTGCCAACGGGTTCCACTTAGGTCCAATCTAATTTCTATTTGTTACCATCTCCTACATATAACTGATGCTCGTATACTTTTTTACACTGATAACACTGCTGTTTACAGCCACGGAAAAGCTGTTACTGGTGTGCAAAGGTGTCTGCAGTCTGACACTTTTCATTCTAACTTACTTCCTTTGAGACTAGTCACTCAGATAAACCTACAGGTCATTAGAGTTGGCTAAAGCATATAGAAACTGCACAGGACTTGACACTAAGCTGTCATTTTAATCAAATATTGAAAATTGAGATAAAACAATTTTTTTTCTTTACACATGGGACTTCCTTTTTTTTTCTGTACAAGAACAAATCTTTTTTAATGACCTCCCTGCCTCTGATTTATTACTGTTTTGTTATGTGTGTAGATGCTCCCGCAACCTCACTGCATTTGCTGGATGATGTGTATCATGAAGCAATACATTTCTTAACTGGTTATAAATCTCATACTCATCACTGCAATTTCTTTTGTCAGGTGAGCTGGCCGTCATTGTCAATCTGCTGTCTCATTCATTGGTATATTTTCATTTATAAAGCTATCCTTGGTCTGTTCCTGCATTACCTATCATACCAGTGGAAATATTAATGGATGCCGCACTTAAAAAAAACAAAAAAACACTGCCAAGATGCATAAAAGAGTATTTGCAATATGACAACATGTGAAAACATTCCAAGTGTGCAAACACGTTTGCAAGACATGGATGCATATTTAAAACCTGGATCACAATAACATGTTTTCAGACGTTCTCAAGCAAGCTTTTAACATAAATAATAAACAAAATAAAATTTTTCACACTTTTACTACCTTTTAAATAGCATTCTTTCTTATTTATATTGAATACATGAAATTTCCTCGAATCCATTGATTAATATCTTATTAAAACACAGTTCTATTGCAGTTTGTGTAAAAAAACATGCAGGGCATGAACCAAACCTCTTGACAACCTGCTTTTAAGCAGATAATTGCAAACTACACCACTGGCATACATCATATTTGAACACATTTTTATTATGTCTTGACATTTTCAGTTTGGTACCACCTGCATGAAGGAGCCTTGTCATTTGTCTACAAAAAAACTAACTTAAAAATAACTTTAAAGAGTAAACCCTTTCTGTTTAGAACCTTTTTGAGCAAACATACCTTTTTTCCTATTCTATATTGATTTATCAGGTGCTTCATTGCAAAAAAAGTTAAATCTGCCATATACTAGAATATCCATATCCTTTTTTTAATTTGGCCTTGTCACATTCTTCTACTTACGAATTTCTGCACTATAGTCTGCTCTGGTTACATACAAAGGTTTTTCGATTCAATTATTACACCTTATTATATTACATTTGTTATTTACACTTTTTCTGTGCTATTTAAAGTTAAAGAAGTGCTTATGTATTGCTATTCTTATAGCTCTTTGTAATAGTGAAATAATAGTTTTTGGGCATGATGGACACAATATTCGGCCTTATTTTAGTTACCAATTTGGTAATAAAAGCTGCTAGCAGATGGTGGTGTTGCACAACATTGCTTATGTCTGCTGACTCCTGTGCAAAAATGATGATCAGACTCAAAAAGGACCATGTAAACAATAACAGGAAAAAATAACATTCATTTGAAGATGAATGTCATGAATAGTAATAGTAGGTGATTAGGCGCCCATAACTAATTTGAAATAATTTATCATAAAATGTAAAAGTTAAAATCTTTCGAAAGAAAACTTGGCTTGATGTGTTTTGTAGGAGTAACTGACAGTTTTTTATTCCAAAAGGAAGACATTTCCTACCTGGTTATACTTTAGATCATCAGTTGGAGACACATAGGCTCCTCTATGTAGCGTCGAAGATCCACCAGAGATCTGACCTGGAGAGAGAGTGAGGAGACATTTGCTCTACATTGTTTAAAGGATAACAGGTAAGGGATCTGGGCTTTTCAAACTTGACCATTTCTGTGTTCAGTCCTGATTATTAGTTTTCATTCAGGCAACTTTAAACTAAAAAGGTTAGTGCTTCAATGATTTTCCTTTTTTTCTTTTACTTATACTTAAAGAGAGATATAATTTCTACCGTGAAAGAGAATACTACTGTCATCATTCAGAGTGTGCCATCCTTCTGATGAGTGAGGAAAGTTTGAATCCTTTCCTCATTAGTATGATCTTTAACTCACATTTTTATATGTGTGTATAAATTCAGCAAAGTAAACATTCCCTTTATTCATTTTGAATCCATATTTTCATTATATGAAAATCTACACATTTAGGTGTAATGGTTAAAGTGTTATTTTGAATTTTAAGGATTTTTTTTTTGAGACACTGTAAGAAAAATGTATTTTCCTATTATTTTTTTTTTTATTACGAAAGAGATATATACTGCATCGTCCGTTCACACATCCGGGCTGGAAGAGAGACTTTGAAAGTCCTTTGCTTTGTTCTGTAACTTTGCCTGTTTATCTGCCAGCAAACATTCATCAGAAGAGATTCTTCTGTGAAACTCCTTAGAGACTTTGTTCCCCTGTTACCAACCGGTGAACTAACCATGCCTAAACTCAGGTTACCCGAGGAACTCTTAAGGGCTAAGAGTTGAGGTACCTTGGATAGAGAGAGATAGAGGACTGAAATACTGAGTGCTTGATGAGAACCTCTAGTCCCGAACGTGATGGAAAGAAATTCCCCAATTAATCCAGACGGGTTAAATCCTTTGTAAAGCCTCCAGTCAAAGTGGGCGTGACTGGATGTTGGCAGAGTGTTCTTAAGGCTCCGTCATCCCCTTCGCCTTGGATCAGACAGTATGTCGGATTAAAGAGAGTTTTTATTTTTTTCATTTAAAGTCACATGAAAGTCTAATGAGGTCTGGATGGCAGAACTTGGGTAGTAAAATAACAAGATTGCTTAATGTTAATTCATTACTTTCATTACATCCTTTATGGTTGTTGTAAGTGGTTTTATTATATAATCACTTAGCAGTGTGTCTTTATTAGTTTGAATAATAACAGTTTTTCTCTTTGGTTCTTTTTTATAGCATTAAAAGATTTATATTTAAGTGTTCTTATCTCTAGTTGAAAATCAGACCATTAAAATTACCGTATAAAGAAAAAAAATCCTGGTTTTTAAAAATGTATAACAAGAATCATTCCCTGAGAAAGGTTAAAAACCGAACATTAGATTGAATTAAATACAGGTAGATTAAGTAATACATTAATAAGAGTGATTAATGAACTCTAAAATAACAGTTTAAAATCTCTATAGAGAATATTCTTCAGTTTTGACATGTCTTTACACAAACCCTAATTAACCCTCGTCTGCCTCCAGCTTCAGTTAGAGTAGAGATGTGAGGTCAGTGCTGATTTGCTGAACTGTTGGGGTCAAAACCATTAATCCAAAATGCTGAAGTTTTTTCCTAAACCCAGACAAACTGACAGAAGTATGATAGCTGACTTTCTTTCTAAAGCCTTTACCCCATAGGAGAACAGCGACACTGTGACAGACATTCAAGATGGATTTCCTACCCGTCATGGCGTCCTTCCGGGACGTGTGCTCGCCCTTGTTACCATGGAAACTGGCATTGCCAGTCGACTCGTAGTCTGCCTTCCTCTCCTTCAATGCCATCATCTCTCTGGGGGAAGCGGGAGCACTCGCTGCTCACAAAAAAAGATTATAGATTCACAAAAAGAATATCTTTACTCTTTATTCTAATATACATCAAGAGAAAAGAACAAAAGAAATGACAAGAGTGAATAAAACATTTTGGAAACATCTCACAATCGAAATGCCAGAAACTTGTTCCTTTTTGTAATCTTGGGCAGTTTTATTTATCTGATTCTACACTGTACTAACTCACAGAGCTCTGAGGCATCATAGCAAATAAAAAGACAGTGATACTTGCTAGTAAACCCAACAAAGATGCGTAACAAGCCTTACAATAAGTTACTGAAGCCACAAATCCCTGTGAAAAACGATAGAAAACTTTATTTGAGTGGATTTACTATTTGGGAGAACATTATGTCTGTCAGTTAATCTCAAATTAATGTAATAAAAATGTTTTATTGTTTTGCTTTATTAAATTAATACGACCTTTTAGCAGCTTCTAAGCAACAGATGCAGACAAAGGTGTGTGAAATACATTAAATAAAATTTACTTTTTGTACGATTGAGTACAAAGCAATAAGGAATCCTCTAGTTTTCTGGTTAAACAATTCAAAGTTCAACATGTCATTCAGCCTAAGAGGTTCATCAATTTCCTTTGGAAGAGGAACAGATCACAGATCTTCCACTTTCTTAACAGTGGACATGGGGTTCTTTTCTAACTTCTTCAATATGACAAAAGTCATTGAGGCACCAGAATGAGAGAAGAGGCAGAGGACCATCATCGTTTTGTATGTAGAGGACACTAAGGACACTTTCCAAGCATAACATTCTAGTGCATTTGAACCTGAATTTGGAAACACTAAAGAAGAGTTTGACAAATTCCACATGTTAACATCCATGATTGTATGACAAAAAATATAGTTCTCAGGCCCCGATCCATCTAGAGTGCATCTGATTGTTGTAAAATTGTTGGCCTTGGAAACCCAAAGTTGTTTTTCTAACTATCCAACCATCTGATTTGGAGTTTTGTTTGTCTCATTTATTAATCTGCTCACTATGTGATGGTAGATTATACTTGGATCATCTGATTCCATCCAAAGGGCTACCACAAGAAGACAGACATGTGGCAATGATGGTAATGAGAAATGACTAGAATTATGTCTATAAAACTATTAAAGGAGTAGTTTGCTAAGACATTGAGCCATCTGCTTTTTTGCCAAAGTTATTTATTTTGAATGAACTTTTTTACTATACAAAGTCCTTTAAATATATATATATATATATATATATATATATATATATATATATATATATATATATATATATATATATATATATATATATATATATATATATATATATATATATATATATATATATTAGCATTTTTTTTGTTTAAGATTTTGCTGCAGCAATAAAATACTTTTCTTAATTCTTACAAGGGACACTGACTGATTTTTCCTCTGTTTTTATGCCGTTTTCCTCTAATGTGAACAGATTTAAAACTGGGTTACTGCTAAGGCTTCATTATGCCCCTGAGTGGGTGAACCTTATTTGACCTGTTGACCAACAGGTTATTTCAGATACATAAACACTGAGTCATCTCCACCTATTTAGTTTATTGCTCCACTATATGTTACTCTGATGGGCAGCAAAGACACTGAGCCACATAGGAGAGGATCTATCAGTTCATTGCCAAGTGCTTTCCTCTAATATACACATCACTGTCACCAGCTTTGCACATAAAAGCAGCTCAGATTCTGTACCCATCATGTCTACCACTTTATGTCTTCAGCATGCATTAATATAGTAAGCATTGATCCATATGCTCAAGTATGCTCAGCAGTATCATCACTCTATTGTAGCATCAGCTAGTCGTTGTTTGTCAGTAGCTGCTGTTGAAACATTTATTTCTAAAGCTTCCTACACACAAAGGCGCACTTATATCTCTCTGTGAGCTCAGAGAACCATCTGCACCAGCTTGTATGCATCTAAGCTGAGAAACAAAACAAAAAAATGTCAAATTAGCGACTGACTCTCGATTTTGAGACTTTATTGTTTGACAGGTTCAGATATAAACTTGCAAAAATGCTCTAGATATAATACTGTGTATTAAGCCTAAATACCCAATTTTAATAGAAGTTTCCTTCCTGTTGCCTTACTGTTACTATCAAATTCCTCTTTTTTTCATTGCAAGGCATCAAACAAATTTATATCACTTTATCTTTTTCACATTTTGTTACAGTCCAATCACAAACCTGTTGAGATTTAATCACAGAATAGCACATGACTGTGGAAGTGCAAATATTTTTTCAAAAGAAAAATATGGGATGTATTTGAAATGAACCTTTGTGCTTCTCTTGCTAAAATAACAAGAGTGCTTGAAGTTAGAGATATAGTCTGATACAAACTGAAGTCCTTCCCAAGTAGAACTGGTCTATACCTTGTCTTTTTATCCAACAATCTAAACAGCAGGATTTCATTTAACATAAATAAACAGCAACGCATTGAAAATAAAATTTCTATCTCTACGCAATCTCCTGTCTATATCATACCAAATACTATCCGATGTAGCAGGCTAGACTCTCAGGATGCAGGCTATGACAAGCATATCATATCGTAACATGTGTTACTAGTGGTAAAAATGTAATTTCTGATATTGTTGATTTCCTTTTTTAAAGTAAAAATGTAATTTCAACTACTTCAGATAAATCCCCTGGATGCTTCAATAGTTTTTCTTCTTCCACTTCTATATATATCTGTTAAAAGAATACAAAAGAAACCCATTCAGTGGCTTTCAATCTATCTTCATGCGATAGATTAAAGTTGAGTTTAATCTTATATTTTCACAAAATTTTTATTGGAATAAAGCATTGTTTTATTTCTTTTCATACAGGGTACTAACTGTCAATACACCCATCTGTGCTTCCTCGCTCTCCCTTTGTGTCAGTTAATCATTCTCCATGTAAATAAACAAACAAATGCCATAGATGATCTTTTCATAAGTTATAACTGCAGTTATTTCAATTCTCATATATGTTTTGGCTGATAATTCGATAGCTGTTGCCCTTTAGTTTTCAATAAAAGATGCAGTAACATGAACCCTGCGTAGTGTTTGTGTTGTTCTCACCATCGCCTTAAGGCGGTTTAATCTTAGAAGAAAACAATGGTTGAAATTAAAAATCTAAATCTTGCATTTTTGTATTGGTTTTAAGACAAGAAAACATGACAAAGAGAATGAACCTCTCAAGATGTGCTATAAATGGAAATTTATAATCCCATGTAAGGTAAATATTTTATATGATGGTCTCCTCAGAAATATGTGAAACACATTGTACTGCTTAAATAACATCAAGACTAAACCTTTTTGCATCCATGCAGAGAAAAAAAGGGACGTCTATTTTTTACTTAGTCAAAATGTACCATACTACTAAAGACTTTTACTTGGAACTGTAGCAAAAAGTGTCAACACAGAGAGACTGCATACTAAAAACGAATCACATGCTCATCATTTCCATTTCAAATCAAATCAAATACATTGGCTGTGTCCGAATGTTTGCCCTGATCACTATATAGGGCACCATATAGTGTTTACGCCATTTCAGATTAGTTTTCAACAGTCTAGTGAATGAAAAAGTAGTGGAATCCAAATTTCCCACAAGTCAACTTGAAAAGTAGGTATCATCCATGGTCACTAGACGAGGAGATATGTCCTAAAATTATGGGATTTGTTGTCACAGCAGCCTGATGTTACCATAGGCTGTCATTACCTGATAGCGGCTACAAATGACAAAGAGGGCTGCATGCATCATGTGGGGAGCGGAGACACGTTACCAACAGGGAGAGAAAAGTAGTGATCCTCTGTATGAACAGTCAGTTAACTGAGTTCACTATAAAGTCCACTATATAGTCCCTGCTCTATTTAGTGATTGTGACGCCTTTAGTTTTTGTCATAAAGAAGATCTTAACCAGAAACTAAGGAAAGAAATCTTTAGACAACACTTTAAACACGTGTGAATTTTTGCTGCTTTGGTTTCACAGCAGTCGTCAGTGTGTCAGCCACCCCTGCAGTCTGAAAAGACTGAAAAGATCAAAGATGATGAACATTGTCAGGAGCTGTGATCATCATCATCATCAGTCCAGGTTCTGTAAGACTTTGGTGCCTCATATTATTCAAAAAACCTTTCCTCTGACAACACAAGGGCGGGAAAACTTTCTTAATGTGCATTAAGCACATATTTTACTTGACAGTGGAGTAATATGTCAGCAGTCGCTGTACTGTGAAGGTTAAAGAAGACTTGAGATATAATGGAGCAGTGCTTCTTTGACTGGACTCTACTGGTGGGAAGAAGGATGGGGCTTTTACGGTAGGATAGGAATGAACGGGAGGCGGGGACCCACCTGATCGATTGTTTGGGGAAGTGCGCACCGGAGAGATTGAAGGAGTGCGAGAGGAAGAGTAAGGTCGCTGTCTGTCTCGCTCTATTGTTGAGGACGAGCCCACAAAATGGTACTGTGAATAGCCATCCTGAAAGAAAGACGAGAAGGCAGACTTGCAGTTTTATTTTCAGCGTTCGGTCTATTAATAATCATCATGAAAAACATGTGTGATGTTTGAGTGGAAGGCATCCAGAGCCAACAGGCTGTACCTTTTTGTAAAGACTGCGGAGGTCTCTGTACTGCCACATGCTGTTGAGGACTTGGGACGCTGCTTTAACCACTTTGGGACTATGTCTGGGAATTCAGCAGAAAGCAAAAACACAATGTAAAGCTTGACTATCCTTTTGTTGTTTTGTGCACGAAAAAGTTAGAGGGTTACAGAAACAAAACACCACCACAATAAACAAATGCAAAAACAAAAGGCGGCCCTCTAAATCATCATTTGTTTCAAACACCAACAAGGAAATGTTTATCTTCTTAGCTGTGTCCTTAAATTGAACCGAGCCCAGACAGCATGATTGCTCTTTATGATGGATTAATTGGGAAACATTTCAATCTTCTTCCTCCAGGTTCTCACTCAGCTGTCTAATGACTTTGGGTTTAATTGGCTCATGTGACATTATCAGGGACAGCAAAATTAAACTTCATTTCTCCAAGACATTCGGTTAGTTTTATTGTTTCGAATTCAGGGAGATAAACCCTATACCAGATGTAAAAACTAGCAAATCAAATTTATGTTTCTTGTGTGACTTTAAAGCAATTTTTGTTTTCTAGGGATATAAACTAAAACGAATGTTTTATAGTTTGACATTTTCATTCTATTTTAAAGGCCTTTATAGTTATGGTAGATTCTTTTGAGGTTTTACCTCTTTTTACATATTATTTCTCTTGAAATAATACATAAATCAGTTGACGACCAACTGATGGTGGTCATAGGGACTGGTGGCGCCTGTGTATGGTAGCCAAACTTCTGTTACTGAGTGCCAAGGCAGCTGTGGCTACTATGTAGCTTGCCACCATTGGTGTGAGAGTGAATGGGTGAATGACTGAATGTAGTGTAAAGCGCCTCCATCAAGCCTCTTGACCAAGGCCTCCAATGCCAATATAAGGAACATACTAGTAATGCCCTATAAATGCCATAATTATGCTATATAAAAACATTTTAACTTTGTTTGTATTTATAAGCAATACCGATGAAAATTTTAAAAACTCCTAAAAAAATCCCTAAATATTCAAAATGAACCCTTTTTAGCTTCAACAATTTGTCTATCATGTTTTCAGGCACCTTATTTAATGTTTTTGATCCAAATAAGTTTTTTGACATCAAACATTATTAGTATTTATAATTATCATTTAATTGTTAACATTTGGCGGACCACAACCACATGACATTTATTGGGGTTCATTAATACCATCTTCTGAAGGGGTGTACAAAGTTTGGGTGGCACTTGTGGAGATAAAGCTGATAGCTTAAAGAAACATTTTTTTTTTAGTGCATAATCTAATAATATAATTTGTGAAATGTAACAAATGTTTATCAAACTTTTTAAGAAATATAATTATAATGTATTCTGTAAGCTGATTTTAACAGATTTTTTTGAAGTAAAGGGTCGACTGCACATATTTGTGCATAAGCTTCTCCCACTTTGGTCAATCATTAGGGTATTGATGACAGTCTGCACAAGCATGTTCCATTTAAACGAACAGGAAAACTCAACTACAACATCCACTTACAGAAATTCTAAGATTGTTTGAACTTAAAAATCAAATGAAAATGAACTAAAATGCACAGTGACATAAAAATAGCTCGTTTATTTTGCCAAAAAAGGGTGATTTAGGGTGAGATAAACATAAGTTCTGCATTACCCTGCACACCCTGTCATCTGGTTTGTTTTTTTCACCCAACAACACCTTCCCATTTGGCTTACTTATCTCCCTTGCTGCGGGCGATGCCGATGAGCTTTTCGATGCCGCCAGCGTCCCTCAGGGCTTTGGTATTCTCCATGTTCTTTGTTATGACCTCATGCAAAGCACAACAAATTGCAGTGATGGTGTCGTCTGACATGGTCTTCCCTGCCAGGACGCTGCTGTTGGTGCTCCCTCCTCCTCCTCCTCCACTGCTGGTGTTGTTGTTGTTGCTGCCTCCAGGTAAACGATGCACCAAGTCCCTCATGGCATATTTGCCTGGTTAAAGGTGACCGGGTGGACAAGGTTAAGTGGCAAACTGAATATAAGCTGTTTAAGGTTAAAAGGAAAACTAAAAAAGATATGAAACAAACATTCTTAAATATTAGAAGAACTCAAGGCAGAGCTGCAGGAATCATAGTTTTGAAATTAAATTTTTTTTTTTACAAATCCACCTGGAAAGTGTTCTTGCTTCAAGCCTAGATAAGTCTGAGGTGAAACTTTGAAATTTATAATGAAAGAACAAGACCTCAGGTTAAAACTTTTAAAGGGCCCTCAAAAATCTGTTTCGGGGAAAAAAAAAACCATTCATCTTTAAAAAAGCCGACGGAAAAGCTTTTATGAGGTCAAAGTAAGGCTACCATTATTTAATGTAACATCGACAAATATTTAATATATATATAGATATACTAATAGTGGAAAGAAAAAGTGTATGTATGCCTAAAATATCTTTCTACATATATGAAAAAAACAACATACAAAAAAGAAAAATACTGACACCCAGCTGATGAGAAGACATTACATGACCAAAAGTGACTGGCTTTAAAACAATAAAGTAAGATTTTAACAAAGTTTTGCTGAAAATTATAATTGCCATAAAGTCAGGAATTTATAATTAATTAAGAACGCACCAGCGTCGCCTTTATCATTCCATAAGGTACGGGTTGTATGATTTCTCTAAGAGATGACTGAATACAGCCCAGGCTCTAGGGCTGCTGTATGGAAGTCAGATTCAATTCATTAGTAAAAGGCATTTCTCATGTTTGTTGGGAAACATCTGAAGTGGGGTCCTTCCTGTTTTAACATTACTGCCACCAGTGCGCTTAAAGACATGAATTTGCAAGTTTAGAGCTGACAAACTAGCCTAAGTCCAACAGAACACTTCTTGAATGAATTAGAACTGATACTCTGAACCAAGGCTTCTCACCTACCATTGGTGTCGGACCTCACAAATGCTTTTCTAGAAGAATGGCCTAAAATTCCCTCAAAAACAAAAACAAAACCACTTTTCTGAACTGTGTGTTTAAAGAACTAAAGCTGTAGCTGCAAATAATTGCATGGCTTAATGACCCCAAAATGTTAACAAAAGGATTTAATTTTTAGTCAGGCAGACAAATAATTTGGACATAAGAGTATTTCTTTTAACCTCAAAATCAAGAAAAAAACAAACAAACTTGCATTAAAACCAAATTGCATAAAAGCAGATCTACACTCTTGCTGGTTAGGCTGTCATACACAAAAGGGGAGTGGCGGTCTAGTGGTTAGGGCATTGAACTAGGTTGTGAATGCGATCCCCCACTCCCACAGACTGTCACTCTGGGTCCCTGAGCAAGACCCTTAACCCCACACTTCTCCCCGGGCGCCGCACAATGGCAGCCCACTGCTCCCCAAGGGGATGGGTTAAATGCAGATAAATAATTTCCCTCTGGGATTATTAGAGTATATATATAGGCCTATATATATATAAAAAAAAAAAAAAAAAAAAAAAGGGGGACATGGCCACATGCTCTGACACAGATGGACTACATCTCCCATGACACCCAAGAAATCCTGTCAGGCTTTTGTAGACATTCTGCTCTGCGGCTCTCATTCTGATTGGGTCATCACCCTAGGTGGGTGTTGAGAGGAATGGTCCTATTGAGGCCTAGTAGGCTCACTTCTAAATTGTATGGTTTTTTTGATGGGTCCTACAGTACAGCTGCCTCTGTCTGCAATATTCCCACTTCTATAACCAAGCAGGCACTGAAGGTGAAGCTCTTAATCACGTTTGTATTACTGAAGTAATAAACAACAGTTGGCTTACAGCAGAGCTGCCAGTGCTGACAGTATTGATATTTGCAGCTGAGAGCTCTGTGATTCTGACCACACAATATGTTGTGCAGCAAAAGCAATTTTATTCTGTTCCAACTAAGGGGAGGATAATATGTTCCCTGAAAACATAGCTGCATGCACCGGGCCATCACAAAGGAAAATTTGACATTACAGCCTACATCCGCTGAGGACACGGATGGTCGCTTTCACGAACTAAGACATCACACAGTTTAGCTCAAAGCCAAAAGCACCGAAAAGAGTAAATAGAAAGAGGCATGTGGTTGTTGCCATGGGGACCAGCAGAGAAGCAGAGTTTATTAAAGACATCAGTCAGTCTCCAGCTAAAAAAAAAAAAAAGAAAAATCTAGTATCAGGTGTTCAGTCTTGGCAGCTCTACGTTCTGTTTAAAGACAGGAGCTTTGTGCAAACGGAGGGATGAATATTCCGAATGCTTTCCATTTCCATTCTTTGGATTTGATATTAATGTGGGAAAATATTACAGTCAAAAATTTCCTCCACAAGCTATAATCAAATTGAGCTGGCAAAATCTTACTGCTACACTAATTGTCTTCATTCATATCCTGTTTTAGATTAGGGCAAAATTAAACTCTCTTTGTAGAAATAAAATGGGACATTTTGGAATAACTTTACCTACATATAGGAAGGTAAAACATTTAATGAACAATACTATATTTATACAATTTGCTCTTTCCATAAGATTATAAAAAAAAAAAAATAAATATTCAAGAGGTGCAACCACACTTCCAGCTCATGAAAGACATTAACGGGACACAAGATATCAGATTCTTTAGAAATAGGCAAACACAGACTTTAGCCTTATCTGAGATTAAGCTGGACATATTTGTTTCTACAAATAGGATTGCTTAAGTAAAGATGTCATATTGAGCCTATAATAATTTGCTAATTTTACCTGACCAGATAAAATTCCCCTTTGATACCAATTGCTTCATGGAAATGCAATAAATATTACAGATTACTTACATATTTTCTTCAGATTCTCAATAAAAAATTTTTACGATTTGAGACTTCTGAGTCTGTGTTTGAAGCACTTACCAATAAGCTCCTTGTTCCGTATGTCCAGAGCCATGTTTCTCAGGGCAGTAGCTACAGCACAGACCACCCGGTCATTGTCTATCCTCAGTAACTCCACCAGGATAGGTAGACCTTTTTCTTTGCGCACTGCAGCTCGGATGTAGACGGACCACTGGACAAAAGAGTGAGAAAATTTATAGAACAAATGTTGGACACAGACAGACCATTTGCTGATATCTGGAAATATTTCTGCCTGTTATTATTATTATTGTTATTATAAAAATCCTTTTACTTATAAAAAGTCAAATCATCATTACTTAATTTGTCTTATAAGTTTTGACAAAGGTGCTTCAGATCTAATTCATCTTTCCATTTAAAAATATGCTGGATTGTTGAAGAATAGTGTCCTTTTTCTTCTGCCAGATTCTGTCCTGTATGACAATGACACAGCCGCTGAGCTCTCACCTTCCAGCTGCCGGCGGCTAGGTTCTGCAGAGCCCCAGCTGCTCCCTCCAGGGTGTCTGGGTTGGAGCACTCCGACAGCAGTGTGAGGTAGGGCTTGACAATAGTGGGGTGCCACAACATCTGGATGCCTTTCGGAGGCTCAGCCAAGTCTGGAAAAGGGCCGACACCATCCCACTGTAGAAGATAAGGCATGCCTTAGAATGGAGGAGCATTTTGAATTTTGTATGAGGAGAAATTTGTGGGCCAGCAGGGCTCCCATGGGCAAAGGCAACAAAGGAGGAGGAGTGGATGTTAAAAGAGTCTAAAAAATTAGGTGACATTCATCTGCTGCCCAAACTGGGTGTTTAGAAGCAGCAATAATGTACTGATGTTCAGAAAATGTTGACTAAAATCACATCAGGTGTCTGAAAAAAAAAAAAAAACAATTCCTGCATAAGACAACCAAAACGTCTGCATACACTAAACTGATTAACTATAAGTGCATTAACACTTATAAGTTACAGGTAGATTGATGAACAGATACTGCTGTTGCAAAGGCTGGTTATACTCCTACAGCAGTGTGTCGCAGTGAGATTTATGCCCAATGTTGAAACGTGGTCTGCGCTATGTTATTCCACGCCACAAAGCAAGAGGGACAATCAGGAACTAGCTGAGGGTCTAGATACGGCCATGGCAGTGAGGAAGTGGAAAAATGCAAGGGGCACGTCAACGGAGGGACATGAGGGTGAAAAAAAGGGGGATCCACACAGAAAAAGGGTCCCAGCATTCTTGCACACCTCTCTCTTCTAGCGGGTCCATCTTCAAGAGTCGTTTTCCACAGTGGCGGTCATACAAACAAAACAAGCCGGTAAGGTACCAAACAGGAGACGCATAGAGTACAGCGGATGTAGATTTGACCAATCAGATGTTTCCTGTCTGCGGCACTGTCTGGGGTCACCTACAATTTTGGTGCAGCAGAGTGTCTGCAGCAGGAGCGGGGGCACATTTACGTTCACAGTGACACACACACAGTCGAACTGGTTTCTGATTATAAATCAGCATTTACTCTAAATACAGCTACCTCAGAAGGTATTTTTTATTTTAGACCTTTTACTAGCCTTACACAAGTAAAAACATTTATTTCAATGCATAGTAGCTCTAACTCAGTTAGAAAATATGGTTAGTGTCTGAGTATAATGTTGAATACCACAGATTCCCAAATGTATTCAGGTATGAGCTTTGGCTGAGCTATTCTAATAGACGAATATTATTTGATCTAAAGAATGTTTAAGTTTGTTGTCCTGCTAGAAGGTGAACCTCTGCCCCAGTCTCATGCTTGGGGACTAAATCTAACAGGTTTTCAGCTGCCCTTAATTCAGCTCAATCTTCCCAACAGCTCTGAATCCCACAGCATGATGCTGCCACTAACATTGGTAAGTTGAAAATGTAGCTTTCTATTGCCCTATGACACCACCTTTGAGCTTCCAGCATTATTTGTTAAAAATAAAAAAAGTATAATTAACCCTCTATTACACTAGTATAAATTACTTTATGTTGGTCTGTGCTTGTCTAATATACCAACATTCTGCAAATATTACTTAATGACAGAGTTGTCTAAAGTGATGAAACACATTGTTAATGTTACTCACGTTTATCAAGATGATGTAGCTTCAACTGTGAAATAAGCATCAATCAGACAAAATCTGAGTGACAAGATGCTGGTTTTTCATTTTAGTGCTGGTAGTTTTATTTTTAATTAATTTCTTAGGGGGTATTATTTATTTAAGTTTAATATCTGCTTATACTATTTCCAAATGAGTGATATATGTGATAACATCTGTTACTGAATGTAAGTCTGCCAAACACTGCTGTCCATCTTTGCTGCTCCTCGTGTGTTTAATCTGATTATGCTACAACACCCTCTTTATCGTCTCCTATCTCCTCCTTTTCTACTTCCTCTCCCTTCCTCTGCTCTAATTGCCCCGCTGTTGATGGAGTTTTGTGCTCCTCGGCACACTCCCTAATCGCTGCTTCTTGGTAATCGCCCACAGCTGCACTAAAGTGGAGACACACAGACAGAGGGTAGAAAGTGAAGCTTTTTTTTCATATTTTATGATCTGTCTCTATTTCAATATGATCAATAGGTCCACCATCTCCACAAAGGCAGACGTTTGCTTGGAGTAAATTCTGCAAACAGAAGGTAAGGCAAAGGCCGATATTAAAATATAGTCCAAACTTGTTTTCATAAATCAATCCCTGCCAGATTCCGAAATGATAGACAGAGGGATGCATGCAGGGAGGATGAGCAATTCACACTCCGGAAGTGGTGGGTTTTCAGTCCCCACAGCTACCCTGGAAGTGGTAAAAGACGTCCTCCACTCAATCAGAATGATGCTGATTGCTCATTAGCATGACAAGAGGGTAGAGCTCACAAATCTCTGGTTCTACCTCTCAGCTACGTGGAGGATAAAACTAAAAGAATCCAGAGAGATATGGGCCATCAGCTTTCTAAAAACAAATCAGAGCACAGGTACTGAGCACACAAAACTAAAATGCAGTGTGATTGCATACAGTGCCTTACACAAATAAGCATACTCATGAAATAAGCTCAGACTCGCTTGTGCCTGATTGTGGAAAGAAATTGATTGATTGTCTTTGTTGATCTCACAGTGGATACATTTACTCATTCCATCAGCTCAAATAGTCAAAGAAGAAGAATGTGCCAAAAGAAGAAAAAGGTGCATGGGATATATACAGTAAACACAGTCCGTCCACATGTGACATTTTTTTTTTTAGTATAATTACTATAAAAACTTATTTCACATGGTGTTAAATTGGTATTTATAAAGATGGATATTTATATTTATATATAAATATTGCAGTGGATGTCAAATATAGACAAACAGGGTACCAAATAGTAAACTGCACTTTATCCATTGCCCAAGTTATTGCTATTATAGTGTCGCATTGTAGTCTGAAATCTGAGATGTAGTTCTCATAATATTTTCACATATTTGTGACCTCTTTTTTTGGATGTGCCTAAAAAAAATTAGTGTCTTTAAATGTCAACCCATAATTAGAATATAAATAAATTAGAGATATAAAATATGAATATATATATACCAGATACAACAGCAGAAAGGTCATGGATATAATCGGTTAGATTAAAAACAAGCTTCAAATATCTTACATAGCTCCAACAAGAAGGCAAAAAGAGTGAGATATAATTTTACTGGACTAAACATATAGTAAATTCCAGAAGAGGTCAAGAGGCCAGCGGTAACTGATAAGACTGAAGGGATTCACTAGCCTGGGTGCCATTCCGAACTTAGTCCCGCCCACAACGTTTGAGTTCGGGAAGTTCGGTCTGGCATTGTTCAATATTAGTGCGAGTATGCTGGCACAAAATCTGGCGGGCCAATCAAATTGTTAGGGCGGGCTTTATTCGACAGATGATCAACAGTAACGTAATCAACCACGTCACCAAAGCTCGCTTGGGTGACAACAACAATGGCTGCCGCTGGAGAGTTCAGGTGTGTAGATTCTGCTATTAGGTCTGTTCTAGAAGATATCGACAGCAAATAAATTTTAAAAGAGGAACAGAGAAACGCGATCAAGGCTCATCTTCTTATTCTAGGCATGCAACTGCACGCTTTGATTTTTATTGACAACAACTATGCGTCTCTTAACATGCACTCTGTTGCTCTTATTGGTTGTAGGTCTATCCAATTGAGTGCAGAGGCATTTTTTTTCCTGGTTCGTTTTAAACACACCCCATAATCACAGCTCTATGGAGCAGTATCAGACTCATATTCTGACTAGAATTGAGTAGGACTACGTCAGGCTAGGGATTCACATCTGAGATAAGAGAATCGGTTGACAGGACACCTTTCTCTGTCATGCCATTCACACATCTGGTTGGCATAAGTGAAGAAATACTTAAGAAGTCTGTTTAAAGTTTTAGTTTTTAAAAGCTCTATGACATTCTAAAAGTGCCAAACTATAGAATTACATCTATGTAGAAAATAGAACACAAACCTCAATTTTTTGTAAAAACGCTACATAGGTATAGTAGTTTAGTAGTTTTAAATGATGAGAAGAATGGGTACTGGAAGCAGCATCATTTTACAATAAATTATTCACAGCATTAAGTAAAACTCTGTTTATAACAGCCAAACAACAAGAATCATTTATGGACTGAACAGATACTTCTGAGACGGCACAGAACGCTGTTATAAACTGAGTTATTTAGGGAAATTTCCACACACAGCAACTACTGTACAGGATAAATCCCAGTTTGCAATAAACATAATAAAATCTTAATGGCCTTAAAGGGCAGAAAAGAACATTAATGTGTCATTAAAAAGTTGGTTTTAATTAATATTTTGTGATATTTAATGTTAATGTGAAACAAGAGGGGAAAAATTATGTAAGAAAGAAAAATCAAGGACGGAGAGAAAACGGGGGGCAATAAAAACGTTTGCCTTAAAGAAAAAAACGTGTTGTTTGAAACACTCTTTTTACATTCTTATTGATAATTTTTATCTTGTTTCAGTTAATAGTTATCCTTCAAAATATGCTCTAAAATGCATTTTGGTTTGAGTCCTATCAATGAAATGTTTGTTCCCACCTAAAGACGTATCTTCCTCCTTTAGTTTCCTCAGCAGGATCGCTGGTCCTGATGCCCTGTCTAAACTGTTTCTACACACAGACACTCAGAGGAGACCTTTCTAAAGTCTGCGCAGGTAGCCACAACATCCCCATTTGTTTCAGTCTGACTTTATTTTAAGATGTCAGTAATCCCTTTGTTAGTGGTGCACAAACAGGAGGAATGCCACACATGAGGAGAAGGGATCTCAAAACTCATTACATATCTTAAACGTTCAGTTTGTTATTTAGAAAAACCATTGACTGAAAGATGTGATGACTGTTTATTCTCGCTGTGTGTTATTACATCGTTAAGCTTGTATATAAGGTGAACTCCATTTGAACTTAGAAGTTGAAACAGTTGAGCTGTACATCTGATCAATGAAACTGAACACCCCCTAAGAACCAGATGCCCAGGCTAAGCCTGGGTTCTATTGCATAATTAATGCTAATATAAATGCTTAAATGTAGTGAAAGTTGCAGAATTTCCTCTTTTAGGAGCTTCAATTTTATTTTATGGACTGGCACAGATAGCACAACTCCAGCTCAACTTTAGAGTTTTTTGCTATTAAATGCATAAAATACAGTGAAATGTCTTGCTATTAACTTGTATTAGTAATAGTGAGCACGGTGGTCAATCCAACTGCTTTTCTGCCTTGGATTAACAATGTACTTTTCTCCGGTATGACTCCTCTGCTAGATCAGAGCCCTGACTTCAGAGACAGATAGGACACAGATCCTTCACAGATAAAAATCTGCCTTACGGTGCTGTGAGGATAATAGGCTCATTCTTTTCTTATTTGTAAAAAACAACACAAGGAAACACTTAAAACTAAAGCTAAAAATGGAAAAAGCTAAATTAAAAAGTTCAGTTCTTTTAAAGCCAGTCGGTTAAATTCATACAAATTTGTATAAATTGAATAAATTCAACCGGAAGAAGTGCAGTTTGCGTATAAATTGTTAATATTTATATTTCATATATTGCTGGATTATAGAAGTTTTTACCTTGACTTTTTACAATAAAAAAAACAAAAAAACCTTGGCTACTGTTCGCCTCCTCTTTGCATTGCTATCACTATTCTTCAGGGTCTGTGTGTTTGGAGCTGGTGATGCTGATGTTGACCTTGCCTCTTAGACTAGAGTAGCAATCAGTGGTTGAAAGCATGAAGCCTGGTCACCTTCACGCTTATAGTCTGTCATGTATGTTTGATCACTGTGCAAATAATACGCTGCCCTTGGGTTGTTAGAAGATAAGATACATCCATGTAATTTATTGAGTAATCCCATGCTTAATGGAGCTGGGTCATAGTGGTCATAGCTGGTTGTTTGCTTCTGTGCTAATACAGTTAAATATCAAGTTATGATCTCCACCATTATTTTCTCCTTCGCTGCAGCTCTGTCCCTTTTAATCCTGCATGTGGACAAAGTGACTCCCTCTGCTACAAATACTCCAACACTTTTTAGTTTCTTTTCAAATGTATAGAAAAAGATGAAAAATCGACCGAGTACTTAAACATACGGGTAAGAGACATACACTCATTACCAGTGTGAATGTCATTAATTTAATTTCTTTTTAACCATTTCTTTCTGTGGTGGAAGGATTATACAACTCTCTGCTTTACTGACTTATAAATAAAAATGAATCAAAGCACACATAATGATTTTTGGGAAGGCATCAATCTCTGCCAAACTACTAAGCAACGGACAAGGTGCTACAGTTGGCTTAGTGACAGATTAGATACAATTTTAGATTACCACATCTGATAAAAAGAGTAGGGAATATAATCCAAAGAACTTTATTGATGTCTGTATGAGTGGCGTAAAAGGGGCGGGGCTTTCCCTTAATAATTTTGACTGTATGAAAGAGAACCAACAGCATATTCCCACTTGAGAACCTACTTCTTATTGGAAAAGCATCAAAGTTGTATATAGTATAATCATTCAGATAGATTAAAGATCAAAATATTTACATATGCACCTATATATTGCCAGTGAGATCATATGTAAAGCTCTGATCTATAGTGTTTCTACCTGTTATGGGAAATGTCTCAAGGATCATACACAGTCTTGGTTAATTGACCTTATTGACCTTTACCTTCTGTCTTTGCTTTAAAGGTGGAGTCATTTGTTTGAGGTCTTTATAATCTCCTGAGTTGAAATCATGGTGCCAAAATAAAGGGTACAAAATATCAGGTTTAGTCCAAACCCTTTTTAAAAAAAGCATAAACAGTATGAAATCATGAATATGTCAAGAAGAACCTGAAGGCTGGTTATGAATAAATAAATGCATGAGTGAAAAGACGCAGCATATTATCCGGTAGAGACCAAACACTAATCATGAGCTGCACTCAATTGAAAAGGAGAGAAATCTGCCTTAAAAAAATAACAATTAACAAAATAAAGTTTCTAGTTAGTATAAATAAGTAATGATTCTGCTTATTTCCTCACCTGATCGTGCCCCTTCTTTTTCTTCTTCTTCTTTCCCCAACACCCAGAACTCTCTGCGTCCTTGCCACCGGTGTCGCACAACAAGCCATCCAGCTCCTCAGAGCCACCCTGCTGGTTGTGCGACGTCTCTGCAGCCAGACGGTACGACAAGTTCCTCAGGATGCACACGCAGTTCTCCACAGTCTGAAGGAGAAAAGGTTAGACGGGGAAAGTAAGGACGAGACAGAGATTTAAATAAAAGGCACTGAAAAACAGTGTGAGCCCTGCAGCAGAGACACTGTGTGCAGTGTGGCCTATGGGCATAATGTATGCAGACACCTAAACTAATCCTATTGTTGAGAGAGGATAAACAGTCAACAGTCACTGACTTTGATGTTTAGAGGATAAAAAAAATGATTTCCTTCAAAGAATCTTTTGCTCTCCAGAGAAAAGCATCCCCTCAGAATCCAAACAATAATTCAAAAATAACAGTGACTCATCAAACACACGGAGACAAAATTACTTTCATAAAAATGCTCTACATAGATGCAGAACTGATGACATTTCCGTGGCACCAACAATTTACATCTTTAAAGCAGATATGTCAAAGTCATGTAATTTATCAGGCTCTCAAGAGCCCAAACAAAAAACAACATATCAGGTCATAAACTAGAGGAAAATGCTGTTTTAAAGTGGACCAATCAGCTAAAACTGCAAAATAAATGAGAATAAAGTTATAACATTAGCACAGCGTGTTTGTTGTAAATGATATAGTTGAATTTAAAGTTTCATGTTTTATAGAGCTGCTTTTGACCTAAACATCTAATAATGCTGAAATGGCCTGATTTATATTCGAATTACATTTGCATTTATATTCAAAACATATGTAACCAATTTAGTCATGTAAACAGACTGAAATTAAACTAAATACATTCTAATTTGGTTCAATTTTGTTCATCATGACAATTGGATTCAAGCTAATTTTGCACAGTTTCTGTCTTAGTTAAATAACACGTTGCTGTCATTTTGCACATCTCTGATGTTGTTGTTATTTTAAAAAAATCCAGCAAATCCAGAAAATTGCACTGTGACTGACTTTGCAGAAATCCGTTATACTGTGCAGGCACAGTGGAAGGAAAACACTCTTACTTAAATAAAGAAATATCAAACAGAACTAAATTCAGTTAAGAGGCCATCTGCTGTAGTTCGAGGGCGTTAAGGGGGGGATTGTCTCCTGTAATACCTGAAACCTGTCTATGAATTGAGAGAATTAAGAAAGCTTCCTGGAGAGGTGGCGAAATGTCTTCAAATCTTGGAAACCAAGTCCAGTGGACATTTTTTGAACTTTTACGGAATGACTATGAGCTGGATGACAGAATCTTCATCAGCATACTGCATACACAGCATTTTGCACATAGTCTAAAAAAACAAGATTTTTTTCTTGCTCATCTTCTATAAGGGACATTTTTGTGAAGAAAACTTTTGCAAAGTGCTGTTTCTCGCTCATATTTATGAATGTATTATATCACTGCATGAGAGTGATGCACACAATGCTGATGCACAAGCACATAGTACCCTACTGATGCAGTATTTAATTAGGTTATTAGTAGCATTTATAGTGTAGTGTGTTATATGTGTTATTTTTTTTTTTACCTTGCTGTCTATCTCACTGCTCCCCAGAGCGGTCTGGATGACGTAAAGCAGAGCATCGGTGAGGCCCTCACACTCCCTCATCCTCCTCCGAGCTTCCTCCCCAGCAGAACTCACATTCCTGTTTCACACAGATACCAACACATAACTTCACACACAAGTTCAGTTTTTCTTCTCATGACATTTTACAAACAAGAAGGAAAAGCTCTAAGTAAAAAAAAAAACTTAATTTTCAGATGTTCCGTGGGTGAAGACAACCCCTAGAGAAATCTTAGTTTTTCCATTTAATAGGTTCTGCAAGTTGAACTCGGTGGAATCAGGGATACAGCTGTCAACTTCCTACATAATTTGCTTCAAAGTAGAATCGGCAGTTTGTTTGTATCCATAGAGTTGATGGGTAAATGAATACAAAAAGCTGTCAAGCTTGGATGATGAGCACAGCAAACAGGTCGGAAAACATTAGACCTACCTGCTGTTCAGCAGGAAGCAGGATAATTAGCCTTATAGGGATTAAATCGAACCCCCTGATAAGGATATGGAGCAGGATAACTAATGAAATATTTGAATTTAAAACACACAAAGTCAAAGTTTCTACATGTTTTTAATATAAAATGAGCAACTTTTTTAAAATAATATATTAAGACCATGGATCAATGAATGGGTAGATGGATGATATCCATCAATAATCACAGATGTATGAGGAATCTGAAAGGTTTGACATGAAACCTAGTACGAAGCATAAAAGTGTTGTATTATTCTGTTCAGGTATGGAAGCATCTTTTCATTCTGACAGCCTCAGTTATTTTCCACAGTCAAATAACTTCCTCAAAAATGGAGGTTGTGGTAAATTGTTCCGTTCTGAGTCTGCATCCCCTCTGGCTGTTTTTTGCTTCAAATTGTGATGCAAGTTCACTGGATAACAAACACACACACACACACACTTTGCAGGACACTGATAGAAAGCTGTAAACCTCTGTTCAGTGAACAGCATGACAAAACCAGAATAAACAGGGACTTTAATAACCAAATCATAACAAACAGAATCTACCTTTAACTGGCATTGAGTAAATTAGTTCTCTACTTTCTCTCCTATCTATTAATAGGCTGAATTTAATTACCCCCAGTCGGTTAGAGGTAATGAATTCCAATGGAGAGATTCCTTTCCAAAGCAGCCAAGCTGCAGATAATCTCTCATTATTTGATCTTCAGGCATAAAGGATCGAAATAACAAGGCGTATAAGAAATTACACTGTACAGATAATACTGTTGCTAAAAGTGAGGGTTTTTTTTCACAGCAGTTCTGATTTAACTCCTAATGTACGGCTGCAAAAGCAAAGAAAACACAAAAGAAGTATGTCTGAGTGACTAATCTACAGTGCCTTACAAAATGGATTCTTAACAAGGTTAGATTTGAGTAAAATAGTTTTTTACAATTGGCAGTGCTGCGTTGTCCTTTTGGTAAATGGTTGTACAGACTTAAAAAAGAATGCATGTAGTACTTTCTGGGGTCTGTTTGCCCTCTTATTCCATAAAAATTAAAGTTCCTCTTGGCAGTGTTCTGAAAAAAAAAATGCTGCCATATTTTGATTTCAGGGTTGAAAAGTGTGAATATAATGGTGAGTACCACTGATGATTCAGAGCTGCCATGGCTAGCCTTTGTAATGGTAGATTTCTCATTGTAATGCCAGAAAAGGACCTCTTACTTACCTAAATCAACATGTGTGTAATTTAAGATTTTCTTTGAAAGCTCTAAATAATATATAAGCAACAATAATACACATTTTAGGTATATTCTTACTAAAAATTTTAGGAGGGATGAAAAAATTATGAATATTTTCATCAGTATCCATGGAGAATATGAATATTTTAAAAGCAATATGTTGACTATTTGTGCTACATTTTCATTGTTCATTTTAATTGGAAATGTTTTTTATACTCCAGTAAGATTCAAGAGTCTCGTCTTCTATTATAATGTATATGGAGGCTGAAACATTTGAAAGATACCGGTCTCATGCAGTGATTCCTAACCTTTTACAGAAGCCACCTTTCTGACACCAATTACGATCCTCCACTCTCTCAATACCCCCCTCCTTTATCATAATTAATTCCAGTTACTCTTCTGTGTATGCACACACATGCAATCTCACACCCACCATAATTATTGATGCATTCATGATAGTGGACATGTATATGCAGACATCAGCAGAAAAGCTTCTTTTATTTGCCATTTCTTTCTTCTTAATATGACTATATTCATCAAAAACAAACAGTGTGTTTGTTTGCTGCAACTTCTGCACAGGGATCAGACATCTGGACCTGAAATCTTACACAGACCTGCTCTTACTGTCACAACAGATTGAAATCTGCTGTAATCCTGTTATTGTTGCCTCTTCTGAAAATCATATTAGTGAATTAGTTGGTCAAATTTGCCCTGAATTTCTTTCAAATCTTGTCACAAACGTACCTTTTCCTATCTCAGTACTTCAGTTTGTCCCCATATTAATACAGGTTGTGTTTGACGCTAAGGCATTAAATACTTAGGCCAGACCCTGAGATTACAAGCCCACCTATAAGGGAACCCTGACCTCCACCATGCTGGGTATCACTGCTCTAATCATTCGTTTGGGACAGTAGGTAAGGAAGATCACTATATTACAATGTATAAAGGATCAGATCCTGTTCTCTAGTTGTCCTGGGAAAAAGCCTGCCTGACACATGAACATGAAAGACTGCTGTCTCGCCCACCCATATGCCTGATGGCTTTAAAACTTGCATCAAACTTAAAAAAAACAAACAAACGCTATTGTAGCACAAAGAATCCAAATAACAAATGATATAATTATTTAAATTGTGCATTTTTAATTGCAGTGTTGTGTCCTGAAGGGTGACTAAATAAAATGTATTATTATTATTATTATTACTATAAATCTTCAGCCTCTGCTGCACTAGAGTTTAATTATTACGAGAAATTTAATTTTTTTCATTATACAGTATAAACCTATTAGAAACATCATAAATGAGGCTAAAAAAATGCAGCTGAGGTAAACTAAGTCATAAACTACCTAAACAAAGTTAACGGTTTTAGTTAAGACATACTTTGGGGTTTGGCCTTTCAGTCCACTTTGGCACATTTTGGAACCGTCTAAAAATAGGTAAATTTCTTGTACTTTTATTTTTTTTTTGCAAAACTTAATAAAACGTATCTAAAATATCTTGCTTTTGAATATTATGTTCCAGGGCCCCACATCGATTTTTTTACACCATTTTAAAAAAACAGAAAATGTTTCACTACAAATGAAGCACTTTTACGGAACATCAAGTGCAAGAAAACTTTAGGAACACACACATTTAAATGATTAAAAACTACCAAAATATATTCAATATTTTCATGGCACTGAGCTGTGCTCATCATGACACAGCTCAAACCCATTAAATTAGGTTTTTACCTTCAGGAAGCCAGCCTCCTCGCACTACCTGTAACACCTACTGACAGTAAACACCTACTACACCTGTTGGTGTAGATGTGGGTGTTGCCATATGTTAATATGACTATTAGCTTCACTCTAGTTTGGACAACTTTCACTTTGTAATCATAAGCGCACGTAGGACCAAATTATATAAACATATACATATCATATGTATGTAAGTCCTGCTATGTACCAACTGGAAAGAGATGAAGGGCTTTCATGCAAACTGTGGGAATTTTACCTTTGTTCATCAACTATGTGTTAGTGATTCAGAGAGAAAAAATTATGGAAGACAGCTTGTAAGGGGCACTGGGGGACAAAGGTTTTCAACAAATATGGCTGTATTGTGGTGGATTTAGAATTTGGACAAAACACAATCAAGATCGAGAAGTTTTTAATTTATACTTCAAATGTGAGTGACCTAGGCTATGTTCACACCGCAGCCTGAAGTGACCCAAATCCAATTTTTTTCCCCACATGCGACCTGTATCTGATCTTTTCATGGCAGTCTAAACAACACAGATCCGATTTTTTTCCAATGCGACCCAGGCCACTTGGCTATGTGGTCCTGAATCCGATACGAATCTGATCTTTTCAAATGTGACCTGTGTGTGAACGGCCAGGCCGCATTCATCCGATCTGAACTCCATTAGTAACCGACAAAGGTCACTATTCTGCTTCTTGCTATACAGAAGCGGTAAGAAAAACAAACACCATGGTGGACGATGATGCAGAAAGCATTATTTTTTTTAACCATCTTGAAAAGATTGTGTTTTTAAGGTTTGAAAAGATCGCTAGATGCGCTCCAGCACAACATCCATGTTTATCTTCGTAAACACGAAGCGCGCCGGCTTGTGACGCCATTGCGTCCTCTACTGCGCATGCGGGACACTTAAGCTGTATGAATGCAGTTTACACAGCAGATCACATACAAGTCGCAAACATTTGGAAATGTGAACGAAAGGAAAAAAAAATCAGATTTCACAAAAAAACGGAGTTGAGCATCAAGGCCTGCAGTGTCAACGTAGCCTAATCTGGTCTTCTTCTCATGCATGTTGAGTGAATCCAGGGTAGATTGAAAAGCCGTAGAATCTCTGCTTTTAGCAGAAAGTTTTTTTGTTTGTCAAAAACACCTTCTGAAGAGCCAAGGACATATGACAGTATTTTTATTTGCTTCAGATTCAACTATCATAGAAATGGTTTATATTAGCTTTTAGCCAAGATCCTGACATGTCTGTGGAGATCAAATATGTCTGTGTTAAATCAAGGACACTCAGAGTGATGAGCCTGGAAAAGAAAAAAGTAAAACTTCTTCCACAGTACCGGAGTTTTGGGCTTAAGAAGTTATCAGGTCCTTTTCTTACTTATTTGTTTAATTGCCATCAGTTACGTTTCTGCAAACTGAAATAATGCATTATTTGGCTTTGAGCACGGGATAAAAATAATAACTGCTTAACAGATTTTAGTACCAGTGAATAAAAGGAGATAAAAACAAATACTCAATTATTTTTAAGTGCATTTTATAATCATGCAACATTTTGTTTAATTAATTTTTTTAAATGTTTTGTTAGGTCTAGCTCCAAAGTCAGTTTAACCCCTTGACACCTATTGTAGCAAATATGCAACAAACCATTTGTGTTACCCAAATAATGAGGATAGGATATGCATTCCCCCATTGATAGCAATTACAATCTCAGGACCTGAACGTTTTTCATTACTTCATTGCAAGCAATAAAAAACAAAAGTGTAAAACTGAGGCAGAGAGGAACGGCCAAGCAAGGCAGAAGGGATAACGGATAAAAGAAGTCATGATATGATTGAAAATGAAGTATTGGGATAATGTGACGAGTTGGGGATGAAAAATGGATGGAGAGAGAGACTAAAAGGAAAAACAGAGAGAGAGAAAATGAGAAATTGTGGATGATAATAGGAGATGGAAAAAAGAGAGCAGGTGGCCGGCGATATACCAAACCCGCCATGAAATATTCAATCTTTAATCAGACTCCCAGCATTCCCTAACGAGGCGTGAGAAGGATGAATTAGGCCTTTGCGTTTAGGGGCTGAGCCACTCAAAGTTATCTAACACTTACACGCTCACCAAAAGACTCAGTATTACACACACCACTGTACCAGATGTGTGTTTTTTCACAAGTGTACAGTGTAAGAAGCCCCTAACGCTGGAGCTGAGATTAATGACCCACACGTGGTTTGACAGAGAGACAAACGGGTAGCCTGTATACAAACACACACACAACTATATATTTACTCACCACACTCACACTGACTGTGTGTATGTGGGTAGAATATTTTAGGAATCCTGCTTAATTTTTATATATAATAAAAAAAAACATGCAGGAAGACTGTTCTTTTTGGTTTGTGCTCATTTACCCATTTCTTTCCAGAGTCAAAGAGCAAAGGAGAAATTAAGCAGTCAAAAGATTAGATAAATGTTACTTTAAACACACTTTGAGATTTAGGTTAAAATTCTAAAATACATTTAAAAAACTAGAAACTTGTTAAAACACTATTTCAATTACAACCAGGTTGTTGAATATTTTACATGATGTCATTTTTGAATCTGCAAAGCACATGACTCTTCCTTTTTGCAAACATGATGGTTTTGGTTTTGTTTAAATTTTCTTTCTGAGTTTTCATTGGTTTTGTTTCTATTTTGTGTCATTCTAGTTATTTTCAGGTTGTATTTGAGTTCTTATGTGTTTCCTGTTTACCCTCTGTCGCCCCCTTGCGTCAGTCTCCTTCCCCTAGCTCCCTTCTAGATTCTTCTGTCCACAGCTGCTCCCAATCAGTTAATTACTCCAGTCTTTGTTCTGTTTGGCATATATTCTCTTCCTTTTCAGTTACTGTTTGCTGGTTTCTTTTCTTTGCCCCTCATTTGTTTTCCCTGACATCTCCTGGTTCTTAGTTTTTGGACTTTGCTTCAGTTGCCACCATTTGGATTATTAAATCTGAAAGAAACCACCTCAGCTTCCTTTTCTGCATTTGGGTCCTCTAAAAAGATGCACACAACTTGACAATGATAAAGTGTTTGGTGGATGGGAATGAAAAACACATCTGGAAACACCTGAAACACAGCTGACATGACTTCTAAAATTTATATCAAAGATATGAATAGTTCATAGCTTAGAATAAAAAAGAAGAAAAAAAATCCCCTTTTGGGCCTGAAAACACTCCGAGTTACAAATCTAACACATAACCAAAAAATGAAGGGTTGGAAGGATTTAGCTTTGCTGGGTTTTTATATATTATGGTTTATTAATATTTTAAGTTTACACAGCCTAAACTCATTTACGCATTTTTAATTAAGGATCTAATCCATTTCTCCTCTTGGATTTAGCCAACTATAATAGTAATAAAATAAATAACAGTGACTTTATCAAACCAGTAAAGTTATTTGATCAATTAAAATTTTGTTTTTTTTCACACATATTTATATCGCACTGTAGTGTGACTTCTAATGTTAAGATTTTTTAGTTAGAAAGGTTACTTTCACACCAGCTTTAAGTCAATTGGGACTAAACGCCGCAGTGTTTAACCAATTGAAAGCCGTAAGCTGTCACTAAAAAAACTAACAGCGATAAATGAATCAAAGTTTCATGATGACGTTTGAGGTATTAGCCTTTTTTTCTGTAAGGTTTGCATGTACAACTAATAGAAAACGATAGTGTTTGAAAATGAAGCCGGGCTACAGCTTGAGAATAATGTGCTGATGCACCGGAGATGATTCAGATTAATGCGGCTCAACATTCACTGAGAGATCCTCATCTAGTGCAGATACAGACAACCATAGAGGTTATTTTATGCCCGTAATATATCAGAGTATGGTTCTTTTTAGACATCAACTAGTGGAGCCAAACTGCAGCAACTTCTTCAGGCCACTCTAGTTTGTTGCGCATTAGAGTCCAATTTTCATGCTTACCCTGAGGGGATGAAAATTACAGAATATCGATCGAAATTTAGATCGCCTTAAAGCTTCAGGTGTGAAAACACTCTAATTGTTGTCTCTGTTTAGATAAAAGGCGATGAAAAATTGATTGAATAAAAAAACAATCCTGTAATGATGTATTTACAGGCAGCTCGGTTGCCTTATGTCTCCATCCAGGGATTAACTAACCTAGGTGTGGCAGTGCAGTGTTTCATAATCTAAATCAATAAGTATGATTGAGAACATCTTCACAGATATCTAAAAAGATATGCAGAATTTAATCCTCATGGTTGATCTATGTGAAAACAAACCATCAACCCATGAAAAATAAGCTTATCTCACATTTTTTCCTAAATTTTCTTCAGTATCTGTGAAATTGTTGCTGTTGTACTATAAGAGCAATTTTTATGGTCCTGTAAGTCTCAGTAAGAAGGCAGCTTTAATTTTATGTGACAACAAATAAAAAAAAGAAATAAGAAACAATCTCAACCTGCAGGTAAATTCCCAATCTTAGCCTACCAATAATTTTTATTTCCATTCAGAGGATGATGCATCAACACACCAAGCAGGAGAGTCTGTTGCAGCCTTACTTCCTCCAGAGTGTTTTCCACACCTAACGTCATGTCTCAAGTGAGAAACCGATCAGCTTCACTGGTGAGTCATCATAAATGTAGCTACCTCTTTTAGCTGTGAAGAGTGTTGAGTCGTAAAAATAGACCCAAATTTCTTCTAAAAATATGTGACTGTGTTAAACTCAGAGGGACTTCTCTTATGGTTGGGTGCTGACTAAGAACTGATAACAGCAAAACAGCTTTGGCAAGTGACAGTTGTAAATCTGCGGACAGAAAGAACTGACCGGAGGCAGCCGGTGGCGTTACGGAGGACCTGGGAGGAGTGCAGGTGAAGCTTGCGGTCCTCCTGGGTGTGGGGAGATGTGTCCCAGCCTGAGTGTGGGATGATCACAGCGTTAGTCAGCACCGCCAGGGCATCCTGGATGATGGGCATCTTCAAGGCATCGCAGGACGACAGGTTCCACAAAACACCTAGGGATAAAAACAGAGCAGGCACATGTTGGAGCTGGGAAAGTAGTAAACATGGGCGAGGTGAGGGTATAAAGAGGTGGCAGAAACATATAATAGTAGCAAAAGAAGATATTTAGATCGGCATAATAGTCATATAAGAAACAATACATGTATTGATACAACATTTCAACGTTAATAGTCACCAATAATGAATCATATAGGACAAGACATTTTTTTTGCTGTTGAAGTTAAATCATAAAAAGGAAATAGAAAAAGCAGATGTTCCCAAAAACTTAAAAATAATCCACTGGACTTTATTTTCCATGTTTGAAGACGTTTCGCCTCCCATCCAGGAAGCTTTTTCAATTCAAAATGTATGAATTAGCATTGAGTTGCAAGCTTTAAACAGTAGCCCAACAAAGCTTACTTTGGCTTAGAAAACATGCAAATTAAACCAGATGAATTTGCATGATTTCCTGTTGGAAAATGTGATTTCATGTTTGTTTTTTTGGAATGACTATTACCTGTTTGTTTGTTTTTTTGAAATGACTATTACCTGGATGACTGAGAATTTTCAACACCAAATAAGCTGATGATCTCAATATAACACAGCAGTTCAGCGATGTTTAATTAAAATACTTGAGGTTCGATGATATACAAATTGTTATGATTAGGGCTAAGGCTCGATCAATCATTAATTGTAGTATAGAGACTGTAAAACATGCCTTTAGCTGACAGAGAAACCCACTTAGAGCAGCAATTCCATCAAAATTGTAAAAAAAAAACATATATAAACATTTTGCATTTAAGATTAATAAACATTTTTGTCTCTCCATATGGTCTATCCAGAACCGCTCAAATTTTAAAGTTTCAGTTTCGCCTGGTTTAATGACCTTTAGGGAACCTTTGGCTATCCAATTAATTGATTAATCGAAAAAAAAATTATGAATAGATTAATCAATCAATTTTCAAAATAATTGCTAGTTCCAACCCTAATTACAGTGTAATTAAAACAGACCATGGGTCCACTACATCAAACACAAGTAAAAGTTTCAGGCAAACAATTCCTGAGGCTTAAAATCTTCTAAATATAATAAAGATAGAGCTAAAATAAGTAGGGTCCCCTGTTCTGTACGGAACAGACAAGCTGAGACTGCTGTCCGGTTGACTGAAAGCGGATCATCATTCATCATTGCAGTGTATATTATATATTTATATATATATAAAAAAATTGACCACTGTTAATCTAATAAACAAATTACTTCAACACCGCTCCTCATCTCCTTTTTCAATTCTCTCCTGAATTCAGCATGCTGTGAGCATCCAACCAAGAAAGTAGAGTTTTTCCTCTTGCCTACCAATTACTGTCCACCCTTTCTGCCACCCGCAACACACCAAAAATCACTTTCACAAAATAGACAAAAGCTCTCCTTCTCTGGAGAATGCCTCACTTTCTGCTCAATAGAGGCAACAACACATATGTTAAAAAAAAACAACGGGAGCAGGAGGTAAATCATCATATTTTGTCGCAAAACACTTTTTTTTCTTGAGTGCCATAAATGCACTCTTATACACACAGTGTTGTAATGCTCATGTGCAATGGAGAACATCATCATTCTTGTTGACCTTTATCTTACAAAGTGTGTGTGCCCTAATCTGTGTATGGATGTAATTATATGTTTTTCCTTTGAGTGTCAGCCCCTAGTCATATCCGTACATATCAACCCTCTTTCTTTATGGCAGTAATTATAGCTGTGGTACATACATCCTTTTTGAGGACCTTTGTCTGTGTGCATTAGTGTCTGGAGTAAGGCATCCACTCTTCAAGGCTCTGCTGTTCATCCTCAGGTCAACAGTGTCTGTGTAATTACAGCTCTTGTTATCTGTACGTATAAATTGGTTCCTGTGTGTACATGTTTTTGAAGTGTGTTTTACATCTAAGCCTATTGACAAATTGAAGCTGACCTCATCAGCACTAGAGGCTTTTCTTTTTTAGGGCGGACAGCTTCTGTTTTAGGGGTCAAAATCATCTGTAAAAGGACTTTTTGCTTAATTCAAATTACTTTTGGCTTCATTATTGATCAGGGTCCAGTTGCTCATGCTAATGGGGAGAAAATGGGCGAAGCTGCTTGTGTTCTGTTAGAATTTCAGCTGGACTTTATATCCCAGGTTCGGAAAATTTTCTTAAGGACATTTAATAGCCACTTTCCTGAGGAACTGAGACATCAACCAGCATTTGTCTTTTTAAAGGAACATTTTTGTTGGCTGCATAAAAGTTAAGGCAAATATCTTGGTATCATATCTGCTGATTTAAATTATAAACTAAAACTTTTTTTTTTTTAATCAAAAAGTAGTTTCGGCTTTTCCTCAAAAAAGAAAAGTCAAAATGCCTCTAAATAGAGCACAGTTGGAAAGGACTAGCAAAAAAGACAGAATACATAAACAGATTCTTAACTATATTTTACTGTTTAATTTTTAAACCTTAGTGGACACCTTCAATTTCAGATGGAAGACAGAACTGCAATCATAATGGGTTTATGACTGTGTTATTGCTCTGCAACAGATGATTGTTTCAGTTTAGGATTTATAAAGGAAACTTGTGATTGTATCTATTGTTTGACAGTTGATCATCTTTGACGAAACAACTCACCAGAATATAGGGGTTGGATCCCCTTTTGCCTTCAGAACTGCCTTCATTCTTTGTAGCATAGATTCAATAACGTATTGGAAACACTGGGTACATCGAACTCATTGTCATGTTCACAAAACCAGTCTGAGAGCAATGAGAGGATAGATATACTGTGATCAAAAATGGATGTATATGATCAGCAGCAATATTCAGGTAAGCTGTTGCATTGGCAAGATGCTCAGATGGTACTAATGAGCCCAGAGTTTGCCAAGAACTTACTATCTGAAGGTTGCAGCAGAGATCATGACTCATCAGACCAGGCAACATTTTTCCACTTTTTCACTGTCCAACATTGGTGAGCCTGTGTGAATTGTAGCCTTAATTTTCCTTTTCTTTGCTTACAGGAGTGGCACCTGGCATAGTCCGCTGCTGCTGTAGCCCATCTGCCTCAAGTTTCGACACACTGTGCATTCAGAGATGCTCTTCTTCATATTTTGGTTGTAACGAGGGGTTATATGAGTTACTTTTGTCTGTCTACCAGCGCAAACCAGTCTGCCCATTCTCTGGCCGACCTCTACACCAACAAGGCATTTGCTCCCACGAAACTGTGTTTGTGTGGGCGCAAACTCTGCCACCTTTAAAGTCATTTAAACCTTTCTTCCCCATTCTGATGCTCAGTTGGAACTGCAGCAGATTGAAAGGCATTTAGTAATGCTGTGTGAGTGGCTGATTAGAAATTTCCATTAATGAACAATTTGAAAGATGTTCCTAATAAAGTGGCCAGTGAGTGTATATTGGGGAACTATATGAAGATGTCACACAGATGTCACCTTTCATTTATGTTATTTGTGACAAAGATTATAATCTCAATGACCTCTATATTGATTTATATTGGCATAACTCTCCTTGGCTGAGTCAGAACGTCTGCCCTAACCCCATAATCACTATACAGTATAGAGTGGGCATTATATAGTGTACTTCAGTTCACTCAGTCAACTGACCGTTCGGACAGATGATCACTACTTTTCGCTCACCATTACTCACGGGATTCCGGCAAGGTGTCATCTTTGTTCCTTCGTCCCCAAAACAAATCCCAAAATGTTTTTCCTAGGAGAGCTTATGCAAAGCATTCTGGGATATATCTGCTTATCTGGTGAACATTGATGGACACAGCTTTTCAAGGTGAATTGCGAGAAATTTTGACTCCACAAAGTTTTCACCTACTAGACATTCAGACACTCCTATAAAATGGCATACTTTAACCCTTATCTAGTTTGGATGCAGCCGTAATCCTGAACTGCATTTGCTTGAACTATTTTTACAGTAGATCTATTTCTGGAGCGGCAGTATTTAAAAAAATGACATGAACAATCTTGACTAATACCTTTATTTATATCAAACTCATTTGGTAATAAACTAAATGTTTATTTTCGATACAGATGCATCAGTTTAGTAAGAAAATAGCGAAGATAATATGAAACTCTCCCTCTTAGCAAAACACGTCACCTTGAAAGCTTGATTTATTAGAGCGCTGGTTTGGAAGGTAATAACTATATTTTACTGTATGTAATTAAATGTGTATTGCATGATGTCATGTTGCAGCTGCAAGAAACAGATCCTTGACTATCTTGAGAAACTTCAGCTGTTTGCCAGTACCACCACTTACTGTGCAGAGTATGACATCATCTCCCTGAGGTGAAAGGCAATGGGATTTTAGATTTGATCGGAAACACGCTCCCAAACCCACTAAGCGTCTGCACGGATGGCACTGCAAACACACTTTGAAAGGCACAACACACTCACACACACAGGAATGAGTGTCTGACAGATGAAGGAGGTTAATTGCCACAGACTTACATCATGAGTGGCAGCAGGAGGCAGCGAGTGCATGGTTAAAGAGAGGGAGGGGAAATGAATATGTTGGCTATCTCTCTTTTTCTCTCATGCCATTTCCCATCTGATGTGTAGTTTTGCTTGGATTCATTGCCCTGTCAAATTTCTCTTTTGAGGCCACTGCTGCATGTATTTTTGTTCTCCAAATCTGCAATATGTCATCACTAGTTTTCTTCCTCAAAACATCAAGCATTTCCAGGTGCTTAATATTCAACAATATGTCAGTCACCTGTGTTTTTGTTGTTTCTACAGTAAATGCCACATTTTATTCAACTGTATCTGATTTACAGTCTTTATTTGTCTCCTCAGTTACTTTAGCAAATTGTATTCATCAAATACATGACTTTTTAAAAGTTTTTTAGAATATGTGTACTAATAGGTGATGTATGTAACCTTAAAGGGATCCAGTCCTGTTCTATGCCTATACCAAAAAACATAAAATGTCATATGTTAATGTTAAAATAAAGCAACATACCCCAAGGGTAGTGTTTACTTAGTTCATTTTCAGCTTGAAAATATTTTTTTCTTTGGATGCGATCGAAAGGTGTAAACATTATTGTAAACTGTCACCGTCTGCTTGCAGTACTTACACATACATATCCATTAAACTGGCAGCTCTTGTGTTTTCCCCAATAGCTACAAATATTTTATTTTAGAATATTTTAACTTCGATTTTGGACATTTGTTTTTTTATTTTTACACGTGTTGGATGTTCCTTGGTAAAAGTAAGCTGTAAGCTTACCATTTTTTCTTTTAGGACACAATAAAATTAAATGTAACTTGACAACAAAGAGCACGTTAAATAGCAGCTTACATTTTTATTCCAAATGCTGACAATTTAAATAGATTATTTCATATTATCAAATAATATTATAAATAAATAAAAAAAATACAATGTACTGAATTTAGGCCATGTATGCAGTGTTAAATCCTACAAATATGTGGCTATTAAAAAAAACAAAACAAAGATTCTTAAACTATGAAGCCATTCTTAACATTTCTGGATTTTAAAAGGTTTTGAAAGAGATATAGAAAAATATTCAAACAAAAATTCCTCTTGCAATTCATGATTTTTTTCTTAATAAAAACCATTGTGCTCTGTTACCATATGATTCTATCCAACTCATTTTACTCAGTTTATTCAAGGTTTTTCCACTTGGACAATCTCCACAATATCAGGTCCAGGACACTTTGCTCTTTCAACCATGGGTCAGCCAATCAGAAGATTGCTCAGGCATGAGATGCACTCTCACAGCTGAATTGACTCCAGTGGCAGTATGCCAAAAATGGTGTGAGAAGCTATTTTGCCTTGATATCAGTGCAAAATTTTGAGCATAACCACAACATTTTTTAAAGAAAATGGCAAAATGATGAATCAGAGTACGTACTTAACAACTGACAGATTCAGTCTTCTGAATGACCACAGCCTCTTGACAGTTATCTGGTCCCTTGTGCTGGACAGCCCAGGCTCGATTAAGCAATACTTGATTTGCTATCATGTATTCTGACATTTTTGGTTTAATAGGATATCCAGGGGTCTGGTTAAAACAGCGGAGGACGTTAAGGCATGTTGCCAACAGTGATGCCTGCTGCTGTGAACAAATAAAAACACTGAACTGTAATAACAAGCAGAACCACAGTGTTTCAAAGGAATTAGAGTTAAGGAAAAACAGGCCACTCATCTGGAGGCCAAGTATGTAGTTAAGTGGTATGTACTTCATATTAGATGATGTGCTGTCAAACATCAGAGCCTTATGTCAATATCAGCAGCTGTGCAAGTAGAAGATTCCCACAAAGCACCAACAAGGTAACAAATGGTTTTCCTTTGTATTCAGTTCCAGTACTGGACACAACAATAGCTGGAAGTTCTAGAAAGGTGGGTATTATTAGATATTTCCTCCCTACAGCTATTAACACATACAACAACTTGGTTTTAATAAAAAAAAAAACAAAACAAAAAAAAAAAACTACAAACTACAAATAAAAAAATTAAGAGTTACTGCAAAATGTATTTTAGCTTTTTGATTAATTAATTATTTATTAATTTAGATGAATTAATCCAACAAGAGGCAATCATACAGTCCACACATTGGACCTCTAAAAAAGAAACAACCCTTCCTTTGACAACCTCAGTTGGAAAGATTAAAAGCTATAGATATCCTTCTGTTAAGTTAAAATTTCTTATTTTTGTTTAACAAGACATTCACGCCTTTGTATTTTACTCATATTGAACACAGATTGTCATTATCTTGGAGCTGATGTCTAGTCTGTTAACTCCTTTCACTCACCTGCTTATCTGCGCCCAGTTCTCATTATAGCTCATCTGATCCACCTGCTTCAGTTTCTATTTAACAAGCCTTCAGACCAGTCATCAGTGTCATATTTTGAGCCTGTGGTGACAGTTCTCTAGCGTACCTGTGCTTCCGATTGCCTGATCCTGACCTGTTCTGTCTCTGGACTTTTGAGCCTGCATGTCCCCGTTCTGATCTGTTTACCTGACCTACCTTCGGACTCCTGCCGGATCTCTGCCTGTCTGTGCACCAAACCTGGTACTGTTTCTTGACTCCGTTCTGGATTCCCCTTTGACATATCTTTGGATTATGGATCTCCTGGCTCTGACGACTGAACACGTCACCGACATCAGGTATGCCTGTACACCGATATATCAGCATCTGGCACTATCAGGGTGGCGCCCCCTTCATTGTGTTGGCAGCCGACCGGCTGGAACCAACCTCACTCTCTGTGCTCGACACTGAACTATAAGAGCAGGTTATTGACTCACATATTCGATAACTTCCACCTACAGAAATATGTGATCACTAACCTGTTGTCTCCCCCTGCAGAGGTTCCTGCCTTAGAAGCTGACGCTGCTCACTGCGGTTCTGTTTCCAATAAACATTTTTTGAAAAATATGTTTGTCCGCCTCAAATACTGGATCCTATTGTTCTGAGCTTGACACAGATATCTTTTTTTTCTGTACAGAATTTTATATCCTGCTTTAAAAAAACACACAAAGAAAAAACACCACAGTCTGCTGCAAACACCTTTGAAAGGCAGTTATTTTCAAGTCTAAACATTCCCATTTAGGTTACATGTAATGTTTTAGTCTGTTTAATTAGAAATTTTACTTGTTCTACCAGAATGATCAATTTAAGTGGCAAACATGGGAGAAAAGATCCATAATTACACTGGTACAAAAGAAGATGGACTGAACAACAGAGGTTGCCTGTCACACATCACTATGTGATTACGGGTAGGTCATGGTGTGTGTGTGCATTTGTGTGTGTGTGTGTAGCTGGCGAGGCAGGTATTTGGACTTCCTGCTGTGATTCTGATTTAAAATGCTCACCAGACAAAGAAATGCTGGAAGACAAGGCTGGCAATGCAGAGTGTATGAGTGAAATCAGAGAAGTGGTGAAAGACAAAAAGGGCAGCACAAAGGCACGCGGAAAACGACACACCAGTTATGAAAATTCAACTAGTGAGAAAAAGAGAGAGACGGAAAAGAAGAAGAGAGAGAGAAGAGAGAAAAAAAGGAAAGATTCCCAGTGAGTCGTTGGAAGAGAGAGGACAGAGTGGTCTGTATGCGTCCGTCCGGTCGGTCATTCAGCTGATTAATTTGTGACAGAGGGGATTTCTGTGCTCCACACCATTGAATTGCTGCTCTAATTTATATGGTAATCTTCTTTAAGACTCTAGCTGCATACAAACTCCTTCTAGTTCCATCTTTGAAAAGACCAAAAACCTTTTCTAGACTGACAAACACACCTGATAATGTACAACATGCCCTGCAGCAAATGAGCCAGAATGTGGGAGAGGAGACAACACTTGTCACTTTCCTGTTAGTATTACTTCACATTGTGCTGTTAGGGCAATCGTTGGTTTACATGTTCGTCCCTGGCCAGAGTCCCACATCAGCTTGCGGCATGAAGCGCAGTTGTAGATGATGCAGAGAATGGACATCAAAGATAATAAAGTCTAAGATGGAAACAATCTCTGTAATTTTTGTGTAGTTTTGTTTTTATTCATACGCAAATGACCAAGTTGAATAAAAAAACAGCACTCTTAACCTAGAAGATTACAATATTTTGCCACAGTCCAACCACGATGTTGAATATGTTTCATAAGGATACTATGTGAAAGTCAAATGTAGGTTAATTGGACCATTATTAAGTCAAAGGAAATAATCCACTGTTTTGACTTATTAGTTGTGGCATCTCCCGTTAATTTTACAAACCCTACAGAATATTCCCACCCGTTAAGCTCCTAATGGGGGACACATTGTAGTGATGGCATCATGAGTTTTGGGTACCTCTTTTCAGCATGGACAGCATAGCTGTTTAGAGTTGATGAGACCTTAATACACAATTTCCTAAAAGAAAACCTGTTAGTGGACACAAAGCGCTCAAGAGGTTAATCTTTAAGCTCTACAATCCGAACTATAAAGCCAGAGCTCCAGTGTGATGGTTAAGATCAAAGCATATCCTTATAATATAAAACGGCAAAGCCAAAGTCCAGACCTGAACCCAGTTGAGAACGTTTCAGGATGTGCGATTACAGACACTCTCCATTCAATCCGACTAAGCTCAGGTTATTTTGCAGCAGAAAACAAGCAAATATTATTATCATCAAAGCTGTGCGAATACAGTTGCAAAGCACTGTGTGTGTAAAGCTGTCAACATTCTGACACATCTAAGTATAGCATTTGTTAGTTAGGTGTAGGTGGTAAAAGGTATCTGTTTTTACAGACAGCTAAACTGGGAAGCACAACTAATGTGATAGAATTCATATTCAAAACATTCATATGTTTTTTATAAAATGTATATACTACAAACATACATCTGTACTTTCCTAATTTAGCAACTGGATTGGAATCACCCACAGTCCTAAACCACCCACATTATACCCCGGGATTTCTGTGCATTTAAGTTTTGAAAACTGAGTCATTCATTTACAGCTGTCATGTCTCTAGCTCTCTCTAGAGGGATCTACGGTGCTGTTGTTGATTGTAAGGATACAATAAATGTAAAGATAAATATAGTGGCCCTAGCAAAGCATTGACTGATGATTCCATCGGTCTTCGTTTACATCCCGTACTCAGCACTTTCTAGAAGTTAAAATTAATGAACCAAAAACCCATAATTTAAAACATGTTTGCGTGTACTGACAGTTCTGGGAACTACTGCAGTGACTGTACCATGACACTTCCTTACACTCTTTTCATGTAAATACATGTGTAAGTGGGAGTGCATTTGCATCTCTCTTCAGAGTACAGCAAGGTGTACTTCACTATAAATGACATGCTTGCAAGTGAAATGAAAGATTGTTCTAAGTACAAGCACAAACAAAAAAGTCAAGTGCAGATTTATGCTACAGATTCCAAAGTGTAGGTAATAAAGCCGCAGATTTTTGTGTCATTGTACCCTTAAAAGTGAGGTAACTAATGAGCTGTACCTGTGAGCAGCTCTCGGATTTCCAGGTCTGTGGTCTTCCTGAGTAGTCGGACCAGAGCGGGTATGCCTCCGCAGTTCTTCAGGGCGATCTTGTTGTCGTCATTAGCCTTGCCATACACCAGGTTCCTCAGTGCTCCGCAGGCGCTGCGGTGAACATCTGTCATTCGGTGGTCCAACAGGTCCACCAACAGCTGGATTCCACCCTGCCGACGGATCTGCAGACAAGACAAAGAGAAAGAAAGACCACTTTATTAAAACCTAAAATGTTGGAGTCACTTTGAAGGTATAGTGTAGGATTTGCTTTTCCTGGTGGATCATCAAAATAATTGTCAATGATTCTGGTGATGAAAGGCCATTCTACGTACTTGTCCCATTTTCAATTACTGGTGGTGAGTCTGAAATAGTGGAATAATAGCAATTCTTCTTTTTGGCCTCATGCATGCTCTCGCATGTGTTTAATCACGTGTTTCCATCTCAGAGTGGGCAGAGGGTTCTGCATGTGCTTTTTTTTAAGTGGAGAGGGCAGTTCTTTCAAAAATTTGCGACAATCCTCCACTATACCTTTAAATGCTTTTTGGGAAAAATGTTCTTGCTATCAAAACTGAAAATAATAATAAAAAAAGGTTAAAAAACAAGAGATTTTAAAAAAGTAGATATTTCTCAGTCCAAGGATGAATGCTTCACCACAGGATCTGAAGCTGCTGCCAGGAATTAGGCTTTTCTCAACAACACTGAAACACTGACTAAAAGGCAACTATGCTGTAAACAGTGAAAATCTGAACTTTTGGTTTCAAGTATTTCATCTGTATTATGTACTTTGTGATATCATCATATTTTTTTTATTCCAGAATGTAGTTATTTTATCCTTGTCATATGCACTTAATTTTGTTTCAGTTTTTTTATTGGGAGGAACCTAGAAGCCCTTTGGCTAGTAGACCTTTGTACGCTACATCAGTTTCATAATGGTAACATTTGGTTGTTCTATCCCTGTAAAAATAAAATAAAAATGGTGTCTATAGGGGTGTGTGTGTGTGTGTGTGTGTGCTAAGGCCAAACCTCCCTGCTCCTTTCTCTCTAGACAAAGAAAATGTAGGGCAGACTGGCTGCTCTCCATAAAAAAATAGCAGTAATTTGAGCTCTTTAAGAAGGGGAAGCTGTACATGTTTGCACTGAGTTTTAATAGTATTATATACAGAAGCTAAAAGTAGTGAGTCTAAAACTAGACTCACTGTTTAAATATAAATCTATATAACTCCTAAGAAATGTTGCTTTGTAATTACCATTATACCAAATAAATCACAATGCAACACAAATACCATCCCCACCTTTATATGAACTGATTTTGGCAGTCACGTTCAGGTTTTAATCCCAGCTGTTTGGGCATGTAACACTTTTCTTTCTGTTCAAGTCAATAACAACTTCCTTCTTACCTTTTGTCACATGTCTAAAAACCAAAGTCCATAAAAACTGATGGCAGCGGTTGGGTTAAAAGGCCTCTTTTCAGCTGACAGCTGACTTGTATTTGTATGCACTGTGATTATTTTTGATGTGAACGAAAAGGGAAATGCAGAAAATACTGTATGATGTGTCAACAGTGAGAGAAGAATCTTTTCTGTAGTGGCAATATTTGTCACTTTCAGTGGTCTTTGGAACTAATAAAATAATAAATAAATAATATTAACAGAAATGTAAAGTAAAATGGATAAAAAAATATTTGAATGCTTTCTGACTTTGGTTAAATTGATAGTAGATCTAAAGAATATATGTATCTATATATATGTAAAATTATGAAATATGATTTTTTTTTGGCTTTATGTCAGGATAGAAGGTTAACTTGCATCTCAAGACTGTTGTAGCCTTTAACAGCTTTTCTACGAGGGTTAACCTGTACTTAGTTCCACTCATGATCCCATTGACTTTTACCACTTTCTCTGCTCCTTCTGAACAAAAGCAATCTTAGAAAGTGATGCTGCAAAACCATGTCAGAAGGGGCTGCTACATGACTTATTTTAACCTCTGTAAAGAAACTGACTGAAAAGGGATTTGTAAATAGAATTAGACCATCCATCCATCCATCCATCCATCCATCCATCCATCCATCCATCCATCCATCCATCCATCCATCCATCCATCCATCCATCCATCCATCCATCCATCCATCCATCCATCCATCCATCCATCCATCCATGTTTTTTATAAATACAAGAGAAAACTAAATCAATAAAGTAGAGGCACATCAAATAACAGAAGCGTATGAAAACTGAAGCTCCCTCTGCCGTTCCTGGTATCCCTATTACAGATGTGTGAAAAGTCTAACAACAGATTTTGCTGCTGTTGTAAGGATTCATGGTTTTGTCATGCCATGTCTGGATTTATTTTTGTTTTCATCTCTCCACCGTCCTCCTGCCATGTCTCTCTGTTTTCATCAACCTCATTCAGCCCACCTCTGCCAAGCCCAATTACGTCTGTTTCACTGTTGGCGACACTTCATAAACCCTCCCCAGCCTCTGCCTCTCTGCCAGATGACTGACTCCTAAGCTGGTGGAAATCCTGAGTTCTTTCCAATCATCTGTTTTCTTCTTACTGACCAGATTTATGCTTTGGGATACCAACTCTCACTCTGATATATGGCGCCTAGGCAGAAGTTCAACTGAAGAAACTCATTGCTCTCCAACATCCACCTGCAACACAGCCAATCAGCTTTGAACCACACCTCCACAAAAGCCAACGGGCATCCAAAATGAATCTTAAAAGGCCTCCGATCGCAACTCGTCTGCTCCTGTGCACAGACAGAAGTTGCACTGTGTGACTTCATTCAGATGACTGCGTTTCAACCCACCATCCTCCTCCAACATCGTAGCAAAAGCTTCATCAGTGTCATTCCTCCTGGACTCATACTGCGTTCCCTGTCTCATCTCAACTGGTCCGGCAGAGGACCGCCATGTTGAGCCTGGTTCTACAGGAGGTTTCTTTCCAACGGGGAGGTTTTCCTCTCCACCATCCCTTCATGCTTGCTCATCATGGACAGGTTCTCCCAACCTATGTTATCTAAGCTGGACATCCATCTTCCAGGTCCCTGTGTGAAGCTCTAGTATCAGCTCACCCCATCCACTGAATCTCCCCATAAAGCTCAGCATATCATCTCGCTACCAGCAGTCTACAGACAGACCAACTTCATCTATCTCCACTCCACCACCAGCTTCAGGCCTAGGGGGGAAATAGCCCTATTCTTTGCTCCTGTTCATGCATATCTATCAAAATGAAGTGCTATGTTTCCTGCCGAGGTCTGAGCGCCAAAGAGAAAGTACTTTTATAAATGCATTTCTTCTAATTGTCTTTTCTCTTTGTGTGAGTTTTTCAGATTGAACTGACTATAATTTCTTGCCAATACCCCCTGCTAAATGTACCTACATGTGCCTCCTCATCAATGACCATTTCCTGCTCTTAGAACAGGTACAGACTAAAGAGGTGCTCTAGAAAAGGCCCTCAGCCTGAACTCACTCTCCACACGATCTGGTGTTTCTCTGAGCTGCCAACCCCTCACCCTCTCTGACATCACCATAGCTCCTGTTTCCCAGCTGCTTCTCTATCCTGCAGGTTAGTGAGGCTGATCATTCCCTAATAGCGATTAGGTAACTGTTCTTTCTCCCCACAGAGTTTGAAGAAAACTTTACACCTGTTTACAGATCAATAAGCCTTTGTTCTTCTGAGGTTTCTAAATTTCCTTGTCCTGAGTGTAAATCCCCACAGCACTGATTTATCTCCCTTACCGTCCATATCAGAGCTGAAAAAACAAATCTGGCTCGTCGTCTGACCTTGTTCTTCACAGCTTCCATCGTTTGAACATATTTATTGCTCTGATCATAATAACGGGAAAGATTGGCGGAGAACCTAATTCCTTGTGGCATATTCTTGATTTCATGAAGATAGACTTGTGCGCAACTTCTTTTTCCTGTTTGGCGACCCCACTAAGAGACATTTGCCCCTGTGTCATTGTTTTTAGTAAACTTGATAAAAAAAGTGAAGTAGATGTAAAAAAAAAAAAAAAAAAGAACATTCCTTTTTAGGGCAAGAGGTTTTTTTTTTTCTGGACTGATCAAATATACCCAAATGGATTCTAAGTACTTTCAGGCATTAAAAAAAACATATACATTTACTTTAAGGCTTGTTTTCTTTTTTTCACTACGGATGTCAATAAGTTGGGAGAGCGCTGTCTTCCAATTCACCAGGACAGGACAGAAAAACCTCAAAGCACTAATGAAGATAAATGGGTACAAGAAAGTAGGACCTGTAAGGCAGATCCCATCTATTCTGTTGATGGGAATATGAACTATAGCTTTGATCCTCAGGAATTTAGATGCATTACCTAAATGACAGAAAGCTTAAATTGTAATACTTGCTATGAGCCTCTTTAGATAGAAAGTCATGCATATCTATCAGTCTGTTATTTCACTGCAAAAGCTGCACATTTCTCAAGGGTAAAACAATGTTTAGCCTAATTGTGCTAACCCCACTCCACCATACTTCATCAGTTCACTCCCTCATTTTACCTTTCACTCAGTGTTGAGTTCCTGTTGCCTGATGGCTGTTTGGAGGACTTGGTTCACTCTGATATCTGTCGCCTCCATAAGCATTAATAAAGTGGAATTGAGCTGCTCTGAGTTGACATCGAGGAGACAGATGGAGCAGCTTTCTACAGGACACTGAGCAATGGCAGCTCCAAACGAAGGATAGAAACCGCAAAGAAACAAGACTGCATTCGGAGCAGGGCAAGATGTGAATGCTGAGGAGTTATTGCTTTCTAATTCAGAGAGTGGCAGCAGCCATATAAAGACACAAGGTAAATGGAGTTTCCATCAAATGGAGACAAATTGACTTACCTTCAGGCAATGTGTTAAATAACTATTTTATGCAATGCTTGTATCTGTGTTAGAAGTAATGGCAAGGTGACAATAGAGTAAATTGACAGCTATCAGATTTACAACCTGCCTTTTCAGATTGTGGGAACCATCTTACATGATAAAGCTGTGTTGTTTAACAGGAACAAATTACACTTAGAGTACCATCATTCCAAGGATCTAGTAAAGGATCAACACACTGCCTTGCTGTGGTTTTTATTACTATTTTGCTAATACATATATATTTGTATTACCTTGAGATTTCATGCTGTGAACCAACACAAAGTAATAATGGATTACTTTAGACAATACCTTCCTATGAACCTTATATTATATATATGGTACACAAGAAATATTTCTGCTGTGTGTTTACTCCATGTTTTTATTTTGACATTAATATCTGGTAGAGCATGAGAAATAATGAAAGCACAGCCTATTCTATTTGATGTATTCTCCCCACAGGCACCAGATCATTATCCCACTTCCTATTTCAGCTTTATCACTGAGTTAAATAATTTGACTGCAGAAGTCTGTAGGGGCCCACAGTGTAATGGCAGATCCACAACTGAGAAATGTCAAGTGAGAAACTTGAGTGAAAGCAGACGTGACTTTTACAAAAGGACTTCAGCACCGTTATCAGGAAATTTTATTAAATGAGATAAGACCACAAAACAATCGACGGTGGTAAAAAAACTGTAAATAAATAAAACTTTTGCTCATTCGAAGGAGAAATAAGTAACACAATTTCATCCTCTGATAGCTTTGACTGGGTTCCTCCAGTTATGGAGGAGGAAGACACAGAGTCAAGAAAAAGAGACATCCTTTGACCCAGACAGAATGGCATTTTTTTCTGATCAGACATCGTATTCTCATGTGTTATTCTAGCTGCCTATTTTGCAAAGGTTTGCATTTCAGCTTGAGGTAAAAGGTTCAGTACCGAATACATTTCATGAGACAAATGAAGCTTTAGCAAAAATTCAATCTTATCAGCTTCACATGAACGAACTGCGAAGTTCCTTGAACAGCTCCAGCCAATCAACTCCAGCGAATGTTGATTCACAGCATCAAAGTCTTCTGCCGGGGCCTGAGCACCAGAAAAGTTATTTCTTTTATATCATTGTCTGTTTCTGTCTCCTTGAACCCCAGTCGGCCTCAGCAGATGGCAGCTCACACTGAGCCTGGTACTGCTGGAGGTTTCTTCCTGTTAAAAGGGAGTTTTCCTCTCCACTGTCGCAACATGCATGCTTGGTGTGAGGGATTGCAGAGAGTCAATGAGTCCGCGCAATCAGATGGATTTCCTTAGATAGAAATATTTTGAAGAGTATGAATGTCTTACCAGTATAAATAAACTGAATACTTTTATAATTGCAGCTGTTATCAGTGTGAGTCTCCCAAGGTTGAAATATATTTTGTTGAATTTTCGACTGCAAGAAGCGTGTGGTTTTCTAGGACTACTCTTTATTTGCATCCGTTTCCAGTGCATCTACCAGACTAAAGGCAGGTTACCCCAGAAAGCATCCACAGGCAGAAGGTGTGTTTTTATTTCTCCTGAACCCGTTAAGACTGTGCTTTGTGAGAAAGTGTGCTACATTTTTCACTGGTGGAATACTGGCTGTACAGCCAGAGCTTTATAGCTAAGCCCATATTTGTATGTCATTAATCATTTCAGTAGTTATTGGAAAACCCTTATTTTGGCATTGCAGCAACTATATTGGAAAGAGACAAATGCTTATGGTTTCTACAAAACTTTTTTGCATGTTTCTACTGGTATTTGTGCTCATTACAGTGAAAGTTAATTTTTTTTTATAAGTTCTAATTCTTTAAAGTTAAAAGCCCTGAATGGCTTTAAATATTTGCCCCTCAACAAATCAGATTCAAAGCTCTAATTAAACGCTACCCAAAAATTAAAACATGGCTTTCAATCTAAATCTATCCAGAATGAGTCTACAGTAGACTTAAAATGGTGTTTCAGTGACAACTTATCCAAAGCTAAAGGATGAATATTAGAACACCAACTTCAGGAAAGTATGTTTTGAGCTCAGTACCTCAGACTTGATCTTGTTGTCTCCAAAGCAGAGGTGCTGAAGGTAGGCTGCAGCGTTAGACTGGACTGACGGGAACTGATGCTGCAACATCTGGATCACCTCTGGCAGCTCGGGATCCCTCCAGCCAAACTCCCTACAGACACCAAACAGACAAGATAGAGGTGACCTGTTACAAAGGAGCTTTATTGGTTTTATTCTGTGATCCTAAGTTAAAACACACATGAGAAAACAAGGATTAACAGATAAGAGGAGCAGAAATACAGGGTGAAAATGAACCATAAGAAAGCAAGTGCAAAGATTTTCAGCAAGATTTAAAGGACCTGTTTAACCTCACACTATACATTAGTGTTCAAAATGTAAGATAGGTAAAGAGTAGTGAAATTTATTTTATTTTTCTCTCACCATACAAGAGTTGTCATGAAAATGCAACATCAAACAAAGTGGACATTGAGACGTTGGCTTCTTCGTTTTAAAGTGGAGATTATTCACAAAACTCAATTACTTGGATATTTAAGATATCTGTGCGTCCCAATTTCCCCAACAGTAAATCCATGGCAACATTTCAGATCGTTAAAAATCAAAGTTGCGCCCAAAAGATAAATGTTTTTTTCCCAGTTTGGCTTATGCTCTAATGATTAAATTGACCATTAGTCAGTCACTGGATATCTGCATATTTAAGTTGTTTTTTCACACACTATGCTTTTCATTGCCTGCATGCTGATAGATTTCAAAAGTAGGAAAAAACTGTTAGATCTTGCTTCACTATAATTGATGATCACATGTTTAGAATTGTTGATATGATCTAAACTCTTTTGGCCAAGGTTATACTAATATACCACCATATTCTCATCAAACGGAAGTCCCACATACAAAGCACTGTGTAAGCGCTGGCAGCACTTTGACTGGATGTGAGCTCTTATTAAAAACCCTTTAATTGAACATGGCCATTCAGAGACACTTATTCTGAGGTAAAAAAGCAAGTAGCTCTTGATTTGCCCTGCTATGTTGACAAAGTCAGCTAATTAATAGGGCACGCGGAACTCAAGAGGAGCACCAACTCATTTTGTCTATATCAGACCATAACAGATGATAATAATGCTGACTAAACCTTCCAATGGCACTAAATTATAGAATTTTTTTTTGCCACTTTTTAGTGATTCAAGGAAGAAGGGGTGCCCAAGTCCAGGCCTGCAGAGCTACTATCCTGCAACTTTTTAATGCACACCATTTTAAACAGACCTGAACCAAAGGAGTTGGTTAACATGCCTCTGTTTAACTAAATTAGGAAATTGAGCCTTTCGATTCAGGTGTGTTAGACAAGAGATGCATCTAAAGGTTATAGGTTGGTAGCTCTTGAGAACTAGACTTAAGAACCCCTTATTTAAGATAGTATGACTGATCAAACTTTAATTGGATTAATATGTTTTTGACAATTTATAATGGTAAAAACAGTAAGAGTAAATTTTTTCAATCCTTTTGTTGGTTATTATAATCAAAATAGATTAGAAATACTAGTCAAATCTGGATTTTTTTTTATTTGTAAGAACAACATTGGGATTTTTTTTGTTTATTTAAAAGGTTTTAAAAAACATATTTCATCTCAATCCCATTTACCCGAAGCTTGTATTTTCTTGGTTTAGAAGACTGCAGAGTCATTACACCTATAGCATAAAGTGACAAAACTTTCAAATATGACCAACTTAAAAATGATTTGTTCTTTTCTACAAATATTTATAATGAACTGACTGGATGGCCTGCGATGGACTGGCGACCTGTCCAGGGTGGACCCCGCCTCTCGCCCATTGACTGCTGGAGATAGGCACCAGAACCCCTCGCGACCCCACTCGGGACAAGCGTGTCAGATAATGGATGGATGGATGGATGACTGGATGGCTCCAATTCACTGTGTACTCCCATTAAATATAGTACCATACCCTAGAATTATTTTGTACCTATACCAATACATTTGAAACTTACTGAATCAGTTTATTTCTACTTTCAGGTAAGAATTTCCAGTGTTTATGGAAATAATAGAGAATTTGTATTAAAAAGGCTACGATTCAATTGGGCACTTGAATTTTCAACTACTTTTTAAAAATGTTATATATTGGAAACTTCAGACCCCTTGAATCTTGTAAAATGTGATTGATTAAACTAACTGCTGCTTGGTATTATCTAATGTCTTATTTAAGCACACTTTTATTTCTGCTATTATCTGTCATTATTTATCCTGTATTACAACTGTACTGTACTGTACTGATATATATATATATATATATATATATATATATATATATATATATATATATATATATATATATATATATATATATATCCTAACTTTCCTGTATAATCTGTATATAATTTAATATTTATTTCAAAGGTTCTTACAATTACTCTCTGTATATATATGCCATTTATAAACAATGCATTCAGTTCATCGTCTCTACACATGTAAATAAATATTTATATCCAGTATAGCACTTCTGGATAGATGCAAACTACATTTCGTTGATTTTTAATTGTGACAGTGTAATGACAATAAAGTTGAATTCTGTTCTGCTCTATTATATTCTATTTATATAGCAAGAAGATGATAAATAATAACCTTAAAACATTGGTTATCAATGCAGGTACAAAAGTCTGCATGGCGGGTAAGAAATGGAAATGTTGAGCATGAAACAAAATACTACAAAGGTATGAAAGGTGCAGGGGGCAGAAGGATAAGCATTGGTTTCATCGATTTTAAATAAGATCTCAGCGTACTTTAGTACTATTTTAGTTTGGCCTCACCTCTTTCTTGTGAGCTGTTTACACCATTATATGCTTAGTGATCCACAAAGACCTTTAAAATTATCCACTGATTGACTACATCATCGATTTTCTAGATTCTTCCTCTAAAGCACTTATTAAAACATAAAATGTATTGTTTTGGGGAAGAGAATGAAGACCGGTGCTTTAACCAGTCTGGGTCTTCCTCTTGCAGAGATCTAAACCCCTTGCTTCAAAATGCCCAGAGATGTTCTGGGTTTAGCATGTTAGCAGGGGTCTACAGGGATCCATCCTCAAGGTTTGGCATAGAGACACAGGCAGTCCCATACACACCTTTTATCATGTATGGATCTCTGTATGGGAAAAGGGAACATGGACAGATGGGAAAAAAGATACAAACTGAGAGGAAAGACGTCTGGGAGAGGCATCAAAGTACATGATGGGGTGGGTTTTTTACCAATAAAGATCATCTGCTGGACCAAGTAATCCCAGTTGTGGATAAGTATAAAGTTTTATTCCCCTACTTAGTTCTTTTTACTAATGTTACTACCTGGATACTAATCCAGCATCGCAGTCGTTATACAAGATTTAAAGATTCTCTGCATGCTTTGTCTTCTTTCTTTCTGAGTTTCCTTCTACTTTGATTTAAATCTCTTTGACAGTGCAGAGAAGTTAGAGCTCCACACAGATACTCCATTTTCTGGGATCTGGTGCAAAACTACTTTCTCTTTGATGTATCTTATTCTTGATTCAAAAACAGTCTAACGTCCCCAAGGACATGATTTCTGTTGGCTCCAATCAAAAATAAACACATGGACACACACGCACATTCTTTCATAAGATGCCGTAGGTCATTGTGCTGCGTCAAAATAGTATTAGTTATCATTCACTAAGTTCTGTGCCTTACTATAGGAGCCAACAAACATCACATTTGTACGCTCATTGACTTGCACCCACAGTCAGCCATCAAAGGCTGAACAAAAGAGCCAGGATTAGAAAGCCTTTGTCTCTAAGTTTTATAATGGGCCAATGCTATAAGCCCAGTGTTTGAAAAAGAAAAAATGAAAAGAATCATTTCAAAGCTAATTTTTCCTCTCTCTCTTCTAAACAATTCTCTATTTTTGAAAATCTCTTGTCTCCACATCTCTCATTCATCCTCCGCCTGCCTCGAGGCACATTCCCACATAAACATCCAGAGCCATTTAATGCTCTTCACAGGCACATAAAGAGGAAGCATGTGTCTCAATGGGATGTGATTAAAGATGACATACCCTTGTATAGGTCACTTCTTGGGTTAACAAGCTGATAAGACACCCAATGCTATGCCTGAGCAGGCTAATGCTAGTGTTTCTGTGTGTGTATTATTATTTTTTTTTTATCGAGAAAGCTTACACACTCACAACCGGTGCATACATTAAACTTCTTAAATAAATATTATCCAAAATGTGTTTATTTTGAATTAATCTAATTAAGGCTTTATGCTTCCCTAAGTGAAAAAGAGAAACATTTAGCATAATCTGCAAAGATATCAGGTTAATCTGGTTAATCCTTGGGTAACAATTCCAGATGTTCAATGTTTAATACATGCGTTGCAGTTCAAAACGTTTCACTTCAAAGGTGCTATATTTTCAGTGCATGCCATTAATTTGAGCAACTGCACAACAAATAAAATTATACAAATACCAAACTGGAGCATAGATATTAAATAGGTAATATTTAGATTAGCCTTTTTTTTTATCAATTATCCCACTGGATATTTCAAGCAAAGGGTTCATTTCTTAACATGCAAACTATTTTTTTTACATCATCCTCAGCAAGGTTTTCTTTTTTAGAATCACATGGACATTTATTTCATTGGATAGAGAAGTCCGGTGGTAATGCATCGCTGCAACCAGATGGATCACAGATATAGCAGACAGTTAACTTCAACTCCCCTATTTCCTTTCTTAGTGGAGCAGAGATCAATGCAGCAAAAGTATAGGTTATGCACTGTGAGATGATGTGAAACATCTATAATCTATTGCTGTTGCCATTACTCTTTACCTATGCAGGTCCCCTACGTGTGACTTAAAAATGGGAGTGACAGCACAGATATGATGTGTGGAAACAAAGGGAATTGTGCACAAGACTGAAGCTTGATAGAACCGTACAGCAAATTTACAGTGACAGACAGCTCTATTCTTATAGAAAAAGACAGCAAGAGATGAATCACTTGTCTTGTCTGTTCAAAGGGCAGAAAATGGATCTGTTCTGGAACACTACACTGCAGGTGGGTTGGGTTTGCACCCTTTGGTCCATACCAAGACACCTCATCTCACTAAAGTATCAGCTCAGTAGATAAGCACTAATGATGTAGGCTGTGTCTGAATGTTGAAATTCGTAGAAATGTGACCAATGATGCAAATTAAAACTTTCATGGGCTTAAAGGGTAATATAGTCTATACTTTGGATATGTCGTTTTATTTGAGGTGGAAAGAAAAAGTGAAAAATCATAAAAAAATAACTTTATTCTATGTCGAAAACCTAAAGTGTAAAAACTCCCTGGAAGAAGGGTATAATGGTTTGATTTTTGGGAGAAAAAACACAATAGGAATGGTTTTCCAGATGATGTGTTAAGCTATAGCTGCAGGATATCCTTAACCAGGGATAAAGGTCCTTTTCCTTACTGACAGACTTGGGAAATAGAAAAGTATCTGTTTTGAACATAGACCTGTATTAACCATCGTGTTTGCTTTATTTTGCAGTGGTTCACTGTTAAATTGAATCTTTTAGGCTTGGACAAAATACTGTAATGATAGAATGAGTGATGTCCGTCAGTAGTTTTCATGAACAAGGAATTTGGTTTTGGTGAGTCACCTGTACACACCATAACAGATAAATGTATCGACTGTGTTGTTCACATTTCGGTTTCTTACGTTTTCCAAAGTCAAATTTTCATAGATGCACAAGTTCAGCCTTAATTTCTATTTCCATTAAAGAATGACTTTTCATAAATTTAGAGAAAAACATCTTGAATAAAGTACTCTTTACTCTAATACGACAAAAAATCACATTCAGTTCAATCATTTGCCTTAAACATTCATCTAATTTGTAAGTACTGTCTATTTCTATGTAATTCAATCTCATTTGTTATACAGCTGTTCTGTGAAGCCTCAGAGGTTTGTTAGAGAACATTAAATGCATAACAACCCAGAGCAAAGCTCCAAAATCAAACATTTTGGCTTATATACAAAATACGTGTGGTGGAAAACTAACACTGCATATCAACAAACACTACCGAGCCATCTGTATATCTAGGGGAAGAAATAATCACACAGACAATTATATCTGTACGCGTTCAATGTTCTTTAACTTAAGAAGAATGTCTGCATGTAGTAAATACAATGAAATCTGTTTTTTTAAGAGTCTGTGTTTCTGCTTAAACTATCCAAGTCCAACTATTAGGTCAATTCTATTATGGTTTTGGTTTGGTTTAAGTTTTCTTTTTGGGTTTTCATTGGTTTTATTTCAATTTTGTGTTATTCTAGTTGTTTTTGGTTGTATTTGAGTACTTATTTATTTCTTGTTTACCCTCTGTTTTTATCTTTTGTCAGTCTCCTTCCCTTAGCTCGTCTTCTATCAACACCTGCTCCGAATCTGCTAATGAGCCTAGTCTTTGTTCATTCTCCCATTTATACTTCTCTTCAGTTACTGTTTTCTGATTCCTTGTCATCTTTTTGCCCCACATGTGTGTTTTCCCTTTACATCTCCTGGATTTCTCTATTTTGTTTGTGGACTTTTGCTTCTTTTGCCCTTTGGAACATTATTAAATCAGCACAATCAATCTCTGCATCCTTCCGTCTCTGCTTTTGGGTCTTCAAATTACCTTCCACCTAACCTAACAAATTCATTGTACTAGGACACACCACATTTTTCTACCGATGTGATTTCTACTCCTAAAAACATGGGTGGGCAATCCCACTAAATATGTTTTTCTATGGAATACTGTTTTCTCATAGCTTAAAAGTTCATGAAATCACAGATGAATGTTAAAATCTAATACCATTGAACAATGAATTTAGACAGCAGCACATAGAGATGTAAGGATGCTACAGTTAAAGTGTTTCATATTATCTGTTTTTTTTTTTTAAGAATTAAAACAATATTTAAGTGTGGAGTGTTTGACTTCTTATAGCTCTGCTTCTATTCTTGCTCCTTGGTCTCGCTTAAGTTTTCCAAACCCCAAAATAACTTTATGTCAGTAAAATTAATTAAAAAGTAGAGATAAATAAAGGCAAATAAACATTCAATTTACATGCCAACACCAGACCTGGTCACAAGCAAAACAGTTGAAGATTTATCGCCCTATCATAAAAATAGAACCTCATTAACAACTGACAGAAGGCTAAAAATGATTAAAAGAAATAAAAACATCACATTAAAAATAGATAGGAAACAAATTAATTGACCTAGCTGTTACAAAGCCATTCCTAAATCTTTGTGACTCCAGCAATCCACATTTGAATACATAATCTAAAACAATGAGAACATTTAGCAGTACTGAAAGCTTTATAGAAGTGATTAATCTATATACATTACTCTATGAGGGCCTCTGTGACTCATCTTAGAAGCCACAAAAGAACAAAAATATTTTGTCTTACCATGAGTACCCCTCTCAGTCAAAGGTTTGCTGATTGTCCCAAAGTGGAATGTACAGTATCTGATTATAAAATAAGATTAGTTTACTTAGTCTTTTAATTTGAATATTTAGGCATTTTATGTTTTCCATCTGAAAAAAAAAGAAAATACATAAATATGTTGCCTGGAAGTTAGTAAGGAATCAAAACAGATGCAAAATAAAATCATGTTATAAACCCATATTTATAAAACTGGAGCTCCTCTGAGTAACTCCGCTATTATTGTATTTAAACTTGATGACTTGGGAAGAAAATGCAGAACAAAACTTATAGTCAGGCTGACTTAATTAGTTTTACTTTGTTTTCATCAAAGTAAAACTAATTTGAGCTTGTTTGATGAGCTGTGATAGCTTAGTGGGAAAAACAGCAGATAACACCAGGTAACACCAAAACACCAGCCTGTTCTCTACATCCAGTCTGTTCCTCGGCTTGGTTTGGATGAGTGTCATAGCTAAAGGTGAACTCAAACATTGAAGAAAAACTTAATTTTTGGTTGATAAAAGCTTGTTTAATTTTTCAATTGAGTCCCCTCAAAGCAAAACAGATCTATTCTATTTTACTACCTAAGAAATAAAATATTTTCATGTCCCCCTTGCAATACACGGTCGGACCAGTATGGGTTATAAGTACCCGCGGTTGGGAATCACTGCAATAACTGATGAAACCATGAATTCTGATCTCACAGAGAATCCTGTGAAATACAAAAAGCAAAGAAGTAAAAAGTTCCCTTTGGATTACATCTTGGCCAATGTCCCCTATTTGGGTCTCATCGCCTAAAGGACACTGTTCAAGATGTCTTGTCCGCCATTAAGACACCACTTTGCAACCCAAAGTTGTTCCACCATGTTATTTTTGTTTCAAATTACTCTCTGTAAGAAGATATACTGTAGTTGTTTGTTCTGCTTTCCAATTGCAGTGCCTTGCATATTTTACATACTGGAAACTTGAAGAAATAATGTATTGTTCTGTTTGTTTAAGAGCAGATTTTTTACTTGGTGACAATAAGGTCCTGAACACCAGAAACTGTATTGTAACTGAAATATTTGCCGCATGTGAATAACCCCGCCCCATTTAACCCGGGGTCAAGCTCCATGCACAGCTATCTTCCCCAACCACCTTTTTTTTTTTTTTTACACATATATACATATATATACATATATATACATATATATACATATATATATATATATATATATATATATATATATATATATATATATATATATATATATATATATATATATATATATATACACACATAAAAAGCCTAGGTATACTTATAACATAATCAATATAGCAAGATCTTTAAGTATTTTGCAAATCCAGATGCTGTGATTGCTCTGTTAGAGTCAAATTATTTCTTCTATATATTTTTTGAAGAAAAGAGGCTGCTTGTTTTTTGGGTCTGAACACACTTTCCAAAGCTCACTTTGGAGAGTCCATTTTAATGATAAGCTAGCTACAGCAATCAGTATTAAATCTTTGGTAAGTAGTAGCACTGTTGTACTTAGGTTTTATGAATAGTTCTTAAATTTTTTCATCTTTGTTTAAACCTGTGGAAGTTTGTTATATGTGTACTTGATGTTAGATTTAAATAAATATTTAAGAATAGTAAAGACCAGTTCATTTTTAAACTTCAGTATTCAAAACTTTAAAACTGATGTAATTTCCTTTTCTCTTGATCACTTGCTCTATGTATTTTTGCTTTTAGTTTTAACACCTCTTTAAAGCTGGACAATTTTGCAACATCAAAGAGATTTGAACATATATTTTTTATAATTCTATAAATAAAGTGCTATTGCTATAGCATTAATACTTGTCAAACTTCTAATTTCAATAACAATGACTTATCTTATATTTGGGCATTCTTTTTAGTCAGATGCAAGTATGTTTACAGAAAAGTTTGGTGTTTTGCAATAATTTGCTCTTAAAATAAAGATGAAAAAGAGTAAAAAAATTAAAGTCAGGAGCTGAAATTAAAACTAGCCATCCACATGATCACAGCCAACACCAGATGGATTAGGAAATCCCACAAACAAACAATGAAGACACGCATATGACTAAATGAACCAACCAGCTGATAAATCAATGAAATGATGAATGGAAGATGAAAAGGAGAGAATGAGGAATATTTACTCGCCGAAAAACAAAGACAATGCATTATTTTTGCAAACTGTACACATAGCAAATAAAACACCAATTGTTTGTATGCTAAAATAGAGAACGCAGCCTATTTATTTCAAATTTTAGCATCGAACTTGGATCTGATTTCTAATCCAGTTCCTTTTAAAATATCACACTTCAATAAACTTCTAAATGGGTGACAGTACATATATGGAATGTTGTCATGCTACCATTAACATTGGATCAAATATCGGTGCCATATAGAAAAATGATGGAGCCATTCAGTGAATGAGACAAAGGGAAGATAGACAAAATGTACATATGTAAGAATAAATAGTTGGATTACTTTGTCATTCTTTGCTCGGCTTGATTTTGATTCCACACAAGGAATTCAGGGTCGTACCTATCGAGGGGGGACAGGCAGAGAGAAACAAGAGAGTTGTAGACGTTCCGTGTCTTGCAAAAAGTTATTCAATAATTTTCAAAAATAATTAGGATTAGTAAATAGAAATCAAGACGCAATCGCTAGACTCATCTTTCTCTCTCAACATTTGGTTATCAGGCAATGGTGGAGAAGGACTGGGTGGAAGGCATGCATGCTGGCAGGGTGGGTGGAAGGAAGATGGTGAATATGACAGGCAAAGAAAGGCTCTTAGAGAAATCTTAGCTCCATGTTCTCCACTTCTCTATTAACTTATCATGTGATTAATGGTCTGAAATGACCCTCTTTCACATTTAATGGATGACTGTTTTCTTCAAATTAAAGCGATCAATAATCTAAGGAATGGTAGATATATTAGAGCTGCTATGTTACGAGTTTATTTTCTGTACACTAGTGTACATTAATTACATACATTAAAAATGATATATGAATAAAAATGTACTCTTAAGAAATATGGGGTGGCTACTTTTTAATGTTTATTATAAATATTATCTATATAGAAAAGTGAGTTCCTGACATATAGTTTTTGTAAGAATGTGTTTTATTTATTTATTTATTTTCAGGCAGATTGGGAAATAATGAGATAAAAGCTATGTTGACATCTTGGCCAAGCTTCAAAAACTGGTACTTCTGAGCCGTACTCGTCTTTTTGTCAAAAAAACAAAAATCCCACATAGCAAGGATAGATTATAGTCCTTGCAGTCTTCTAGACTGCTAAATTATTTTCAATGATATTAAATATACAATTCTAAGATCATTTTAGAGAGTTTTAGTTCAATTTAGTTCAATAAAATCCTGTAATTAATTCCGGATGAACTGTCAGATTAAATTCATTAAGACGATTATCTTATGAACGTTGTTGATTTTATTGGAAAACATTTTAAACAATGGCACTATGTGATTGACAATAGACACAACTAAAATCATAGTCTTTGTAACTGGCTTTCAATATGAAATTAGATGAAATACAATTTTATTAATCATGGATATTCTTTTAGAGAGATTTTTAACAATAATAACAATGTGAGGCATATTAAACAATCACTTGAAGATAAAATTCCCAGCCTCGATCTGAATAACTCAAATCGGTGAGGACACTTAACCGAGTGTGGAACTGCATTCCAGTCATCATAAGTGATATCTGAACTGTGCTGACAGTTAGGAAGCAGAAAGGACCAGGAAGCAGAATGATTTCTAGTGCCAATGCAGTTAGCAAAGAGACTTTCTGACTTCCCTAGACACTGTTATGAGCTATACAGTTGCCCACAATCCTTTGCACGACAGGAGTTATAGGCACAAAAAATCTCACAGAGTAACAAAAATACATTACTTTGTGATAAGTACGCTGTGTGACACATGCTAATGCACACACCTTCATGTGTTTTGGGTTTTATAATGGAGAGGTTTAGCCGTTCGCTAAATTTCTGTAACTTTTAGCCCCAATTTGAACAGCGTAATTTATGTGTGTCCACCACATAAGGACTTGCGTAAGACTAAAAGCTGCCTGGATTCACAACCACAGTGCAGAGCTCCTTTTCTAACCTGGAGAGTGTTTTGTTATTTTTTAAAGGGAGAGGGATACAGGTAGGAGATACAATTTGGACCCTTGTCCAATTCCAAATGAAAGTTATTGAAATATTTTACAACAAGAGCTGTCTACAGTTTAAATGTGCTCCTTTCTTTGTGGCTTGGGATCAAATTTAATGACGTGTTTCAGCCGCTTTCTGTGCAAAAGGTGCTGGCCTATGTTGCACGACAGACACTTAGAGGGCTGCACCCAGCCAGAACTAACTCTGTTGTACTATTGATGTCATTGTTCAGGGTAAAAAACAATTGGAGTTTTGGAGAGCCCGAGATTTGTCAGATTAACACAACAACATGCAAAATCTATACATCTTTTTTATGCTTTTCACGCAAAACTACGCTATACTTGCTCAAAGCTACCATACCAGACTGGGAAACCCTACTGCTCAGCTTGCTAGTGCAGACTATGTCACTATTTAATATATCACTGCAAGTTAAAAATCAACACAGGCTTGATTCAGAAATACTGAGTAGAAATAATTTGAATTTGACTGAATTTAGGATAAATCATGAGTAACTGTTTTCAAAATTGTCTTCAGACAAACTTTGTTGTGTACGGATAGAAAATACATAAATTCAGTTGAAATAAATGTAGCAAAACTGATGGGATTTGTTGAAAAATAGATATAGATCAAATGTCTTAAATGTTATGTTAGATCACATAATTGTTGTATAAGTACAGTCATATAGGGACAATCCCTGAAATAGTGGAGCTGTATATGGCTGGCACAGATTCTGGATGTGCATGTTGTAAACATGAAGCAAAATGCTATGAACTGCAAGTCCATTTGATCAATGTAGCGGGGCTGATGTGTTGTGAGTACAAAACAATGATGCCAGAGCAAAACAGTGAGCAAACAGACAAGGTGGGTGCAATATGCAAAGAGAAAAAATCACTTTAACGGTGGGTGAAGAAAAGAGCAATGAAAACAGCAGGAACAGGAGCCGCCTGCTCTAAGTTGTTCGCTTGTGATACACATTTTTAGGGTCATTCTCATTAAGTAATTAACAGTGTGAAACGCAAAGCTGAAATGTCACATTGAGATACTTGAACTTCATTCAGACTCTTTATATTGTTAAAATCAGTCATAAGTTAGAAAAAAAGAACTAGCAGAAAGAAATTCTGTCACATTAGGAATATCGTTTTAAAGACAGAAGAAGCAGCCTTCAAACAGCTATTAAGCTGTCTTTGTTTGAATCTCTCTTGACGGGTCCTATTTATCTCAAAGTGTCTCCATCTTGCTTCCACACTTGCATGCAGAGCACTGTTCCTCTTAAAGCACACTTTACGCAGGCTTTCCACGTCAAACGTTTCTCCCAGCTGCATCAAATGTAACTGATTGCTGCTGACAGAGACGAATTTCACTCCTAACACTGAGGGTAAACTTTAAAACAGGACCTAGGAGTGTGTGCAGGCATTCGAACAGTTGTGTGAAAGAGCTTCAAGACCAGTTAAACCAGAGGGGACAGTGAAAGATGTGGCATGATGTGCGCCTCATACTAAAGCCCAGATTCAGCCAACCTTTTTGTCTACCAAACTGTCAAACACTGACAGTTAATTATCTGTTGCTACAGACTGTTGAAGCAACACTTATCTTTGGCACCCATTTGTTGTTCACTACTAAATTCTGTCAGTATCAATATTTCCTCTCAGTAAGGAGTAATACTTGGAGAAAAAAAAGATTCTTTGGTGAATCTGGCCCTCAGTACATTTTGTGAAAGTGAAGAGGAAGCAGAGCAAAGGGCCTCATCAACAAGCCAGAGCACAGATGTCTTGCTTTTTCCTCACCTTGGGTCCTTTTGGATGCTGTCCACAGATGGAGACCTGCCAAGAGCAGCTTCAGGGGGGAGTGCCGGGCCTGACTTGCTGTAAGGGGACTCGGTGGATGGACAGAACTGTAGAGTGCGATACGGATTGGCGTAATCGGCCGCCCCACCTCCTGTAGCGAAACTGCCTCTCTGGAAGGTGCCTGCAGCGCTCTGGCTTCCAGTTCGCTGCAAGGGGATTGGGTCAACACCAGGGGAGGACGGGGCTAGAGTGGGAAGAGGAGCGTAAGGATAAAACAGATAGTTGAGGACCTCTTGGTACAACTGGTTCACCACTGGGGTTTAGGAAGCAGGGTTTGATTCGGCAGGGTGAGTGAAGGTAAAATTAAGCACAGGAAAGAAAAACCCCAACCGGAGGATCCGTGTGTGGGAGCAGGAGCAGTAGAAAGCAACAACACCGGAAGGGAAAATAAAACAGAAGCAAATGTCATGAAGCAAAGTTCAGGGGAGCAAGTGGAACAATATAAGGTAAAATTATTTAATTAAACAAAAAAATCACATAAAATCCATCTGAAACTTAAAAATTAAAGCCTATTTAGCCAATTTTTGTTCTACTTCTGGCCCACTGGAAAGGACATAGTGGTCCAGTCTGCTAAAAGCAAAACATTTGGTTGCTGCATTTGTAAATGGTGATACATTTATACATACTTTAAAATGAAATCTACTTCAAAAGTACTACATAAAAGATAAGCTACAGTAAAATAACCTGATATAAAACAAAAAAATCTGATTAGAAACATGTTTCAACAAGCAGTGTAGTGGTTTTGGTTATATATTGACATCAATAGTTGTATTTAAATTAAGTGATGTTTGTCCTTATTGTTCTTTGCAATATAGTCAAGTCAAATTGGATGGAGAATAAAAATACTTTCTTCTGAACTGCTGTATTTGAAGCTGTTTGTATATGTGGATGTTGCCACTGACCTAATCCTGTCTCCAAGTCTCAGGTCCTTAGCAACCACTAAAGGATGTTCTTCCAAAATCCCCCTATATTCAACTCCATCTATCTTCCCATCTAGTGTGAAAGGCTTTCCAGTCTTGGTGAAAAGGGTTATGCATTTTTAGTTGTAGCTACACATAGTTTTATCTGCACATAACCACACATACTTCAAATAATTGAAATAATAAATGCTGTGATCTACACAGACCAGCAAGCTGCTTTGATTCTCGCTATTTAAGTGAGTAAACAGTGTGTGCTACTAACAGTCTGAGTGTGGTTCCAAAGGAAAGATCAAGGTTTTTGCCCTGGATCTGGAAATTTATTGAAAAGAATTATTAAACAAAATAATAACAATCATTATAACAATGATGAGGAATTTTTATAGTGTACTCCAATTAAAGTACTACAAAAAACTCTAAAAAACATATTAACGTTGGCCCCCCTTTTGATCAATGGGGTGATGATTGTTCCCTGGTGATGTTAACATTAATTTTAATTAATGTTAATTCTTTTTAGACATGTGAGAGTATTTAGGGTAAATACTTTTTTTGAATGCTTGCTTTCGTGTGACGTCACATGGCAGATGAAAGGCATAAAGCAAAGTAGCTATGGACATGCAAAACTTGTAACGGCTACTCCACTATTTCATCACTGAGTGCCAAAGGCTTTAGTTAATCGTGGAGGATAAGGTAAAAAAGCTCAATGCTGGAAAAAGTGGATTTGAAATCTGCGATTGGGCAGAGCAGTCTGCTGGTGCCTCATGTCTGCAACATCCATCATCAGTATTATCTCTGCAACTTTCTTTGTTCGTATTGTTATTATTAAGGTGTAGTACTTAGGAATTATTTTAAAGCAAATGTGAGTCTAATACAGACTGCGTTGAAAGTTTTAGGCTGCCCAGGCTCTTTTGGTATCATTAGGTAGATAGGCTGGGCTCCAACGGTTAATCTTCTCCTATTATGTAAATGTATGAACTAACAGGGATGATAATTATCACAGGCTTTGTGGGGCTAAGATTCTGGACCTACCTGCTGACAAAAAAAGTTATAGTCCTCCAGATCTATAGATGTCCATCTGCTGTAGCAGGATGGATAACCTAATAGTTTGAAATGTCTTTGGTCCATGATTGTTGGCAAATTATTCTGGCAAATTATTGTTTGGTAGAAAACCATTATTTTTATGAAATATGGTTCAAATCCAACATATTTCTTTTTTAAATATTTCATTTGAAACTGAATCCAAATCCCTACAATACTGGCTCACTGCAACTGCTATTTTGCTTAATACTCTCCATCTGTTATCGCATACCATCAAAACCATGTGCCTGAAACCCACCTATTGCATATAGTAAAGGTTGTCTGCAGTCCCAATGCATTAATTTGTGTCAGCATGTTCATATATCTTTATTCCCCTGACTGATATTCACAGAGTCTCCCTCATTCCTTTATCGTATAATCAGTATGTCCTTTGGAGCTACAGCAACCACAGAAATGTTGCATATGAGTTTGCACCTGATTTTCAAAGGTGCTATATTGACAGAAAATCTGCCCCTACCCAGTAAAAACTCCATCCAGCTTTTTAAGCATTTTGCTCATATGAATATGATTTGCATATCCATAAAGGCCCACATGCAAAAAATGTAGCATTCTGTTCTGCTTGTTTTAGACATGCAAAATAATTTTCACCCGCTTTACTGATCAGCTTTTTTAAAGTATGTACCGACAAGTTTGCATGTGTTTTAATATGACCAAGATAAGGCACGTTTGTTTTTAAGCAAGGTCACACATTTCAGTTTTGGACTCATCAGACTAGGACACAGCCTTCCAGTGGTTCCCCTTCATGGCCTGCAGCTAACTTTAAAGAGGGCTTCTAGTAGTTTTCTTCTTGCCGGTCTTCTTTAAAGGTTGTACTTTTGGAGCTGACTTGTGTAATTTTTCCACCTGACTTGTGGATTAAAATGTAAAGAAGTTAGGATTAGAAATAAGTTTTTTTTAAGGCAGTAAAATGTTCTTAAAGACAGTCTAGTGCACTTTAGGGCATGGTGGGATTATCCAGGCTAGAGTAATTCACAAAGTATTGCTTCAAGAGGTCTGCAATCTGACTGAGTGGTAAGACAGGCTAGTGCACCCTAAAGATAAAACCCCCAGACCAAATATGAGCGGAGTGGTATATGCTGTTCAGTGCAGCGAGGAATGCTCTGATCTTTATATTGGCGAAACAAAACAACCTCTCCACAGACGCATGGCCCAACACAGAAGAGCGGCTGCCTCTGGACAAGACTCCGCAGTACACCTACACCTTATGGACAAAGGACATTCTTTTGAGGACCAGAATGTCCATATTCTGGATAAAGAAAATAGGTGGTTTGAGAGGGGCGTGAAGGAAGCCATCTATGTTAAGAGAGAAAAACCAACTTTAAACAGAGGTGGTGGACTCAGATTCCAGCTTCCAAAAACATACAATTCAATCATAGACATGATCCCTTCCAGATATCACCAAACCCCCCACCCCATCACAGAGGAACGAGGGACCCACCCGCCCCAGCCGGTGAACAATACCTCCTTAACGACCAACCCTTAACAATCATAGACAGGTTTCAGGTATTACAGGAGACAATCCCCCCCTTAATGACAATCCCCCCTTTAATGACCGACCCCTAGAATCATAGACAGGTTCAGATATTACAGGCTAACGATGGAACTAACGACCCATTCATCGGTTACCATTGCATGTTTCCAAGCGATACAAGGCGTTGTCTATATAAGACTCAAACTCACTGCGGATCCAGACATTTGAATTGAGAAAGCTTCCTGGAGAGGTGGCGAAACGTCTTCAAATCTTGAAAACCAAGTCCAGTGGATACTTTTTGAATTTTTACGGAATGACTTAAAGACAGTCCTGTTTTTTTCAGAAAAAAAAGTCTTTATCCAGTAATGAAAGGCTAATTAGCAGCCTTTATAGAGCTAAATCTACTTAAGCTTCAATTGTATTGGAAAAGTTTTACTGACAAAAACTTAGGAAACATATTATTACCAAACTTAATGCAGGTTAAGTATAACATACCAAAGCCATATATAGACTCACATTCATTTAATCATTCTTTTTCATAAAAAAAAAAAATTGGTTAAATAAGTGTTTCACTTATATTTTCATAAATTTTCTTGGCTGAGGTGCTAGGCTAAGACTAGCTACAGTAGCTGACATACTAAATAACCCTTGTGTTTTACTCAATATTATTTCTCCATAGTTGATTACCGTAATAATATTAATATCACTTTTGAAGAACATACAGAGGAGGTTTCTACAATATTTTACCACTCAGTCAGATTGCAGACCTCTTGAAGCAATACTTTGTGAATTACTCTAGCCTGGATAATCCCACCATGCCCTAAAGTGCTGAGATTGCTGAGGATTTTTTTTCTTATACCTTTCACTCAGAAAACAAAGGATCACTAAAAGACAATTCAGGAAAATATAGCTATTGTGGACACACTGACTTTCTTTTTGGTTTTCTTTTGTGTTGGTAACAAAAAATCCCCCTGTGATGTTCAGCCTGGTCATTTCCAACTAAGTAACCTCACTGAAGGTCACTCATGAATGCAGAACAGGAAATGGTATGATTTAATTTTTTAATGTTTGATATGTTTCCTTTTGAAGAAAAACAACTAATTATTCACATTTGTATAAATGGAATGTCTGAAAAAACCTATTCTATAAAATGTGTGATGTGGAGCATGCTCAGTTTATAAATTTTTTTTCTGGTATACTTTTATTTTGTTGTAGCGTTCACCAATGAGGCGTCCAAATCTATGGCACCGCTTTAGCAATGTTTTAGTGCACGGTTGATTTATGTTGATTGCATTGAGCCCAAACTAACGCCCTAGGGATTAATTGAGATTAATTTTCATCTTTGAAACTAATTCGCTAACAGACTGTGACTGGAAGACAAATTGCCAGAGAGACCCCAATTGGATTTGCTTACCCGGTCCTGTTAAAAGCAATACATGATTGGATGGAAAAAGAGAGTCTCCGATGTATATTATCTGTTAGTGCAACATAACATCATCAGACAGCTGCTTGACAGAAACCAAACCGTGCCTGTTTCTTCTTCTTTTTTGCTTTGTCTGTTTGATCCATCACTGTATTCTACGTATCACATGGTGACATCTTTTACAGGATGGTGTCAAAATAAAATGCTTCAGTGAATAAGAACACACCATAGGTATTTATCTCTGTTCTTTCCTGCCACCCTTACGGCCTGTGCATTCTTTAGCAAACCCGTTGAATTTCCCATTATGCATTGTTTTATTTTACCTGAGGGGACTCTCTGGATATTTTATAAAATGAAACTAATGCCTGGTAAGTTATTAACAATTTAAGGCTTTATGTATTCCAGTCATTTAGGGTAACAGCTGCAATAACTTGGTTCAGCTTTGTTTAATTTAGGTCTTTTAATAAGACCCAATGGAAAGCATTGCTTAAAGTTGCCTATGAAAACACGCTAACTCTTTTATGAAACATTAAATCACTGTCTTGTTAGATTTAATTAGACAACATACAAGTCAAATATAATTTCCTTCTTATAAAACATATAAGGACACACTGTTAACATAGAGGCTTAAAAGCATCACGATGTCATATCTGCTGAAAAAGTTGAACAGATATGAATATCTTTGCAAGGAAGCATAGTAGTCTTTCGAACCATTTGGAGAATCTGCATTTGGCTCAGTTTAAGTTTTTTTTGGGGTCATCCTCAGTGCTACAACTTCCCTCAGCTCATGCTAGTTTCTATGAGCACTGCTGTTAAAAAAAAGGAGGTTGGATGAAAGGCAGTGAAGGAATGGGGGCATTTTATTAAAAATCTTTTTCCTCAACACATCTGAGTCTGGGATGCTCAGAAATCCTTAATATACCCTAAATCTAAATCAAGATGAAAATCAATAAGCAATTTCCCAAGAAAAACATGTGGCAGAATAATACTGAAAGAAGATGAGAATTCTAAAAACAGAAATAGAGCATAAGGGTTAAGGCATGTTTTTGTTTATACAAAGAGATGAGAAAAGGGCTTCCTGTATACCTATTTTACCTCAATATGAAAATTGTTATAACATTTTTAAAAATGAAGCAAACAGGAAGGTTTATTGATTTTAAGGAAACCATGGCGTCAAAAATGTAATCTTTAAAGATAAAGGAACAATCAAAATGCTTTCCTGTATTCTATGCATTGTCATGGTTTTGGTTCTGTTTAAGTTTTCTTTTTTGAATTGCCATTGGTTTTGTTTCAATTTTATGTCATTCTAGATGTTTTTTTGGTTGTATTTCAGGTATGTATCTCTTGTTTACCCTTTGTTGACCCCTTTTTGCCAGTCTCCTTCCCCTAGCTCCTTTCTAGATTCTTCTGTTCACCACTGCTCCCAGTCAGTTGATTACTCCAGTCTTTGTTCTGTTTGGATTTATGTTCCTGCTCTTCAGTTACTGTTTGCTGATTCCTCCTCATGTGTGTTTTCCTTGACATCTTCTGTTTAATTAGTTTTGCTGGATATTGTTATTGTTGGATTTTTGCATCAGTTGCCACCATTTGGATCAAATCTGAAAGAAACCACCTTAGGTTCAGTCTCTGCATTTAGGTCCTCTAAAAACCCCCAGACAACCTGACACGCTTAAGTTGTCAATTAGATGTGGTTGTCTCACCAAGTACTGTATATTGGCATTTAATAGAAAAAAAATTTCTGTGTGGCTAAGCATGATGCAACCTTCAATATTTGGATAAAAGCTTTGAAAGGGAAAAATGTTACTTTTGCCACAGCCTCATCTAAATCACAGCCTGACATTGTGAGGTTTATTCATTTGTGTTCTGTGTAGGTCTGACTGACACATGCATTCAAATAAAAATAAGTCAAATTATTAAATTAAATATATTGCTTTTTCCGCTTGGCCTTTTCAGGTCGTAAGGATGCAGTGATTGATTTTCTTTACTGTAGACAGAGTGTCTGCATATCATAGCATGAACTTAGGTAATGTAATTATTTGAGGTGCGCAGCTGCGGTTATGCACTGCTGGGACAGAAGTTTAGACTGGTTGGTTGCCCAACTTTTTAAAAAAGCATCAATATTCATGCTTTATGGTTCGGCTTTATTTGTGCGCACCGAGTCATGCACCAAGTCAAAACAACTAAATTATTCTTACACTCCTTGATGAGTACAACTAAAACTACTAGAACTACGGCAGAAAATTGGATAATACTTTAGGATTATTTATCAGAAGGCTTCTAACGTATTAAAAATAACATTTTAGATAGTTTTTCGTTCCTATAAATGGTCCTTACAGCTAAATGCCCATTCGGACATGCATAGAGTTTTTATGTAGGATGGATTTGACCAGTGAACAGCCAATTAGAGACTGAAAAAAACAAACAAAGAAAAACCAAATAATTGCTCCACCTAACCTAACCTACCTCCACACCTCTCAGTGTGGAGGATGTTCCTGAAGGAAGAATACTGACCACTATTTTCGCTGGTCATGACCATATGTGTTTAGAAGCCGTCATAGTACAGTAAAATGTATTCTTTAACGAGGGGGGGGGGGGGTGATTAGTTAATGATTAGTTGATAAAGCTAATTGTTAATGTAAGATGTTTAAATCTCAAATCATGAAAGTACTGTAAGACCAATAGTCATAATAGAAAGTACCAATTGGTTACTGGTACCAATAGTACCAGTAACCAATAAATCCAACATCACCAGCGTTCTTTGTTTTTACTCCACATTTTAACAAACCCAAACTAGAACCACAAAGGTTATAGAATAACTATCTTAAACTAAGTTCTATTGTTTAATATGTGATAAGCTCCTTGTCTAAAATTTTGATTTGCCATTCATTAATTTTAATTTGGCAACTAAATCATTTAAAAACTGTTGACATGCCAGTTTTGTGTCTCATGTTAATGCATTTCTGTTTACCTCTGGCTCCATTCCCTGTATACTGTGTGGATTTTCTGCTTAGCCTCCATGTGTCAAGCCTCCTGTTTGTTTTCCCCCTCCTGTCTTGTGGGATTTTGTTATATAGACTCAGTGCTTGTAGACATCCCTCTATGCCCAAAACACACAACCTCTGTCAGTATATGTCCGCTCACCTTGTCCTCTAAGGTTGGGTTTGGTGTAGACTCTGTCCTCATAGATAGGATCAATGTGGTGCTCAGGAGACTGAAGGGGCCGCAGTTCAGAGCCCAGGTGACTGTGCTGGCTGCTGTATGAACCCCTGGAGCCTGGAAGATATGAAATAACTGTCATTAGACAAACTTTATCTGATGTGTAGAAATATCTTTGATGAATATTAATAAACAGCTTTATGTTGTATTGAAAGACAATTAGATATGCTTTCACGTTAAATAAGTGAAAAAAGTCTTTTTTAGGGATAATTATATGCAACAAATACAAAAAGCAGCTATATAAATGTAATAAAAGCCAAATGCACACAAAAAACATAAAATGCCAGAAACATGTTTAAGCTCTCCTAGTTAAGACATGTACAGATGCTTGAATTACAATTTATTTTATATTTTAAGCTCATTCTTATACTTAAATTTTAAAATTTAAAAGTAACAAAGTCCAGTCTATTCAGTGGAGATAATCCCATATTTTCTTTTGAAATCTCCAGGATTCTGTAGGATCCAATAATCTCCCTGGGCATTATTTAAGCCTTAACATATTGGCCCATTAGTTTAGCCTGTGACCACCAGAGTTGGGTAGAACTTGTATTTATCTTCTACGGAGCCCCTCTGATGACATGGTCAAAAAAAATTTTTAATTGTGGCCACGAAATAGTATTTCGTGCGCACGAAGTAGTATTTCGTGGCCACGCAATAAGTTTAACGTGCGCACGAAATACTTATTAATAATATTAATATCATTCCTGGACAACTGGGTAAGCATATGGAGCGCGCCTTCTCTAAGGTCTAAGGCGCGCTCGATTTGCTTACCCAGTCGGTCTCCGCCAGTCACGTGACATTTGTTGCTAAGACGCCATTTTAGGTGGAAAAGGCGTAGTGTAAACAACCGCAGCATAGCTAAACGAAGGACTAAAGGCCCGTTTACATAGCAGCCTGTCCAAGATAAGTCATTACAGTTAACATAAGCCTGAAAACAGGGGCGGATTTATTGATATTATTAATAAGTATTTCGTGTGCACGTTAAACTTATTGCCTGGCCACGTTTCGTGGCCACAGTTAAAAAATGTTTTTGACCATGTCATCAGAGGGGCTCTGTAATCTTCCCTTTTTACATGAGAAATATATTTCCAAAGGAGATGTAAGGCAATTTTCCCAAGCTGGCTTTTAAAGCACTGCAGCAAAGAATATCATCCTGTTGTCACAATGTCTTTAACAACAGTTGGACAACACTGACTTTTGGCAGCACTATCAGAAAACAAAAACATGTATTTTCAAATGTATTTGTGCAACACAGGGGATGATCTGTGTTGCTGTGTTTTTTTGTTTGTTTGTTTGTTTTTTTTTACCTCAAAAAGCCCCAATAACCTTTTTAGAGATTGTGGTACTAAAATCCAGAGAATATAAATGAAAAATATGGTTGATTTTGGAGCAAAACTGCTAATTGGATATTCAGTCTTTCCTTAGCATATTCAACAAACAACAAAATATCCCAGAAAATGGTTTACCAAAAAAAAAAAAAAGCTTAAAACCCACTTTTTTAAATCAGCATTTAATTCTGACTAGGATAATGCTGTCTCTTAGATGTCCTCTTTCCGTGTGCTCCTTTCTATGCACCTCTGGAAGGCTTTTAATGTCCTGCAGCGCTGCACCACTACAGCACTTTTAATTGTATCTGTATGTTTTATATGTGTTATGTATTGTTTTATGGCTTTGTTGTAAAGCACTTTGGGTACCATTTGGATATTGTAAAGGGCTATACAAATAAATTTGATTGATTGATTGACCAGACCAAAATCTTATAGAAAACAAATTTGCAGAACAATGGAGATTGCCTTACTGTACACACCTGAATGAAATGGCTTGACTTTTTCTTGAGCATAAAGTCAAGCTCTACAGTGCTCTGATAATTCGCTAATGATTTAGTCAGATAGGTTGATCCAGAGATGCATCTAAAAGTTGAAAGATTCTGCCCCTCAATGACTGGAGTTTGAGACCACTGATGTACTTAGATTTTTGAGAAACTGCCACACATAATTTCTCTGTATTTTTAACTTTGTAAAATGTTCAAAGGTGTGAATACTCTAAGGATGTAATCACACCAGAAAAGTAACTTGGTCCACTTGTTTGGCCAGGACGAACACAGACTTTATTTTTCATAAGGTCCAGGTTTGTATTTGAATTGAACCTTTTGAAAGAAGACTATAACTCACATTGAAGCCAGCTGTGTGAGGTTACTCCCGTTGGTCTGAAATGAATGCATATCATAGACCAGGAAATGGAGTAAAACTGCTATGGGAGTCCTACATGTAGCGCTTCTGTTTTGCATATTTCTGTTTTTATTAAAGCTAAAACATTGTTGAAAGAGTCAAGAGCAGCTCATTCAGTATAGACTTCAAGACTTTTTATTTGAAAATCTGTAATGCTTCAGGGAATGCAACCTTCAAGCTGAGGAAGATCCACCACTTGCTGGCAGCAGTGTTGCTAAGCAACAGGTAGCTCGAACAGGTATGCTTTTGATACTTGATCACTACTAAAGTGGCTCTCTAAGTCCATGAGATGTATGGTTTCTGTATTTGGGTTTCTGTACTGGTTTGCATTTATTTATTTATTCATTAATTTATTTTAATGGTTTTTACACGTCTTTAAGAATGGTTTCAATAAATATGACCACCAAGGGATTGATTTTAAAAAGCATCAAGGACTTATTTTTCATACAAAGACAAAAAGAACCCACAATGGATCTATAATAATCCTTCATTTATGATCTAAAAGATTTTGAATAATCATCAAGTGCGTTAAATCAGACATTATGTAGCACATGTTTACTATCATAACTTTGTCCCCAAGCTGCTAAACATTAATCACACATGGATGGATATTGGGCTCATGTCACATTAACTAGCAATCATTAAGATGAAAGAAAGCCCTTAAGAAAATCTATCAATTTGATGAGATCATAGATGAAAAGGAGTTTCCATGAAACAGAAAGTGTGTTAGCAGGAAAGGAGAGAAAATGAGACACAATCTTAACTAAAGTCCAAAATAGATGAAGATGTTTACTTGTCATGGCCAACACCAACATTTATAAAAGAAATTAAATTGCCTTGACCTCTACCTGCCAGGCTCCCAGGCCTTTGCAGGGTTGCATTGGCGTAAAGCTCGTGGGAAATCTTGTAGCTGTCCGCTCCGATGTGGTGCAGCATGCGCTTGGTGGGTGACAGGGTGGCGTAGCTTCCCACAGCCGAGCTGAGCTGGTGGATGGGGGATGAGGTGTGATTCCCGCCAGGAGAGGTGGCCATGGGGAGTGGTGAGGAGGAACCAGCGGCGCCCGATGCTACCATATTAATAGGCGATGAAGTGCTGCAGAAACGACATAAATATATTTTTTATATATTTTATCTTTTGCAGCATAAGTATCTAGAACAGATTCATGGATTTGAAAAGCAGGTCTGAACAGAAACAAAGTGCTTCCATCCTTTCCAAACACTGAGGCTATTTTTAATTGAGTTTTTTTTCTTCATTATTAAACATTATGCATACTCAGTATATGAAATGCAATAGAGAATAACCTAGAAAACCTCACTTACTTATTGATTCCTATGTACTAAGAGACTGACAAATCAAAAGCTCAGCACCAAACTAAGCGGTGCAGGTAAATATTTTCTTCATTGTGGAAACTGTTACAGTGTTTGCAAGTTTGCTATTTTATCCCATGGCTAAATTCCCTGTTACTGAGGTGGTATAAGTGAAATTGAAGCGCCGAAATTTAAAGGTAACACTAAGAAAATGGTTATTATTTTTTCAGAACACATCTGACGTTCAATTAGGCTGAAAAAGAGAGAGACAATGTTAAAGGACATAAACAAGAAGCTAAATTGGAATATGGAAAAGCTACGTCAATTTGTCTTCCATTGAAATCCTTTTTTTCGTCTCATGTTTACAGTAAATAGCTACTTTCTCCTAAAAAATAAATATGGATGCTGTTTTTTAATTTAAGCCATGATGATCAAACTTATTGCTAAAATGAAAAAAAAATCAAACAAGTTTAAAATGTCAATCTACAGCTAAATAAAAAATAAACAAGTCATAGCAGTATGCATGTATAATAAACGCAAGGTTTTTTTTTTTACATTTACATCATATTCTTACATTATAGATTTCAAAGATGAATTTGAAATAGCTAAAAGCATCAGCAGCTGAAATCTTTAAAGTTACATAGATCCAGATTTGGGCCAAAAAATTCTAATAATTGCATGTCTACGCTTTGTAGCAGTTATTATAAATTAGTACGTTCTTATAGCACAGAATCAGAATGAGTAGAGTCAAACTTCTTTCATTCTTACCAAATCTACCCATATCAAATATATCAGTGTTAGGGTTGATTTTAATATCATTGAAAAAAGCAACACTTCATCTGTTTTTTTTTGTTTGTTTTTTTTTTATATATGGAAAGTAAAAGTTGTAAAAGTAGCTGATCATACTCGTTCAGTACCAGATAGGAAGGTTCAGAGGTTTTTTTGGCGGAAGGACAAACAAATTACATTTACACCATATAATCTTTATACTTAAACAAAAGCAAAATTATGTAAAATGTTATCTATTATTACTTTTTTGGAGCCTCAAATATATTTTGAGTCAACCAAGCAATAGTACTTTTTGATAAAGAGGCAAGATATAAAACATTTAAAAAATCTGCTCATGTAATGTATAGCTCAAATTTTGGAAAAGTTATTTTTCTCATGGTGTCTTACGACTTCTTCATTCAGCTCTCTCTGCACCCACTTCATCCAATGGTAGTGATGGTCTAGTAATTATCCAAAGGGAAGGGGTGACCTTGAACAGTTCTGTCTGTCACATGGCTTTTATATAGCAACAATTTCACTAAACATCCAAACATCTTGAGTTAAGAAAAGATAATGACCTATAATTCAAATTCTAATTAGCCACACTATGTTCAATTATAGCCCAGAAGCATGTTTTATAATCCTTCACATTGTTACAGCTGACAGACCTCTTGTTTAGGCCAACTTTCCACTCAGCTTGCTTTGTGCAACAGCTTGTTAAAATCTGCAAACATGTTATCTAACAGGAAGCTAATTTGCATAGTTAGGCCTGTGAAGACTTTAGTTTGCAAATTCAGTGCATGAGGTATAACCAAAAGCTGTAAACTGACAGAGTTGTGTGTCACTTTCTTAAATTGTATTTCCCTAATGAAGGAAAGCATGTAAACAACAATAGATTATTTGTCACAATCAAGGTACATCAAGTTTATAAATAAGGTAAATTCAAAACTAAAAAGTTTCTTCACGTTGTTTCCAGTCATTTTAATGAGATACCAGATGAACCAGCTGTAGCTAGCTGTGGAAACCCCAATATTCGTGTCGTATAAACCAAAGGAGCATTACTCTTGCTGCAGAGCAGCAAAAAAAAAGACAAAAGCTCTTAAAATCCTATGACTAAGATTGTTTTACCAATTCGAGTGGCCACGAAGCTGGAAACAGAGATGTAGTTAAGTGTCGTGGGGGGTGTGCAAAGAACCACCTGCAAAACATACATAGCTAAAACTAAAGAGCTTCAAGTGGACTAAAGGAACAAGAAGACTACTCCCCTCAACTCTATCAATACTAAGGGTACTGAAGTGGACATTGTTGACAGCGATAGAATACCTGGGTCCGCATAGACAACAAACTGGACGTGACATTCATTACTAATGGCCCCTACATGAAACGGCACCACCTCTCCTTCCTAACGAAACCAAGGTCTTGGAACATCTGCCTTTACCTGTGGCAGATGTTTTGCCAATCATTGGTTATCTTTTCACTAAACAGCTTGTTAAAATCTGCAAACTAAGAGAACAGACGCCAAAAAACTCAATTATCTCATTAGGAGAGCTGGCTCTGTCCTGAGTGTGGAACTACAGTCTCTGACATAGGTGTCTAAGCAGAAAATGCTGAGGAAATAACTTTATATTTTGAATAACTGGTCAAACCCTCTGAATAACATACTAAACTCCAACCGTAGATCCTTTAGTTCTAGAATGAAACCACAAAGGGGCTCAACAGAAGCCTACAGGAAGTTATTCCTTAGCTTTTCTAACTACATCCACCCCCATCCATCCATCCATCCATCCATCCATCCATCCATCCATCCATCCATCCATCCATGTTACCCTATTGCAGGGTAACACAGATACATACTCCAGTCTGGTTATTGGACTAAGGGAGGTAGACGTAGGCATAGGAAGAAGATGCAAACCATATTCTAAATGTGCAAATCACGCTGCACATTCAAGCTTTAAGACTGAAGTTGAACCAACCTGTAGGATTTTGCAAGTCGGCTTGGTGACTGTTTGGGAGAAGACACCCTCTGTAGTGTGGCGTAGCTAGGCATGTCTGCAGAGGCTGAACCCAGGCGCTGCAGCTTGGTGGGGGATCCTACCGCCTGCAGAGGGGAGCTGACACGCTGTAATCCAGAACAAAGTTGTACATTGTTAGGACAGAGTGTCGGTCATTTTAAGTAGTTTCCACTTTTTGGGTCTTATATTGTATTTCTTTTCCTTTTTCTTTAGTTTTGAGAAACTAGAAAATAGAACTTCTACCCTTTAATAAAGAGTGAAGGACTATTAGACTAAACACGAAGAGTCAAATTAAACTGCTTTGTGATTTAGTGACATGGGTGAAAAAATACTTTAGCAATATTATTCATATTCATAAAGTAAAAATGACAAAAATACTAATTAGAAAAAGTAAAAAACAGGCTCTTATTCAATCAACTAAATTTATCAAATTTATTACACTCTTAACATAATATGTTTGCATTTTACAAGAAGAAAAATGAAAGCATTCAGTTAAACTTTATGTTCAGATTTGAGGTGATTTATTCTTAAGATGAATGCAATTCTGTATTTCTAAAATAAAATAATGTGTTATTTTACCTGTTGTCACTCCCAGGAACTACAAGATACTCCTGATAAACAAAGAGATTTTCATTTTCTCTCCTATGCCAGGTATTAGTAAGGAAACACCTTATGTTTTTTTGACATAAGGTTTTTGGGTTTTTTTTTGGTCAATTTTAATGCCTCTTCATAGCGTTCCCCTACATTCCCTTAATGAATAAAGAGGAGTTAATTTTTAAACAATATTCCAAGTTTGAACATCGAGCTATCCTTTCAAAAGTAGAAAGGTATATACACAACAGAAAACCCTACAAGACATCATAAAATCCAAACAAAAGACACAGATTCAATTTCCTTTCAGTTTCATGCAAAAAAAACATAAAAAATAAGGTTTGATTCAATATTTCTGCGCATTTATGTGCATGCTGCATATGCTCTTTGTTAAAAAAAAGTCCCCAATATTACAGAAGTCCATTGATCTGAAGCTGTAAGCCTCTGCAAATAAGGCAGCTACACAGTTTACATAACCATGTATTAACCAAGGTATGATTATTGGATGGTCTTCACGTATTCCCTGCACAAAAAGGATGATTAATTCAACTCCTAAAAGCCTTCAATACTCTACGGTGTCATTACAGCTTCTGCATCATCTATCAAACAGTCAATCCAACTGTCATTCTGTACCTGAGCAGGCAAAGTGGCACAGGAGTAATACATGGACGGTCCAGCAGGTGCAGATCCGCCCTCAGTGGACATGTGTAAGGCGCTGCCAAGGACCTGCTGGGCAAATGAGTCTCTCTGGGACTGGGAGGAAGAGTCTGTGCCCACTAACTGGACAGCTGCACGGCTGGATGTCACCTAGACGGAGGAGTGAGCAGAAGGAAAAACACAGGTCAGGGATCAGAAAGAGTATGAGGGAAGAGGAGGAGGAGAAGGGAGGAATAAAGAACAGCAGAAAGACAGGAGATAAAAAGAAAAGTTCACCTGGTTGTAGCTGTGAACTGCTCCTCCGACCTGTCCACTGCGGGCTGCGACCGATTCCCCAAGTGTCAGCCCTTGGTTACTATGGTAACCTGCAGCTGCATAGGCATCCTGGGTATTGAGCTGCAAAGCACTTTGAGAGAGAAGTCCTTGTCCTGTTAAAAGAGACAAAAACAATTACGATAGATAATAGAGAAGAACAGGTAGATTGTGTGCAGCTGTTCACCAATAATATGCATTAATAAAAAAAACTGCATGATAAAAAATCATCTTATTTATCAACAAATACAGTAAATTATTTAGCTTTCTGTGTGCATCGGAGTTTTAAGAGTACGATCTCTAGAGAACGACTTTACAATAAATGTCAACAGTTTTTGCAAAACAGAGATTATTACTGGTTCTGTCCCAGCAGCAAAATGCTTGGTCATGCATGTAAACATCTGAAAACTGCTGCCATCTTAATTCAGCAGTGTATTGTAATGAAAACATTTGCTCTAAAAACGAGGAGAAAAGAATTAGGAATTACGTGCCAGAAATTAAACAAGTTTATGTCACAAATTGGAGCAAACTTCTGTCAACAACCCACCTCAAACCTGGGTCTCAATTCTGTCAAATTGGCTTTTTTGTAACTATTTTCAGATTATCTCTCCTCAGCAGCAGTCAGTCTTTGTAGAAAGACTTATTCTCTTTGTGGCCTTGAAGGCATTTTGTAACCTAGTTTACGTCCCACGTGTTACACAACGTATTTCTTTTTTTTTTTTCTTTTTTTTTTTTTATTGTGTTTGAGAGAAAAGAGTGAGCATAAATACAACCTGAGCCGGGATGTAACAAGCCTTGAAGTTAAATGATGAAAAAAGCATGGAAGGCACAGGCTGACAGCTGAGGTACTCTTAGTCAAAAGTCTAAGCTCTCCTGTTTTACGCGACCAATTTGTTCTTTTCTCTATTCCTCTGGCCTCCTCCTATTTTAACCTCTCTTCATTGACAAGTGGAACCAAACAAAATTTTCCTTTGTGTGGACAAACTTACCAAATAAAGCTGATTATGTTTATGCACTCTCTTCTTCCTAGCATTTTGACACATTTCAATGCAAAAAGTATCACAGTATAGCCAAATTTGGAATGAAACTTAAGCTTTAGTAAGTCAAACCTCACAGATCACATACTTGAGAGACTAAAAAGCAAATTTTTCCCCAAAAATCCAGAAGTGTTTCTTTCCTGAGAAGCAGTTTGCAGACTGCTGTGATTTTTTAATGGTAAAATCACTGACCAGGTTTAATTACTGACCAGGTTTAATTACCTTACGCAGTGCTCTGGTGAGTGTCTTTTTTGCTGAAGCCATAAAAAAATAAAGAGCCAACTCAAACTGTGGCTACTTTGACACGCAATATCAAATCATACGTAAACTTTGTTGTCCTTTAAAATTCCCTGTTTTAAATTTTTATCTATTTTCCCTGCATATCCCCAGAATTTAATTACGTGTGAATACCTAAAGGTAAACAAACAAATCAATCAAATTAAAACATGGTCTTTGTAGCTCTAGCCAAAACACAACAACCAAACCCCAATAAAATAATTGAATAATTGAAGACATATCTAGACCCTGCCTTAAGGTTACAGAAAATAAAAACTGTCAGAAAGAACAAGAAGATTGGTACATGGTTTGAAAGGACGTCAAAAAATAAAATCAAATAAATAAATACTATACTATCCAGCACAATGTAAAAAATTTTGCTGAAATACTGTTGTCTCAAGATTACATCCTATGATTATAGCCTATACAGTAGGTTGTCATATTAAGACAATAAATTCTAGAAATCACAGGAAGTAAAAAATGGAAAAGATTCACTATTATATGGAATGTACTGGAATATATCAGCATTTATTTATTGATAACATGGTTTGTGCCATTACATTTGAAAACAAATCAAATATAGTTTGAGTTAGTTTGGAACAATTTCCCTATTTTAAACAGTGTGACTGTTTAAACATTTCTTTCCCTCCAAAATAGTTACCATGCACGAGAATGTCCTTAGCCGCATTATAACTTCAAACAATGTCAGAAATGTTACTGATAAAACAATGTTCTGTATAGTTTCAACAATTCAGAAATGGGTTTAAATTGTACAAAGCCAGAAGTTCAATTTAATTCAATTCAACCATCTTTATTAACCTGAATCGTTGTGTAGCTCAGTAGGAAAATAAGACAAAGAACAAAATATGAAACAGACTAGGAGATCCAACATCTTACATACTTACATAAATACATACATACATACATGAGGCACAAAGACATATCAAGCCATTTAAGTGACTGCAATTCGCTGTTGCTCACATATCTTTTTTAATGTTAATAATAAACCTGTTCTAATGCAAATAATTAATGTCCGTCAGATTGATAATTGCTAATTTTTTAAACAAAAATTTATAATGTTCTGAAGTCTGTTACAATCTTTACCAGTTGAGATACAGTATCAAACTAAAATATAATATTAAAAGTGAAAACAGACTCAGCAACACAGGATTAAACAGGTAAATATATAAAAGAAGAAACCACATAAAATTCTCAATGCTAAAGAAAAAAAAACCTTGTGAGCTTTTCAGCAAACACAGAGTCTAAAATGACTTTAAAGGTCAGCTTGTCATCAATCACTGTACACAGTTTGCTGTGATTACAGTATTAGTGACTGAAACATTTTTGTAAAAAAAACGCAGCAGGTTGCAGATTACAACTTCTGCTGGGGTCCATGACTATATGTCTAGATTTTGAGACAATAATCTGTACAAAGGAGGTTTCACACCATTTAGTAAACTCCATGATCACTGCTCCTTGTTCAGGGTCATCAGTGCTAAAAAGAGATTTAATAACTATTGTCAGCAATATGTTGCTGATTGTGTTGACTATGACGATAATTTGTGTACTTTATGGATAAGAGAGGTAACAAAACATAGCCGTGGGAAGACCTTGTAGAAAGGAGAAGATCAAAAAGTAGCCCATTTACCTTTAACTCTGAGACCGAACAGTTACTAACAGTTATAAGCCAATTTACAAGAACATAATCAATATTTTAAAAAGCAAAACAAAAAACTTGTTTGTTAACATTTGAGGCTGGATGTAGTTAAAAGCAGAACAGAAATCTATAAAAATAAGTCTCACATGGGTTTGTGAACCTCAAGGTGTTTTAAAATCAAATGCCCTATAAGCAAACTAGGATAGATCCAAATGGGTAATGCTTGCTGTTAATTCTGTGTGGCTCCAAATTAGAGCAGACACACCATTTATTAGACCGATAGTCCTCTTGGCAGCTGATTCAGCTACGATTCCTGAAAAAAAAAAGTGAAAAATGCGGACATTTAAGAGCTGCAATCGAAGCCTCATAACCCAGCCTTCCATTCATCTTCTACGGCTTAGCCATCAGGGTCATGGGGCTTGCTGCCCATCTCCAGCAGTCTATGGCATTAGACATGGTCCACACTGGGCAGGTTGCCAATCCATTGACTCAGAGACAAACAACCATGCTACACACATACCTTAGGGTTAATTTAATGACCGATTATTAACCTACCAGTGTTTTTGGACTCTGGGAGGGAACTTAAGTACCTGGAAAACACACACACACATGTATGGGGAGAACATGCAAACTGCATGCAGAAAGGCTCGAAGTCCAGAACTTAAAGTCGTAGGGAAGCGGCTGCTCTGACCGTTGCATTTCCGAATTCTCCCGAGTGGTGTCCGACTTTACACGAGTGAATAAAGTAAATGTGATTTGTCACATTTGTCGTTTATCAAGAGGGTGGGATTGTTGCGGCGGAAGATTCGCAAGCATGTTTGGTTGTGGCCGGTTTCTCGGAAGTATCTTGTAACTAGTTAGCAACTTAGCGCTAGTACTGTAGGTTCTCAATGGGAAATTACATTGGGACCAAATTGCACTTAGCAACAACACTGTCAAGGAACGCTATGGACAGCTGAAACAAGAGGAGGAGAGTTTTGTGTCGGAGGTCGTGGATGATTCTCCTCCGTCATACATTTTTTTATTTAGAGGAAGAAAGTCGGGATGAAGATGTTGTGGAAGAGGACGCCAGCGCTGCAGAAGGTTGGTTTGGTGTATAAGGCTTACAGCTTACATGTTTGAGCCCTTGCCTCACAACGCTGCCAGTTCTGTTAGCTCTACACCTGCCGAAGACACAGACGTCCATCCCCGTGAACACTGGGACGGAACTCAATGGTAAAGGAAATTATTCTTATTTCATCCGTTGCATATATTAGCTGCGACATATGATTCAAGATGCTATGATTGAAAAAATTTGATTGACAGATTACCGTTGATTTATGATTGGCCGAATGTAGGTGTTCAGGCTGACGTATAACTAACTGGTCTGCATGAGATAATGGAAGGCCCCCCCACAGATTTTAAGACAGGATTTTTTTTTTTAAATAGAAATGTTCTAACTTTTAGGACAATATGGTCTAAAAAAAGAGTACATTTATATACATGTTTAAGCCAGAAAGATTGGACATTTAAATATGACTTCCTTACGACTAAACCCAAAGTTACAGACTGCCATGGTACAGCCATCCTCATAATGAGAGAAATATTTTCACTTTAAGCTGCTATCAGTAGCTATAAGTGGTTAAAATAAAAGTACCATAACTTAGTGTTAGCCTTCCATTAATGAAAGAAATTATTCACCTTTCTAAAAACTTCTTGTGATGTGACATTTTCATATTACAGCTAAGGCAACATTTTACTGACAAAAATTTTATGAAATATCCATTGAAAAAAAAATCTGTTCTATTCCTTCAACAAAGGTTTAACTCTCACCCTTATATTCCTTTCAAGAGACATGCTGCCCTTCCAGTAAAACAGCTTCAAATTGAAAACAAGCAGAGGGAAGGTTAATCTGGCCGCCTCAAATAAACCAGAGAATAAAATTGTGAAAAAGTTCTGCAACCTTAAAGCAAAAATCTACAATATATATTTTTTTGTTCAGTGGTGTAGTGAAAGTGTATCCAAGAGAATTAGTCTACATGTATGATTTATATCAATGCTGAAATTGTTCTATCATAACTATCCCTGTTTGTATCACTGTGATTCATGTCCATGTTTCTACAAAGAGGAATAATAGCTACAGAAAAGCACAACAGCATGTAACTCGATCCTGACAGCATGAAAACCCTTTCCTGCTCATTGTAGATGCTCCTTCATTTTAATTTTAGAAGCTCTTTTAGTGTCATGTGTTGGATCTCTTCATTTTGGCACAAACATGCAGACAAACTCAGAGACATGACAAAGAGATGCAAATGTGAGTGCATACTTAGAAAACATAACAACAAAGCATGCAGGAGAGCACAGGCTTAGTTGAACTGTAAACTGGGAATGAGCATTTATGTTCCTTTAAGTGGAAAGTGAAATTTCTTATGCATCCTCATAGCAATCCACTTTTGCTGATTATAGCACTGCATTTCTCTGTAAACAGTCTTAATTACAGATATAAAACTATTTTTTTTGTATTTCAAGTAGCTACAATGTTAGTCAAGCATAATGCCCCCATGGCTGCACATATGCATACAACCAACAATAACGCATAAAAAGTACAAGCATTGGCTGCCGCCTTTTTGAAAACAGCTCACATCACTGAGACTAGCTTTACTGTGAATATTAGGTCAACAGAGCCTAATAAAATCTTAGCATTTTTCCTCCCAGAGAAGGTTTAAGCTGTCCTCTGTCAACAGTCGCTGTCCCTTTTAATATAACTGATGTCATCTTCTTTGCCAGGGGTCCAAAAAAAGCACATGAAGACAAAAAGAATATTCGCCTGTTCATGATTATTAAAGAAGAGCGGGTTCTCAGCGCCGGCGGTTAGTGTCTGCTGCATGGGACAGATTAAGTCAGCTGCCTTTGGCTCTCTGTGGAAAGAAGGCTGGAAAACAAAGCTTGACCACAGCGAACAGTCGCCTTAGAGTGTAGCCAATATCTCCATATAGCAGAGCAGATGGTAATGGTGCTGTCGTTTGATTGTGATTTTAAGACTTGGGTCTACAGTAGGTAGGGGTCGCTCAGTCAGGACCAACTGATCTAATCAGGTTGCATGTGCATAAAACATTAAAACTTGAGTGCGTAAAATTGCATGACCAGCTGACAACTTTGTACTTGAGGCTTATTTTTACATGGATTCACGCTCACGCATATTTGCACACAAGCCCAAAGCCAGGGGATGTTTCTCCACAGTTTTTGTTTGTGACTTAAGGTGTGCTTTATATGGCTGGGGGAGCCTTTTGGGAATCAAAAGCCTCATAAATACATTATCACTCAGATGGCAAAACACTTAAGGCTTCACTGAATCCATCTGAGAAACTCAGTTTGCACTAGTGAAGCTGAAAGTAAGGGGTCCCATCTAAATGCCCACATCTTTGCATTTTTTTGTCATACACCTACAGGATATTAGAGTTGAGAGAGTACACATTCACAGATGGGTCATGCACTGTGATCTCATGCATTAGCATGAGCACATCTGCATATACCTAAAGCATGTAATGATGTACACTTTGACCTGGAAAGACTCCCTCGTTTCCTCTCACTATTATCTCCTCTCACGCAGCTGGACAAAAAAAGAGTAGAGTGGTTTTCTTCGTGACTGGCATTCTCAATCGACCCATTTTAATATTTTATCCATTTTCTATTTTTGATAGATATTTTAGATGGCCATCTGAGGATGTGCTGAGTCTGGAAGGCAGGCATAAAAGTGCCTGCCGTGTCCCCAAATAGATGAGTGCAAAGGAAACACTGACGCACAGATTAGCATGCACACTGGCGGATATCACCAGCACAAACCTTACGAAGGGTGAAGACGCTCTCCATAGTCTGCTGCTGCGCCCCACTAATCTGCTCCACAGCATGTGGCAAGGCATAAATTCTGATTATGTTCCTTCTCAGTGTGTGCTGCAGGTCTGTGTGTATTAAGGTTCTCAGCAGCATGGGCATGCACTTTCTGTGTTTATTAGTTCATATTTGCATAATAATAAAAAAGATGCACTAAAGTTTTTTTTGCTGTATTACTTTAAAAGTGTTATAAATTGAAAATATTTATTTTCAGATTCTAAATTGATTTCACAGGAAATGGCTTTGAGTTGGCTAACTACTCTCATCGTGTTTTTCATGATCATTGAAAAGCAATTAGTTGGTAAGAGTATTCTTTTACAAAACATTATTAGGAAAATCCACAAAATATTTCATAGTTATAATCATATTTTTAAATTCTCTCTCTCTCTCTCTCTCTCTCTCTCTCTCTCTCTCTCTCTCTCTCTCTCTCTCTCTATATATATATATATATATATATATATAAAAATTGTGCATATTTTAGGATGAAGAAAATAGAGCTAAAGCACATCTGTCCTTAACATTTCATTCCAGTTATTAGGAAATACCTCATCTATTCTTAGTAATAGCTAAGTTTTAATAACATAGATTCTAAAAGTATTTTTTGTGTTTTCAGACCAATTGGTGCAGATATTCAAGAAAATCTAAAGTTAATCACACCCTAATTAGAATTTTTTTCAGACAAGAAAGATACGTGGAGTAAATCTATGATTTAGAGGCCAATTCTGCATCTGTTACTGGTTCCCAACAGTTGTTAGAAGCTACACTGAACATCCTAGTGGTTTGTGCTCCATATACTTACATGTATATGCAGTTAAATACATGTAACCAGTACTATGATCATTGTTTTGGGAGGTACAGTACTGAGACATGTAAAACTTACTCACTTTGCATCTGAATATTGATAGAATAGAAAATTCTAAAAAATAAAAAAAAGCTTTACAGCAAAAGCTACGCTGAAAGTAGAACCGCACTAGGAAATGAACATAGTAGTGGAATAATGAAACTGATGCAAAATTCTTTCCCTCTCACACACACAGTGTGTTGTACAACTGTAAATATAAAAGTTTGTAACAACAACTCCTAGCATGCCTTGCAGCTCTGATGCGGCACTACAGGTAATAAAAACCAAGAGGAAGCCCCACTCAGGAAGTTCACCACTGGTGCACCCAATGGTGGTTGAAGCCAGTTGCATATCACTTCTTTACCATTCCTTTGAAAAAGAAGCCTTTTAAGCTTAAAGCCTGCAGAGACTGATAGTCTGCAGTTGGCTGATTGCCTTGTTGGTTGGTTAATGATTAATACATACCAATTGGAAATAAAGATTCAAATCATTGACAGTTACTAATGATTAGTTTAAACCCAGGTCTATTACTGGTGTAAATATTTAAATTTACTGGTAAATTAAGTTAACGATTTTTGAATTGATAATGCCAATTGTTAATTATAATGATTAAAGGTTGCTAGATCTACACCAATGCAGCATCTCCAGACCTCCTGCGTTACATTAAGCATCTCCAGACCTCCTGCACAGCATGTTGTGTATATAGAATATGACAATATACTTTATATTGTATATTGCGTATTGCATGTTTTATAATGTATTTAGCTATAGATTTTGTATTCTGTATATATACATAATTTGTCTGCACCATCAACACAAAGTCAAATTCCGTGTAAGTGCAAACCTTCTTGGCAATAAATCTGATTCTGATCTAAATCAAAATTACCTAAAACATTGCTTCTGTTGTGGATAGATTCTATAATTTACAAATATTCATAGTCCAATAAAAGGTATTGCACAACACCGTGACTTAGAAAAACTTTATTTTGCATACACAGAGTGTATACAAAAGAAAATTTACTGACCCTGTGGGTGAAAAACTCATGGTGCAAAAAGTTATGTGTAAAGTTATGTCTTCTTCTGTAATTAATACAAACATGAGTCTATGTCTAAACTTTGCCTTTTTTCCAACCCTTTCTCCATCTTACTCTCTATTTTTGTCTCATCTAGTACCTCCACGCTTTCATTATTGTTCTTCTGGGGCAAGTCAGATGGTTAGTTACATAACCGTTATATGTAATATGTTATAAATACCAAGAAATGTTTATTTTCTGGTATCAGCATTTGCAGTTGATCTGTGATGATGCATGTATGCAAGCTTGCACGACTCTCCACCTGTCTGGGTGGTTCTTGTAGCTTTCATTGCAGGGGTATGCATTTCTCCCTTACTGTGTGCACACAGCTACTGTAAAGTTTTCGGAGCTTGTGTGGTGTACAGTAGTGGCATGTTTGTGTGTTTGCCTCTCCTCTCTGCTCTACGAACAGCAGGCCAGCTGACATCTCAGCGAGGATGGATTAGCATATCAAGCTACTGCCACAACTCTGCGTGTCTTCTGACAGCTACCTCACCCCCATGGGGTCGAGTGCAGCAAAGACAGGGGTATCATCTCCAGGACAGAATGCAGGAAGATCACAGTAGAGCAGGAAGGCACAGGGAGTGGTTTAGCTTCTCAGTCAGAGGGCCTGTTCATAACAATGTTGCTCAGTAGATTTAAAACAATCCTCGTTATCATGGCCCCTGAGCCTGCCAACTGTTTCTAACACAGCTTTGCAATGCTGCAATTTATCTAGTTACATTAGCAATTCATCATAACATTGCAATGCAGACATGGGTAAATAGGATGACGAACACTGGATGAAAATACAAACTATTTCTTTGTCTTAACGTCTTAGATCAAATCAGATGACCATTTGCTGTTTTATCAAAGGTTAGGATTGCACAAAGTATTTGCATTTGCTGAATGCAAGAATAACAACATAACATAATTTACATCACAGTAAAGATGCCTTTACAGTGCATTTCTTCATAACTTACTAACTCGATTGTAACATTACCTTTTTGCCTACATTACTGACACAAATTTAGACCAAATTTTCTGATATAGATTGGATAGGGTTAATCAAAGGTTTGAATTTACTTAATGTCAAAACAATGACATATATATATATATATATATATATATATATATATATATATATATATATATATATATATATATATATATATATATATATATATATATATAAATATATATATATATATCGTATATGTATATGTTAATATATATATGTAATCTTCTTTAAATCTATCTATCTATATATATGTATTTATATATATATATATATATATATATATATATATATATATATATATATATATATATATATATATATATATATATATATATATTATTTTTTTTTTTTCCTTTTTAATTGTCTGACCTGTGTCTAATGTTTTAAATATCCTCCTAGAGGCTCTGAAATACTGCAGGTGGTGTAACAGTTAGGTTTTTAGACCAATTTGCTCACAGACCTTATAAGTTCTGACCACAAATCCTCCATGAAACACAATCAGGGCTTTATGGAGACTTGAATACAGTCACCTTCTTGCCACTCTGTCCTTATTTGGCAATACGGTTAGGGCCACTGTCCATTTAGAAGACCCATTTGTGTTGAGTTCTAACTTCTAGACTGATATTCTGTGAAGTGCACCAATCCGTCCTGCATCAGAACATTCACACAACATGATGCTGCCATCCCTGTATTTCATGGTATGCTAGGTGCTCTTGGGGTTATCTACAGGGTTAAAGATGCACATTATATTTTTAACAGCAATGCAAGTCGTTTAAAGATTGGGTTCTTTCTTCATCGTGAGCTACCAGGTCATGAATCTGATGAACGATACTGAGGCTGACAATATACACATGCAGACTTTATTTATCTTTATTCACGGTATTGATTTGTGTTTCCCCTTTTCAGATCTTTTAGCTTACATCATGTCCTAAGACCTGTTTTATCTAATTGAATTTGGGATTCTGGCTTTAATGCTTCTGGGTAATGGACTAAAAAAGTGGCTCATCACAGCTGATCTATAATTTGAACCCTTCCTGAGACGCACGCACATTTCCACACAAACCTCTCTGCTGACCATCAGTCTATTCCATAGACTAAGAAGGGCTTGGCTGCATTGTATGTATCTACATTCTACATTTCTATAGATAGATTTTTCTTCTCAGGGTGTTTTATAATTCTACAAGTGGTTTTAACTTTGTCTGAATTGTACATGTGCTTTCTAAGCCTCGACTACAGTAAAATGCTGTGTTTTCATAATGAATATAAAGATTCTTATTTGATAAGGGAGTGCTTCATGTCTCTTTTTTTCCTGAACAAAACAAGGAGAACTTCACTAAGTTAAAATATGTTTAGGTTTCTGTCCTTTGCCTGTTTTTCTTAAGCAGAGGATAATAGGTGGGTTGTCGGATGGAAGATAAGTTGCTAAATGTGTAGTTTTGTGATGCAGGAGTTTGCGCTTTATGCTTCTACTTCTTAGTTAAATATTTAGGCTTTGTTTGCCACAAACATATAATGTGGTATGCAGCTACCTACAGTATGAAGTGTTGAAAAGAAAAGGATTCAGATAAATTGTTTCAGTTTATGAGGTAAATCTAATGTCTAGATGGGTTCATTTATAAAAAGCATCTGATTACAAAGATAAAAACATTAAATCCCTAAAGCATTGATCTTACTGTCTCCTGTAGAGGCGTCCTGAGAGTCCAAGATGCCTGATTCTTGAAGGGACCTAATGCACGAGTCCACCAGTTCCAGGCCAGTCGTCAGCTCCTCCTCTATGTCCTTCTGTCCGTCTACATTGGAATAAACAAGTTAAAAAGAGATTAGCTCAGTTTATCTGTGTCAGCACTGCCACACTTATGAATTGCAAAAGCATTTTTTTTTATAAACTTGCATTTTCCACTTGAAAATGGGGTCAAAATCCACGAAAACCCAGATTACTTTCAATGAACATTTCTTTAAGCTATTATTGTAAGGATGCTATCAAATAACACAGACAACTACTTAAAAATAAAATATATGTGTTTTAACTATTATTGTTTTAATTTGACATATGCTTTCGAACATTATTCCACTTCCTTTCTTTTAACAATAATTTCTATAAAAGCTGCATTCCTAAAAAAAAACAAACATGAAGGTCACCAACTGCTTGCAACCTTGCCAGCTTTTCTCATCGCATCAGATTTTATTAGAATTTATTTTACCAGTAGGAGCCGTGGTTAATTTACTTCTTAGGCTGTAGTGAGCTGATGTTGTCAGTTTAATGGTAAAATCATAGAAACTGTAATTTGGACAAATACTTAGAAAAGCGTTTTACATCAAGTTTACATTAATGACAAAATCTAGTCTTAAATATTATTTATAGTACATCATTTTGTTATAGTCCTAATTATTATGATCCTGTGTCGTACTTGTTATTGACATGGCGAAAAAACACAGAAAAGTAGTTATAAATTTTAGCAAGTCCATTCATGTAATTCATGTTACCGGTGCCTGGCTAGCAAAATGGTGAAGACAGCATTTCCTATGTTTTAGGATTAAAAATAACAAGACTTCATAAAGGAATAAATCAGGCAAAAACTAAGTAAAAAAATCTAGGTCTTGCTTTTGAAAATGCATTCAATCATTATTATTATAATCTTAAGTTTAATTTATTAAAAAAGTCTTAATGTTTCCTTATTGCTAATGCTTCATGGTCATTTTAGTTTTTCACAACCAACTCTAAATTTTAGATGGGTTATTTCTTATGTACATAGGGGCAGCTTGATTTGTAAAGCTCTACTTTTTTACTTTGATGCAAGTGCCATCATAATTAGAAATGTTTTATCCTTTTTTTTTTGTCTGATGGTAAGATTTATTTAATAGGAATAGACATTTAAGCATGAAAGAAGAAATCTGTAGGGGTAAACATTTCAGCACAAGAATATAATCATAAAAAAAACAGATCCAGGGTACAAGCTGATAATTCAGCAACAAATCTTTTGGGATTGAGGTCCACCTTGTGCTTAGATACCAGCCGTTTGTCTGTCAGACAGAGGCTGATAGCAGGCCAATGTCTTCCAGTTAGAGACGGCTGCCAAGGAAGATAAAAGCTTACAAATGAGTCTTACCAACAGCATTAATCTCTTACGGAGATGGAAAGAGAACGTTAATAGTAGCTGCCTTAGTGGGGGGATTTAGGAGGCCTATTTTATTGACTTCAACTGTTGCCTTTGCAGACTGATGCAGCTATTGGTAAAAACACTTCCAGGACCAGCTTTTAATGCTTCATTAAATTTAGGGAAGTCAGGTTGATTTATAGATCACCATTCACACATGGCAAATCAAAATAGGAACAAAGATAAAGAAAGTTACCTCAAAATCTAAATATTCATCTGGCTTTCAGTGTGTGGTTTGCAGAGCTACAAGTCTCAAATGGCCTTACTTTTTTCACATGCTTTGAACCATGCAGCTTATAAAAAGGTGTGGTTTTTCTGTGGATTTTCCCTAACTGCCAGAGGGGGAAGTCACCGTTCCAAACGAGAGGATAAGGAGCAAATTTTCATTTAGTGCAAGAACATGCTAGAAGCAGACCCAACGGAAAAACAAATGTCCCAAATTCACACATTTGGCCATTTATTTGTCTCGTTGAACCTGCTGAATGAAAAGACTCAGTTCAGCTCTAGCAGAGCTGAAATAAAGAGCCGACGAAGCCCCATCTTTCAGTAGAAGCTCTTACTGTTGTGAGCCAACAAGCTAAAGGGAGCTAGCCTTCTTCTGCGTCTCTACTCTATGGGCTATATGTAGAGCCCCATATCATGCTGGTTTAGAAATGAACTTCGGTTTTCTTTTTAAAACTATTAAATTTAAAGATATGCTAGTCTTGACCATTATTTGTCATGATCTTAGTATTGATGACTGGATTATTGGTTAATTTTATTCACCTGTCTAACTGCATGGTTTCTAATCACTGCTCATCTGATCCACCTGCTCCTGCCTCTATTTAATTTGCTTGCATCCAGTTTATTATGCCCAGATTATTCTCATTCTCTTGTGCCAGTAGTGAGAGGGTTTTTAGCATACCTTAATGTTTCTGATTCCATGATCCTGATCTCAACCATCAAGCCTACCTGTTCCCATCTCAACTATCTATGTCTGAACTATCTTCGGACTCCTGGAACTCTGAGCCTACCTGCTCTAATCTGTTTGCCTAACCTGGCTTCGGACTCCTGCTTGTTCTCTATTCTCTGGGGCTGGAGCATTCAAATCGTCCAGAATCTTGTTGGCACCCCTTCGGCTGGATCCTACCTCATACTCAGGGTATGGGCTAAACTGTTAAACCAGGTTAGTGACTCACACGTTCATATTATCCTTCATTAGATTTATGTGGTAACCTTTTTACAGAGTTTCCTGTGATAGATGCCTTAGCCACTGCTACACCGACCAGACGTCGTTTTACTAAACGCTTTTTTAATTATCCCACTCTGTCTTGCATCAAAAACTGGGTCCTCTGTTCTGAGTCATGACATTATTACTGATTTTATTGATAATGTCAAATAAATATGACTTGCCTCAACCAGTTCAACTACCGATTATATTTTGAGTTTACAAACTCTCATTTTAATTTTGATTATTTTCATTTATTTTCCCTCCTGCATAGGAAATAAAACAAAAGGTCTATTTTCTTATTTTTCTATTGAGTTTGGAGCAATGAATTCATTAAAGTCCTGACTTGAGGAAAAATTGGTTTATTGTTAAGTAAGGGGAGTCTTTCTTTGCAGAGCGGTCAACCTAGAGCACAGCTGGCTGGGCACAGAAAGACGTCACCACAAATCCTTTTTTGTTGTGTTTGCTACCTCTTTGTTGGCAGAGGTCGCCTACTGTGCACCCAGCTAATCAATCTGCTCTCAATATCCTATAGATCTGAACATGACTGACAAAGAGACAGAAAGGCTAACTCAAGTGTCAACCATAGCGGGTGTTTTTTTGTGTGTGTCTTTTAAACTAAAATACTGTCAAGAAAGTGGTCCAGCCTTGAAAGGGGTTTTCATCTGACTTTTAAATCATCTGAAAGTTCATTACTTTTTCTTTTTTTTTTTAGGCTGCGATTTGTATGGTGCACTTCTTATCTGAATAAGTACTACAAATTATTTGGAAATGCGGTCTGAGCGCTACTTAATGAGAGCTGAAATGCAAGAAGAAAAGTAAGTTTTTCCAAAATAATTTTCTAACTATGTTGAAGCTATCTATTGTCCTCCAGCAGTTTCAGCAGCATATTGACAAACAAGCAACAAAGAAATAATGATATAAACATACAAGTTTGTAGATCACCTTGGTTGTTCCAGCGAAACTTCTCATCTGATGAGCTGTAAGATACAAAGAATAAACACAAACCTTGGTTAGACATAGAGTGCAGACACTGATTTTATTTAGAATTAAATTGTTTTTCAAAGGGATGCCCATGCAAGGATTCTGTAGGATTTGATTCAGGTATATAGTATAGTATAGCTTGTTATTTTTCATCAAAATCCATCGCAAGCACAAAAGCTTTTAGGAATAACAATAAAAGCCTTGTTATTTTAAAGCCTTTTTTATTTGAAGTCAACTGACAAGTGCTCCCGGTAGAGCATATCATTTTACGAGCCCTCCAAAAGAAAACAAAAGCACTGTTGTTAATCTATGTTAAGGGGATTTCTTTTTTGAAAGATGTTTCTCTAAGATCTATGTTGCCTTGGAAAAGTTTTAGGTATGGAAAGATATGGACAAAAAATAAATCCCAAATGGTGGAAAGTTGCTTAAGAGTGGAAAACATTACTAGATAGGATTGCCTTTTATCAGTAAAGATTAATATATAAATCAGGGATGTACTGTGGTTACATTCAACACACTTGATCACCGACAAAGTAAACAATATTCTTACAAATCCAAACAATCTGAAGCATGTTCCATGTTAAACTGCCTCAATGATGGAAGATCATCTTAGCCTCCAGATGAAAGATCCATAAAAACTCTGCCTTTTCTTAGAACGATGAAGTTTCTTTGCTTGACCGATGAATAAGCACTACCAGCATACACTAACATCAGCAATGTTCAGTGTGGAAGTTGGCATAAGACCCAACATACATTTTTTCCCCAGCTTTTATTGCATTTATTGTCATTTTCTGCATTTAACCCATCCCCTTAGGGAGCAGTGGGCTACCTTTGTGCGGCATCCGGGGAGCAATGTGGGGTTAAGGGTCTTTGCTCAAGGACCCAGAGTGGAGGCTGAGGGAGTGGGGCATGATCTCAGAACATCAGGATTCCAAGTGCAATGCCCTAACCATTAGGCCGCCACTCCCCAAATTTTTATTTTAGTATATAAATGAAATCAGAGAAAGTATATACATATAGGAATCCATTTAAGCTGTATTTTCTGCTACGTGGAAACCAGGACCACTGTATTTTTATTGATGATTGGTCTCCATAAGTCTGCCATTCTATCAGATCCAAACCTGCGAGAGTCGAAAACTCAAAGAGGTGGTGCTAAGAAAGCAGTTGGTTCTTTGGAACCAGTTTAATGGTAAAGTGGTTATAGGGCAACTGAAACAAAACTGAGATAATGGTTTCATTGTAAATGAAAAAGATTAACATAATACTTTGCCTTCCCCTGAGAGGAGGGTATAACTATGTGGAAGCATAATATTTTTTTTTGTTTTTTATCAGGGAACACTGCTGGTGGTATTTTTTTATGTTGTCTGACTTTAAAGTGAACACACACACACCCATCACAAAAACACACTGGTGACCTAAAAAGACTAGCCATAAAATGACAAATTCTATTGAAAACCTGTAAACATCGACCAGATGCCGTTTAATCATCTCACTGATTACCTCCGCTCAGCGAGCGTGTATGCATAGTGTGACGGATTGCAGGGACCAGCCAAGCAGCACATGTTAATGGAGCCCTCTGCCAGCATAGCATCCCCTCATTCATCAGGCATTGTTATAACCAAAGACATACCCCAACATGTGTACAAACATGGGCACGCACAAGCTGTGAACTCCGAAGTCTTTCAGGACCGATGTGTTTACAGCGGACAAACAGCCTGGCGGTAACAGCCAGGCGTGGATTACTATCAGTAGTCTGCTCTCTGTAAGGTAGCTCACTTAACTCTGGCTGAGAGACCATTTTTTTTAGAGCAGGACAGGCTGGATCTGTCTGTTTGCTGGTGTCAAAATGTTGTTTCATTGCTTTTGAATTATCTCAGTGATGGTGAACTATTGTTTTTACCCTCAACTGCCAGTGGGTGACCAAGTTAAAGCCAAATGCAACATGAGTGTCCGCATGAACACCTAGCTGGAAACTGTGAGGAAGTAGGACACATGTTGTTAGCATCAAGTAGTTACATGAAAAGAAGTCAAAGGTGGGGAATAAAAACAGCCCAGAGGATGTCAGAGTTCTGTCAGATAAAATTATAATTTTTTTTATGAAGAACGTACTGTATATAACCACAACAATAAATACAACACTAAACACTCATATGATGGTCTACAGTATTTACATTTTTATGTAAAATAGACAATTCTCTTTTTTCTGTGATTTTGTCAAACCAAATTGAAATTGCATTTTCTTGCCTAATTAATGGCTAACAAGTGATGATACCCAAGTAACATGTTTGGCTACAGTTCTAACTAAAGACTTAGTTGTTGTTTTTTTCAATTGGGTGGAAAAGAAATAATATATACCACGACATTTCTTAACAAATACAAACTCTATGTTTGTCTGTCCTGCTGTTTAAAACATTCCAACCCTCAAGACAATAATTTGTGAAATAATTTGTTGTTGCTCTTATATATTTTTGGGGAAGTCTCTTCCTGTTTATCACACCTAAAATTATGATATTTTTATCAACTCCTCCATTCAAATTCTAACCTTAGCTTATTGCCGACTGGGTGGAGTGCATCTCTGAAAATCAGGTTTTAAGTCTTGCCCTAGATTAATTTAATGATCCCTTTCTTTTGCAACACTTCAACAAAGACAACATTGTTAAAGTGTATGTCTATTACTGTAGTTGTCCTGCTAACAGAGCGGAGTTGTGGTGACAGTGGAGTTCTTGGCTCTTTCAACTTCGATCAATGCTCCTCTTGTGCAGACTGTCAGTTTGGGTAGATTGTAATCTTCTCTTTAGTATTGGGTTATCTACTTTCCATTTTCACTATGAACTACATCCTTGGCAATCTTAAGATTCTGTTTCCAACACTTCAAAAAATGAGCGATATGGATTAATATTAAATTGCTCACAGGAATACTCCATTTAACAATGAGGAGAAAGAGATTAGTTGCAACAATTTTCTTTACTGGTATCACAGTTAGAAAGGCTGAACAAAAATTAATGGCAAGGCAAGACAATTCCAAGTGCCTTACATGAATTAAACAGTAAAACAGAAGGAAAACATTTGGTTTACTTGGGCCATATTATAATGCGTTACTTTTTATTTGGTCTGTTGTTTAAAATAAGGGTAAAATTTGACTGAAACTTTGTAATGTGAGAAAATTCTAATACTTTTAAATTGTTCTGCAAGCAAGTCCATTCATGCATTTTCCGTCATGCTTATCCCAAGGGGGGTCGCAAGGGATACTAGTGCCTTTCTACAGCTGTCTACAGGCAAGAGGCGGGGTGTACCCTGGACAGGTCGCCAGTCCATCGCAGGGCAACACAGAGACAAACAACCACTCACGCACACCTAAGGAAAATTTAAAGAAGCCAATTAACCTAAAAGTCATGTTTTTGGACTGTGAGAGGAAGCCAGAGTACCTGGAGAGAACCCACGCATGCTAACTCCATGCAGAGAGAACTGAACCCAGAACCTTCTTGCTGCAAGGCAGCAGTGCTACCTTCTGTGCCACTGAGCAGTTGTTCTGCAAGCAAGTCATTTCTTTTTTAACAAACAAACAAACAAGAAGATACCAATGAGCTTTAATTTAGTGTAGGTTACAGAGAAGCTTGATCATTTTCTCTGTGAGCCTAAACAGAGGAAGCCTATAGGAAAAACCAACTGAAGAAAATTAGAAAGCCTTGACTTATTTCAGAATTATCCAGCAGACTTTAAACTTGGTCAGTCTGCTTTGCCATGCATCTCATAGTTCCATCTCCACGGTGAGAGAAATACAATCCTCACCTCTCTTCCACACAGGTAAAGCTTATCATTTCTCACTAATTGAAACAGCTCACTGACCTATTGGTCCAACATGGAGAGTCAAAGAGTCAGTTTTATTTTCCTTTTTCCTGCCTTTGAATCTTTTTGAAGCATCAATAGACCCTGACAGAGTAATTAGTGGAACAAGAGCGGACTAATTGACAGTGTGATCAGCTCTCTTGCTGCAGGTCACTCCACGCCACAGTACCTCATCACTGCTAATGATATAATGTAGTCTGGGGGCAGGTGTGAGAGTGCCTATTTTTGGGTGTTCACAAGGCAAACCTGAGCAGAAGGTCACACATATGTTAACAGTAATATAAAAAATGACAAGAGTGAATTTTTTGGTCCCTTTAGAAGCCCCTATGTATTACAGCACAAAGCATCACAATCTAAAGCATAAAAGGGCAACGTGCTGCTTAACCTTTTGGCAACAATAAACCAATCCTCACAATGCCTCCAGATTATTATTTTTTTCTTTGTTTATTATTGTTTTTATTGGGGGATGGTTAGTGGGTGCTGAAGCAACTGACCTTATTAAAATGGGCTGATGGAATTGGACAAACCTTCCCTCAAGTGTGAAGTCTTACTAAAAGAAGGTTTGTCCTCATTTCCTAAAAACTGATAAGTTAATTAGAAGGAGGTAATTAACTGCTCCTCTCTGTCCCGAATTAAAGTAACGACATTCCTGCAATCATTTAGAGCTACCACTTTGTTTTTTGTTCTACTTCAATAGTCATAAAACATTGTTTTTATTTCCTAGTTTCCATGGACCACACCTAAAAGATAATAGAAATTTTAATGTTACAAGAAATATCTGAGAAACATTTAGCTTCTCAAACTACAGGAGATGATTTAACTGTACACATAGTAAAATTATATAAGCAATATTTACATTTTTTTTTCAGCTTGGGTTTTCAGGGTGGCCTGCAAAGATTATTTTTGACCCATATTTGGCTTACGGCAAATAAATAGGAGGCTATGTAAAGAGACATTTTTCTTAAATCCTTCAATATTTTAGGACCCAAAGTACTAGTCTGAGTTTAAATCAGGAACCTTTGCAGCTTTCTCTGGTTGCAACTACTCTTTCCTCTGACAATTAGGCTACCACTCCCACAGTCACTCCTCTTCTACTCAGAACAGATGTAGGGCAGGGCTAATAAATGCCTTTTCAACAGATTCCCCCCACCTAAACCAAGGATTTTGGAGTCTCCTCCTAGCAAAATGATTGTGTCTCAATAGATTTATAATTTTGCCAAATTCTTTTTACAGCATGCGTCTACTGAACATTACTAAGTGAGATGTTAACAGCCCAAAAAATATAACATTTCCACAGCTTAACTGATATTTTCAGTTTATTTTTGTAGTTTTCTCAATGTTATTTGCTTGGTAAGGTTCCTCAAAAGACCTCTAAGGTCATTTAAGAATAACTATATATTTGTATATAAACATGTTTTGTCATCTACTGGCATTTTCTTTGTATTTATTCAATTGAGGTTTATTAGAGTAACTGGGACTAAACACAAATGTGCAAGACACACGAATGATTTTTATTTGTGGAATTCTTAAGGTGATACTTTTTATTATTTCCCTTCCACTCACAATTATGTGCTAAATAATGTTGATCTATCATATAAAGTACATATTTCAATGACCACTCTGCCTGGTGCAACTGTTTAATTGCTTGTGAATGCTAGTAGAAAATAATTCAATCACATGGATGGCAGCAGCCCAATGTATACTCTAAAAAGAAAATGCAGCGCTAACCTAAATTGATTGCTTCAATTATTAACAAGTACTTGAATTAAGTTTCCCCAACTTAATTTAATTAAGTTTACAACTTATAACCTTAATAAATCAAGGATGGAATATAAGATATGTGTCCATGATGCAGGATTTACTACTGTAGGACTTTTAACAACTGTCTCCTCAATTAAAAGAAAATGCTCCTTTAAAGAAAATTAGCTAGGAGCACAAGACGCCTTGTAATGGTCAGGTCTGTGGAGAATAACCTCACATTCCCTACAGATTTGGAATATGCTCTCGGATTTGCAACACGTCACATGACCACAGCATGTAACACTTCAGACAGCTAAGAGCAAGAAACTGATGCCACAATTCGCACAGGCTAAACACATCTGGATGGTATTCTGTAAGACAGTAAATGGCTTTGAAATTATCAGCTTGAGCTACTGGATTTTGATAGTAGTGGGTAGGGCTGGCTCGTACCAATGATGGGACGAGGCCTTAGAGGAGAAAATTCTGGCTCACTTTAGGCCACTAAGCACTAACTGTGTTGTCTAAGCAACACTGTCAAACCTTTGTATTGCTGCAGATCAGGTCTGCAGCAATACAAACCACACCGTACTTATATATTTGAATATATATAATGTCTACTTTAAGCAGGATAATGCACCATGCCCCAAACCTTCATTTGTGACAAAACATTCCTTACAATTGAATGGCTTTCCTATTCACCAGATCTAAGTCGAACCAAACTTTTTAGGTAATAGAGGGGAATCCAATCATGGATGTCCAGCAAACAAATATACTGTCAGCATGAGAGAATATTACCTAGATATGCTCTAAAGTTACTGAGAAATTACGCTGACAATTTAAATAATCTATGTCATAGATTTAGGAATCTAAAGAGGTTCTGACTCCATAATAACAGGTGGGACCTAAATCTGTGCAAAGTGAATGTAAAATACCAAGAAGAAAAAAATTATCCATACAGTTATGATTTACAAATTTGGCAATGGTGTGAGAGCTCCACCTCTGTGCCCACTAACTATAAAATGGATCCATTACGCTGTGTGGTACATAAGCAGCTATCTTTGGAGAAAAAAAAAAAAAGGCGTGTTAACATTAAGAAGAAAATTAAACTCCGATAACTACAATAAAGCACAAAAAAAGAGAGGTAAAAGCTCTCCATTACAGCTCTTGTACCCAGTTAAGACTCTTAGTTAAAAGCCCTGCTTGATATTTTCAGCAGGATAATTGAACGTTGAAGTGTAGCGCTCTGTCGTTTCAAAGAAGCATGAATTCCCTGTTGCACTCTCTGACCTGATATTTTAAGCTTTATGAAAATAAAAATTTTTGGCTTTTTGGGGCTATTCTTATTCCATAGGTAATAGTACAAATTGAACCACTGCACTCTGGACTGAGGCACTACAGGGCGAAAAAATAGAAAGGAGAGGGAATGAAAGGGGAGAGATGGAGAGCAGAAATATAATACAGAGACAGACAGAGGCAGGACAAAAGAGGCACATAAAGGTGGAGAATGATAGCGGTAATATGATATAACACAAAGAAAGAAAAAAGAGAGGTAAACAGCAGAAGAGAGGCTGAATATGATGGCCAGAGAGAACAAAAGACATGAGAGCTCTGCTAAACCCAATGAGAGAGGCTTAAAAGAGCAAATGCCAGAGATAGCAATGAGAAATCCTGTCATTTTATCCACCCAATAAACACATTCCCAACTCTGTCAGTATAATCCATCTATTTCAATGCCTTCCATATTATCTGTTATCTGCACTGACCACCAGGCCGACCCTCTTGTAGACAGTGGCGTAAGATAACAAGCGCCATCCAGAAAAGGGAAGGGAGCCCTTTCTGGCTCTTGGGAGGCATCAAACAGTGGCTCAGCTTTAGTCAACACTAATTTAGATTCAAACGCTAGAGCAAAACCACGGTTTGCTAATTTACTCAGGGCCATTTTCCAAAAGCTGCCCTGAAAAAAAAGAAAACATGCAAAACCCACTCAAAAAAAAACGAAAAGCTTTAAATGGGGAGGGGGAAAGGATGACTCCTGCAAATGTAAATTCGTTTTTTTACCATGATTTTAATTCAACATAATCGCTGGCTGTCAGTAGCAATGCTCATAGTTGACTATCTTAGCTGTTCACATTTCAGCCCCCTTTGATTCACACAGTCACAGCCACTGAAGTTGGACTTTTAAATAACTTAGAATGATGCAAATAAGTCTAAATTAGCATAAAACATGCCGATGTGAAAAGACGTAAAGCTCCCAAGTTGGTCCTTTTTAATATCCACAAATACCTCATTGACATCCTGTCTCTAAGTTCTTTTGGCCATCAATTATCCTGGCTTTATACATAATGATGGATATTGGCAGCAATATTAGCTCCTGCTGCCAGAAAACACAGTTACACTAACATTGAAAATAAGGGTTGGCTGTCAGGCTATGGTAGGAATGCCTCTTTTTGGACTGACACAGTTCAATAAGTAAGAATCAATGGACATAAAATTATGCTGATTGGTATGAAAAAACGGCTTAGTGACCTGCAATGTTTTGAGAACAATCTGGCTAAGAGAGAAACATATGAGGACAAAGGGATTTGGATAATAATGTTAGAAAGTCAATAAAAATGACTCAGCAACCTTTTCTCAATGAACCCAAACAACTCAAAGGTCTTTTGCCTTCATGATTCTGGCATATATTATTTTTCCATTACGTAACAGACAGATTCTGTTTGATGAAGATAGTGAGATGCTGAACCACAAAAGAAAAGAAAAGAAAAAAAAACACCTCATGCAGCCCATAAATAGACTTTTTTTAAGGACTACTCTGGGTACAAAGTTCATAAGAGCAGTGACGGCTTAAGGGCCTAACAATTAGAGGACAGGTAAGCTAGCATGAGTGTGTTTGATCTACAGGAGAAAGTCTGAGTTTTTCACAAGAACAAAGGCGTTATTGCAGTAGAACCACAGTGCCAACATCTGTATCTCAGTACAGTGCAGTAACCTTAGTTCAACCCCACTTGGAGAGCCATTTTAGGTATCATTCCCTGTCTGTCCTCTACACGTTCCTCTGCATTGGCATTACTGTCCACATAACTTGAAATGTTTTTCTCACCATTCTCTTAACCTTAAAGATGGTGACGTGTGAAAATCCCTATAAACCAGCATTTTTAAAAATATTTACAAGCCAACAATGGGCATTTATGGACTTCAATTCAATTCAATTCAGTTTATTTATAATGTGCCAATTCACAACACGTCATCTCAAGGGACTAAACAGTTCACCAGATCATACAGTCAAATTGATTCAAAGTTTTCTTTCTAAGGAAAACCAGTTGGTTGCATTAACTCATTGACTGGAAGGCAATCCCTCACACTAAGCATGCTTGTAGCAACAGTAGAGAGGAAAAACTCCCTTTTAACAGGAAGAAACCTCCAGCAGAACCAGGATCAGTGTGAGTGGCCATCTGCCGAGGCCGACTGGGGCTCAAGGAGACAGAAGCAGAGATACAAAAAGCAGCTGTAAAAGGCGGCCCCATCCAGGAAACACACAGCCAGGTAGACAAGGTCCGAGCCAACTCCCATGTCAGAGGATGAAGAGAGCACATCCAGCCAGTCACAGTCAGAGAAAAAGGACTACACTGGAAAAGAGCACCGGACTTTAGCAAGTTGCTACACAATCTCTTTATTCCTAAATGTAATTAATTTCTTTCATGTGATTCCATGAGGCATTGCATTACCTGTGACTGAAGACCTAATAACATTGCTGCATGTTTATTAATAAAAAAAAAAATTATTACTTGAAGAAACTGCAGTCTAGGTATACCCAGTGTTGTGCCTGAACGCGTTCATTGAACGAAAGTTCATGAACTCGTTCATATTTTGGGCGAACGTGAACTGAACGTACTGCATTACTGCCTGATTAACGTTATTGTGAACTCGTTCATTCTGGTGTCTGTGAACGGCACGCTCTCTCAGTTCAGCTCCGTTCAATAGGTTGCCAGATTTCTATAGAGCCCTTCAGGCGAAACCCTGGCTAAATCAAACCGTAAACAGGCCTTAATATGTAGCGGGAAAAACACCCAATCTGGCAACACCAGCTACCAGTGCCGTAGCCTACAGCTGTGTGCATCATCAAAACAAAATGCCGTGTGGAAGCCACAGCAGCGTGGAGGCGACAAAGCAGCAGTATGATCACTTAAAACAGTTTTATGACCAGGTGGTCGGTGAGGATGATGGCAACAAGTTTGCCCGCCGGCTTTCAGTAAAAAAATCTGCACTTCAGTAACCTTAAATTCCTACCTCAGCCTGGTCCATCAGTTTGTGTTAGTAAAATCTTCTTGAGCGGAGGTCTTCAACAGGGGATCCGCGACCCCTAGGGGGTCTACGGAGGTAATGCATGAGGGTCTGCATGGTTAGTTGATATTTTTATATTCCCCCCCTGCAATTTTTTCCCCCACTAATTGAAATGTCTTTAAATACTCATTAACATGAAATCAACACACTGTAGTAAACAGATAAATGGAGACAAAAGATGTCTTTCAGTCATCAATGCACATATTCAGCGACACACAGGAGCTCTTTCAAGCTGGGCACCATTTCCTTCACAACAACCAGGAATCAGAATCAGAAAAACTTTAATAATCCCAGGGAGAAATTAATTTCTTTACATTACTCCATCTGTAATAGAGTGACTATAGGACACAATTTCATACAATATATATAGTTAGGGGGTCCCCGCTCCATCTTGCCATCAGTTTGGGGGTCCTTGGTCTGGAAAACATAGAAGACCCCTGTTCTTGAGGGTTTTACTATCCATGTAACTTGTTTGTTAAACCTGCCTGGTATAATTTTTCAGGATTCCAGTATTCCTTTTTAGTATGTATTGAAATGGAATTTCAAATGGAAAAAATTATTAAAATAAAAAAAAAACATTTGCACCTTAAAGACTACTTTCCTATTTTTCTTTTAATAATTACTCATAAAAAAGACCATTCAAGCAGCACATTTTTCCTGATGTTTTTGAGAATATACTGTAGGGGTGAAAGCTGCAGCTGCTACTAGTGTGAAGTGAATGGACAGCAACAAAGCATTAAAGCAACAATGGGGAAATGCTGTCCCCTCAATGCTAATGTAAACCCTCGTTGGATAAGGATTCAAAACTGGATATGAAGATGAAATCTGACGCACAGTTTCAGAGTTGGAACTGATAAAATAATTGCTGTCTGAGGTTCAACAGTAGGCTATGGTGTAATTGAACAACATATATATAAAAAAAAAAGAACTATGAACTAGTTCATTTTTTGGTTTTGAATTATGAACTATGAACTGAACTAGTTCATTTTAAAATGTGTGAACTGAACTTTGAACTAGTTCACGTAGAAAGAGAACTTTCCCAACACTGGGTATACCTAAGCATACATTTGACTATATCAGCTCACTAGACATGAAACACAATGATCAAGAGCCCCAATAGACCCTTACAATATATTATGAGTCATACTGTATAGTCAGAGGCATTCAGGGGCTCCGGCTCCGGCTTTCAGTGTTGTTGTGTCCTTAGGCAAGACACTTCACCCTCATTGCCTACTGATGGTGATCAGCGTGCCCAGTGGCACAAGTGTACGGCAGTGATCTCTGTCAGTGATCCCCAGGGCAGCTGTGGCTACAATGTAGTGCCATGATCAGTGTGTGCGTGAATGTCTGCGGACTTGAAAAAGCGCTATATAAGTACGTGCCATTTATCATAGTGGTGCAACAGTAGCTCTTATTGCTTATTCTTAAAGCAATTAAACTTGGATTTTGATTCACTAAAAATATTGTAAATAAACAAAAGAAAGTAACAACAAAAAATGAAAATCCTGTTCAATGGTTTCTTAGTTTTTCATCAATTACTGACAACAGGCATTGCCTGATAATGAGATTTCTGCATTTACCAACAGGTAGTTTAAGCCACTATTTCTGAGCAAGACAATCAGGCTGTCAAGAATTTGTGGAGTGGTGTCTTTAAACTATGGTTTTCAAACACGTCTCTAGATGTCAAAAGGATTAGTTCTGTGCTGATTGAAGGCAATGCAAGAATAGTCATTATTTTAGCTTTAACCTGTATGTTTGGGGCTCATTATCCAGACACCAGGCAAAATGCTTAGTTCTAGGATTTCTTAAGGGTTCAAGTTTCCTCATGCTTCAAAGCGATTTCAAAACAAAATGAGACCCCCACTAAAAACCCCTATATACACCTCACTATTTTTAAAGCAGGTATAGTGCTGTTTTCTTTAAACACATCCTACTTTTTCTCCTGTAAACACTGAGCTGATTTCAGCAGCCAAAAGCCTTAAGCTTTGTCTCATTATTCTAAAGGATGGTCTTCCTGAAATTCTTGTGCTCTTTTTGGCTTTTTTTTCTATTTTTTTTTTTATTTTAGTTATCTTTTACTTTTACTGAATGGATATTGTGTTTTTGTTTTTACCTTAAGCTTGTTATTAGTTTTGCATTTGCCATATTCTGTTATTTTTACCACCAGAGGATTTCCATATAAAATTAATTTTTCATTTTGTCTTTTGTCAGTTGTTTTATAGGTTATTCCTCTTGCTTATGTCTTAGTCTGTTTTTAGTTGGTCTGGCCTTTACTCATTATTTTGAATTGTTGGATTATTTTATTTAGTTTTTTCCTCCCAGTGTTTATTTCAGATAATTTCTCCATCAGCCAGAACCCCATGTTAACTAGTTAATTCTCTGCACCTGCAATTGATTTTTTCTTCTATCATTTGCACCTGTTCCTTCTTCTACTTAAGGTTTCAGTCATTTTGCAGGTATTTATCAGGTTCTTAGTCTATTTTCCATGGCTCCTCGGATGGTAATGTTTCATCTGCCTGAAGGACTATATTATGATCTGAAAACTCCCCATGCTCCTTCCATCTACAAATGCTGCTGAATTCTAGCAAGGCTTTTATCATCATGATCATTTTGAGGGTGTTCAGGCAATAGCAAAGCCCTGCTCCCTCCTCTTCTATTGAGCCAAACATGTTTCAAACAACGGCCAATGGTGAGACACCATTAAATGGTCATGATTGGTTTTCCTGTTGTTTCTACCACCTAAATTACATGTCTAACCAACCTAAGGTTGTGTTTACTTTTGCATCTGTGTCATTGGAGGTTGGCTACAGTCCAAAGACCTTAATGTTTTTTTTATATATATAAATTTGGCAACTTGGACAATAAAGCTGTTTGGAGATGGTCTTGTTGCCTTAACATTTAAGGTAACCATGCTTTAACTATGCTTTTACTGAACTATGTTCAGTATAATGCCAAAAACACTTATCCAGCAGAGTTTATTACCCCTAACGTATGCTGAACGGCTCTTAATTCTAAAGGTAAATGGGAAAGTAATTGAAGGTTTGCACTTTAAAATGGCTATTGGTCTCTTTAGAGGTATTAACAACTGCATCATAGGTTCTGACTCTGACACAGGTGGAAAGGATACCCAAAGATTACCCGCTGCTCTTAAGCTTTTCGTTTTTAAAGTTTACTTTGGTTGACAGTTTCTTTCTTTTTGCTGTAATGCTCTGTTTTCTGATCCACTTGACTCATACAGGTATGGAAGAAGTCTCAAGGAATTACTGTATATCTTCTGCGTTGTCTATTTTTGGTGTTGTTTTTTTTTTGTCTCTCTTTTCATGCACTCTTTCCCGTCTCTCTCTCTCTCCCCTTAGTTCTTATTCCCATTTTCCTTTTCCTCTGTATACTATTTTACTCACCAAATAATGTCTGATAAAGTTTAATATACAAATATCAAGCAGAACCTTATAGAAACAGTCATACTTGTCTGCTGGTGAAAGCAAAGCTGTTGGGCTATCAGCTAGCTGTGGGACATCAACTCCCAGAGCAACGTATATTGGCCAAACAAGAGACAACAAAAATCTAATCCAATAATGTTTCAGTAGAAATGGCAAGTAGCTGTAAGGATACCAATAAGTATACCTGCATCTATATGTAGGGAGAGCACTTATTTATAATTTAACATGCATATCCTGGCAGGAATTGTAATGCTGGACAGCTTTAGCAAAGGTTGTCACCTTCACCGGATGTTCAGCATATTATTTTCCTTGGGAATTACCAATTCTGACAGTATCCATTATTCAGCAAGCACTATTTCCATTTGTACATTTCCATGGGGAGACTATTTGGCAATATTACATTTAATAGAAAAAAAGATAAGCCAACCTTGTTCATAAGAAAGCTGAAAATCAAAGCAAAGTATCTGACAACAACCTGAGTTCTTTTTAATAAAAAACCTCCAAGTGTATTTGTGTTGCTTAGGTAATGTTGAAAGCCAGCAGGAGAAACCTGAAGAGGATACGACCCAAAATGTGTGACCTTTAGCAGTAAATATGCTGGTGTTAGAGCTACACTGTGTGTGTTTGCTTCGGCAAACAGTGTGTAAATGTCACAACTTTTTGTTCTTTTATCCTCAGCAATGAAATTGACAGCAAGTCCCCCATAAACCTTGGGAAAACTGCCCCATAACAAAACACTAAAGAGCAAGCATGACAAACCGGAGTCACTTCAGAGACCAATGATTCACCTCCAAGCAATATTTCCTACAACAAATACCAGCTTTTTACAGTACACTAACCTCCTGTGCTCTAGCTTCACAAGAAAGGACAGAAAAGTAATATCACTTAGTTTCTAATAATTGCAGAATGGGTGCAATGTCCTATAATTCCAATGTAATTGCAATTTCCAAGAGAAAAATAAGCAATGCAGCCATCTATTTTTTTTTTATGTCATTACACTGCCACAAGTACAGAGCAACAAAATGTATTATCTGCATTTAACCCATCCCCTTGGGGAGCAGTGGGCTGCCATTGTGTGGAGCCAGGGGAGCTAGTGGGGTTAATTGTCTTTTAAACAGAGACCCAGAGTGGCAGTCTGTGGGAGTGTGGCTCTTTTAAAGTAACAAGCCTATATTTCTACACCTGTCTATCTTTAGAATGTTCATTTATTTGCCCTGTGCCTGAAACAGTTAAGAGTTGGATGTTGTATCAAGATGGACTGACAAAGGCTATTAACCAAACCCTCACAAAACAGATCAAATAAAAATTCCCACTCATTCCTGAGTTCCCTTGTTGGGTCTTGGACAAACTGTCCAGTGTGTACCAATATACTAAAATAGACACCTGCCTCTCAGTGATGCTGACATGGCATCCTTTAGACAATAGCTGGTTGGGTAGCTCTATCTATCTGATGTTATCTGGTCTAATTCAGATACCATCAGGTATCAGCATTCACAACTGAATTAACATCTTCGGAAATATAAAGACTAAAGTGGAAGTGACTGAAGTGAATCAATAGAGGAGGTGGACATATTCTTTAACCAAATTCCACTTCAGTCTCAGCCAACTAGCTGGTTGTCTATCTATCCTATGTCTTAACAAAGAACAGTAAAAGGAGCAGAATTTAGGAAATGTACATCCTTGGGATCCTAAAGAGAAAATTAACTGACCCTTAGGAGCTAAAATAGGCACATTATATAATAAAGTAGAAGCTCAAGTTCGTTCAAAGTTTACAAATTTACCAAATAAATGGGAGAAAATGTATAATAACAGAGCAGTATGCCCTTTGTAAATGAACTCATAAAATTAAACATTGGATTTATACAGCTGCTACTTACCCTTTTTTAAAGACTTGATGATGCAGTGGCCTGATATAGAATGAGTTTGATACCCTTCCTGTAAGTGCTTCCTAAATTGTCATTATATGCCTATCTTTTAACATCTTTTTAATACTTACTCAGGTGTGTGTGAATCAGAGTAAAATGTGTATCACTGTGTGAAGAGCCTTACATCACTCCTCTAACATACAGCAACTCAGCCACGAAGTGGTAGGCCACGTAAACTGACGGAGCGGGGTCAGCGGATGCTGAAGCGCATAGTGCGAAGAGGTCGCCAACTTTCTGCAGAGTCAATCACTACAGACCTCCAAACTTCATGTGGCCTTCAGATTAGCTCAAGAACAGTGCGCAGAGAGCTTCATGGAATGGGTTTCCATGGTCGAGCAGCTGCATCCAAGCCATACATCACCAAGTGCAATGCAAAGCGTCGGATGCGGTGGTGTAAAGCACGCCGCCACTGGACTCTAGAGCAGTGGAGACGCGTTCTCTGGAGTGACGAATCGCGCTTCTCCATCTGGCAATCTGATGGACGGGTCTGGGTTTGGCGGTTGCCAGGAGAACGGTACTTGTCTGACTGCATTGTGCCAAGTGTAAAGTTTGGTGGAGGGGGGATTATGGTGTGGGGTTGTTTTTCAGGAGCTGGGCTTGGCCCCTTACTTCCAGTGAAAGGAACTCTGAATGCTTCAGCATACCAAGACATTTTGGACAATTCCATGCTCCCAACTTTGTGGGAACAGTTTGGAGCTGGCCCCTTCCTCTTCCAACATGACTGTGCACCAGTGCACAAAGCAAGGTCCATAAAGACATGGATGACAGAGTCTGGTGTGGATGAACTTGACTGGCCTGCACAGAGTCCTGACCTCAACCCGATAGAACACCTTTGGGATGAATTAGAGCGGAGACTGAGAGCCAGGCCTTCTCGTCCAACATCAGTGTGCGACCTCACAAATGCGCTTCTGGAAGAATGGTCAAAAATTCCCATAAACACACTCCTAAACCTTGTGGACAGCCTTCCCAGAAGAGTTGAAGCTGTTCTAGCTGCAAAGGGTGGACCGACGTCATATTGAACCCTATGGATTAGGAACGGGATGTCACTTAAGCTCATATGTGAGTCAAGGCAGGTGAGCAAATACTTTTGGCAATATAGTGTATCTTTACATGATTGTTAACTGTGGCTAAGGTGTTTAAGGTGCTTATTGCAGAGGTAGAAGAGGTTGAGTGTATCGCCCTGTAGTAGTTCAATGTTATCATAGAGGTCGTTCTCGGATTGCTTGGAGCTGCATATTGAAGTTGATCACTGCTTGACATGCAGGAGACAATGCTGCTTTGCATCAGCAAATACAGCAAGACTCATCATCCTGCAGAGGTAGAAACAAACTGAGCTTATCTCTACCATTCCTTTTGCTAAAACAGGCGACCAAACGGGGCTTCAGGCAGTCAGCAGGGAAGGCCAGAACAGTCCAGACAGCCCATTGTGGACCTCTAATTACCTCCTGAGCAGGAAGATGGAGCAAACCACTGCTCTCTGTTACCAAACCTTTTATCTTGGCCACTCAGATAAATTCAACCTAATTACACTTTATGCAGGAACAATGAGTAACTGTTGCTGCTTTGTACAGGTACTATCTAACTCAGCTGCATCTCATATCTCAGGAGAGAGCAGAAATGAACAGGTTGAGAATGTCATGAGAAAGCCTCAGGAGACTGCTAAGTACAATGACTCAGAGTAGCTGTGTGGTGCGTATTGTATAAGAGAATGAGTATGGAGTATGAAGTTCATCAAGTCAAAGTGGGCTGGAGTATGACCTTTTAAGGGCTTGAGTAATGCACTGAATTTGGGAGCTACAGATGGTCCGACACTAATATCAAAGCCTGAAATTGCAGCTTTTCTTGACTTTGGATAGGTCCAAAAGAAAACAATTAAAAATGCATACATATTTAATATAATTAAATATACATTATGAACTTGAAATGTCATTTTTGTAGGGTGTAAATATTATTTACATTAAATGAAAATTTATTTTAGTCACTCATCAAAAGAGAAAAGACAAGAGAAGATGCTATTCATTTTAGGCTGACTACTTCATTGTGACTTTGTATAAACTTGAACTAATCATGGTAGAATGCATTTCTCTCTTTCATTAAATTAACAGGCTGCACCCATATTATCAATCAGCAGACATCTAAGAGCTTACTGGCTAAACCGAACATATCAGCTTGTGAGTCAGGTTATTCCCATCTTAGCCATCCTTGATAAGTAAACAACTGGTTAAAAACTTATAAATAGGATGGTTAACTGGTCTGTGAAAGCACTAGATTACAGTAGCCATTCAAAATCTTCTCACATCCCTTGATGGGCCCTTTGCTGGTCTTTGGCTAGTCCTCAAAAATTCCTTTTTAAACATCAATCTTTGTATTAAAATATTCTTTCTGTCATGATTTGTGGACAAGATCTAAACAGAAGCATCATGTTTCTGTAATATAAGCCCCATTTACACTACCCTTGAAAAACCGATCCAGGCCCAGACCGGTCCGAGCTTGGATCGGTAACCAGGCCAAGCTCAGTTTTGACGACCGTTCACACGTCACACTTATCTCGGTTATCTCGACTCCTCGCCTCCTAGTGACGATGTGCGGTATTACTGCTAGGATTGAAGGAGGGACTCAAGCAGCTGGTGGCGGTAATGCACCAAACGCTGTTTGTCAACCGCCGTAAAACCCAAGAAGAAGAAGACGAAGGAGGAGGGAATCAAGCAAATCAAAATGGCGGCGCCCGTCACATTCAGAAAGTTATGCTTGATTATTATTGCTGTACTTCCGTGTTTGAGGTGGGTCAGGCGAAGACGGCAACCTTGCGCGGATGTACTTGAATGGAGTGTGAATCGGCATGTTCAGCCAGTCGGCGATGACGCGTTCTGCTCATGCGCTCTTGTTATCAGAGAACCGAGCCAGGAAAAAACCGAGCCGAACCCACCTCAGGAACTGGTCTGCAGTTAGCGCGGTCCGGTTATGTCTATCTCGGTTCAGTTCAGGTTGTTTCCGTTCACACACGACAAGTTATCTCAGTTACTGAGCTCGGACCGGTCTCGGCTCAGTTTTTTAAGGGTAGTGTAAACGGGGTATAAGTGAAAGGGTTGAGTCAGAGTAAAAAGAATTGCACACCCAGGCGAAGGAGGGGGTCACTTAAGTGGCTTGAAGTAGGAGGGGATTGTGCTGGGAGTTGCATGGAAGTGGGCTGCCATTCGGCTGGTGTTTGACTGGAAAAGACCATTTTGAATGGCTGCTACTGTATAGTAAGACAATTTGTGGATAAGCTGTCAAAGTGGGAATGATACTCAAAGTTAGCTATCTTTCAGTGAAAGTTAGGCAATTACACTAAACATATTCTACTTTTAACTATGTAGGTGCGAGAGAGGAAAACCACAGGCAGATAACAGGAAGGCCAAGCATGGTACAGTAAAGATACTTGGTTTTTATCATTTAGACCTTTTAATTTCATCTGCCATGGAACTCACATACTTTGTGAAAGTTAAAAGGAACATAATTGAAAAGGTGACGTCTGTATTAACAGTTGTAATTGCTGGAATAAACCCTAAAACTGGCTTAACCATCAAGGTTGCAATCCATTTAGTGTTTGTTTGAAATAGTAGTAGGAAACAAGATATTTTATTCATTACATTAACAGAGTGAATCACTCTATTTACTCTAGCAAGTGCAAAGCCATTAATTTTCCAAAAATGCTGAGATTTAAATCTCTGCCGATTAAGTCAACATGGCTTTTTTTCTGTTTCTTGGATAAAATAAGTTTCCGTACAAATCCTTTATTAGCTTGAGTCAACAAGCAGATATATTTTCACTAAGGTATGGTAGAGGCAGAAAAGAAACACATTAAGCTCCACTTTAGGAAGCAGGTAATAAAATAATGCTGCATTCCAGCACTGCAGCAGCAGATTAGAATGGAGGCAGGACAGTGAAGGTGAAGGGAGATATCCATCTCGCAGGCTTCTGATGCACGGGCACTGAGGTGAGGAGGAGTGGAGCTTCATTTTCCTCCCCATACCCAGGAGGAGGGAGAGAAACACGAGACCCTTTGAAGCAAGTGATTAAAGCACAGCAGGATAAGGCACAGCTTGCCATTTCTGTTATGCCGACCACATGCCCCAAACAAATGGCTAGGGGAAGAGGCGGAGGAGGTAGAGATCGAGAGAGAGAGAGAGAGGGAAGCAGAAGTCTCCTGTGACCCACTAAATTGGTCAAGCCGACTACCTAGTCTGCCAGTGTGAGAGGCAGCCATTTTGACTTGAAGCCAGGAGTTAAATAAGGGGCGAGGAAGAAGCCATGTTTGCACTCAGTGTGAGATCCGTCAGGATTTCCGGAACCCTTCAGGAAACTGCCCAGATATTTTGGCACAAAATTTCCTTCTTACGAACATATATACATAATTTCAAAACTCACTTTAAGGGAAGGGCTTTTCTCAACTCAACCCATAAATGAAAAGGAAAAATACTAAACACATAAATAACGGTAATAAGTCAAACACTATTGATGTCTTGAGAGAGGGAATGAAGATCCTGAAGAAGTATAAAAACCTCAGAGATGAGCTGAAAAACAGACTTGATTGGAGATACAGCTGTCGAACTGTCTATGAGAAGGGGATGAGCAGATTAGACTTTCTGAGGAAGCTTATGCCCCGTCCACACGAAGCCGAACCCTGGCCTAAACGCACACATTTTTCACCAAACCAGCCTCTCATCCATACGAAGCCGGCGTTTCGGGGGTCTGTAAACAATCTTTTTTTTATTCAGGCTTCAGAGTGGGAAGATTTTGAAACGCCGTTTTCATGTTTCCATCTTTAAGCTCTAACCGCATTTTTTTTCGCCTCTAAACACGCATGTGCGACACAGTATCACAACAACAATGGAGCCGTACTTTGTTGAATGGTTGCTGCTAATGCTACTCACCCTGCTGTGGGGCTTACAACAGAATCTTCTTCTTCTGGAATATCTCCAGGAAGAACAGAGCAATATCGACGACATAGTTCAGCACCTGAATTTGACTGAACCACGAAAATGGACCCGCAGGGCAACCATGTATAAATATTAGTGCGCATGCCCAACATTTCGTCGCCTATTTTTGCTTTGGCACGACAGCGCCACTTACAGGCCTTGCATACATTTTGCAGCGTTTTCATGCATTCGTGTGGACGATCACATTTATTTACGTCTCTGTCTTTACGACAAACGTTCTGGAAAATATTAGCGTTTCGTGTTCGTTTTGACTTCGTGTGGACGGGGCCTTAGATCCCTCAGTGTTTTTCAGCAGGATACTGCATATCTTCCATAGGTCTAAAGATAGACCACAACAGGAGATGCCTCCTACATTCAGACAGACTGTAGGCTTACTTTGATACTGAACTGAATAACAAACACACAAAAAAAAGCAATTGACATGAAAGGAAGTGCCTTGCAAGATCATTCACATCCTTGAACTTCTCCATATTTGGTGTTAGTTGACAACAAAATTAATTGTGTATAATTGGGATTTCATGTGATAGACTCTCCCTAAATCACATTGTGTGAAACCAGCAGAACCCTAATTTAGGTAAACAGAGTCTACCTTTAAATAGGTGATTTAATATTAGCATAAGTCCAGCTGTAAAGACCACGAAGGGTTAGAGTTGAAGAGAAGATAGTTTATGCTGAAAACAGGAAGAAAACCTATTAGAGGCTGCAGAGGACTTTAGCTTGGGGTTGAAAAAAGGTGTTCATTAGAATGCTTTAGAGCAAACAATTTCCATGCATTCCAATGTGAATGGTACCATCAAAGTAAAAACTTTAATCCAACTGAAAAATTGTAACAATACCTTAAAGGAATGTGGTTCACAAACAAGAAAAATAACAATAGTTCCAGTGTCTAAATGTGCAAGGTTTAGGAATGTACACTTAAGGACAGGCATCTGTATGTGCAAGAACAACAAGGATTCTTAAAAGTTTTAACCCAAGGAATGTATTAGCCTGACGTAGTCCGACTCAATTCTAGTCAGAATATGAGTCTAATACTGCTCCATAGAGCTGTGATTATGGGGCGTGTTTCGAACGAACCAGGAAAAAAAATGCCTCTGCACTCAATTGGATAGATCTACAACCAATAAGAGCAACGGAGTGCGTGACGTATGTTAAGCGAGGCATAGTTGTTGTCCACAAAAATCAAAGCGTGCAGTTTCACGCCTAGAATAAGAAGATGAGACTTGATCGCGTTTCTCTGTTCCTCTTTTAAAATTAATTTGCTGTCGATATCTGCTAGAACAGACCTAATAGCAGAATCTACTCACCTAAACTCTCCAGCGGCAGCCATTATTGTTGTCACCCAAGCGCGCTTTGGTCACGTGGTTGATTACGTTACTCTTGATCATCTGTCCATCATTGTATAAAGCCCGCCCTGACAATTTGATTGGATCGTCTGACAGTGGTCGATAATACTCGCGCTACTATGGAGCAGAGCCAGACCGAACTTCCCCGAACTCAAACCTTGTGGGCGGGACTAAGTTCGGACCAGCACCCAGGCTAGGAATGTATGCCACTCTTTTAAAACTTTTACTTGAAGTAATTTTTAAAGGCATCCCTTTCCTTTCACCTCACACTTAAGCACAAGTTTCTGCTGGCGTATCGCGTAGAATCCTTATAAAATCAATAGAAACTGGTGGTTGAAGAATTGATCGTATAGAGAAAATACTGATGTGCGGACATTTTGAAAAAGTCTTGCAAAAACTCGCAATTGGCTCTTTTACTCAGTCATCTGCATTCAAGAAACTGAGCCTGACATAAGCTATAAATAAGTACGACTGTCAATAGACCAACCCAAAAAAAAAAACTCCCTGTTGAGAAGCCACTTATTAAAGAGACAGTGCAGCCTTTCTCTGCATGAACTGAAGATTTGTTTTATAATGGGATGAGTACTTCAGCTTTGTTCACAGAACACATTCTGACATGCTCTCATCTGCTAGTGTTCGAAATAAAAGGGAAGAAGAACACTATGAGAGAGGACAACTCTACTGCAGTGAAAGAAATCTTCCGACTCATTAGTGGTACAGAGACTCTAAGTCAGCTTCCATACCTAATACCAGTAGTTTTATATAAAAAACAAAACACTAATAATGCCATAAACACCAGAATCTATGGAAACTTTAAACATAGAACTGAGCTATTTCTTTTAAAGTATTTTTTTTTTATTCCAACTCATCTACAGGTAGCTCCCTATGTAGTGAAAAACAGACAACTTTTTTCTCACCCTTAGTTTTAGTGGGTTAAATAAAACAACAGTTTTAAAATGCTAGTAAATACAACATTTTAAACCCCAATTCCTTCCTTTTAGAGACTCAAAATTAAATGTAGGAGTTACATAGCTATAAATAAATTGCTCAGTTCAAATACTTAGTCAAGGATCCTATACTGGCAGCATGAATTTTGAAAATTCCTGCCTTTTTGAATCATCTGCCACACTTTTAATGCAGATGTTTTAGATTACTGTTTGTTTGTAGGCCTCTTTATCAAAAGTTCTGTGTTTAACAAATAATGTATAATCTCAACTGGGTTAAGAGCAATTGAATGACTTAAGGAATAGCCCACATTGCTTTAATAGACTCTTCACTTTGGTTGTGTGTTAATATGTATTATGAAATACAATCAATTATGTTCCACCTTATTACTTTTTACATACCAAACTCATAAAATACTAGTCAAATGACATACATATTGCAAATGCATAGACAATACCAATTCTTTAAACAGCTACTTTTTTTAAACTCCATGTTTTGTTTTGTTTTTTTAGACAGTAGTTTACATATCTATAAAACATCATGTCCCGGTCCAGTTATTTATTTCTTAGTTCATTCATGCCTTTGTTCACATTTGGGATTTTTCTGGGTGGTTTCTTTGTATTTTCACACTTTCTCTTCAGACAGACAAGCTGAAGCTCTAACCATCTTCTCTTTGGCTAGATAGATGTCAGATCAATTTGCTGGCCTTGGCTGTGGCCTGTTGTACACTGACACTTTGCTGTTGTACACACACTTTTAGCAGCCGAGTGCCGGGGCTTCTCCTCTGAGTCAGTAGGTTCCAGAAAAGAACGAGTAAAGAAAATTGATTGAATTAAAATGTAGTGGAACTAAAATCATTACAGAAAAGAGTGTTTACAAGTTGGGATAAGTTAAACCAAAAACTCACTACTACTTCCCTAAATTATTCAACAAAAACTGGCTTAAAATGTTTTAATGCAGGCATGATTAAAGAAAATATCAGTAAGTAAGGAAACATATTTTAATATAAATGAATTAATAAATAATGCATATTACAAACATATCTAAATATTGTATTTAAGCTGGCGTACTGCAGACTGAGCTTATTTCAAGTCGGAATAGATACATAACTGTGTGTTTGACAGATTTTATGTGTATTTCAAATGAAGATTTTGTTAAATGCATCCCGTTCCCTGTTTGTGTGTGTGTGTGTGTTGAGACTAAAAGGGTGTTTTAGAGCTTAGCTGTGACAGTCCCATCTCTGTTCTGCTGACAGATCAATAATACAGTCACAAATGACTGTGAACACTGGGAGACGGTTAGCACAGGAAACGCACGCAAACACAAATCCACAGTCGACTGTGTCAGATGGAGCCTGTATGTGACTGTGGAGGATATTAGTCTTATTAAGAGTGGTTAGGATCCAAGTGACTCATTCTAAATTAATGCATGTTTGTGAGTGTTAGTAAAGCAGCAGGTTTAGAGAGGCTTATAGAACAACTCCCCTAACAACACGCCCAACCCTGACTCTGTTTCTCTGCCTCCTTTCTTACTTTGACTCCTTTTTGTATTCTTACCTTTATCAGGGACCTTTTCATTTCATGTATCTTTTTATTTAACGGGGCTAAGAAACAATGTACAGTACAGAAGGGTTTTGACTCTCGTTTAAAAGCAAAGGTTTATGCTTCTTTACTTTATGTTTTATATTGCATACACTACCAAGCTGTATAACAATTGTTAGAAGACCAGACTAATTTATCTGAACCAAAATCTCCTGGCCTGGCTGGTTCTAACAAATGTTTAATATCAAACTAGATGGCCCATTTTGTAAACAGAACTCCTAAGGTGTGAAATTCTATAGCAATGCTAAAGATGGCATCATTTTGGGATTGCCTTTGAGTCCATGAATCAATGCAATCAGTTTGACTTTATGATGTGGTTGAATTGTCTCTGTAAAATGCTTTGAGATGACATGTGTTGTGAACTGGCGCTATATAAATAAACTGAATTGAACTAAATTAAATCATTAAAATTCTAGTTTTAACCAGAACTAGTATTGGCAAGAGTATTGAAATATGATATGTATCATGATGCGTTGGTCATGATACAATATTATTGCAATATCACAATCTACAGTGATATTCTACACAGCTAATATCAAAATTAAATGTGGAGATAAAAAAACAAGTGGTGTATATCTCTATCATAAAATATTGATCTATTCAGTTTTTTAATTGGGTAGCCATATTGTTTTGAGTTTGAGTCAGTCCAGATCTGCCACTGTGACTGCCTTTACTACAGAAATGGTGCCGTACTGAACAGCAAAAGGGCTCCATGACACCATCTACCAGAGTAGAGCACCCCCATTGTTTTAGGAAATAATGTTTTTTTTTTAAAAATCAATATTAAGAGATAAAAGATTTACATCATAAACAGCCAAATCGATTTTTTTTCCTAAACCCCTAACCAGAACTGCGTTTGGTTTGACCAGGAGTCTTTGGGTTGTACCAACCCAGAAGTCAGAGTAACAAAAATAATTCTAAAACCAAAAAGATTAATTATGATCTTTATCAAAAATTATTTTTTTGTTGTTCTTAAAAACTCCTGAATAGGCATATGACTGTTTCCTTTGCGGACCTCTGTAGCTCAGTTCGGCCTATTACAGTGATTGTCAACCTAGGGGGGCCTTAGCTCCATAGGGGGCAGCAGAGAGCTATACGGAAGAGCAAATAGTTAATGCCTGAGAGGCCATTATTATCATCTTATATCTAACACATAAAAAAAGCACATTAAATCATGATCAAAAGTCTACATGAAACTTAAGTTGAATCCTACCAATTATATGCACCATAATTTTAACAGAGAGACCTCAAGGTTTTACTTTAGCCCCTCTCTGAAGCAAGCAAGTGATATTTCTGAGCAAAGATGCGGCAAGATTCACAGATCGCTGAGTTCAAACTGGCAGTCGACGGGCCTGACAGCTTCTGGGTAATAGGCCCTCGCTGGGCTCGCTAGACGGGTCACATTTTACTGCCAGACGACTCGTGGTGGGTCTTGCTGGGTGCTGTGCTTGCGGCCAGTACATGCACTCACACAAATATGCACACTTTGCACTCAGTAGCCAGACAGGCAAGAAGCTGTGTGAATGCGATTAGCATATAAACAGTTTAGATGGAGATGAGGCGTCGCATACTTAGTGAACAAGAAGGAATCTGCCAATCTGACTATCATCTATTATCTTATATATTATTGAATGCTCGGCCTAATTTTCTGCCTAATTAATTTCTATTTCTTCTGTAGTTATGTGTATTAAGTACTGTTAGTGTAACAAAACAAAGACAAAAGTTAGGTTGCTTAAAGTTAAAACTAAAAAAATGACTATGGTAGGAATCCCCACAGTGTCTGGATCTGAATGACTACCATGCAGTTTTAAGAGACTTCAATATGTGATTGAATTGAAAAATGCTAATTGGTAGAACTAAACATTAAAAAGCTAAATTAAAACTGACAGGATTTTAATGACAGGAGCAGTAATGGAATGTAAATGTCGGCCACACTTACTGACTCACTCACAATCTGGTATTAAAGGTGTTTGTAGAAAGCAGCTCATTCTAACAGCTGGTTTTTCAAGTGGAGAAATAGTCGTTCTACATTACTTTAAATCTGTACTCATGTCTGACTCCACTACTTAAGGTCTAGTGCAGCTAAAGGCCTTCAGAAGTCACTTCATTGGAAAATTGAGTCTACCTGTCCACACCATAGCTGTTACTGTAAGTGAAAAGGGCTGTTAAATAACATTAGAGACAAACAAAAGCATGCTTAAATGTACCAGTCAAAGCCTCAAACTAAATCCAAATGAGAATCTACTACAAGAAACTTCAAAGTTGACATTTCCAGCTGCTCTCCATCCAGTATGACCAAGCTTAAGGTGTTTCCCCGAAACCTGTCAACAATATCCACCTCTAGATTTGCAAAGCTGGAACCAACATCCTAAAAGCTACTTGAACCTGTAAGAGAAATTTAATGTTCAACACTGCAAGGAATTTGGTTCCCAAAACAGCTTTTATATGTGACTTTTTCTTTTAAATATGCAAATACAGGCACTAAAATGAGTAGTTGTTGTTACTAATGTGACAAATGGGTCACAATAATGGTTTTGAGAGTTCAACATGAGCAGATTATTGTCAAAATTTAAATGACAGGTATGCAAGTCTTGCTTTGTTTGAGAAGACTGAGGGAGGAGCCACAGTGTTAGTAATGTACTGAGGCAGAATATGCTTTATAGCCAGCGGCATAGGATATGGGTGTGTACAAGAAAACCAGCGTGCTGAAACACAGTAGTCTGAAAGACACTGCTTCTGTCAGCTTATTCTGCAATCTCTTTCTTTAAGCGCAAACCAATATGACCAGCTGAATGAGAACAAAAAAAGTGGGTCTATTCAGAAAGTAATCACTGGAGGAACATTTAAATAGGAGGAATGGAAACACTGATCGCATCGCATCGTTTTCATTACTTTTTATCACAGCAGATAGCCAAAGTGCTTGGAAATGCCACACAGCCATTGTATTCTCCTCGGTCATATCAGGATTCGTCATATCATATTTACAGTGACTCGGTCTATGCACTTATTCTTTGTCTGGCTTTGGAAATCAGGGCTGCTTCTCCAGAAAAGGAGTGTGACAAATTTATCTAACAAACACTAAAACGCCTCACTAGCCAGAGGAGTTCAACAAACGTTGATGTCATTACAGATTAACTGGATTTAGACACCATCATCTCTCCAATTCAACATATAATGTGGTGTTTAATTAGTTTTGGGGAAAGAGTGTGGATTCATTTGGTCATGTTTGGCAATTTAGAGCCTCTGAAATGATAATGATAAGCTTTTGAGTAGTATCTTAGCTGTACCAGTTTAAGAAATGACAAACTGTACTGTAAGTAACAAACAATGGATTTTAGGGATTCTTTGGGTTTGATCAAAACAAAATTCTGATTAAGAAATATGACTAGTTAAAAAAAAAAATACTTTTCAAATCATATTGAGTCATGCAAAGACTGGAATAATTGTCTATTTACTTTACAAAGTAGCTTAAATTGAATAGATGAAGGACATCTGGGAACAGCAGGTCGGGTTAAACAAATGAACGTAATAAAAACCATTCCACTTTAGATCAGGCTGTGGGTTTAGCTTAGACTTAGACTCAACTTTATTTATCCCTTGGGATTACTCCTTCAGGGAACAGTTTCTGATTGAATGTGAATCTTTATCCCAATTGAAATTCTTTAGAATTTTCTGGTATATTTTTTTTTCACACTTCTTTGCGTCTCTTTAACTCTAAACAGCTTCATGTCAACTCTGAGTAGCTGATCGGTTCCTCTAAAGCAGCATCTCCTTTAGCATGATGTTGCCACAATTGTTGTGTGTTCTTAGGATGTGGAGTCAAAATACAAAACGATTTAAATGTACACCTTGATGTTCATATTAGGTCTCACCTGACCAGAGATCATACTTCCCCATATTACAGTAACTTGCTTGTAGCACACTGCAGGATTGTTTTTGGCCTCCATTTAACATTTTCTCGCTTTATTTTTTCCAGTTATATGGGGACTAATCATCTAATCATTTAATCATTGCCCTGTTGAGATTTTTCCCCACCTAAGTCATGATCATAGCAGCTTCTGGAGACCTACCATGTGATTATTGCTTGTTTACAGTATCTTATTTTAGCTATTTTGTTTTGTGGATAAAATCCAATGACTTTTATAGTCATACCCTTTAAAAAAAATAAAAAGAAAGAAACTCCAAAGGGGCAAAGTACTTTTACAGGCAAGTGTAGTTCCACTTAGTAATTACGTCTAAGTTAATGGTTTAAAAAAGAAATTTAAATAAACGAGAAAACTACAATCCACGAGACAGTCTACAACTCACTGAACAATACCCTCATCTAATCAAGTTAGTGAGACAGAAGCATTTTACTCCGTCAGTGTGATGAAGAAGAAAATGTTTCTTTCGGACTCCAAAGTGCTTCCATCCCATGTAGCTGCAGTTTTAAATCTAAGCTGTGAATGCCGCCTTATTAAAGCACTGAAGAGCTAAAAACAGGCGCTGCTTAATTAGACCACTGAATTAATAGGATTTTAGACCATCTTTCTGCTCTTTGTTAGGCTGCTCAAATTGAAATTACTAATTCTTTAGAAGCAGGTGAGTAATTAGCTTCAGACAGAAAGAATCCTCACAAACTTAACAGAATGAAGGAAGAGAGAAGATGATGGATTGTGTTCATCTCTTTGTCTGTGAGTCTATGTATGGCAGTAGGGGTTAGACAAAAGTAGAGAAAGGACCTTTAATCGCTTCACACTGTCCTGTGAGGAAGGCTAAGTGTGATAGCACCACCATGTTGGGAGGGCCAGAAGATTTTGGGAACATGTAGTTTGGGTGCTGCTCAGCGCAAGGATGGGGCATGCTTCTGGGCTCAATTTTCTCACAATTTTCTACCTCTTCTAGACTCTAAAAAATTAAAAAAAAAACTCAGTTTAAACTACTGGTGATTAGATAGTCTGCTGCAATGTTTGCAGAGAAATTAAAGATTTATATAAATGTATGAAGTTTTTTTTTTTTTTTTTACATAATGGTGAGACGTATACCTTTATTTCAAAGTCATTAATATCCCTTATGGAAATATTTTATAGTGTTAAAATCAGACCACTTTCTGCATTTAAGTGTATATTCATTACAAAATTATTGCTTTTCTTATTGTTTCCTGTACACAGAAAATCATTCTGAAATCTGATAGTGAGGCTTGCACCCTAACATAGGTTTTATTACAGTCCTAACAATTCTTCCCCCTACATTCATCTTGGGCAGGGCAATTTGTTTAGCTAAGTTAGCAACCAGTTGTTTTCTATTGTTTTCAAATTTCCACTGATTTCCAGAATGCTTCATTTAGCTGTCAAGAACAGAAATCATTTAACCCATTTAGGCCGGGAAAGCATTACCGCATTTCTACCATTCAAGCCGGGGGCGCTGTTGCGTAATTCTACCATTGACGCCGGGAGAGCATATAAGTCAAGCAAGAAGAAAGAAGTTTTTTTCAAGCAAACATGGAGGAGTTTGACAGAGAAGAGATGTCGGAAGGCAGTGATTTTGAGGAGTGTGTCGGCTTTGATGACGGTATAGATGAAAATGATGACTTTGAACGCGCTGAACCAATCGAACTACCACCGCAATGCACGGAGTGTTTTCAACCGCACACCTGGAGTGAAAGTTGATTTGCCTGCAGACACCACACCGCTGCAGGCATTTGAGCATATTTTTAATGAAGAACTTTGGATGCATCTTGTTACCGAGACGAATAGGTACAGTGACCAAACAAACCAAACTCCAACAAGAGCAAAGATGGCAAAGTGGTCACCCGTGACTGTGACGGAGATGAAGACATTTATTGGGCTGTGTATGGGCATAGGACTTCTTGTGTTGCCAGTAGGCTACGAAGAGATTATTGGCGACAGAGTAAACCTCTCTTCAGGACGCAGTTCCCCCAAAATATGTCCCGGGACAGATTTGTGGCCATCTGGAGGTAAGTTGTATGCAATTTATAACACAGACATATGCATTATTATGCATAATAATACTGTTAATAAGTAATCATCAGATAGTTATTTATGTAATGTTTGTTCTTTATTTTAAAAACGTTTTATATTGCACATTCTCAATGAAGACATGATCACATATGGAAAAAATAAAGGTTGAATTTTTTTTTTTTTTATTACTGCTTTTCACTTTTTTTTTTTGGAAGAATTTCAAAGATAAAATATATTTTGAGTTCTATCTGCTACAGAAGCTGAGATATAAATAATTTACTAGGCGTTGACACAGTTACTGAATTTACAGAAAAACTTCAGGTTTTAGGGGTATTTTTTAAAATCGGCCATAGGTTTTTAAGGTGTTTTTTCCAGGCGTTTTAGGCCTAAATGGGTTAAACAGTAAACTGATAACAGCACATTTTGTTAGAGTGAGATCAGCTGGTGCAAACAGAGTGCTCTGAGTAAAGGAATTTATTCTATTGCCAAGTGTTTACACGTAAAAATCACCAACTTCTCAAAAGACAAATAAGACATATATCTGTAATCATTCTGACATTTCAGAATTGAATCAGGTATGCAATATGTGCAAGTACAACAAAACCTCTTTTTAAGGACGTAATGAAAATGCATTTTTTACAATAAAAACCTAAAAAAGATTGACTCTGCAAGCTTCAAAAATCTTATGTATAGCCCAGGTTTGATACATTGAAGTATTTAACATTTCAATAAAACTATTATGAAATATTGTCCAAACCAGTGCTCCTTAGCTTTGCACACTACAAAGTTTTAAGTCAAATGCTAATGGCAGCATTTTCCTGTCTAATAGTTAGCCAGTCATTGCATGTTCAAGTTGCCATTTTTTATCTATTGTAGTGATTCTAAATTTTAAATCACCTCAACAATTTAAAAGGGACAGAGAGGTGGTTGTGGTGGGCCACCTTGACGTCTTCATTAGTCAACTCAAAAAAACCTCCTAAAATAAAATGCAACCCACATACAGCAGGATGTAAAAGGCATCATTTGAATTATTATGATAACAGTCACTGGACAAAAACTACTATCAAAAGAGCTAATGTGACCTAATAGCACATTTTCTTCTAGTACTTTTCACTTTAAAAACCACAAGGGCCACTTATTTCACACTTCCTGGATTTATTTTTGGTTTAATGTTCATTCAGAGAACCATATATTCTAACATTGCAAACAAATATGTCCATCCCTCGTTGCATGAACAAATTTTGCTGTTAGCTGATATACAGCTAATTTTTAAGTGAGAAAAATCCCTTTTTTTGTGTTAAACAACAAGTACTTAAATTTTTGACAGGGCTTTTTGCTCTGAAGTAGTTGCAGGGATGGCATATGTTACGACAGCTGGGAAAGGATTAACTGAGGACACAGCAAAATGTCTGAGAATGTATGATACAAATTCCATGACTTTGTCAGCCTGAAGTGCACAAGTCTGGACATATTTGGACAGGCTATTTTAAATTTACCTGTCAGACTTACTATTATATATGACAAGAACTCTAAGATTTGTATTCTGTCTTTTCTGTTTTGAAATTGGAAAATATCTGTGGATCAGGCGTTATATGCTTCAAAGAGTTTTCCACTTATAATGTGTGGAGAGAATCAAAATCCCCAAAAGGGATATATAAGAAAGTAAATATAAGCATTAAAGCATTAAAATGTAAAATATTCCAACCAAATACTGCAGCATTGCCACGTACTCATGCAGTATGCATGCACAAGAGAATAAACAGCATGCAGTGCAATGCGTAAAATGTACTGCCGGCTGAGTTCAAATGCAAAATAAGAGTTTTTGAACTGTAATTCCCACCGAACACATCAGGGAGTGTAACTTCAATGAGACCAACCGCAAAGGCAGTCGCCTGCAAGAGCACAGCTGACAAACACGGGTAAACATGGAGAAGAAGACTAGGCAGGTGTCAGAAACGAACGCTGCACACACACCTGATGCTAGTCATGCTTCCTGTCTCAGAGCCGAGTTTGCATCTCTCCAGCTGACTGGCAACAATCTGTCGTTCGGCTTCCAGCTCCCTGGTCAGACGTTCAAACTGCAGCTCCTGGAGAGAGGGAAAGAGAGCGTGTCAAAACAGTCGGCCTATTCATTTACTGCCACATTTACGGCTATCCTAAACCTAATCAGTTTGAACCCGTTGTCTGTGACGGGTTTTTAATTGTTGTGAAAGTGATGGTGGCAGTCCGTGGCAGTAAGAGGAGCCAAGCAGTGGTAGGATGTGTATTACACTGCCAAAATACAAATCATTCTGTTTAGGTTAACTTTGTAGGAAGGAACCCCACGTTTTTTTTTTTTTTTTTCACTTAATTAAAAGTGTGACGAATAACCACTAATTATCTCATGCATACAAACAAACCAACATCCAATTACAGTGTTTGCACCTGCAGCTAAAGATCCTTATTACTGATTATACATAAATGATTTTATCTATTTGGGACAAATGAATAAATAAATAGAAGCCCCAAAAAAGAGGCAAAAAGCAACAAAATCTCATTGTCTTATGGATATTTCAAATTGAGCAGAAAACAAATCTGATTTCATTCTGGCACACTGCTTTCAGAGGGACATTTTTTGGCAATTTTCTGGTCGGTTTACCATTAAAATACGGTATAATTACTGAAAGACTATGGGTAAATGGTGATGAACTGTTGTGGAAAGCTGATAAAAAAAACATAATTACAAAAAAGATCTAATTACAAACAATGCATTATGTTGACGGTTTCAGTGATTTTCTATATTATCTCATGAAAAATTAAACGTAAATGAAAAAATAACAACTTTGAAATGACACAGCGAGTACAGATATCTCGAATCCAACCACACTACTCACAAAGCTTAAATTACACAATAATAAAATAATAAAACCTTGCTTTAAAAATATAAAACAAAGCCTAGATGGGATCTTGCATGTTTGGTTTCAACCTAATCTGTCAAAGTAAACACATTATCCAACTATGTGAATCAAGGAGGGGAGATGGGTTTGCTTGCTGCATGACTCAAATATGAGGGGAGTAAAAAATGATAAGCAGGCAAAAATCCAATAGATCTGATAAACTGTGTGAATTTTGTTAGATTCTTAAGGGAGTGGCAGTCTAGTGGTTATGGCATAGAGCTGAGGATCTGAGTTCGAGCCCCACTTCCACAGACTGCCACTCTGGGTCTCTGAGAAGGACCCTTACAGTACAAGACCCCACACTCTTCCCTGGGCGCCCCACGATGGCAGCACACTGCTCCCCAAGGGGATTGGTTCAATCTAGGGATGCACGATATTGGGATTTCCGATATGCCGATATTTTAAAACTCATGTACTGTAGCCGATAACCGATATAGATACCGATGTTAAAGCTGGACAAAAATAAGTAGTCATTGAAAATAGCAGTTTTGTTATCCATTTCTGACACATATAATATACTCAAATATATTTTCATATGCTGATATCAAGTTGATTTTTAAAAACGCGGTATCGATATATTTTACTTTCAAAATCTAATGAAATTTCATTGTTCTGTTACAAACTCTCGTCATATTTTGCAAATTCTTGTGAGATTTTGTTAGTAAAATAGATCGATACCGCGTCAATATATCAACCTATAATAATATGGCAAAATTTCGTGAATTTTCGGGGGATTTCGTTGCATAGCGATGACATATAGCAATATTTCATTAGTAAAAGAGATTGATATGGTGTTTTTTAAATGGCAATATATCAGCATATGAAGATATTGTGATATTTTAATGTATAAATATTGTTTTCCTTTGTCTTTAGAAGTTTTTAAGTCTGTATAAAAATAAGTTTTTGAGGAAGAAGAAGAAGTAGTATTTTAAAATTTTTTTTTTTTAGACTTTAGAAACTCAGAAGCTGATCAAATATCGGGTTAAATATCGGTGGGGTGGCCGATGTCCGATATTCAGTTTTAAGGCCGATACCGATAGGGGGCCGATTATATCGTGCATCCCTAGTTCAATCAATAGGTAAATTTCTCCAATGTAAGATCAATAAAATCCAATTATTATTATCAAATGGGTAAGATACGTTGTACTGCATATCAGTTAAAAATGTTCACATATTATAAACCATAAACCAATGCATTTCACAAACACTTTTGAAGTGGGAGTTTAAAAAATCTGGAGTTGTGACTTTGAACTTACACAAAACAAAAAAAGAAACCCATTGGTCTAATACCTTTAAGCAAAATACAGTTGATTATCCTCAGAAGTACATACATGAGGTGAGTTCACAACAGGTTTACGATATAAGATAATATCCAAAGCTTTCAACATTTCAATGAAAACTGTTGCATGAGGACTTTGGTAATTCGCTAAGAGCAACTACGGCTTTAGTAGAGGAATCTTTTGATGGGAAAAGCAATTAATTGTACACTCCACAAATCTGACCTTTAGGAATACAAAAAACAAGCTACTGTGATAAGAAAACCATCCGAAATTCTACAGGGAAACAGCTAAGGCTAAACCTCAACTTCCATTAATGTGCATCATCCTGAAAACACATCCTGTATGTTCAATGCTTAGTCAAAGTAAGGCAGGACTCAGGAGAGGCTTAGATATAAGAATTGAATTGACCTCAGCCCAAGAAATAAGAAACATTAGATCTAATTGCAATCCTCACCCAATGCATGTAATTTCTGACTAGATCTGCTAATAGGCTGGTGTGATGGAGCCTAAACCCTGATGGTGCTTCAGGCGAACTTAAGGGTCTCCTCTATGTGAAACACTTCTATTCTAAAAGGCTCATTAAGGCCAGAACTTTGCAGATCAATTTGCAAGTTTCTTAGTAACAATGTCCAATATTCTCCTTGTTATCTGTGACTGTGTATACGTGTAGATTTGCACATTCCAGCCGCAGTATCTCATTGAAATAGACACATCCATGAGTCTGTACAGCAGATTAAAATGATACAACTGCTGCCACTTCAGGTGAATATTAAAAATCTTTTAAGGAAGGATTTACAAAGAAACGCTACCTAGTGATGAGTTTTGGACAACCACATCTGGTCTCCAGTTAGGCACTTTAGTAAACCATGTTTTTGCAACAGTGGAAATGCTTTGTTTGTATTTAATTCTTTTAAATTTGAGGTTGCTCAATAACACATTGGTTGCATTTGATGTAAGAAATGAGGAATTCGGGTACATTTTGCAGTTGAGAAACACTTAAAAGACGCACGGTTGCATATCACATCACAAAAGATCTGTAACCTTGGTGAAAATATACCCAGTTGGTCGTAGCAGAGGTTTCTTTACTTGCATCTAAAACAGCTCAACATGAGAGAAAAAAAAAACCCAGCATGCTTTCCTCTGTGAGATCCAACTTTTTTATGCCTCCAAATCAGTCTTAACTCCCTATTCAACTAAGGAAACATTATCTCTCTCTTTTATTTGATAGTGTGCTTGTTTTGATGAGAGGAAATGCAAACTAGCTTGATGCCAACTTGTGCAAATTCAAATTGCGAGCCTTCTTAAAAAGGCACAATGCAAGCGGTCTCTCCCTCCTTTTTTTCCTCCGTCCCCCTCAGATCTTTGCTTCCTTGGGCTCAGAGCTGATGAACAGACACCTGTTACTGAAGAAGGAGAGGGCGGACCATTATGGAATCTCATGTTCTTAGAAACTGCAAATCAAAAAAGGTAAAAAAACAGGCCAAATCTACAGACTGGTAATTAAGATGTAAGGACACATACCTTCACATGGACCATAATGTGAATAAACACGGGAATTCTAAAAGGATCCTGCTTTTCCGTGCTCCCATCTGGATAAAATAAAAAAGCAGCAGCAGAGCTTCTTCTCTCTGTTCCAAACCCTCATCTATCCAGTGTCAGGACCCAGCAAGTGATAGAGACAGAAAGAAAGACAGAGACTGAGAGACCACAAGTGTCACTTGAGCTGACTGCAACTCAGCCCCCCACCTCCTGGTCTCTATGTCTGTGTCTCTTTCTCTCTACTTGCTCAGGGGCCATGAAGCCCACAGACACACACATGCATACAAAAACACACACACACACTCACTGTTCAGTGAGCCACAAAGGTCCCCATGGCAACACAGCATTTAGAAGCCCCGTGGCATTATTTATGCAACGTTGCATCACAATAGGGCCCTCCCACCGGCCGGCCCTGCCAAAAGAGCCCGCCGCTCAGGAATCACTCCCAGCCTCTCACACTAGCTCCTTCTCCCTATTTTCCTCTCTGACCAGACCATCTGCACACGCCTTCCCACCACCACCATCACCCTCCGTCCTTCCTTCCTCCGCCTTCTCAGTATCCACCATTGCTGGAAGGAAGGGAGGGAATTTCGAGGAGAGGAGGGAGCAGCAAACGGTGAGGAAAGATGTGTCGAACAGGATGAACGGAGGCCTACACTCAAAACAGCGGACTCATGCCGACATAGAAACATGCTGACACACACACACATGTTTAAACACCCACTCATATAAACTGTGCTCTGCAAAAGGAAAATTCTATGAGTTGAAATGCACTGGAGGACTGCAAAGGTTAAAAACTGTATATTAGGCTGAAGCAAGTTACATAAAAAGAACATCCACACAGGGAGATAAAATTCTAAAAGTGGTCTTTAAAACAATGATTAATTATATATTTTTTCTATTTTGGTTTATTTGGAAAGGATGGATGGATGGATGGATGGATGGATGGATGGATGGATGGATGGATGGATGGATGGATGGATGGATGGATGGATGGATGGATGGATGGATGGATGGATGGATGGATGGAATCTGACACCTGTTTATATAATAATTCTGTGAAATTGATGGGAATATAAAGTGTTTATTTTCACTGCTGGAATATTCATTTCAATGGACGGTGTCTACTGTATTTTGGAACAATGGTGCCTCCTTGTAAAGTATTTATAGATATAGTAGAAACTGAAACATTAAAAGCACCATAACGACTAGTAAAGCTTGCTAGATTTTTCTATTTCAAAACACAACTGGCCTACCTTGGAACATAGGCTTATAGGACATAGGAGACCAACATTATTCTAGAATGGACATATTATACAAATTTGCCTTCAAAAAAGGAGAAAATATTGTCTTTACCTAGATTTATTTTATGTTCCAGCTTATGAAATTACTACGGGGACAACGAAAAAACAAGCTGAGCCCACCTGTTTTTAATGGGGTTCGGGTCATGATTTCATACAGGTCAATCCGGACTTTATCATGTAACATCCGAGAAGTAAGTTTTTAAAACCTTTCTCTGTGGGGGCGGGAGATGACTTCTTAAAAAGATAGAGTTTGCTCCCTGAGAGTGGAGACATCTGATTGCCACTAGTGGAAGGATCTCCTGCACACAAATCTGCACTGAGCTTGGCTCCCATAGTTGAAAACTTGATATTCCAGCAAGGCAGTGCAATTCCATACTATTACACTATTACATTTCTATGTCTTTACCAAAAGCTGTGTAGTACCTTCAGAAATAATTTGTTTAGTTGTTCAGGTGAGCAACCTATGTACTTCACTTCGGGAGCACATATTTCATTTTCTTTACAAATGTGACACAACTAAAAGGCAACTACTGTAAAGGGAAATCTTTCTTACAACCACACAAGATTTCTTGACAATGAATTAAAAAATAAACACATATTGTCTTTCCTCTCTATATTAAAAAAGAGAGAACTCATGCATGCACAGGGAGAAAATGGGAACTACATGCTGAAGGAATCTGAGCCAGAATCTGAACCAAAGACCTCTTTATTTTAAGCCATTTGTAATAATCAATTATCCATGTGTTAAACAGTGATGTCAAGGTTAATATAAAATGTAAAAAACGGAATATTCATAAAGCCACATGCAAAATCTTTTTGCACATTCAACATAACATCTTATGCCACCTATTAATAATATATTATTCTACAGCATTCTGAAAAAACTTTTTTTTTCAGTAGTATTAATTGTAAGTCAGCAGAAGAAATTACTGTAAAAGCAATTAATCTAAATTTTATGGCAGTAACGCCACTGATAAAAACGTTCAAAACATATAGCTGGAAAATCTGTCTAAAGAATACATCTCTAGAGAACTGTCAAATCATTAACAGCTTTATATATAAAAAAGAATCAAATGTTTATTTCTTACCCAGATACAGTCTGGCTCAAAGTCAGCCATTTTTTTCTCAATAGGTGCTATTTTCCGTCCTAATTTACTAAGAAAGCGATTTCCCTCGTTCACTCTCTAGTTCTCTGAGTAACAAACTTCCTGTGTTGCACATTGGTCTCTGTTCTGCACATGCAAAACTCATGTCTGCAGTCATTTCTTTATTCAAATTTGACCAAGCTCAGTTTACATGGCCCGTGGATCTGATGAACAGCCCTGTGGTTGGATAATTGATTCAGCAGAACTGAGATTGAGTTTAGTTCCTGCTGCTGGTGAAGAAAAACAAACACCAAGGCTGAAAGACCAGGTGGGCAGACCCACATTCAGTAGATTTATACAGGCAAACACCAAGCAGTTGCTATTTTAATACAATGAATGCAAGCTGTTTATACTGTGTCTCGATGTATTACTTTTATACTTTAAACCTATTCACTTTTTTTGTCACGTTACAGCTAAAAAAAATCATGCGCTTTGTTGGGAAAGTGGAATAATGTGATATATATTCATGTAACAGAAGGACAAAGGCTTGTGGTTTTACTATTAGGGTTTAGATATAATATGCTCAAAGTGCACACATGTATTCATTTCTCCTTATTATAGAATAATAAAGGGAAATCAAAAAAAGTACTAAATCAAAAAGAGATTAAAAAATTACATAATTTTTGTTTCAGTTGACACTAATCAACTTTAGTCTAAATATGGTTGTCCTGTGAAAGCCTTAGATTAATCAGACAACATATGTTACATAAACAAAAATAAGGCAATAAAGATTGTGTTTTTTTATTAAGGGAGTCATTAAGACAACAGTCAAAGCTTTGAACATTATATTAAAATGCAACACCTAAAGCACAATCTTTAGAGGGAAGCTTCACCTCCTCAAGGCCCACAAATCAGGTGGCTTTAGTCTGTTGCCATAATTATTATGAAATCCTAAAAATCTGATTTTTCTGAGAGAAAGTCAAGAGGAAAGATGTTGAAAGTTCAAATTGTAGTTTTTGACATAGCAGGTAAGGTTCCCTGGTCAGAAAGGCCCAACAATTTAACTTTTTAACCTACCTGCAAATACATCCCTTCTGTAAATGGTTGCACTGCAAGAAAAGATTTTCTGGCAAGGGATTAATAAAGTAATTCTGATTCTAATTCTTAGTCTGGCAGAAAACTAATTACACATCAATGCAAATGCATTTTTCGCCAGCATCATACTGTGGGGATGTCTGCCTATTAGCGTGAAAAATAAAGTTGCACTTAAAGGAAAATGATACTGCTGAATAAAGAAGAAAATCTAAAAGAAGCTAAGAGGATTTCAGACTTGGAGTAAAATGTTTATCTTCCAGCAGGACAAAAACCAAGAATACATTCATGGTAAACAGGACCAGAATTGTCTAACAAGTAATCATTACACTAATTTTTATGTAGCAAGTGTTTCCGTAGAACCAGTGAATTATTACTGTAATGGTTGCTAAACATTAACTATTTTGCTCTAGACTTGAGGCCACCAACACATGCACTGACTCTGAGCATACTTTGACTCTAATTTCTGCTTTGTTTTGTTTCATTCAAAAAATATATTTTTACTTTATTGCTTTTCAGGTAAAATGTAAACATATTTATAAAAAAGTTAGTTTAGCTGAACTAGCATTTTGATGGCTGCAACTACAAAAACTGCAATGTTGGTTGGAGTGATAGCAGGATTCGACCATGGGCTCCATTTGGTGCTTGTTTGATGAGTGAATTACAAAAGATTATTTGCACCTGCATCTCCTCCTGGAGACTGACAGAGGAAAGAGTGACGCTGGAAGAATGCATGTCCTCACAAACATCATTAAAGACATTACTACAGAAAAACAGGCAATCCTGGCACAGCAGTGGCCAACCGCATTGGAGCGTGTATGTGTCCTGTAGGTAAAGCCCTCTCCCTTGTCTCTTGAACACAAAGTGGTCTAATTAGGCCCCATGGAGTCTGAATGGCATTTAGATTTTTGGATAGGGAGGCCTTTTTTCCAAGGGAAAATGTCAGCGGCTGTGCAAGCTAAGACCGCTGCTGTCTGGAGAGGGTATAGCAGGAGAGGAAATATTTTGGTATAGTGAGTATATTTGGTAAAAAAATGCTGTCTCTAAGGTAAAGAGAAACAAACATATATGAGAAGGAGAGCACAACAGAGGCAGACAAGAATCATTGAAATGTAGATTCTATAGAGCTGCTTATCCTAGAAAAAGATAGAATGGCAATAAGTGTTCTATACTTCAGTATAACGTGTTTAACTGAAAACTATGAGTTAAAAAGAAAAAAAAACTAAATTCTTTGTATTTGTTTAAGCTGCTGTAAAGATGAAAAATACTTTGGTTGATATCAAGGTGAAACTGTTGACTCAACCTTCAGCAAAAAGAAAAAAGCTAATTGAAAGCTCAAGGTTTTTACAGCAGGTAAACATCAGAAGGCTAAACATTTTATTTACTGAGTTGGTTGCTTTATTTCTTCTGACAAAAGGCTAAACTCTTTATCCTGCTCAGTTAATTTCCCCAGAAGGACTTTCAGTCTTGCTGCCTCCAACGTTGTACTTAAACCATAAAGATGAACCGGATCTGTTTTGTTTGTTTTCTTTAGTCTATCCTTCTGTAGAAATGTAAAAGAAATGTTGCTGTTTTACCTTGATATTAAGCAAATTGCATTTTTTAATGGCTGGTTTTCAGTTGTTTGTACTCCTGGATATACCTTACCCTGTGTTGCTCAGGGCACCTTGAAAGGAATAAACATACAACAAACAGAATGCTTTCAACTCTTCTGTATACAAAGGATGCATTTTGCCAAGGCTGTCCATGTGTTATTAATCATGCATGTGCTGTTTTACCAATGGAATCTGGGAAAGTAATGGTAGGTAGGATACCTGGAGGCATACCTAAAGCCACCATCTTCACCACATGCTGTAGTGACTTAAAGTAGTCTCAGTTAGTGTGGATGGGTCAGCTCCATTTAGTTTGACGTTTTCTATTTGCCAACTTCATCTTATCATGGGTCATGCCAGACGGCTGCTGAGGTTGAGCCAGATTCTTCTGGTTCCTTCTTAAACCAGAAACGACGATTTAACTGTAAAGACTTGTATGTTCAGTAAGATGGATTTGGGTAAAAGTAACCACACCATGCAATCAAGAGTTCACTTTATCCTTACAGAAATAGAGATTGCTGCAGAGTCAGTCACTGAATGAAATAGGTTGGGTTTACTTTCATTCTTTGTCGATGGTGTTATAAACTGAACTGGAGTTTTTTATATATACAGTAACTAGTAGGGGTGTGCATTGGCACTGCCCTCACGATTCGATTCAATTACGATTCACCAGGTAACGATTCGATTCAATTCGATTCTACGATGCATTGTGATGCATCAAAATCCCATTGACTTCGTAAAATCCAAAATGTGCCCAGATATCCGCTTTCCAAGCTTTTGGTGCGTTTTTAATTAGGCCTGCCCGTTTATCGCGGTCATCTTCCTCCGCCTCAGCCATCTTGATTGTTGTTGGTATGGCCCCGGAAGTAATTGAAACTTCACAACTTGTCCATTTGAGGCCAGAAAATAAACAGTGACATAATCGATTATGGCACGTTGCCGCATCGATGCTGAATCGTGCATGCCCCGCATTGCAATGCATCGCTGAATCGATTATTGTTGACACCCCTAGTAACAAGGGTTGAATCTGATCTCAAATGAATGGAAGGCAGTGGTTAGATCCATTCTTACTCTAAGTGCAGCAAAACTATATCTGGAAAAATAAAAAACCCTTCTTTGTTTTTTAAGAAATGTTTAGTATATATTTATATTCAGTATAGAAAATACTGCTGCTTCTTTGCCTCTATACCATATGCTTTAAATTATAAAATCAGTGTTATATCCCTAGACTAGAGCTTATGATACACCCAGTTTAGTTCTTCGTACTTCAGAGTGTTGGCCATCTGCTCAGGCCTCTATAACACTGCCCACCACAAGCCAAGCCTGGAGTACAAGAAATATGCTCACACTCTAAAACTCAGCCACCAACCTTTCCTTTCTGAAGCAAGTACATTAGCAAACTGACTAAATTGCCATATGAAGGAGCCACTTTGCCCTGCATATTGCACTGCTTTCTCTTCAAGTGCTGCTTTGAACTATAAGCTAAAGATAACTTACATCAAGTCCCAACCAGATGAAAAAGACACCGACACAAGCGTTCATTATTTCTTGTCATGTTGTACCTAAAATGAATCCTTCGTTTGGCATTTTTTTTCCTTTGTAGCTTTGTATTCCAGATGCTTACAGCAGGCGGTTACAAACAGTGTGGATGCCAGAGGACTTGACTGTTGCATGAAAAAGTATTTTCCTCCTTTGGATGTTTTAAATGTATGCTATTTTGGTTAAATTTGAGTGTTTGAATGTCAGTGATTCAAAAATGTCAATATCTAGTAAAGCTAGAGGAGTTAATCTGGCAAATATAGATAGAAAGGGTACTGATTTCCTTTATCTTTAATGAAGTGGGTGCTGATAGGGTGCCCTCTTAACAGTTTGTCTCCAAACAGTGCTCTAATTTGTCAGTGCTCGGCTTGTATTGGCAATACTTTACTGCTTCAGCTGTTGTGACCGAGCTTCTTTGGCCGGTATCTAAAAACAGCTTTTATTCCGATCTTTGCCTTGCTCTGTGTGTGTTTATTTTCCCTCTGTGTAAGTTTCTTTGAAAAGATCATAGTATGACTCAACATGTTGTTAAAACTAATCAGTTAGCAGAGTGAATGGTCAGTTGTGTCATATTTTTCATTTATGTATGCTCCATCCATTGTGCTTTTTGGCGAGGTTTCCAAGGGTGTTCTGCAGAGAACTCAATGATAACACAGTTTAGCATCCTTGTTTCCTGGATATAGGTCAGGTATTTGTTTGGTATCTATTTTTTTCTCTCATGAAAAATGTTTTTTGTTGCTGTTTTGAAACTGAAATGTTTAAAATCATCTCTGCTTGTGGTATTTCAGTAGATAGCTGAAAATGTTGCCCTTTCTATCCTGCCATATAGAAACTATAGGATGTGCAGTCAAAAACAAGAGAAACTATCATAAGCAGACCGGTTCTTCTATGTATTTAAGGCACCCTGGAGTCGGTATTTGATGGGAAACAGCATATATTAGAAACTTATCACAGATGCCAACATGCTATAAAAAAAGAACAAAGGTTTAAAAAGAGGGAAATTCTTCTCTAAACCCCTCCTCTGTTCTTTCTTTTTTCTTCATGGCCCCTTGCGTACAGATTTAAAATAAAATAAATATTTGATTCTCTTTAAGAAAACTTTATGAATACCCGAATTTTTAGAGAACTTTGAAATGAACTATATTTGGTAACTTAATGAGACAGACGATGCTAAACAAATCCTAATTAGCTCTCAATAAACAAATGAAGAGCATAGCAGGGAGTGGAAGAAAACACCCTGGCTGCTGAGCAAAAACTGAAATAAAGGGCCTAATGAATTGTCAAAAGTGGCAACAAATATCATAAGCACAACCATCCGTGGTCCTTTTCATTGCAGTATGCAGTTTGTCAAAAAGACACACATGGATTTAAAGTAAAAGTTTGCATGTAAATGAAATATAGTATTTGCCAAATTAGTTTATTGTATCTTTTACATGTTATTATAACTAGAAAATTAGCTTTTTTATATAAACATGAAATTAATCTGCTGTTTTTAGCTTGAATATGGGTGATTTATGAGACCTGGGAGACTTTCCGATGAACTATTGTGCTCATCAAGATGATGCCCATCACGTATTACTGAAGAAACATTAAAAATGTTTTAAAAGCTGGATTTTCAGAATCATTATTATCTTCCATGACGGAATTTTGTTTCTTTCCTGGTGAGGCAGTCCTTTTTTTTCTAACCTGCGCTTCACCTCTCTTGAAGCTTGTAATAACACTGCATGAGGTCATGTTGGCAGCAAGCAGGAGATGAAGGTTAAAGCTGTTATTTAGTGTGTTTTCTTAAATAAACAGAAAATGTGCATGCTTTTTTCAAACAGGATAAAAATAAGCTTTTGACACACTGTTGTTGGGCAAATTTTTACTTTTCTTTGCATCTGATGGCAGTCTTCTCTGTAGGGATGTTTCTTCAAACCTCTCAAATATTATTTCAAAGTATTAAAACGGTATTTGATATAAGTCAGGTTAGAAAATTAGGTTAACTGGGAAACTAAACAACTTTTATATTCCCATAAATAAAATGTTATTTTCAAACATTATTATGTCTTTTTTAATCAGTTACTACTGATTTCTACCTTTGCATACTGTACATACCTCCCTGTCAATCAGTCCTATTCATACTCTTAATAAGTCCTACCTTAACTGTAAGCACTTAAAATATAATATACTAAAAATACCCCTGTGGACCATGTGAGGGAGGTGAGAGCTGGCTGTGGTTTTGGCTGAGATTGGAAGATGGACTGACAGCAGCAATAAGCGTGATGCAAACATGGAGAAAGATCAAGTGACGATAGCTTTCCATCAGAGCAGTGGTATGAGGCAGATAATAGCGGATCAACATCTTCCCCAGAGACAAGAGTGGATTGAGAGGGAAAGAGAGGTTTTCTGGAGGAGACTAGCAGCCCTGAGCGTTACCAGCTGGAGTTATAGAGATGTCCAAGGCAACTCCAATGGCTCTGCCTCCCCCCAGTATCTGGCCAAATAATGGGGAGGGTCCCTAAACTGTAAGATGGCTTTAACATTTTATACCATAGGTATCTAATATCTAGCTCGAAGTGAAGTGTAAAAACCACAGTCTGTATCTAGAATTGCTCCAACTTGCTAGAGAGGCATGTAGTAAACAGGGACACTTTTATACCCATGGCAACAAAGTTAGCCACATCAGATTTTCTGGAAAAAATGTCAATAACTTTTGGACCAAAACCAAAACTGACTCGAAATCAAATGCAGTATACTTGTTAAAAATGAGGAGGGCACCTAACAGATGGTTCACCCTTTGGACATGTAAAAAGCACTATAGAGCATCAATGCATAGATTCAGTTTCCAGGGAACGCTGTTCTATTACAATAAAAAAAGCATTGGTTAAAGGAGTAGTGACAGGGCAAGCAAGGTCTCTATTTGCTAAACTGATAGGTTGTGTTTTTTCCCTCAGTGAAACACTTTCTGATTGGCTACACGTCACATTCAACAGGTTACCTCCTTGTTTAATGCAGCTGTGACTCATCATCATTACCCATTGTAAGCTGAATGAAACAACACTGTTTAACTGCATTTATTGTTATTCACATATACCTGCTGCTATTTTGAAATGACACTACTGAATGCATTGATACATATAACTTAACTTGGACGATCCCTTAGAAATTCGTGAACGCACTCTTAGACCCCCCTTTCCCTCTTTCCAAATTATTCCTGTTGCCTACCTTGTGTTTTATTTCCAGTAGTGTGTAGTATTTGCATAGATGTTAGATTTGCTATAACCCTGGATTATTAGAAATAAAGACATAAAGTAGTAGTTTGTGTTTATTGTGCAGTGATAAACATTTGGTAACATAAATAAACAAAGTTTTCTTCGGTGGGTGATAAATAACTCTGCTGATAGCCATAGTCTTATTTACTAAATAGGTGAAAAACAACTGGATTTTCAACAGCCGGTCCAGGAGTTCAAGCTGTGATGTAAAATACCAACAATTCTGGTGAGTAGGCAAATTGCACTTATAATCATTAACGTATTTGGTCTTATTGGTCTATTTGGTCTTTTCCTCGATTTTGAATGACCTATTAATTAACTTCCAGTGCTAGTTAATAATATTTATAATCTATTGGTAAAATATCATAACAAGAGGCATCCTGATAATCAATGTGTCTCGGAAAGGAAACATTAGTGCAAAAATCGTCACGATTATCTTGCTGTGTCAGCCAGGCCGAAGTCTAACAATTAGCAAATGAGGGACTGCAACTGTTAGAGCGAAGAGTATGTTTTAATTAGGTCAAAATAACTACAAGTATTCATACAGATTTAAACTAAAGGCAAAAAGAAAAAGCAAAAACACAGAAAACACATCCGCATTCTTTGAGAGATTAGTGAAAATTGCATAAAAATTGTAGGATTAAACTTGAGTAGGGCTGAAACAATTAATCAGATTAATCGCGATTGATCGATTATTGAAATAATCGTTAACTAATTTAACAATCAATTAATCGTTTGAGTATACAAATTTTAAAATATGTCTTGAGGTGAAAGAGTGCCCCACTTAGAGCAGTAATAATAAGAAAATTGCAACAAAAAAAAAATTAGATAAAAATATGCTCTATCCAGAACTCCTCGACTAGAAAAGTTTTATTTTCAACTGGTTTAATTTTGCAAAAACGCTTCTTTAAGGAACCTTAAGCTACCCGATTATTAATTAATTATATGAAAAATAATGAACAGATTAATGGATTTGCAAAATAATCATCAGTTGCAACTCTAAAGTTGAGGTTCCTGGCTCTAACATCAACTAACCAGTCTACACCGGCATTGCAATGCAATGTCACTGTTTGCCAGATTTATGTCCTAAAACACCAAGGAGCTCCTCCTGTTATTTCTTCAGTGATAGCCTTACTGACAGACGATATATCACCCTTACCAGAAGCCTGGCAACATATAAAGAAAGATTTCTGAAGCAAACAGGCTCAGTATGATTTAAGTTTGTTCATTAGCCCCTTTAGTCCGCATTTGTTTCATCTTTCTCATACTACATTTTATCTTAGAGTCTCAATGATAAAATCTCAGCATTTTTCCTGCGTTTGATTACAGACTCATAGAAATGAATAGTGGTGGTTTGTGACGTAATTCCGCCATGCTTCATCTATCTTATATAGCTATTATCAATATTTTATAGCATGTACACATTTCTTCCAATGAAACTGCCCAAACTGAACCAGCCTCAAGGCAGTGCACTTGTTTACCCTTTCTGAGCAAAGCTGCAACTCATTCCTGTGTTGTGTGAACTTATTAATATTTTAATTCTTTGCACAGAAAAATAAAATAAACTCAAAGGCCGAACATGGCCTACGGGCTTCCACTGTTCTGGGTTACATATTTGAAATAAAGGTCCTGCTGAAAAGAAACGCAGCGAAAAGCAAACATTGCAATTCCATTTCAAGACAACAATTGACCAATACTTGAGGTATTTGAAACAACGTCGTAGACGTAAACAGAACAAAAGACCTCTGCTGATATTCTGGGAGAATTGTCTCAGCAGAAAATTCAATTCAAAAAGGATTTAATCTGTAGATCACTGCTACTACAGAGTTGAGACTGCTTCAAGTAAGAGGACTGGAGAAATTTCCGCAGATATCTGGTTTCCATCTTCACTGTTTATTTTCAATTTAATCACATTTTAAAGACAGACCATATTAAAAAAGATTGTCGGGTCTCTGTCTCGAGCAAAACAATAATGATGTGTGGGAGTTAAAGGAATCGCTGTCATGATTTTGCACTTTTTGGTTCTGTTTAATTTTTCTTTTTGAGTTTTCAGTTATACTTTGATAAATGTCTGTCTGTGTTTTCTAGTTTTTTTGGGGGTTTAATGTCCATTTGGTCTTATTCTAGTTGTTTTTGGTTATATTTTTCAGTTTGTTACGGCCTCTGGCCCTTTTAAGACTGTGCAGGTTTGTTTTCTTTTGCAGGTTCAGCTCTGACAGATCTTCCTTGTTGGCTGCCTTCAGAGGAGCAGTGACATGATTGCACCAGCAGAGGATTGTCAAGCCAATCAGGATGTTGATAAGGCCCACTTGCACCTTAAGGCTCCTCAAAAGTTTTCAGTTTGGGGACAGCTAATAGGAAGAAGGTTTTTTTAAGCTGTTTTCCCCACCTTTGGTTTCAAACTGTTTTGGGCAGTAAGAATTCTTTGACCTAGCTAGTATATATTTTTTCCTGAATCTGCTTTAGGTGGACTTGTTCAAGCTAGAAGCTTGTGTTTGGGAGGTTTTTTGCTCCCTTTGTCTTTTCTTTTGGGTTGTTTTGTGTAAAACTTAGTCCGACTGGTTTGGACAGTTTGTAATCTAATTTGATCTTAACCATTCTTGAATTTGTTTGCCCTTTTCTTTTGTTTTAATTGGATTAAGCTGTATTGTGTTTTGGGTCTGTGTAACCATGTTTTGTAATGAATCATTTTACATTCTACTTATTTGCTCTGGACACATTTTTTATGTTAACTCCCCAGAACCGACCTTGGGGGCGTAACACAGTCCTTATGTATTTCTTGTTTACCCTCTGGTGCCCTCTTGTGTTGGTCTCTTTTTCTCCTAGCTCCCTTCTTGATTCCTCTGTCCACACCTGCTCCCAATCTGCTGATTAGTCGGGTCTTTGTTCAGCCACCCATTTATACACCTGTTCAGTAACTGTTTACTGGTTCATCATTGTTTCCTGGCTACTTATGTGTGTTTTCCCTGATGTCTCCTAGATTTTGGTTTTCTGTTTTTTTGTTTTGTTGTTGTTGAATTTTTCTTGGATTTTTGCCTCAGTTGCCTCTGAGTCTTTATTAAATTAACAAAACTCATCTCTGCATTTTGGTCTTCAACCAAACCTTGACAATCACAATTGCTCAATATGAAACTCAAATTTTTTTTAAAAACAAGTTTCCTTAAAAACTCCACCCTTCATTTAAAAGACAACATAGTTATATAAACATAAGCTATAAATCCTAAATGAATACAAATAAAAATCAATTGAATCTGATTTGCTCTTCTGAAGTTAGTTTTTGAAAAAAGAAATTTTCAAAACATGTAACATTTTATAATGTTATAAAAACACTAATATGTGATTCAACACAGATATTCAGAAATTTTGTGAAATATTGATTTTTAATCAATTTATGGAAAAACAATATAAAATAATTTATTTTTATAATTTATTCTACAGGTACATTCATGGTTAAACAGATTTGCTATAATACTATGTGTGAAGACACCACTAAGCATTATATCCAGCATGTCACTGTGGTTTTATACAAACAAACTGACTTAACAATGGGGCACCCACTCTGCTGTTCTTATTTGTATTAAACCTTTAAAACACAATTAAAGCAGGTATCATTCAGCAGACATGACACTAAGAAACTGCTTAGCTTAGCAAAGCAGAATATGCCAAAAAATAATTTTGTTGTAATGGCTTTTTAAGGATTGCATAGTTGTGTTTTAACCATTTTTAGCTGAAATTAAAAGAAAACATACATTTGATTAACTTTACAGCCCAATTAAAGATTTTCCCAAATAAGAACCTTAAAATTATAGCAGGACATCATGTCTTTTGTCTTGTAACCTAATTAAATCTAGTGCAGCCAACTTTCTTCAGATATCACCTATTTAATCAAATAATCCTGGTCTGCTGTTTGTATGAAATCATGCTTTTTTATTTATTTATTTTTTTTTATTTGAGTTGGTCTGCTCAAAAAGGAGTCGGCTTAAGCAAAAGGCTTATAAATAGATAAATAAATCCCTTGAATAAAAAAACTATTAAAAAAGTTCCTTTAACAATCAAACAAGGAACAGAGCGAAAAGGTAACATCACATTGGCATCACTTGAGGAAAAAGAAGGGGCATTTCAATACGTAACACAGCAGCTGCATTTGTTACAGATGTTTGTAGGATAAACCAAAATAATTAAAGAAACAAAAATTTGTTTACAACTTCTCATCTATGAAAGAGTTCATTATATCAGCTCTAAGCTTTTTTTAAACAGAAGTACCGATGAACAGGTTTTAAGTTCATCCTCTACCGTACGTCTTCAACAGGGACCGTGACCCCTGGGGGGTCCATGGAGGTATTGCATGGGGGTCGCAAAAGTTTTGGTTGATTAGACTTTATTTTTATATATTCCCCCCTGCAAATTTTATTGAAATGTATTTAAATACACATTAACAGGAATTTAACACACTGTATTAAACGGATAAATGGAGGCAGAAGATGTCTTTCAGTCATCAATGCGCTGGGCATCGTTTCATTCCAGACACCAGTCCCATTCACCATTAATCAAAAATACTTAAATAATCCCAGGGCGAAATTACTTTCGCTACATTACTCAATCTGTAATAGAGTGACTATAGGACCAGTTTAATATAACACAAATTCATACAATATATATAATTAGGGGGTCCTTGCTCCATCTCGCCATCAGTTTGGGGGTCCTTGGCATGGAAAACGTTAAAGACCCCTGGTCTAAACGGTTCCACTCAGTCACACCTTAAAATGACAGACTTCGTAATTTAGAGTCTGTCCGTGCTTTAGGTTTAGCAAACCTTAAGTATATTATTTTAAAGTATATTATTTATTTTTTTATGCATCAAATCTCAAATTTTACTATCAACTAATTCATCAAATTTCAATACTTGGGAGCTAGTAAACAGATTATGAATGTGACGATCTTAATGAGCTCTTTTAATGAAAAGGACTGCACATTTTTGCAGTGATAATTTGCTGTATGATTGATTTATAGGTTTTACCCTATATCTCACTATCCTTACCAGTGTCTTATATAGTAGGTGCAAGGACCTACGTACAGTAGGACATAACATGTGCTTGAGTTTTTGCAAAATCCCAAGTGACCTGTACATTTTGGATTTGACATGGGCCACATGAGGGTGCCAATGTAGTTTTTGATCGATAATTACACCCAGGAATTTATTGTGTATAAGCATTCACATGTTTATCAGGTCAAATGTCAGTAAGCTTTAAGCAAAAATAGTAAATCACCCAATCATATGTTCCCAGTTTCTGTCATTCAGTTAGAAAATGTGCCAGATATTTTAAATGGAAGAAAAATCCTTCTGACTCCACACTGAGTTCGCACTGGTATCAGACTTAGTGACAGCGAAGATGATGAACGACAGGAAGACAAAAGCTGACAGATGTGATAAAGACACTGTTGAATGGCTAATCAATCTCATGTGGGCAAAAGGAAACCGAGGAAAAAACAGCAGCAGGGATCTCCTACTGTGAGTCAGTGCAAGAAAAAGAGGCTGATTGGCAGCGTTTAGAAGCATGTGTTTCTGCAGACCACATATCTGTGTACCCAATTGTCCTTTTTGCATTTTTCTCTTTCATATGGGGTTCTTATCCCAGACCTTTTTCGTGTGAACCGAAATAAACGTCATCATTTATTTTTTGCCTGTGGACCCAGTCTCTTCTCTTTTGTAGAATGCTAAAAAAACAAACCCTTAAAAGACTGGCACCAGACAAAAAATGCAGAATAATTAGACGCAGCAGAAACAGTTATTAAAAGAAGTGACAAATGGCTCTCATGAAAGATGTAACAAAAGCTTCAGCATGGTGCTTGAGTGTGAAACCAAACAGAGAGGGGAGACTTCCCCTCCACATCCTGCTTATATTCCCACTTTCTGATCAGAAGAGCATTATCGTGCCCTAGATCATCTATGAGTGTTTGCGTGTGCACATGACCTGCTTATGTACTTTATAGTATGCTTAAATCTACATGACCTACTTTGACTACAGAACGGACCTTAAGAATTACTATAGACACACATCATAATCTGAATTAAATACATGAAGAATCCATTATTTTTACTCCTCTCCAGACCATCCATTGCTATTTCCGTCTTCTGGATATCTCTTCAGTCCGGTTCCACTGTCATTAGGAAGGAAGACTGCACTCTCATAGAAAGCCTGAAGCCATGTTGTTCATCACTATTAAGATCTGGCACCTACATTACTCTGAGTGCAACCTGATGGCCTTCTCTTTATTTGGTGATTCAGATGAATAATGTCAGAGAAGTCTATAGCCTTTGGACCAACAGCGAAAGGCTGCTGAGGTCTGATAAAAAAAAAAAAAAAATCCCTTCATTAGTTCATTATTCTTACAGTGCCTTAAAGGGATAGTTCGGTATTTTTGACATGAATCTGTATGGCATCCCGATCACCAGCGGCATGCAATCACACTGACTTACCCCTGGCAGCGTCCTGTGAGCAGAGTTATCGTCCAGTTTTGGTCAAGCCGAAAGTAGTCCTGCAGGTTTTTAGGAACAGCTAAATAAAACTTTTCTCTTCCCAAAACATTATGCGTCCAAAAGAGTGATATTTTCGCATCCCCAAAACATTGTAGTGGAAAAAGTCACACGTCGTTATCAATTGGTCCTATTTTCTCTCTGTCTCCCTCCTCCTCTGTCTCCCTCCTCATGTCTCCCTCCGCGGCGGAGGGAGACATGGCTGTTGTTGGGCTCGCTGTCTGAATGACGGCGCGCACTGATACGAACAGAGAGAAAATAGGACCAATTGATAACGACGTGTGACTTTTTCCACTACAATGTTTTGGGGATGCGAAAATATCACTCTTTTGGACACATAATGTTTTGGGAAGAGAAAAATTTTATTTCGCTGTTCCTAAAAACCTGCAGGACTACTTTCGGCTTGACCAAAACTGGACGATAACTCTGCTCACAGGACGCTGCCAGGGGTAAGTCAGTGTGATTGCATGCCGCTGGTGATCGGGATGCCATACAGATTCATGTCAAAAATAACGAACTATCCCTTTAAAACAAATTCATGTGCCTAGACCTGTATCCATTTTGAATGAACTTTGAATGTATGAACTTCAGGAATAGACCTAAAAGACTTGAGAATTATAACTGCAATGAAGGGATATAAATGCACATCAAACCCTTTTTTAGATTTCTATATGTAAAATTTGCAGCTTTCACAGATAGATATGCAATATCTTGTCTCGGTTTAAACACTTAACTACTGTAAAATGAACGTAGAACACCATCAAACAACAACCATCATCAAAATATCAATATGTGCAGTTTTGCATTGACATAGCAATGCTTTGATACAGTAATTGGTAGGCTAATATTTTAGCCGCCTTGCATAACTCACTTGTTGTGACTCAGACTGTGTTTTATGCCTGCACACGATATAAGTTCTATTGGCTTAGGAGCTAAAGTTCATGGGGAGAGATGTGTGGATTGTACAAAAAGAGATTTAAGAATATGTAGGTTAATCTGCTATTTACAATACCACTTTTTCTTATATTAAACAACACTAATCCCAACAGAATACACTGATGTTTCTGGTTGCATGGAGACAAAATGCGGAAGTACTCCAGGGGTATGATTGCTTTTATACTAATCCAGACTTGATGTTGTTTGAGACATGGGCCAGTTCAGCACAGCAGGTTCAGCAGTTGCTCCAAACATCTGCAGTAAATGTTTTATTTAAGCACATAATGGGATCCCTCACCAACATCAATCCCAATCTGTTTTCATGTTACTGTATGCTGATTAGCGTTTATCCCCGGGTGAGCTGCTTGAAAATATTTAAAAATGCAGCAGTGTTGTGGCTCCCAGGGGTGACAATGTTGGTCCATCTGTCCAACATTTTAGTCCAGATTAAATACAGGTGCTGGTCATAAAATTAGAATATCATGAAAAAGTAGATTGATTTCAGTAATTCCATTTAAAAAGTGAAACTTGTATATTATATTCATACATTACATACAAACTCATATATTTCAGATGTTTATTTTGTTTAATTTTGATGATTACAAATGACAACAAATGAAAATCTCAAATTCATCATATCAGAAAATTAGAATATTACTGAAGACCAATAAAAACAAAGGATTTATAGAAATGTTGGCCAACTGAAAAGTATGAACATGAAAAGTATGAGCATGTACAGCACTCAGTATTTAGTTGGGCCTCCTTTGGCCTGTATTACTGCAGCAATGCGGCGTGGCAAGGAGTCGATCAGTCTGTGGCACTGCTCAGGTGTTATGATAGCCCAGGTTGCTCTAATAGTGGCTTTTAGCTCTTCTGAATTGTTGGGTCTGGTGTATTGCATCTTCTTCTTCACAATACCCCATAGATTTTCTATGGGGTTAAGGTCAGGAGAGTTTGCTGGCCAATTAAGAACAGGGATACCATGGTCCTTCAACCAGGTACTGGTAGCTTTGGCACTGTGTGCAGGTGCCAAGTCCTGTTGGAAAATGAAATCTGCATCTCCAAAAAGTTGGTCAGCTGCAGGAAGCATGAAGTGCTCTAAAACTTCCTGGTATGTGGCTGCGTTGACCCTGGACCTCAGAAAACACAATGGACCAACACCAGCAGATGACATGGCACCCCAAACCATCACTGACTGTGGAAACTTTACACTGGACTTCAAGCAACGTGGATGAAGTGCCTCTCTTCTTTTCCTCCAGACTCTGGGACCTTGATTTCCAAAGGAAATGCAAAATTTACTTTCATCACAGAACATGACTTTGGACCACTCACCAGCAGTCCAGTCCTGTTTCTCTTTAGCCCAGGCAAGACGCTTCTGACGCTGTCTGTGGTTCAAGAGTGGCTTGACACAAGGAATGCGACAGCAGAAACCCATGTCTTTCATACGTCTGTGTGTGGTGGTTCTTGAAGCACTCACTCCAGCTGCAGTCCACTCTTTGTGAATCTCCCCCACATTTTTGAATGGGTTTTGTTTCACAATCCTCTCCAGGGTGCGGTTATCTCTCTTGCTTGTACACTTTTTTCGACCACATCTTTTCCTTCCCTTCGCCTCTCTATTAATGTGCTTGGACACTGAGCTCTGTGAACAGCCAGCCTCTTTAGCGATGACCTTTTGTGTCTTGCCCTCCTTGTGCAAGGTGTCGATGGTCGTCATTTGGACAACTGTCAAGTCAGCAGTCTTCCCCATGATTGTGTAGCCTATAGAACTAGACTGAAAGACCATTTAAAGGCTTTTGCAGGTGGTTTGAGTTAATTAGCTGATTAGAGTGTGGCACCAGGGGCCATCAATTTTGAACCCTTTCACAATATTCTAATTTTCTGATATGATGAATTTGAGATTTTCATTTGTTGTCATTTGTAATCATCAAAATTAAACAAAATAAACATCTGAAATATATGAGTTTGTATGTAATGTATGAATATAATATACAAGTTTCACTTTTTAAATGGAATTACTGAAATCAATCTACTTTTTCATGATATTCTAATTTTATGACCAGCACCTGTATATGCAGAGAAATGCTGAATGGATTAAAATAAACTTTGGTACCTAAATCCACCACAGTGCACAAAACCTAATGACTTGGCATTCCTTTTCACGCTGGATTTGGCTACAGTCAAAATTGCCATCTGGCAAACATTTTTAGTTTGTACTTTAACAGCTACAGGTGCTGGTCATAAAATTAGAATATCATGAAAAAGTAGATTGATTTCAGTAATTCCATTTAAAAAGTGAAACTTGTATATTATATTCATACATTACATACAAACTCATATATTTCAGATGTTTATTTTGTTTAATTTTGATGATTACAAATGACAACAAATGAAAATCTCAAATTCATCATATCAGAAAATTAGAATATTGTGAAAAGGTTCAAAATTGATGGCCCCTGGTGCCACACTCTAATCAGCTAATTAACTCAAACCACCTGCAAAAGCCTTTAAATGGTCTTTCAGTCTAGTTCTATAGGCTACACAATCATGGGGAAGACTGCTGACTTGACAGTTGTCCAAAAGACGACCATCGACACCTTGCACAAGGAGGGCAAGACACAAAAGGTCATCGCTAAAGAGGCTGGCTGTTCACAGAGCTCAGTGTCCAAGCACATTAATAGAGAGGCGAAGGGAAGGAAAAGATGTGGTCGAAAAAAGTGTACAAGCAAGAGAGATAACCGCACCCTGGAGAGGATTGTGAAACAAAACCCATTCAAAAATGTGGGGGAGATTCACAAAGAGTGGACTGCAGCTGGAGTGAGTGCTTCAAGAACCACCACACACAGACGTATGAAAGACATGGGTTTCTGCTGTCGCATTCCTTGTGTCAAGCCACTCTTGAACCACAGACAGCGTCAGAAGCGTCTTGCCTGGGCTAAAGAGAAACAGGACTGGACTGCTGGTGAGTGGTCCAAAGTCATGTTCTCTGATGAAAGTAAATTTTGCATTTCCTTTGGAAATCAAGGTCCCAGAGTCTGGAGGAAAAGAAGAGAGGCACTTCATCCACGTTGCTTGAAGTCCAGTGTAAAGTTTCCACAGTCAGTGATGGTTTGGGGTGCCATGTCATCTGCTGGTGTTGGTCCATTGTGTTTTCTGAGGTCCAGGGTCAACGCAGCCACATACCAGGAAGTTTTAGAGCACTTCATGCTTCCTGCAGCTGACCAACTTTTTGGAGATGCAGATTTCATTTTCCAACAGGACTTGGCACCTGCACACAGTGCCAAAGCTACCAGTACCTGGTTGAAGGACCATGGTATCCCTGTTCTTAATTGGCCAGCAAACTCTCCTGACCTTAACCCCATAGAAAATCTATGGGGTATTGTGAAGAAGAAGATGCAATACACCAGACCCAACAATTCAGAAGAGCTAAAAGCCACTATTAGAGCAACCTGGGCTATCATAACACCTGAGCAGTGCCACAGACTGATCGACTCCATGCCACGCCGCATTGCTGCAGTAATACAGGCCAAAGGAGGCCCAACTAAATACTGAGTGCTGTACATGCTCATACTTTTCATGTTCATACTTTTCAGTTGGCCAACATTTCTATAAATCCTTTGTTTTTATTGGTCTTCAGTAATATTCTAATTTTCTGATATGATGAATTTGAGATTTTCATTTGTTGTCATTTGTAATCATCAAAATTAAACAAAATAAACATCTTAAATATATGAGTTTGTATGTAATGTATGAATATAATATACAAGTTTCACTTTTTAAATGGAATTACTGAAATCAATCTACTTTTTCATGATATTCTAATTTTATGACCAGCACCTGTAATGTTTAGACTCCGAACAAAAGCATCTTCTTTAGCTTCCAGTCCCGCGTAGTACTTGCACTACGGAAGTTAACACACATCACATAATCACCTGCGACATAAATCAGCCCTGCTCATGCAGGCGTAATTAAACTAAAATTGCTGTAGTGTCACGTTTCAGGAAGAAAGAACTCATCGTGAGTAATGCTACTCATAGGCGGAGGAGGTGGGAGGTTATTAAACTAGAAGATCACACTCTGCCTCAAAATTTTCTAACCTTTTTTTTTTTCTTTCTAAATCATCCACCTGCTTCACTAACAGGCAGATGTGTCTTTCTTTCTTTTTTAAGTTCAGATTCAAACTCACTCATTCAAATCCTCACTCTTCCACATCTAAAGATTATCTCACCTATCCTGGCTTCTCTTCATTGGCTTCCTGTTAAATCAAGAATAGAATTTAAAATCCTCCTTCTCACATATAAAGCCTTAAATGGCCAAGCTCCATCTTATATCAGAGATCTGATTGTTCCTTATGTTCCTAACAGAGCACTTCGCTCTCAATCTGCAGGTTTACTAGTGGTTCCTAGAATTTCTAAAAGTAGAATGGGAGGCAGATCTTTTAGTTATCAGGCTCCTCTCCTGTGGAACCAACTACCAGTTTTAGTCCGTGAGGCAGACACCCTGTCAACTTTTGAGGGTAGGCTTAAAACTTTCCATTTTGATCAAGCTTATAGTTAGAGTGGTTCAGGTTATCCTGAGCTATCTCTATAGTTATGCTGCTATAGGCTTAGACTTTTGGAGGACATAGGGACCCCCATTTCATCATTCTGCTTCATTCTCTCTCTGTTCTCCTATTCTGCAGAATCTGTTAGTTCAATCTCTAACCTTCTGCTCTCTCTGCTTTTCCTCAGAGTAGCTTTGCTTCGTCTGTTCCTGTTTGGCTGTGACGTCATCCTGGAAAGAAACATCAGCTGTGCTGCTTCTATCAACACCCTTGTTTATAGATGTTGGAGATCGGCCTGTTTTCCAGTGTGGTCCTGTTTCTCTGACCGTGACTGAGTGGATGTGCTCTCTTCGTCCTCTGGCATGGGAGCTGCCTTGGAGCTCGTCTGCCTGGCTGTGTGTTTCCTGGACGGGGCCGCCTTTTACAGCTGCTTTTTGTATCTCTGCTTCTGTCTCCTTGAACCCCAGTCGGCCTCGGCAGATGGCCGCTCACACTGAGCCTGGTTCTGCTGGAGGTTTCTTCCTGTTAAAAGGGAGTTTTTCCTCTCCACTGTCGCTACAAGCATGCTTAGTGTGGGGGATTGTATTTGAGTCAATGAGTCAATGCAATCAACTGGTTTTCCTTAGATAGAAAACTTTGTATCAATTTGACTGTATGATCTGGTTGAACTGTAAAGTGCCTTGAGATGACATGTGTTGTGAATTTGGCGCTATATAAATAAACTGAATTGAATTGAATTGAATTAAAGCAGTTTATTCTGCTTTTACAGAACACCAGCCTAATTTAGATAGAAGACAAGTGTTTCTTTTTCACTTCTAAATGCAAAATCCAAATTTTCATAGTACCATGTTAGAAAAAAGACAAAATATGTGGTGTAACAGAGAAAAAGAAGGATCAACAGGACATTTTTAATTTAGGCAGTACATAAATTAGACAGACAGACAGACAAAAAGACAGACAGACAGAAAGGTAGATACGAGGGCCGTTCAATAAGTAATGCCCCTGACCCACTTCCAGATGTTGGATCGAGCTGAAATTTTGCATTTGGAGTATTTTAAATCTATAGAGATTAAGTAAGAAATTACAGCTCCTAACTATTTGGGGTTCCTGATTTACAGGTGTTTCAACTGAGTAAAGTCTGAAATGGAGCCCTTTGAGTGTCGAGCGGTGATCTGGTGTTTCTATTTGAAAGGACTCACACCACGGGAGACTTTTGATATAATTAAAGTAACTTGTGGTGATCATGCCCATTATAAGACCTTGCTAAATGTTTTACAAGGTTATATTATGGGACATTATCACTGTAAGTTACTTTCATTTGATCAAAAGTCTCCCATTGTGTGCCTGCTTTCAAACGCAAAAACTCCGACTTGACTTAGTTTTAACACAAGTAAATCAGAAACCACAATTAGTCCAGAACTGTAATTTGCTATTTAATCTATAGAGATTTAAAATACTTCACATGCAAAATTTTCAGGTTGATCAAATATCTGGAAGTGGGCCAGGGGCATTAGTTATTGAACGCCCCTCGTAGACAGACAGACAGAAAGATAGCATAATGTGTAATTTACTATTTGATACCCTGTGCAATAACCTGTTTCTCTATATTTGACACCCAGTACAATAACTATTTATATAAATATAAAAGTATCCATGTATATAAATACCCACGTAAACACCATGTGCAATAACCCTGTATAATAATCCTACCATAAAAACATAATAAAAATGTCATATGTAGTATATATCCCATGCACCTTTTTCTCCCTTTAGCACATTCTTCCTCTTCGACTATGTCAGCTGATGTAAATAAATTTCTTCACTGTGGGATCAATTAAGTCAATGAATCCATCAATATTCAGCAAGATCTTTTTTTTTGTTTCCCTCATTCCATTTTTCAACATGTTTTTATCTAGCTTTTACTTAAATAAGTAGGTTGATTAAAATACATAAAATTGTCCATTAGGGTAAACTTGTAATCTATTAAAAACCTGGATCAAGAAGAAAACGCCTGTTTAGTTGAAGCATCATTAAAACGAAGTTTGAATTCAGGATCGAATCCGGAAACAGAAAAACTGCATGAGGGCGTCTCAAGGAGGCAACATTTAAATTAACTGCAGATCAAAACCCCTATAGCGATCACATTCTGGTTCAAAAATAAGAGAGGTGAATACATTCAGCAACATCTAAGCTCTGTGATTAATATTCTAATCCTCATAATTTCAAAATGAACATCAAACAGCTTTAACCTCTACTGCCTAATCTTTGCTATGCTAAAAACAAACTGAAGGTGACTTCCTTTTTTTTCTCTGTGCAGCTTCATCACTTGAAGCAACTGGAACAAAGGTGCTCCTATCTGACAAAATGTGGGGAAATGATCCTTTCAATCACATTAGGCTAAAATCCCCTCACAAGGCTGTAGCTCAAGGCCCTCTTCATCAAGATGCAGTGACATATTTCTGACACCCTGGCTTAGTGGGATGCTCCATCACTTGTGTTTACTGTTTACTGTCACCTTGTTTCTCTCTAAAAAGGGCTGCGGGACTTATCCTCAGTGCTTTCTGGTATTCATCTTTCATTAATCGTGACAACCCCATGTTTGTTTTGTGAACACATGCGCTCAGAGGCACTCATACAAAAAGCAGAGACTTCTAACCTGTTCCTTGACAGAGGCGAGGATGGCGGAGGTGGTTTCAGACTCTGAGCCGTCTCCATTGGAGGCATTGAGGACGGGGCTCAACATGGCGGCGGCGCTGGCACTGTCAGACGCCACCTCAGGCACTGGCATTCCTCCTGGAAAGAAGAGGCACATCCAAGTCTTTTATGAAAGGCACTCTAGTATGGCAACATTTAGACAAGGTCACTTTCACATGAAAACTTTGACTCATTCCAGTGTTTCTATAAAGTGGGTTAGGTGTGAGAGACACCTATTTTTTTAGCGCATTCCATGTTTTTCAATTGAATAATAAAGAGTCAATTTGATGGTGTACTACAGGGGTAGGCAACGTTGGTCCTCCAGTGCCACTGTATTGCAGATTTTGCATGCATCCCTTCTTCAAAACACCTGAAACAAATTAATGGTTAATGGCCAGACCGCTGCAGAGCTTACCAACATGCCAATGAGGTAATTTGGCCTTTTGTTTGAGGAGTGTTGGAGCAGGGATGCATGAAAATTCTGCAGGACAGTGTAACTCAAGGAACAACAGCTGGGTTTATGTGCTCATACATGAAATAGATACAGATACAGCTTCATAAAAGCCTTCATAACACTAGAACATTTGGACAAAAAATTACCTATCTAAAACTGCTAGTTATATTTGATCAAACTATAAAATATTATTTAATTATAAAACTGAAGGGTGAAAAAAAAGACATACGAAAATGGTAAAGTTTAGAAATTTCTGTTCAGACTATTGATCAGAGCTTTGTAAAACCACTCCTTGCTGCAAGTACAGCTGTTAGACTTTTGGGAGACTAATCTTTTTGCCTGTTCATTATTACAAACTAGTTCAATCATGTCAGATTGATGGAAACTATCTGCGAACAGTAATGGTCTATCCATGTTACAGATGTAGCTAATTGGACCACCTGAGCACATTAAAATGGTTTGAACTAAGCCATTCCATGGTAACACTATGTATTGGTGATTATCATCCAATGTTTATCTCTAAATGCTGACAAAAAGCATTCCTGCATCATGATGCAGCCAGCACCACATTTCACTATAGAGTTGCTGGATTTAAGGCGTCGGTCTTTTATCACACATTGTACTAACACCAAAAAAAGAACCATTTTGGTTTTAACCGATGGAAGACCTTTTTTCAAAATCTTTGTCCCTTGAAGTGACTTGTGACAAACCTTTATTTTTTAAAGTCCCTTCTAATAAAGAATGATTATTTCTTACCACTATTCCTGGCAGATTGCTAAATTTTAACAATAATAGTTGTGTTTGTTGACAGATTCTTCCACCTGACCACCTGAATATCCCTCACACAATCCTTCACATTAGGTCTAGGTGAATAAAACCATGACTAAAATAGAAATATATAATTTAAGGCTGAAAAAAATCAATCAGATTAATTGTGATTAATTTATTATTGAAATAATCATCAACTAATTTAGAAATTGATTAATCGATAACTGGAGTATAGAGACTCCATACTTGCATGGCTCTGAACTTCCCACATCAATGCCGTTTGCACCATGTCTCTCCTACACTGTTTACATTTTGATAACTGCTGTACTTTCAACATGGGAATGTTAATTTCACTGCTAAGCTGCTCATTCACTGTCAAAAAGCTGTATGTATTGAAGCTGTTTTGTATACACTGTGTATATAAGATGACAATAAAGATTTTGTATAAATCTAAGTCTAAAACATGTCTTTAGTTTAGAGAGCAACCCTCTAAGAGCAGTAATTATATCCAAATTGTAAAAAAAAAAATATATAAACATTTCGCATTTAAGATGCTCTACCCAGAACTGTGGTGGAAATGTTTTAGTATCACCTGGTTTAATTTAGTAAAAAAAATCTTCTTTAAGGAAGCTTTGGCTATATGATTATTAATTGATGATTCGAAAAAATAATCGACAAAAATAATCAGTTGCAACATGAAAGCAATAGTCAGGCATTATATTCTTTAAATATTTTTCTCCATAGGCTCATTATAAAGACTGCAAGCCATGCATATTATTTAAGTGAAAGCCAATTTATTTGCCAAAAACAGAAAATTACCCTCTTGACCTTAAATAATTATATATAGTTATTTGGCTAATTTTAAAAGCTTCAGGCTTTCCTTTACACTAATCCTACCCCTACCTCAATCAAGTTTATCTTTTTTCCAGATGCCTTAGTCAGTTTGATGAATCTCTACAATTTTTGTTTAGATTGAGCAGCTCCAAAAATGTTCCAGAGGTTGCCAAACTCTGGACTATCTTATAATCCCAATAAGCTACAGTTTGTGGTTGCAATCATTTATCAATATTACATAAATATGTTCCACACGCAGCTCAGTTTCAGGAATCAAAATATGATGCCATGTGGATACTTTCAGGAGCACCAGATGGACTTTCGTTCACACAAACACACTAAAATCCAATGCTCTCTGCCATGTGTCATCCCATATTAGACCAAACGTAGGAGGACATGGGCTCTGCATGTGCCATGTAATCCTGAAGCGGCAAAGTTGGTGGAACAGCTGCATCAACCAGCTTTACACACTGATAAAAAAAAAAATTTGCCATGAGGAATCTGCACATACACACACATACACAAACGGCTGTCGGCGTAAGGCAGCGCTTCCCGGCTGCAGAGGTAAGGAAAGTGGGGCGTGTGAGTAGAGCAGGGGGACGGGGGTGGGAGCAGCTGAAAAGCTGAGAAAGAGCAAGGAGAAGGCAGTGAGGAGATGGAGAGGAGGTGAAGAGAACTTAACTTCTTGCTTAGTGCAATTCAACAATCTCTAGCTGACCTGGCTTTACTGGTCTTCCATTCTGGAGAGTGCTCCTCCTCCTCCTCCTCTCCATCAATTCCCCCATTTCTTTTTCTGGACTTAAATTTTTCATTACTATCCACCTTGTTACTTACACTTTATCCTTTTCTTTTCTCCCTTAAGGTTGTTTTTCTGCTTTAAAACTTGCTTCTCTTTCTCTACATCATTGCCTGCTGACTTCTCTTCACTTGACCTGTTTTACTATCCTTTTCCAGTAGCACATTTCTGCTACATTGGACCTAAGTTATTTCTTCACCTTGCTTTGTTTTGTTCATTTGGTCATAAATACAAAGCTTACTGTTGAAACTATATATCTGCATTTACTGTGTAAAACGCAGAGAGTCTTTTTCTCAGTGATTAAATCAACAAAATAACCTTAATTTGCTAAATTTCAGTCATAGGAATGTTATCTTTACATTCACAAAGATAACTATACTTATAAATCCTTGAGAGAACTGGTGATGATGATATCATATTTTTGTGATACATTTGCTTATTGCATTTTATAAAAGAACTTAGGAAAATAAAACTTAGGAAATATGTCCATTTAGCCACAACACAAAACTAAGCAACATTCAGAAGAGCATAGACTAAAACTAAAAAAAATGTTTTACCATCAGGGAAATATGTTAGAGGGTTTGGGCCGTTGGAAAATGAAAACGTTTCTAAAATTCTGGCTTTTTTTTGCTAAATCCTTAATATTTATTTAAATACTAATTTCTGAGAAATACTGAAATCTACCAAAATACTGTTGTTGTCTGAATTCTAATAATTTGTTGATTTTTTTTTCCACAATAGTCCATGTACTCTTGCCCAGAAATAAGATCTATATCATCACTGACTGAAATGCTACTCAGTAAGGAAGAAGACATCACTCCAAATGTAACATGAGAAACCAGATTAGATTTTGCCAATCCACCCAGTGGTATAGGCCACCATTTTCGGACACATTTGCAGTCTTTATAGTGTTTGCTCATAATGACCAGTGATACTTGAGGAGGAAACATTGGGGAGCATGCAAGCATCCAAACTCCTTCGCAACTATGAAGGCAGGGGTAGGAAGCATCATGTTTTTTCTGTATTTGACTGCAGGAGGGACTGCTGAGCTTCACAAAATGAAATCATGACATGGAACATTGAAGCAACTTCACCAGACATTAGCCAAATAATTGAACATTTTACACACAGGCTTCAAGACAGACAGTGAACAAAATCACAAACTTATTCACAAAGTGTTTTAAAGACACAGAGTCAGTGTTTTGGAGCAGTTTTCACAATGATCTCTGTATTGTAAACAATTTTCAGACAGTGATCAAAAGGTGTGTGTATGTCAGTTCTTTCAAGATAATATAACCCATGTATCAACCCAAGACAGTTCATAAGGAAGAACTACTAAATGGTAAATGTAGTTCTGCTCTGCAAAAATGCTCACTCACCATTCTGGCATTTAGCATATACAGGTGCTGGTCATAAAATTAGAATATCATGAAAAAGTAGATTGATTTCAGTAATTCCATTTAAAAAGTGAAACTTGTATATTATATTCATACATTACATACAAACTCATATATTTCAGATGTTTATTTTGTTTAATTTTGATGATTACAAATGACAACAAATGAAAATCTCAAATTCATCATATCAGAAAATTAGAATATTGTGAAAAGGTTCAAAATTGATGGCCCCTGGTGCCACACTCTAATCAGCTAATTAACTCAAACCACCTGCAAAAGCCTTTAAATGGTCTTTCAGTCTAGTTCTATAGGCTACACAATCATGGGGAAGACTGCTGACTTGACAGTTGTCCAAAAGACGACCATCGACACCTTGCACAAGGAGGGCAAGACACAAAAGGTCATCGCTAAAGAGGCTGGCTGTTCAGAGCTCAGTGTCCAAGCACATTAATAGAGAGGCGAAGGGAAGGAAAAGATGTGGTCGAAAAAAGTGTACAAGCAAGAGAGATAACCGCACCCTGGAGAGGATTGTGAAACAAAACCCCTTCAAAAATGTGGGGGAGATTCACAAAGAGTGGACTGCAGCTGGAGTGAGTGCTTCAAGAACCACCACACACAGACGTATGAAAGACATGGGTTTCTGCTGTCGCATTCCTTGTGTCAAGCCACTCTTGAACCACAGACAGCGTCAGAAGCGTCTTGCCTGGGCTAAAGAGAAACAGGACTGGACTGCTGGTGAGTGGTCCAAAGTCATGTTCTCTGATGAAAGTAAATTTTGCATTTCCTTTGGAAATCAAAGTCCCAGAGTCTGGAGGAAAAGAAGAGAGGCACTTCATCCACGTTGCTTGAAGTCCAGTGTAAAGTTTCCACAGTCAGTGATGGTTTGGGGTGCCATGTCATCTGCTGGTGTTGGTCCATTGTGTTTTCTGAGGTCCAGGGTCAACGCAGCCACATACCAGGAAGTTTTAGAGCACTCCATGCTTCCTGCAGCTGATTTGATTTTCCAACAGGACTTGGCACCTGCACACAGTGCCAAAGCTACTAGTACCTGGTTGAAGGACCATGGTATCCCTGTTCTTAATTGGCCAGCAAACTCTCCTGACCTTAACCCCATAGAAAATCTATGGGGTATTGTGAAGAAGAAGATGCAATACACCAGACCCAACAATTCAGAAGAGCTAAAAGCCACTATTAGAGCAACCTGGGCTATCATAACACCTGAGCAGTGCCACAGACTGATCGACTCCATGCCACGCCGCATTGCTGCAGTAATACAGGCCAAAGGAGGCCCAACTAAATACTGAGTGCTGTACATGCTCATACTTTTCATGTTCATACTTTTCAGTTGGCCAACATTTCTATAAATCCTTTGTTTTTATTGGTCTTCAGTAATATTCTAATTTTCTGATATGATGAATTTGAGATTTTCATTTGTTGTCATTTGTAATCATCAAAATTAAACAAAATAAACATCTGAAATATATGAGTTTGTATGTAATGTATGAATATAATATACAAGTTTCACTTTTTAAATGGAATTACTGAAATCAATCTACTTTTTCATGATATTCTAATTTTATGACCAGCACCTGTACAGAACTATTGGCCTAAGATAGTAAACGTTAGTCGGATCAAAAAGCAAGAAAGAAATGTAAGAGGTTTCAACTATGTTTACTGGTATGAGGATGTCATACATTTTTCCTACGTGCTCTATTTTAAATAATTGTTACTCATTCCTCACATTTCAACCATTAGCTTCAACTTTTTCCTTTATATCCCTTCACTTAATTTGGCGTTTTCTCTGGTAAGTCACAAAGAAATGCTTCTCATTATCCTGTCTTTCTTAACATCTAACAAAATGTTCTCAATGTCAGCAGAGGGTGATTCAGGGAACAACTAAACTTTTGCACAGCAAGTTAAAGTAAATGCTTGATGCTGTGATGCAAAAATTATATTTCAGCTAAACAGCGACCCCTATGTTCAAATATAGTCACTAACTAAATGCCGGAATTGTTGTCAAAATAAACCAATTGATCGTCCTTAAAATTTGCAAAGATAATATTGTTGTATGCATTTTGAAAAAAAAGCCAGATAATCTATAACAAATGGGTTACATTGTCTGACTTATTATCTGATAAGAAGCTTGATCAAAATAAAGCGATAATCATGAAAGTGAAATCCTCTGTAAAATTATTATTTTTTTTTTTATAGGGTACGGTAAAAGCAACGATTTCTAAACCACTTTATAAAAGCAGCATGCAAATAAGTAATCATAAATTATATTTAAGCTTCATACAAAGTTTTTAATGGGTTTTAAAAGCAACAATCGTAGTCTAAATTAGGCCTGGGAAATGTTTAAAAAGAGATAAAAGCAAGGAAATAATATGTGTGTCATTGGATGTCTATGTCTACAGCATAGAACTTTGTCAAAAAGAATTCCTCAAAATGCTTATATTTGACACAGTTTGCCTTTACAGTGTATTTATTCCTTAGATAATTTCAGATTTTTTTATTTTTTAATCAATTCAGATCCTGGGTTTAAGATTTAAGTATTCTTTTTTTGTTTGCTGTATAATATAGTCAAAAAGTGATGTATTCATAAACAGAAAAAGGTGAATTTCTTGGTTTCTGGCATAACTTTATGTCACCAACCCACTATGTGCACTGAGAAGCTAATGTAAATAGCATCTCAGTGTGTTTTAACTAGTGATGCATATCAGTCTAATTTTCCTTTTTGGCTAACTAGGAACTCTATAAAAATATATTGTTACCAATTCAAACTATAAAGGGAAGAAGAGTCAACCTTAGCTTAAAAGCCAGAATAATATATCTATATAAATATATATTTTGGGGGGTTGGGTTCTAGAAAGTCCTCTTAGCTGCTTATTCAGCTGCTTCAATTTACAGATGGACTTTGGCAAGTGTTTTACTCCTTTGCTATTTTATACTACTGCAGTTGTAGCATTTTGTACCTTAAATATTAGTCTATGTAGGAGCTGTCAGTCATGGGCATCAGTTTGTACAGGCCATGGGGACATAAGTGTTTTGTGAAATTGGCAAATGAGCAAATTCAGTGGAAACCAGAAATGCTAAATGGAGCATAAACAGGCTGCTCTCTTATATCACATCTATTTTCTCACATCTCTGTTTCTCATTTTAAATGCTAGTTTGGAAGAATTTCGAGCACAAAGAGTATGCATTGAATTGGTAATACACATGAAGACTAATGTTCACAATTACTAGGTATAACAGCACTAGTTCTGCTAATTAGATGCTAGAATTATTAGATAATTAGATGATAGAGATGGCCAAAACCCTTTGATGGTTCCATTTAATTATTACCAACAGGATATTTTCCTCATTTAGTCAATGTAGGCATTCACATCAGAGCCTCACTAGACACCTGACCTACCATGTCTGACCTAAAATGCACAGGAATGGCAAATAAAACAAGCTGCGCGATAAGTGAACTGTCTTCCAACAGCACTTTAGCCTTTGGAACCATGCACAAATAATACTTTATTAGACACAGCATTCAAGCTTTAACTTGAGCAGAAAGCTGGATAAGAGCAGAGAAAGATCCCTAAGGGTCCGACCCGCCTACAGAAGGAATCATGAAAGAAGCTTTGGGGTTCTGATGGTGCAGACAGGGAAGCAAGCCAAATATAGGTCAGCTCAGCAGACCGTGTCCAAGCTCTCATCTCACAACTGACCGGTACAAAGCAGCTTTCCCCAATAACCACCCTCCGAACTAGGCTGTAGACACCCACAGCAGCTAAAACAGACTTTAAAAATGGATTAGGGCTAAAGGCTTTAATTTACTGATATTTAATCTTGTGGAATATATATTCCAGCAGTGTTCAGGCCACATTTCAAACCAATAATCTCTGATATTGCAGTTGTACGGTCCGTGGAGCTAGGCGTGATATGACTGACATGTCTGACATGGGGAATTTTGAGCTTAAACCTTTGACCCTCTAAGCTTGTCTGTCAGGTTGGAGAGATAACTGGTGGAGACAGAGTTCCTCCCAGTGCAGCAGCGAACCAGTTTATATATCATAAGTATCACTTTATGCTATCTTAGCACAGCCCTTATTACTGTGATTTATAATTGCATGCTTAACTTGTCTTGCTTCTTCCTCTGTGGATGTTTTTGTGCATAAAGACCACTAAACTATGCTTGTGTGAGTGTACTATATACAGGTGCTGGTCATAAAATTAGAATATCATGAAAAAGTAGATTGATTTCAGTAATTCCATTTAAAAAGTGAAACTTGTATATTATATTCATACATTACATACAAACTCATATATTTCAGATGTTTATTTTGTTTAATTTTGATGATTACAAATGACAACAAATGAAAATCTCAAATTCATCATATCAGAAAATTAGAATATTACTGAAGACCAATAAAAACAAAGGATTTATAGAAATGTTGGCCAACTGAAAAGTATAAACATGAAAAGTATGAGCATGTACAGCACTCAGTATTTAGTTGGGCCTCCTTTGGCCTGTATTACTGCAGCAATGCGGTGTGGCATGGAGTCGATCAGTCTGTGGCACCGCTCAGGTGTTATGATAGCCCAGGTTGCTCTAATAGTGGCTTTTAGCTCTTCTGAATTGTTGGGTCTGGTGTATTGCATCTTCTTCTTCACAATACCCCATAGATTTTCTATGAGGTTAAGGTCAGGAGAGTTTGCTGGCCAATTAAGAACAGGGATACCATGGTCCTTCAACCAGGTACTGGTAGCTTTGGCACTGTGTGCAGGTGCCAAGTCCTGTTGGAAAATGAAATCTGCATCTCCAAAAAGTTGGTCAGCTGCAGGAAGCATGAAGTGCTCTAAAACTTCCTGGTATGTGGCTGCGTTGACCCTGGACCTCAGAAAACACAATGGACCAACACCAGCAGATGACATGGCACCCCAAACCATCACTGACTGTGGAAACTTTACACTGGACTTCAAGCAACGTGGATGAAGTGCCTCTCTTCTTTTCCTCCAGACTCTGGGACCTTGATTTCCAAAAGAAATGCAAAATTTACTTTCATCAGAGAACATGACTTTGGACCACTCACCAGCAGTCCAGTCCTGTTTCTCTTTAGCCCAGGCAAGACGCTTCTGACGCTGTCTGTGGTTCAAGAGTGGCTTGACACAAGGAATGCGACAGCAGAAACCCATGTCTTTCATACGTCTGTGTGTGGTGGTTCTTGAAGCACTCACTCCAGCTGCAGTCCACTCTTTGTGAATCTCCCCCACATTTTTGAATGGGTTTTGTTTCACAATCCTCTCCAGGGTGCGGTTATCTCTCTTGCTTGTACACTTTTTTCGACCACATCTTTTCCTTCCCTTCGCCTCTCTATTAATGTGCTTGGACACTGAGCTCTGTGAACAGCCAGCCTCTTTAGCGATGACCTTTTGTGTCTTGCCCTCCTTGTGCAAGGTGTCGATGGTCGTCTTTTGGACAACTGTCAAGTCAGCAGTCTTCCCCATGATTGTGTAGCCTATAGAACTAGACTGAAAGACCATTTAAAGGCTTTTGCAGGTGGTTTGAGTTAATTAGCTGATTAGAGTGTGGCACCAGGGGCCATCAATTTTGAACCTTTTCACAATATTCTAATTTTCTGATATGATGAATTTGAGATTTTCATTTGTTGTCATTTGTAATCATCAAAATTAAACAAAATAAACATCTGAAATATATGAGTTTGTATGTAATGTATGAATATAATATACAAGTTTCACTTTTTAAATGGAATTACTGAAATCAATCTACTTTTTCATGATATTCTAATTTTATGACCAGCACCTGTATATGTGTAACCATTTGACAGACAGTCCCATGTTGCCTCATTAAAACTCTCTGCTGTGTTTTGTCTGTAACAGTCATCTGTCCTTTTGTCTAGGCTGTGTGCCCACGAGTCTGCTTTCAAAATGGTCTTTATCAATGTAATTAGAGCTGGCTGTGTTATGGTGCGTTTCTATTAAACATCTCCGTAGACCGAGGAAGGTGTGTGTTCGGTGTCTGCCACCTCAAACAAGAGTGATCTGTACATGGTTTTTGTTTTGGTCTCAAACAGTCTCACTTATTAGTTTAACTGAACTTAAGGAAGTCATGACTGGGCGATCTGTGGCTTGCGTCTGCTGTTTTCAGTTTTCAAGGTGAGCTTTTTACTGGGTTTCCAATGAGTGAGATTATATGTATCTTTATATCAAAATTCACTACTATTCCTCTCTAATTTATAAACATGTGAAAATGAAAAACCTGTACGGTGACGCAGTGGGTAGTAAGAGGGTTCTGGGTTACATAGATTCCTTGCCCAGGCTCTTTCTGCATGGAGTTTGCATGTTCTCCGTAAGCATGCATAGATTCTCTCGGGGTACTACGGCTTCCTCCAACTGTCCAAAAATATGTATGTTGGGTTAATTGGCTTCTCTATATTGTCCTTAGTTGTGAATCTGTGTATGCATGGTTGTATGTCTCTGTGTTTCCCTGCAACAGACTGGCAACCTGTCCACGGTGTACCCTGCTTCTCACCCATAGACTGCCCAAGGTAGGCACCGGCTCCACTGCGAGCCTCACAAGGACTAAGAAGGAGAAGATGGATGGATGGATGGATGGATGGATGGATGGATGGATGGATGGATGGATGGATGGATGGATGGATGGATGGATGGATGGATGGATGGATGGATGGATGGATGGATGGATGGAAAATTAACAAAATAAAGACAGTATGATAAGACCATAAAGAGGCAAGGCCTATAATAAAGTCTGCAAAGACCATCAGCAAACTTTGTAAGCACCATGGATGGATGGATGGATGGATGGATGGATAGGTTATTTTAATACTTTTAAGCTGCTATGATTAAGGAATCTGGAGCTTTTTTCATGTGGTTTGCATAAAAATTATTACAAAATAAAAATAAACATCAATGTCCTAAATTATTTAGCAGTAGATCTTGAGTATAAGAACAAATATGTCAACAAAGATATGTAATCATTTCTACCCCTATTATCTATTTTTACTGTAAATCAGAATGATCTCGTGGCCGACAAATCACAACTAAAGCATTATTGACCAAACATGTAATTGATATGCTAAAAGGATCTTAAACATTTGTTTTGAAGGGATTTAATAATTTGCTTTTCTCCTTTTGGAGCAGCTTCTCATTTTAAAACCGTCAGCAACCGACCTGATCTGATGTACACATTAACTCTAAACAAAAGGAGGCTGTATTTAGTGGCATAGCTCCTCCACTTTGTAACCAAACTGGAATACTGTTTTTTCCTTTTGCTACAGAAGTAGCTACCTACAGCAGACCTGTAGGTAGTTATCAAATTAAATTTTAACATATTATACTTAAACAAACTCGGATTGTTTTTAAGAGTGTTTGTAGCATGGAAGCAGCCATAAAGGGGAGAAAACAGTGGTGGGTGAGGTGAGCAGCAGAAGCAGGGACTCTCACAGGGTGCCATTTATGCAAGAACCGAGACTTGGCATGCAAAGCGTGAATTCAGGAAAACTCAGATATAACAACCTAACAAATAGTGCATCCAAAGAGTCCTTTGTGATTGTCATACTAGTCACCTTAATATTGAATTAGAGATAATTAGATTAAAGATATGCAAACACTATTTAATTCTTTCAAATCTTTTTTTTTATCATGGGACATAAAAAGCTCTGATATTTGTACATAAAGACAGACAATAAGGGTACTCAGATCCACATTACCTTCTTCATAATTCTTAGCAGTGTCAATTTTAACATTTCAAAACACAGTTCTGGCCGGATATCACATTACCTATCCTGGTATCAGTCAATTTTGAAAATTAAATAAATACCCCCATTCTACTCCAATAAGACCCAAACATCTGTTGGGATGCACTCTGATGTGACCCTGTTAGTGTCATACAATATGAACAAATAGAAAGACCTTTTTCACAGCAGGGTTGTTCCTGGCAGACAATGGCAGATGGCTTTATAAGCATCATAAAGGATTAATCACCAGTCAGCAAAAGCTTTTTGTGGTAAAGGTCCAAATGCTAATGGACATTTATATCAAGTGGGCACACAAACACTTACAGCATCGACTGCAATCCTGTGATACAGCGAACATCCCACAGCTCCAGTAACACACCATTAAGAGGCCATTGGCTCCAATAAAAAAATATTATTTAATAAAAATGTATTAATAAGAGCAGAAGTCAATTATGTGATAAACTTTTTGGGAAAACAATTTTGCCTTTTTTTTTTCTGTTCCCTATATGTAGATACTAATTCTGTAGAGTTTGGCTGTATTTTCATTTTCCCAAACAAGCAGCTGTTGACAACAGATGTGTGGAGATGACAAAGGCTTGATGATGTTCTTAAAGGTTTCTCAAACCTTCGGACTCAATACTCTAATGACCGTGCTAATTTGGCTGTTCAGGCTTGGTGACAAGATGATGTTATTAGTAGAAACAGAACTGAACTTAATCTCCTGCAAATTTTCACAACCAGGCAACGTATCTGGGTCAAAGAAGTATAAATGTGAGAGAATGAGACTACAGCTGCTTTCCAGGCTCTGGAACTCCAGAACACATTTACGGTTTGTGCAGTTCCTGGAAGCGTCTGTGTTCGTCGTTACAGATTGCAATACATTGTGTTCATTGTTTAGGTTTTTCTGATAAATGAATGGTTGGTGTAAACTGGTCCATCCCACTGTCCTTATAAACAAACACACAAATCTGAGCATTGGTGAGCTCAGGCTTCAGTCATGCACGCCTCTAAGAAGCCAGTATGTCCCAGTATATATACCCAAAGCTCCAGTTACCAAAACAGTAGATCAGTTTTGCAGTTAGTAAGAACTTGTTAGCGTGAAGAAGAGGAATAAGCGTTGATGCCCAGGTGTCTTGCTGGAGCTAATTAAAACGCCATCAGGCTGGCCAACAACTCACAGGTAAATAATCCCTGTGTGTCACGGTTTTGGTTCTGTTTAAGTTTTCTTTTTGAGTTTTGAGTTTCACTTTGAGCCATGTTTTTCTTTGTTTTCTAGTTTTATTGGTTTAATTATTTCATGGTGTTTTCTGGATGTATTTTAGTTCTAAGGTGTTTTTTGTTGTCCTCTTGTGTTGGTCTCCTTTTCCCTAGCTCCTTTCTAGGCTCCTCTGTTCATACCTGCTCCCAATCTGCTGATTAGCCTGGCCTTTGTTTCTCTCTCCCATATCTGCACCTCCTGCTCAGTCACGGTTGCTGGTTTGTCATAATTTATTTGCACCCATGTTGTGAGTATTCCTGGTTCTCAGTTTTTATTTTTATGTTTTTGGTTTTTCGCTTTCTTTCCCTTTTTGTTATTAAATCTTTAAGAAACCACTTCAGCTTCAGCGTCTGCATTTGGGTCCTGTCAAACCTCCACCCAAATTAACAGAGAAGGATTTTAGTGTATCTAGTAATTTAATAATATTTGGTTTGAAAACTTTTGAATCTTAGTGACAGAAGTGTTTAAAAATTCTGAACTGGCAAATTTTGATAATCTAACAGCAAAAAGCTGGACTTCTTTGGAGCTTTGTACTGGCACTAAACTCAGTTTAATAATGATTATGATTATTTTTTTTAAATGGATTAGATGGTTTTAAGAAAAATAAAACCTTTACTATACAGAATTTTCTTTTTTAGGCTTTATGGTATCAAAAAGTACAACTAATGTTTGATATAAGTTAGGATTATGAGTCCTATGTGAGTGTGTTAGACCCATAATACCTGCCTGTTGTGTGTCAGAACTAATATTTTCCAATGTATTGTATCTTATTAGGACAGTTCCTTCTGTCAGGATAAAAAGTCATCTTCATTATGCAAGTGGCAAATTAGTGGAATGAGAGCAGTGCCCTTGATCTAAGAACATAGAGTAATATTTTAATAAGTCTGGAGCCATGGATGTCTCCTCATATGCAAACATGCATGATGTAATGATGTGGCAGACTGGAGATGTATGAAATGATTCTTAAGCTGTGATTCGGTGCCACTTCAACGAGATGTGAGCCCGGTTGGTAAGTTGCCTTCTGTAAACCTAAGCAACTTCTTTTTTAAGCAATGGAGTAAAATTATTGTTATATTGTATGTGCTGATTGATCCAAACAAATGAACTTTGAAAACCAAAACTAGCTGCAAAGGTTTTTAGCAAAACATAATGGGCCAGGAAGTGATTCATGGAGAATTTGAAACAGATTTCATTGATCTTCTTTACTTCAAGAAAGCTAATGACTTCAATTAAGGAGTAAAATGAGTTTGCAGTGGAATGAGATAGCTGCATGATGAAGGCTAAACGGATCTCAACGTAGATATCCAATCACCTGTGATTTCACGGGCTGTCTATGGACTGTTCTTGACTGTATTAGTGACACAAAATCCTGACATTGAAAAAAAACAAAAATCTCCATACAATACACACGCACACACACAAATATATATTTAATACAACTATTAATAGGAATTGCATCTACATGTTGCATAATCTTTAGATCGTTTGACAATTTTTCAGGGAACAGAAGACAGAACCCATTGCACTTTTAATCCCACACCTCCCAGATATGGAGTTATTTCTAAAAATGCATGCTTCTTGCACCCACTCAAATTATATTACTAGGCTGCTCCACTTCAAATAAAGTTCCAGTGCTTTCTCTCTATAAGCTCTGCACAGGGAAAAACAAACCGCCAACCTTGGAATTCAATTATCTTGGTTCTGTGATCCAAGTCAATTGGTTTAATTAGAGGTGAGCTCCAGAAGCTGATGTCTCTTCAACTGATATCAACACTCTCTTCCTCGTTCTGGGTAACCTCACCTGCTCCATCTCTTTGAGAAAACATGGCAATGCCATAGGATGCCCTATTTGAGGATTATTTTATATAATGAAACATAATTCTATATATCCTCTTTTATTAAACATCACTTATACAGGTGAAATCAACAATGAACAAAACCTTAAGAATTTACTTTATATATCAGAGATCATAAGAGATTCTTGCTTTCATTTACCATCCTGCTCTTCGCTATGTTTCAGTTTCTCTTAGATTAACACTTCTAAAGGTTTGACTTTTATGTCCCTCAATTTAAAGCAGCTTATTTGCTATAAATGACAACTTGTGGAGAAAAAAATACAGAAAACAGCAGTAACAAGTGTAACAACAGGATGTAAATCGAATTTAAATAAAATCCCAGTTCCAAAGCTTTTTGCATGTTAAAAACATGGGAATTTAGTTAGTCTGAATGCTTAGCATTGTGGTGTCTGGGACCAGATGTTAGCCACAGATCTGTAGGTAGGGAGATGTGGCTACAATGGATCAGACTAGAGCAACCAACAGATATCTGACTGGATTGAGAGCTAAGGAATCTTAAGATCAGTCATATTCAGAATTCAAACTTCTCAAAGTACTTTGAATATGAAATTATTACATAATCTTCAATAAATAAGTGTTTTTAATTAGAAGTAATTTTCATTTGAATGAGCTTTTGCGGAGGCACCAATGTTTGTCCAAAAACACTACTGCCTCCTACCGATCATGAATTGGGAAGGTGAAATAACTAGTTTTGTTTTTCACTTTTTCCCGATGTATTACAACCAACGGCCATGCCAAGCATTGTCAGTTTAACTATGGCTGTCGCAAATCTCAATGAAGTCCTCTCAAAATCTTAAATAATTGTTGCTGATTGCAGATGTGTCTGGTGGTTCTCATTGGTTTTGCTTGTAAAGCGGGGAAAATGGCGCTCATCTTACCGCATCGTGACGTCACTGTCGGAAGATGTCAGGAGTGAGGTGTTACTATATTTGGGCAAAAATGGCCGGTCCCGCACTCAGTGATCACGACGAAAATTACTGTTTTTATTTTTTGACTGATTAACGCTAAATTAATTAAATCACCGTAAATCAACGTATTAATTTTAGCTATAGATAATGATCCATTGGTTATTCCTTGCTAAATGGACTTCTGCTTAAAATACATTTATAAATGTATTTTGTGAATGTATTAATGTGTGAATAATATGGAGAGTAGGGCTAAATATGATTATATATCTGTATACTTGTTCTCTACTGATGTCTGAGACAAATTTATTTCAACAGAAGATTTAGTTAAGCTTTAAAGGTTGTGTTAAAATATCACTTGTGCAGCACAGATAGTGTAAAAACATGATGTTTTTACACTAACAAGTGCGGAAAGCCTGAATTCCTTTAAATCAAGACTAAAAACACATTTCTTTAGGATTGCGTTCGACTGTTCTAGTTAAACAGTTCAACTGAAACATTATTAGTTCAACTTTTTATTTTCTTTAGTCCAACTGTTTTTAATATCTTTTTTTGTTTCTGCATTTTTGGCTGTTGGTTTGAAAAAACAACGTTGTGTTTGAAATTAATAGGTCCGGGACCTATAAAGTCAACAGGGTTGACAGAAGTTAGTAAAGACGTCATTTTGGAGTCTGCATTATTATTTTTTTTTTTTCCTACTTGCTTTGATTCTGTTTATTTTCCTATATTTTAATCATGTAAAGCAATTTGCATTGTCTTTGTACTGAATTGTGCTATACAAATAAATTTGCCTTGCCTTGCCGTGTCATCATAACAACAAAAAAGAAACAAGTATAATGCATGTTGAAAGCCCCTCACTTATGTATATAATTTGCGTGCGATAGTGTCTTATTAGTTGACTCAGTCAGAAAAGCTGCACAGCAAACAAGGAGTTTAAATTTGACTTCACTTCTGATAGGCTCGTTAAGTGTAAAACAAATCTTCATTTTGGAACCATATATCTGACAAATTTTGCCGTGGCATTTACAAAATATCTAAGCAATGTTTATGCTCACTGGATGGGTAAAAATGTTCAGTGAAAGCGTAGGTAGTGGGTAGTTGGCAAAACAGCATCTCAAAAGTTGGAGGCAACCAAGGTTTCCCACCAAAACAATGCCTAAACCAAAAAAGTCTCCAGCTTCGTCTGGACTTCTTGTTGGACCTTTCAGCTTTTAGCAGTGGGTCAGCCTGAGACTCTGGAAATCTGCAGCTTGGCTTCTCTTTGGATCACTTTTGGTAGACCTTGACCAAAAAAAAGCCCTCACCATTTGGCCTTTTTCTCACTTGCTCAAATTCTTAAGGTTCTAAAAATCTCCACCCACCAACAAATGTGTGATGAAAAAATAATCAGTGTTACTCACTTCATCCCTCAGTGTTTATTATGTTTTGCCTGTTGGTTAAATACTTCCCTGTAGATTGCCTTGAAATTGGATTAGCAGCATATCTGACAGAAGACTAATGACAACAATTTCCCTTTTAAAACTTACATGTTTCTACATTTTTGCTCTTCGGAACCATTTTTTTCAGGCCATAATCGAGGAAGAAAGATATGAAATAAGAGAAAAGAGCAAAACCGACACACAGCTCAGCCATTTTCAGAATGACAAGGGTTAGGAGAAAGTTTACTGTATTACACATCGAATAATCTGGTTAAGATCAGGCTAACAAACTTGGTGGTTATGCTGCAGAGGAACACCTTTAGAGTAAGAGGGAAATAACTTTTCATTCTTCAGAAACATTTGGTTACGATTCATTGGTTAAGTTAGAACTTTTGAAATACTTCCACTTATTCCTATCAGACAACAATGCAAGGTACAGAATATGTCTTTAAATAAATATCCTGTGCTACAAAATGTGACGTACCCAGGTGATTTTATATTTAAGATAGAGAAACAGGTGGAAAGGAATGAGAAATCAGGAAAGAGAGCAAGCTTGTCTTCCTATACGCTCAGACAATCTTAAGATGTAAATTTGGGCCCCAAAAGTAAAAAGGATCTGCATCTGGAGAAGCATTGCAACGGGCATATCATGTTGTTCACATGGGAAATACCTAACAGAGCTGAATACATAAATAGATGTTCAGCACAGGTTGAAGACAACTTGTGTAACGAGAGGTGGAGTTACAGCAGATAGGAGGCTAATGCTGCTGCATCTCAACAACAATCTCCTGCATTTATTGTTTGTATGCAGATCATTTGTTCGAGCCCATCAAACAATCCACAGGGGTATCCTCAAAACTAGCAATCCCTATATGTGGCATGAAGTATTACATTTAAAATGAACATGGGCCTCATTAACTCTGTTTTGAATAACAGCAAAATTGATTAAGATTTCATTGGGCAACAATTGCTAAAGTAAATATTCGACCCCTTTAGATATAGTCATAGACTTTCTATCTAAAGCAGCCATCATTTTTATATTACATGAGCCGGACAGCTGTATATAGACAACACCTCCCTACAGCCCTGTAAGGATAAGTGGGTTAAGACAGGAATGAAAGGTTGGATGCTATTGACTAGTAACAATTTGTAATTAAGTTTGAGACTGTACTGTACAACCAGAATGACTTGATTATAGCCGTGTGAATTTTTTAACTGTCCGACATTAATAGAAGCTCAAATAGATTAAATTGACTCAATTTCCACAGAAAGAAAAAAGCATCAAAGCCGACATTTTTTAAAAACAGTATAAAATGATCTATTTCCCTTGAAATACAATAGTATAGCTGGCCACTCGGTATAGCAGGTACTACTGTTTAATTAGTTGAAGGACGTGCTCATGTAGAGTTGGCTGCTTAATAGAAATATCACACACAGTTTGTGACGTAAGATAAAAGTGTGGGAGCCTTCCACAGTCAGCTATACTGTCTGCTATCTCCCAAAGAGTCTTTTAAACAGTTTTTTTATATCATTTCGAAAGTTTGGCTTACCTTAATAGTGGCATGTAAACCATGTCAAGTAGAAACTAAATTATATATTAGTAGACTAATTACAAACATCAAATTTACCATACAAGTAGATCAATACTAACAGGAATTAATTAGCCTCACTACTATCACCAGCTTTAAGCTGGATATCTAATATTATATTCATATATATTTTGGAGTCAGGACAGTGTTTTAATGTTCGCTTCTGTAACTTATCATCAAAATACTACAGAATATTCATCGCCATCTAGTTGGGCTTAAGGCTAGGTCACACTGCTTGTGTCCTACTCTGTAAGTTTCAATGCAATTTATTTTCATTTTTTTCAAATACTGGCGGCGTAGAGACTCCCACTGCCCATAGGGTAACTACTAACAAATTTATGCCATGTACATGACATATTGGTCTGTAAAGGAGCGGGTAAGCACTGAATGAAAAAGCAGAACAGGCAGAGTCGGATGTAAAGCAAAAAGCAACTTAAAAAAAATAAAACCTCTTACAGCTGCCTGCTGTTTAAATTGTATCGATATAACCAGCTTTCAGGACATAATACAGGGAATCAATAGAATGCATGCCTTTGCAGCTTCAATCTTAACACTTATGGTTGCAGATGCAAAGCCCACTTCCTGCACTGATAGGTCTGTTTTAGACCAAAAGATGTTGAGCCTTAAACTTGAGCTGCAAGCTGAATTTTCACGAGATCTGAGTTTTCAGTCTCACAACAAATCCATCTTGAAAGACTCTCGCTAACACGTCCATCTCGTGACAACCAGCAGGTCAGACCAATGACATGCCAGCAGTGTTTTTTGGGGCTGGACATGACGACAGACAGAAAGGCCTTGGCGTTGCATAACAATCATGGCTACGCTGGCGAACTTACCTGTCGATACTATTGACTTGGTTTTAACTAAAATAGCGACAATTTCTCCTTTAAAAAGAGAACAAAGAGAAGCACTTTGTGCATTTTAAGATGGAAAAGATGTCTATGTGTGTGAATGTCCATCTGCGGCTGTCATGGACTACCAAGTTGCCAAAGCTATGAAGCCTGAAACGTCATGATTCGCTACTACAATTGGCTGAAAGCATATTATGGAAGGCTGGTACTGTTGGGAGCTGGAGAAAATCCCATCTTTCTCCAGCAGAGTCCGCCGTGGATCCTCTGAGGGAGCCTCCTGCACAGCTGCAGCTCATCAAGATCATCAGAGGATCCACTACATAAGCTGTCTTCAGACCTTGCCTCAACGCCGCAGTGTTGTTCCAGTTGGTCAGCGCTAAAGCCTTGATCTCAGTGATTATTCCTTGATCCTAATCCCTAGTTGGATTCTAACCTCTGTTTCTATGCCTCTAGGAAACTCGTGCTTCCTCCGTGAAAGCTCTGGAAGAGTTAACCTGCCGAGCCGACCCTCAGAGCCAAACCCTGAAGATTCTCAGACAACCTCCAAGCAGCTCTGGGCTAGAGCTGGGAAACCAAGGCCAAGGTCTGTTCAAGCTAGACGTGAGACGCTGAAGCAGCTAACGGACTCTGCTACTAAATCCTTCTCCAGAACCAACAGTGACTCTCCCAAAGAGAACCTCAAGAACCCTCAAGGTACTATCTGTGCATCATTGGAAACCAAACCCGTCAACAGTCCTTAACTGTGCTGTCTCTCACGCAGACTCCGGTGAAACCAGAATCCAGGCCCGAACCAGCCTTCTGCATATTCAGTGTGATTGTGCAAATAAACTTGTTAAACTTTTCATCCTGTGTCCGTCAGTGGTGTTCTGCATCTTTGGGTCTCCATTAGAGAACCGATCATGACAGGTACTAGCTGGCACGTCTCCCAATCAGCTCGAAGTATTGTACTAAACGTCCCTCCTTTTCACTGAACGTCAGCCATCCCAGATTGATAATATAGAACTCAACTCAGTTCTACATATATCAATCTAGCTACTGCCAGGGTAGTTGAACCTTACCAGACAGATGTGTGCTTCGTCTTAGCCAGTCTGGCTGACCAAGCTAGACTAGATGTCCTGATTGTGCAGGACTTTTCCACATGTTTCACTTCTGAATTGGTGTCCAACAAAGTGAAACATCTCCTTTTTCTTAAAAGCCATGAAAATGATTAAACAGGCACTTCTCTAGAATATAAAGAAAACAGGACTTCAGTCATAGCCAAAGCCAACTGTCAATCATAATAGAAATGCTGCATCTGAAGTCATGACCAGCAACTGCATGAAGCCCTTAAAATGAAACAAAGCAAGCAAACTGGTTTAACACAAAATATGATGTAAACGATGTTTACAGAAAAGAAAATGCCAGGGCAAACACCGGAACAGTACATAACAGGGTGATGCAGTGAGAGGTGATCCGTTAATGTAATGCCTCTTGAGGTTATTTTTCACTTTCATGAAGACGGGAGTGATTAGCTGTGAGTTTTCTCTATTATGTCTCATAATCTTTCTTATTGTTTCATATTTTATTTTACAAAGCTTAAAGGAGGAGGATTGCTATTTTACTTAATGTTTTCTGTTCTCCTGAGGTCCTACCATGGGTAAAATAATCTGTTTATTGAATTGCTTTCTTGGCTAGGTATCTCCGAGTCTGCCCTGCTTGCTATATAGACAGCACAGTAGCTGGTTTACTTACTACTCAGGGATTTTACTTTGTCATTTCCCCGAAGCGAATGTGTTTTACTTTTCCATTGTGTCTTTTCCTCTGTCTGACTCATGGCATTACCACCAAATTGCTGTGTAGGTCCAACCAAAACAGACAAGAGGTCTACACTGGTTGGAGCATGCATCTTGAATGAGACATAAGCAGCACAATCTCATATTTGTCAGTCTGAACACAAAATAATTTCACGTCAGTTTAGGCCTTAAGGCAGAAAATAATTGTTGAAATTTAAATCAAAACAGTGAGTTACTTCGAAAGTGATCATGTTAAGAGCTCAGTTTCTCCTGCACTGTGCTGGTATCACACTGATAGACTCTCAAAGAATGTAGTTAATCCTACAAACCAGAGAGTGCACCATTATCTAACCATTATTCCCTGCATTAGCAAACAAACTTCTATCTGAGAGAGATCAATCTTTTGTATCTCACTTTTGTAACTCATTCTATTAGCATTATTAGGTTTTGCACCAGTCTTGATTTTCTTTCCAACCCGTGGAGGTTTTTCTAAATATTAAAAAGAGGGGGAAAAAACATGTTTTTAGTTGTTTTCTCATTATCCAAAGATCTTTCAAAAACAGACGTAAATCCCAAAGCCCTTTCCCTGTCTTCTTACTGTTACTTTGAATTTCTTTTCCTCTGCCTCCCTTGCACATTGAGGAAGCCTGACCTTGTAATGTTGTACTCCCGAGGACTTTTCTCCAGAGTACAGCAACACTATGAAGGTTACTGAAGGCTTTTTAAAAAAACGTTTTTTAAACCTAGCTTCATTCTATTATTGTTCTATTCTGTTCAAGTTAAGGCATAAAAACTGCCTTCATCACTGGTCGCAACATTTATTTATGCTGTTAGCTAAGAAACCATCAGAATAGACAAACAGCAGCCAGTTCTGTGCAAATGTCACACTGATTTATTCCTACTATGAAAGCGTAGGTTTGGTTTATTATAGGCTTTCCTGCAACACTTTCTGTTGGCCCTTTCCTACAAGTTATCTCCCTATTTTCAGTCTTTAAAACTGTGAACAAAGGAGAAAATACCCAAAACGCTAAAAGAAGAGGTTAATTAATGGTTAACTACTGTTTATTTAGGTGTTGTTCAAAGTTATCGTTTTATCTTGACAAATCATAATATGGTGGTTGAGCGTTTTCTCGTCTCAAAGTAAACAGCTTTCTAACCATCTATCAAATAGTAAATTACATCAGAACTAGTAGTCAAAAATTCAGTTCTAACTAGGGCTAAAACAATTTATCAGATTTCGTGATTAATGGAATTATTGTCAACTAATTTAGAAATCGATTAATCATTAACAGTAGTATAGAGACTTTTAAACATGCGTTTAGCTGACAGAGCTACCCACTTAGGGGAGTATTTATATTTAAAATTGTGAAAACAATTTATAAACATTTTGCATTTAAGATAAAAAATGTTTTTGTCCATCAATATGCTCTATCCAGAGCTCCTCAAGTGGAAAAGTTTTAGTCTCACCTGGTTTTATTTAGCAAAAATCTTCTTTAAGGAACCTTTTGCTATTAGATTATTAATCTATTAATTAAAAAATAATCAACAGGTTAATCGATTTGCAAAATAATCGTTAGTTGCAGCCATAGTTCTAACATATCCATCCATCTATCCATCCATCCATCCATCCATCCATCCAGTAAAAGCTCATTTATGTTTAGCTTTCGCTTTATTTTCGAAACAATGACTTTCAAACCTATATGAGTTACAACAGCATTTAACTGCCCTTATGTAATCTAACATAGCCATGTGTCCAACATAAGTACATTACACCTCTAAAAAGTTTTTTGTGTGTTTGTAATTAAAAAGAAAATTAAATTTACTTACATTTATTTTCTAGCACCATTGCTCTTCAAAATTTATACCTATGCTAGAATTAATTTGACTAAAATATACACTGACCTATCTATAGACCTTGGATAAGATGTTATTTATCAAGACTAATAAAACATGTTCTTTATTGTACTGAATATAAATAAACAAGAACTATCCTGTAAAAACTGACATAACATGAAAATATAAGCAGATCTGAGAAATAAAATGTCCAGATCTATCTCAAGAGACTCACAGACAAAAAGTGTAAAGAATTTAAAGGCACAAGGATTTTTATTTTTTGTGATAGAGCAGATCTTTATCTTCATTACAAAGTGGCCCTTGATTAATGCTACATATCTGTTTCCAAACAACAAGCCCAAGGAGCTAAAAATACAATCTGCATCATGAATTAAACATCTTCCCACAGATCCTCTGGGTGAGTTCTGTACACAAGCGGCTCCATCACATGGTATAATTACAGAGGTTACAACTGCGACAATAAACACACTTTCAAATTCTCCTCCACCCACAGAGGAATTCAAACCGCCTGATGGTAGAAGCAAAGAGTCTCAGTGTCGAAGCTGCTTGTGAACAAGAGCATTCAGGAATGGAAGTAACTGACTGAATCACCTGAGAGTTAATTATGATGGTCAAAGTGTGGCTTTTATTGTAAATACTAAATCAATTACAAAATGATGAGCTTTATTGAAAGAGTTACGGTTCTAGTTGTGGTAAACCAATTTTGCGACCACATCCTGGGTTTATTGGGATCGATTTTAAAGGAGAATTCCGGTTTTTAACACAGTTGTAGTCTTTTCGCTTCACTCTGTGTACTCCGACGTCGAGAATCAAGAATCCACCTTTCGTATTCCATTTTCAGAGTTTTTTAAAGTGTTTAACAGAGACGTTAGCACCTCGACGTCGGAGTACACAGAGTGAAGCGAAAAGACTACAACTGTGTAAACAGGCCCCATTTCCGTTTCCGGTGGCAGGGGAATATTGACTATTCCAACAGAACTCAATGGGATTTACAAAATGCTAAATAAAACACTACAGGAACGTTTTTTCTTTACGAAACTTTTTTTGGAACGTCATTGAACAGCGCTGACGACCCGGTGAGTAGCATATTTTAAAAAAAGAACGTTTAAGGTTGTTTTAAGGACATTATCGGACATGCACTATGGAAGCCGTTCTGAAGCATCCAGGGGTGGATTCTAAATGAGCCAAAAAGCAGAGACAGGACCAATTGTCAAAATTTTGGTGTCGATCATTCGATCTCATCCTGGACACTACAGAAAATGGGCTAAAAGTGTTAAAAACCGGAATTCTCCTTTAAAGACTGCCTGCTAACCATGAACAAAATGGTTGTTGAGTTTTGGACAAGATAATAAACTAAACAAAGACATCTAAAAGATGACAAAGGGCAATAAAAAAAGCTGATCTAGACTAAGTTTATAAAAATGTAAACGTTTAAAACCGATAATATATTCAGCTAACAGCTGTATGAAAGTAGGCTATACCTTTATGTCACTACCAGGAAAGGTAAAGTCAACTCCTTGGACAATTTAAACAGTTTGGTTTCAAAAGGCATGAAAAACCATGTGTAAACTAAAGCGGGGTTATTAGTCGTTTTACCTAAAGTACTGTAGCATGTTTTAGGCCATTTTCAGGATATCTCTCTGTCAGCGCTCAGTAATTTCACAAATGCATTTTTGCTCTTATCTTTCTTTTTTTGTGCAAACACCTTGATATCTTACCTTGCAAGTAAAATGAATTGTCGGGAGATTTGTGTATTCACAAACTCCCAAAAATACATTTTACCAGGAGCTGGCAGGTATGTTTGCCTTGATACAGAAATGTTCCAGATCAATGAAATGCAGTGAACAACATGTAAACCGGAGGTGGAAGACTGAAGCAAAACAAATATGGCTGCACTGGTTTCAGCTGAAACACCCTATGTTTCTTTTTGTAAAACAAGCAAAAGGATGCAATTTTTGTCTTTATGGTTCGGAAGATAGTTGCGCCTTCCCCACAATGAGATTTGGTCAACTTTGATTTAGCAGTTTACTCTACTACTTCTGAAAGAAATCAAGTTGCTACTGATGCTGTGATTGGCTAAAAACTCAACACAGGATGCAGATACTCAGTCAACTCCAAGATTTGTACTGAATGTTCCTCCGTTTTTACATAAGGCTTCCCAAAATGATGCGAGTCGTTCAATTCGAATTCTGCACAGCATCAATCCGGCTTACTTGATATCATTAAACTAAGATCTTTATTCTAAGGCTATCATACATACTGTAGGAAGTACATACATGCCCATGCCTAATTAGAAGCTCCAGCAATGTAATTTAAACCATAAACTTCACATGTTCATGACAGTTGAGTTGTAGAGTTTATGAGTAATATCTCAAGAAGAAAGTTTCTGATTTGGGAGCCTTTACATTCCATCTTTTATTTTTATGTAAGTTTGGGGTCAAGCTTTGCCTCGAGGGAAGGAATTCAAACATCTTGGTGTCTCTTTAATGAGTAACGTAGGAATGAAACCGAAGAAAGACAGTTTGGGGCTTTGTCTACAGTTAAGTGCGCCCTACTTTTGTCTGTCATTGAGAAGAGACAGAAAACCAACCTCCCCAATGCTCATCCCATATGGAACACGACTGAAACAATGAGATCCAAGACAGGTGGATAGAATGATCATCCTTCATAGGGAGTTTAACTCCCCCATATGACCTTATATGTACTAAACACAGCAATTGAGTCTAAAATACAGATAACGCTATATAAATAGTTCCTAATGAATCATGGTTAAAATCAGTTTTGTTTTACTTCTTAAGATATGTAAGAGTTTTTAGGTAGTGTTTTAGTTGTTTAAAGAGGTAAAAAAAAATGATTGAGCACAAAAACCTTATACTATAAAAATAAAACATAAAAATAAAGGGACGGTGGGTTTAATTTTAGATTTATTCATGTATATGTCTGGGGTTTTTCAATATTCAGGAGTTATAGGAGTTTTTTATTGTACTTTGCACCATGTGTCAAAGTACGCTGCAATAACAACACATAAAGAATAAAAATCTAAATAAAAGTAAAGCTCACTATTTCCATGAGAAAACAAACAGAACAAATAAAGAAAGCACTCAATTATCTAAAGTCTGCAAAAAAGTACCAGCTTTTTCTTCCAGCAGTAGTCCAATTACAATAAGACAACTTCCAGTACAAAATTATAAAAATGGGTCTACTTATTTTCTTGATGAATAGGTTCTGTCAGAATAAGTAGGAATTTGTGTTTGAATGTCCAGCATCACAATTACAAAATGGAAAATCCTTTTCAGGGATTCACTGCATGAGAAAGACAAAAAAGATCATTAAGCATCTCGCTTGCCAGCATAATTAACTTTGGTGACTTAAGTCTATAAAGAGGCAATGTGTTATTCAGCTTAATCCACAGATTCCACAAACTCATTAGCTCGTGGACCTTTATTTAATGCTTTTGCAAAAGACTTAACACCCACATTTCAGTCTTTGAGAGGCTAGCTAATGGTAGAAGCAGTTCATTAATTAACCCAGAGTCAAAAGTAAAAGAAAACGGAAATATCTCTTCATAGCAAAACATAAAGTAAATATCTGAACTTTCATGTTTTGATCTATTAGGGTCAACATTAGATCCTATCCTTCAAAGTAGAACTAATAGATGGAAGCGCAGTTCATAGATATCTCTGCACTTGAGAAAGTACTGCATATATAACTTAAGTAGAACATATATTTGGTAGAAAAAAGTTGACCACAGAGGAGTTCATCTTCAGAAGAAGTCTTCAGTACAAAGGCTTCCCATTGCTATTCTAAGCACAGTGAACATCACCATTACCACCCCAGAGCACTACTATCACACTGGCTACCTACTGTAGCGCCATGCATAATACATCAGGCCGACTTTGAAGGGCTTTTCTCCAAAGAAATGACATCACTGAAGAAATCGCTTATGGAAAGCGGCATCAAAGAAGAGCAGGCGGCATTGGCTGCTGCCTTGAACCGTGAGTCTTAGAGCGAGATCAACAACATTACACAGCCAGGATGACAGTGTAATGCCAGTTAGAGCACAGTCTGAAAAAAATGATATGTCAAGGGAAAAAAGAGAAAACTGGTTTCAAAGCACTTCCAAAAATGACTTTGCTCACTCGTGACCATCTGTACTATTTTCAAGAGACGAAACATTCGATGCTTCCTTTATTGGTCCCAAGCTAGAGACAGAAACAAATATATTTTACTTACATGTTTTAATTCCATTTAACTGATGTCTTGACAAGTAGCTTTTGTTTATTATGCAGCTGCAGATCCCTCACATAGAGGGATATTCAATATGAAAAAGAAGACCCACATATTTACGTATTCATGATTATCTTCATGATCCCCAATAATTACTTGCCCTAATGGATATTGCTATTGCTTTTAAGGTCATTTGAAGAAGTCAGTGAATAGCATCCTTTTTTATTTAGACATAATAGTTGAAGTTAATGGGATAATCCAAGGTTCTGTAAATGAGGTTCTGTTAAAATGCTTTTAAACCTGCAATAGAGGATGTGCAGCTGACATCAGCCAATCATCGACACCCACGACTACTCCTAGGATTGCAAAACAAACGGTGCGTACCTATAACTTGACCATCAGCTCAGCTCCATATAACCTTTAAATCACACACAAAACCATGGCATAGCATATGGGTGTACCAACCGACAAGGAAGAATGGACATTCCGTAAAAATTCAAAAAATATCCACTGGACTTGGTTTTCAAGATTGGACAGCAACTCGTTTTATTGCTTCCCTAAAGACCCAGAAAGGAAAGCGGGACAAATGGCTGCCATGAAGAGACAAACCTGGCAACCAGCTACAACTAGCAGCAATGTTGTGCCAGTTCATAATTAAAAAGAACAAGCTGAAGTTCAGTTCACACAGAAAAAAATGAAGCAGTTCATGTTCATAGTTAACTTAAAAAAAAAAAAGAACTAAGTTCATAAACCTACAAATGATCTAGTTCAAGTTCATTCGGTAAATTTAGCCACAATCCTAAACAATAGAACCTAATTTTTCACCGTTTAAATGCAGTCAAGGTATACTGTATGTGCAGTGAAGCCTTTATTTAGCCACATTACACAGAACCTAAGAAACATCAAACTGAAAATTGTATCAAAAATGATTTCTTACATTCCTCATTTAGTAGCAGATATTTCCCAAGATAGCTCAGATGCTTTAACTCAATGTGTTGCTTTAAATTTTAAGTGGAAGTGGCTGACCTAAGGACAGTTTGTGAAGTCTTAGTGGGCACAGTTTGCAAAAAAACATTTTTTCTGTCTGAGTCTTCCTTTGTTAGTTCATAAAACTCTGCCAAGCTCTCTGTAAATCTGGCATCAGAAATAGTAGTAGATGAGTCTAAATCATGCAGACTAGTACTAGCAGTAGACATGCTGGTTGTCAAAATAAGTGGCGTAAAACCTGAAAAGTGTTGTTATCAATTAAACGCGAACATGAGTTTTTTGTGTTGCTTATTATTCTCAGAGTGACCGTTGCTCTCGTTCACGTTCACTACTACAAAACTTACCATTCACTAAAAATATGAGTGTATTCAGGTTGATGCACAACACTGACTAGCAGAAATTGCAGCAATCACTACTTAAATGGTTAGTTATGCTCAAATTATTGTTGTAGATGTTCTTTTCATATAGACAGAAGTGGAAATTTCCTCTGATGCTATCAAAAACAAGTGGAGAGGTCGCAGGGTTTCCCCAGCGTATTATAAGCCGTCAGGCTTTATTCGCCCCCATTCTACAATAAGTGTTCTGTTTGTATATTAAATGCATCAATGTTTGAGAGCGACATAAAGCGGTGAGCGAGGTTCCCATCTGGGACAAAACCTCCAAGATTGAATAGCTAACACGGCAATTTTTATTATAGCCAACACACAATATGTCCGAGGACACTACTAACCCATGCTGACACAACATAGCTGTAGGCATCTAAACTTTTATAAGCCTTAAGTAGGGCTGGGCGATATAGAAAAAAAGCTTATCGATAAAAAAAAATGCATATTGATCGATATCGATAATTATTGAAAAGATTTGAAACCATATTTTATGTGCAGCTCTGCCTGGACTTTTTATAATATTGCTAAATGATTGAATTTTAATAAAAAACACTTCAACTTCGAATTAAATCTTTATTTAACCAACTTTTTTAACCATAACAGAATTGTTTTAAAGAAAAATAACTTAAGAGACCTGAGTTATGTTATTAAATACTGACAAAGAATAAACTTAAGTGACCAGAAAAGTGACCAAAATAAATATAACAAATAAATAAATGCCCCCCCACCGCTGCCCCCGTTTCCTGCTTTAACCTGAGTTATTACTTTGAAGTTTCTGGCCCCTCAGCATTTTTATCTCAATTGTTAGAACTACGTGGGAAACTGACCAGAACTGAAAATATATATATATATTTTCCGAAGATTCCTCGGAGGAGAGCCGCGTCGGGGCCTACACAGCTCGTACTCCTGCGGGTGTGAGCGGCTGAGATGATAAAAAAAAAGTTGGTTTCGTTATCAGACTGGTTTTCACTGGTTCCCTACACATTTTCTAGATGAGTGTGGTTTGTTTTTGGTCCGACTTGCCATGACCGAAATACTGCCAGACTGCCGAACTACAAAAACCTTTCTTTCCGCCAATTTCCTCCGCCTCTCCTTGCTGCACAGCTTCACATGCTCTGTGTTGAGGTTTGAGAGGGCGGCGCTTGGTGACGTCGTGCTTGGGTCCGCGATTGTGATTGGTTGGGAGGAAGCAGTGACTAGCATAAACCTACATGCTAGGCTACAATGAGAAGGAAGGAAAACTGCGTTTCTTTTTTATCGAACTTTTATCGACCCTCTTTTTTTCTATTGCGCCACACGTCTGTCGATCGATATATATCGTTATTGAATTATCGCCCAGCCCTAGCCTTAAGTACTTTTCCTGAGAAGTAAGATTGGCGATTCAACACATTTTTATACAAGTAGTGGTAGGCGAAGCCGGGGATGTCTGATGGATGGCAGTCTTCAATTGGTGAAAACAAGCTACTAGGCAAATGATAGGGTTCCTACACCCCAACAAGAGAACTTTTTGCCATACACTGCTGTTTATCTCCCCATTTAAATGTTGGACATATTCAGACAATGTTCAGTTGGGAGATTCTCCACTCATTTTTTTGTATTACATCTATGTAACAAATATCTTGCTCTTTTGTAATGGCCCAGCAAGTCCTTTTGTATGCCGTCCAGCATGGTGGCGTAAACAGACAGTGGTCACATGACTGCACAAGGTCTTTACAGAATTCATTTGGCTGCTTAACTTTATCAAATACATATTAGTTGAAGTATGGAGGTAAATAGCTTTGAGAGGGCAGCAAGTTGGTATCAATTTAAGCAAACACTATTTAAAGACGGGCATACACTGCACTATATTTTCAATCGATGCACGCAGCTACAGCTCAAACTGTACGACAAAAAAGCTGGGTTTAAAAGCTCACGATGTATGTTGTCACAATTTGCAACCCGACGCTCTGATGAGATCCTCCTGCTCACACTGTACGTCCAAAAACCACACGTCGGACTTAGCGCTGAGAGATGGCACTGGTCGGACAAGTCAATCTGGAAGAAAAAGAAGCGGAACTCCCTTGTTTGCACATGCACAGTGCTCGAGGTTCTGGTAAATAGGCTCACGAACACCTCATGAAGGCCAACTGAATTTCAAACATGTTTAATTTTTCTCCCAACCTTATGATTCCTGATATGTATAGCCTACTACACAACCCAGGGACTTACGATGAGGCTGAAACTCTGCCCGATCCAAAAAATTCTTGCACGACTTGAAAATCGTCCTGAAAAGGGGAAAACATCGTACAGTATTTGCCCGGCTTAAGAGCATAATCAAGTTTTTGTTAGATGGTTATTTACGTAAAAAATGGCTATAAGATGTTTGAAATTAAGTTTCTATATTGAAAATTCCTCATTTTACTAAATAATCAGATATATATTATATATTCTTTGGAAGCATTCCACTGCAATCTAAAGTAAGACCTGCACCTGCAAGAAATCCACACTCCTCAATCTCCTTTAAAACAGCACATTCTTAAATCTTTTGAAGCCCTCACCTATCCTCCATCATGTAGACGATGATTAGATGATCATCATTTCGATAATGCACTAGGTTGACTGATTTATTCTTATGTTTTCATATAGCCCAGACATAATTTCCTGCTTTTATTGAGTATACTTAAAAACAGCCTTAGTTTCACCCAATTGCTTTACAGAAAAAAAATCTCACTGATCTGATAAGTTATGACTTTTGAGGCATCTGATTCTGCCCTCATTATCTCTTATCTTTCTTTAATGTGTTTAATGTACAAAGTCATATTGACTATACCATAAGTAACATGTAAGAAAAAACTGATCTTGAGAGAAAATATTTGATCGCCGCTGGGATATGTAAATGGATAAAGAATCATGTCATAAATGTTTAACCTCAGAATATTGTTGAAATCAAACCCTTTGAGAATTAATGTCAGCCTTGTAGTAAAATGGACAACACCAGAAACGAACAGGAGTCATTTCAATAGTTCCGTTGAACTTTAGTGAATAAAACAGTGCAAAAGTATACAGAGTTGGAGCAGAGGAAAAAAACAAAACAGAACTCTCCCAACAAAGCCACGCTTTAAGCTGCACCTTTTTTCCAGAACTTTTTCTTCTTTTGCTTCTCAAACATAACGGGATATGTAGTCCATCTACCTGAAGGGTCTTTAGTCCATTTCAAACCAGAAATTAAAACTAATTAAGTCAGTCTGACTACAATTTTTTGTTCAGTATTTTGTTTTCCTCAAGTATTCGAAAGTGTGATTATAAAGAAGTTACTCAGAGGAGTTTTGCAAAGGTACATTTACGTTGGTTTTTATTTTAGCTGGAAAGAAAACAAAATGCTAAAGAATTCAATGCGCAAGTTAAAAATATTTTTATAATCTGTTATTGTACTTTCCACTTTTGGGCAGTCATAAATACTTTTAACCGAGGGGGGGGGGGGGGGGGGGGGGGGGTAATCATGGTAAGACTAAATGTCCAAAGGGAAAGTAAAAAAAGGTTGGGAAACACTGAGCCTGGTTCTGCTGGAGGTTTCTTCCTGTTTAAAGGGAGTTTTTCCTCTCAACTGTCGCTACAAGCATGCTTAGTGTGAGGGATTGCCTTCGGGTCAATGAGTCGATGAAATCAAATGGTTTTTCTTAGATAGAAAACTTTGAATCAATTTGACTTCATGATCTGGTGAACCGTAAAGTGCCTTGAGATGACATGTGTTGTGAATTGGGGCTATTTAAATAAACTGAATTGAATTGAAACACTGGTCTACGCTGCAATATTATCTGTTTTTTTAAACTTTTTAAAACTGTTGTCATGGTACATCTTCAGCAAAGAAATTCATTGGTGACCAGCTAACTTCTTCCTCTATTTCCAGTAATCACAAGTTTTGTTTAAATAATAGTTAAAAGCACACATGAAAAGGTTTATAAAATAGTGTTTGCATAGATTGTGCTAAATTGGAGTTGGTTTAGGACTGTGGAGAGCAGCTTTGGTTATGATTCCTCTTGGACTAGCTTCTACATTCATCCCCCAAAACACAGCTAGTCTGAATTAGCTTGAAATAAAGACATCCAACGAATCATCTGGCACACTTTGGATGTGAACTCCTTACTGCAGTTAAACAGAAGCACATAGAAGAAAAAATCTTCACTCATCCCTTTAGGTAACATCACAGCAAAGATTATCCCATTAAAAAGCCCAGTTCCTTTCTCTGCTTCTTCTTGGCTTCCTGTCACAATGTCTCCCACAGAACAGGACCTCCAGCTGATTTCCAAGCAGCGCTGCTAAATTTTTAGAAGTTTGTGCAAAATGGTTAGCAGAGCTAGCGAGATTTGGCATGAAAAAACGGAAACTGGTGCAGCCCCCAAAGCGTCTGCTTTAGTTAGTAAAACCGAGAGAAAGAAAGAAATATAGAGGATGATCTCACGGAAACAATGACACTTTCATGCTCACATATCTAAGCAAACCATCTGAGGCCACTTGGTGATTTCTGTGCATTCTAAAAATCGGACGCTACTAGTCTATTACTATTAAACGAATGAAATAATCATGGCAGCTTTGCCCTGAAGTGTAAGTAGTGTGGCTGCTTTATCTTCCCCTTCTTCTCTCTGGCAGAGCTATAAATAGTGGAGAGAGCTGCTGTCTCTCATATTTCATGTGTCACTGGCTTCCACAGCCACTGGTGAAGAGTGTTCGCTGCACACGTAAAACCTCTTCTTGCATCCTTCTGTGCATCCTTTCTCCCATTCTGCTGTCTAATAGCCTCTCCTTCTGCCTCCTTTCTCCTCCATGCCTTACCCCAAGAGGCCAGGTCATGGTCACATGTTTTGGGCCACAGAATGCCACTATGTAGGGCAGTTCATACAGAAAGAAAAGCAACTGATGTTTATTACATCTCCAAAAATCCCCAAAAATGTCAGTGGTCATTCTACTCTTTTATATCTGTATTGAAATTGAACCCACAAATTCAGAGCATAAACTGAGACCTTAAAGCCATTTCCTAGTGAAACTTCAAATATCTGCTAAAATCTTTACATTTTTTATTACATATTATATTTTGAGGGATGCCTTAACACAGTGGTTCCCAAAGTGTGGGGCGCGCACCCTAGGGGGGGCGCAATGCCATTGCAGGGGGGGCGCGGGAAGCGGTATGGATGAATGAAGAAAAAAAAAAAAAAACAAAAAAAAAAAACAGCGCTTGCTTGACTGAGCATAATGGACAGTTGTGACACTGCAACCCAGATTTGAGAAGATCTACAGCAAAAAGCAGGCTCACTACAGCCACTGAAAAGATGGGAGGATTAAAGTACAAAGAAAAAACTCTCAGGGAGCTGTTCAATGTTTTCACTCCATTTTGCACAGAGGCTTTTTTAATGTATAGATTATAGCAAAGTTAAATGTTGTTACAAATAAAAAAAAAAGAAATAAGTTTTAAAATAACACAGACAACAAAGAATCCTCTTCTAATCTACATTATAGAACTATTAAAAAAATACAGTTACACAAAAGTGTTCCACTGTAAAGATGGTGTATAGTTTGTTTTGTTGCAACCTGAAGTGTGAAATAAACTTCAGTGGAGTTTGAAAACAAAATATGTGTATAGATTTATTATATCTGGTTGAACGATGTGTGTGCCCATTTTATTTATTTATTTTTTTATTTTTTATTTTTGTTGGGGTCGGGGGGGGGGGGGCGCGGAAATTTTATTGTAATCCAAAGGGGGGCCCAGAAGAAAATCTTTGGGAACCACTGCCTTAACAGATCTTAAAACAAAGCCCCATTTGATGCTAAAAGCAGAGGAAAAGAGAAAACTACTTTTGGGACTGATGCAATTTGAGTTAATTTTTAGCAGCTTTGGAGTGATTTTCACACAAGGCTTTGGGAAAACAAGGTAGAAAAAAAAAAGATAAAGCTGTGCACAGTTGTATCGTATGCTGGCTTTGTAAAATCCTTCACTCCCTTTGTCCTGCTGATGATGTATTCCTTAAGCTTGTAGCAGAAAAGCAATTTTTTTTTACCAAAATGTCAAATTCAGATTCATAATTTCGCCAGATAAAGGTCAGACTCAAAACATTCAGCCTGATCTACACTTTTATCGTTCTTAAAACAAAAACAAAAGCTAAATTAAGTATCAGAATCCATGTTTAGAAGATAAGATGTTCCAGCTAATCAAGTTAAAAATGTCCTTTTATTTAAAAAAAGAAAAAACCTTGAACCGGAAAAACAGTATCCTAATTTTTTAAGCAAACAGCAGAGGTGTAACACATACATCCATATTATTCTGTGAATATATGAGTTTGGATTAAGAAAGAAACAGAAATTTAGTGATATTTTGAGGGAAACACAGAAAATAAAAAAAAGAAGACAATTTATCAACAATTTTGCATATTTCAAACTATGATATAAACAATTTTCTAACATAAAATCCTGTATGATAAGCCTTAGAGACCCTTAAAGACATCATATTGTAGAAAGACATGGTGGAAAATGTCAAGAGGCACAAAGAACTATAGTTTAGTTCAGAGAAAACTTAGACCCTTTTTTTGACCTTATCACAAAGCTTCTTTCATTAGCTCTTCTTCTCTTATGTGTCTACTGCAGAAAACATTCCAAATTAAATTTTAAATACCTTATTATACTGTATCATAAAACCGTGAATTAAACACAAAGCAACATTGACGGGTTACAAAATGCTGGATTGATGTTGATTCTATCCTTTTTTAAGAAAAGAAAATAACAATAAAAAAAGAGTTTGATAAACCTGTTTTTCTTCAGCAGTATAAAGAAACCAGTAGTCAAATGTGCTGGCCTACAGTAAAACATCAATGTAATTCTCCAGAAAAACACTGCATTAAGCCTATCATGATGTGATCAATGGTTTCCATTAATTAAGCTGGAAAGACATTTAACTGGGGACACAATGTTATATCACTGCAACAAATCAATGACGTTCATTAATTCAGCCTGGAGGCTACGATAAGTAAGGACACGCTTTTATGTTACAGCAGCAGCAGCTAAGAGGAGCCAGAAGAAGGAATTCCCAGAGCTACTGGAGCACATGGAGTACAATATGTTAGCCAGCTGAAGGAAAACTTCATAGCGATTTGACCTGCAGCCAAGGAACACTCCATCAGTCAGACATTTTGCTTAGTCACTCGCTAAACCTGGCAAGTTCTTACTATCAAAACGAAAAGACCTATAAGAGAAAATTTCCTCAAGCCTTGCTAAAGAAGACATGTTCTAGGTTCCGGTTTCTAACAGGCTCTATGTGGCATTAGGAGGGTTGCGTATATTCGCCTGACTGGCTTTGAGGAAAAATATCTCCAGGAATTGACAGAAAGCTATATGGGACAAAGATGCTTTTAAAACCCGTCTTTGAGTTCAGAGTCTGAAAGCTGATTCACAACAGTTATAAAAAGCACTTTTGATTTCATTTCACTTTCATCTATTTCCCAAGTGTGCATTTCCTTGTACTGTATCTTTCTCACACAAAAGCTTTTAAAAATACAATTTTGGACATTGCAAAAGAATAAAAAAAAAATAATAATAAATCTCAGCAATGTCCCAGATGAGGTAATGTCAAAAAGAAAAGCTCCATCTGTAAAATAATACGTTTTCATACACATAAAGGCTGCGGGTTAAAAATATACATGCCATGTGGCAGTAAGTATGAATGACGAAACAGGACCGCTGTTACGAGCTCAGACTCTATGGGCTCATTCATCAACAGTGGGTAAAAGGATGGTTATTTTATCGATTGGATCTGTGTTTGTATACCTCCATGCAGGCGGATCAATGACAGCTCTGCATTGAGTTAATCCCAAACCTAGAATAGAGCTCCGACAGCATGGGTGTGGCCTTGTGAACTGGGGGTTATTTCAGAGGCAGTGGTTTGAAACCACATCCTCATTATTTGCAAAGATTATTTTGTGCATAAACATCTCATACTGGCACCTTTCCAGCTAATTACCTCTGTTAATGCTTCCCACATACAGAGAGGCAACATCAACAACTTCAAGAGGAGGGGCAGCTGCATGCAGATAATACAGATATTTGGTGATACACATCTTTTGATCATATACAGTAATTAAAAATTTCAGAGCATGATATTAGGATTTCATAGCACAACTACTAATTGTAAAGTGAATTGAAAGCCTTCTATTGGTGTCTTTCAATTCCTTTTTTGTTGCTTCTGGGGTGGGGGTCCAAAATACCTTCTATGACTCTGTTGTGGCATCAGCCATCTTCTATGGAGCTGTATGTTGGAGCAGTGGCTTATCAGCAGCTGAGAGAAAGCGACTGGATAAGCTGATCAGGAAGGCCAGCTCAGCGATTGGATGCCCTCTGGTCTCAGTGCAGGAGGTGGGAAACAAAAAGGATCCTAACTAAATTAACATCTCTGTTGGATAATGTCTCCCACATCATGCATGAAGCTTTTACTGAACTGGAAAGCACCTTCAGTGACAGACTGCTGCACCCTAAATGCACCAGGGAGCGTTATCACATATCCTTCCTCCCAGGAGCTGTAAGACTTTATAACCACATCTGTTCCCAACAACCTCAATAATTGTTAGATTCATTCTGATTTTTGCACATTTTATATCTTGGTTAAATAATTTTTGCACATCTCTGATCTTGCTGCTATTTTCAAATATCCATTACTGTAAAAATGTCCATAGCTGTATATTGGTTTTTATATTTATATTGTTAAAACACTTTACAGTGCCGTATTTTATTTTTTTATTTTTTAACCCTTCACTATTACTGGTATGTTATTTTTATACACTTTTCTAAGGTCCACATTTGTGTGAGTATTTTTTCTATAATCTTTTTTCGCTGCTGTAAAGACCAGAATTTCCCCACTGTTGGACAATAAAGGGATTTTCTATTCTATTCTATTTTTTTTTTCAAGGAGATCATTATCTGTGTGATTCTGTAACCTTAGGTATGGATCTCTGTAGCTTTGAATAGAGGCCATAGCCTTTCCCTTTACATATGACGATTAAGAAGGGTATAAAATACCATTTTATAACCTACATTTTCCCTATTTTTTTTATTTTTTTATTTTTTTTTTTTAAATCTACTTCATCCCTGACCTCTGTTGTGTTTCTGGGGTCTTCATGATGCTGTTTGTTCACCAAATTCTCTAACAAACCTTTGAGACCTTCACAGAACAGCAGGATTAATCAGGAGAACAGTAAAGAGGAAGTCTATTTCCTTTAGGTAGGAGACTTTTGAATTGCAAGCTGCAAATGTTATTTTACAATATCAGACGAAATAGGGCCTTTAATCTATTTGTAAATCAAAAATAAGTACAAGGTCTCATATTCTTTCCACACCATATTTACAGTATATGCTAACTAGTGTTAGTGCATCAAATAAATGTCAAAAAATAAAAACTTTAAAATGGTACTTTCTTTAAAGTAAAGTCAAAAAGAGAGACTAATGTCTAGAAAACCCAAACTCATCCTGGCTTTTGTGGAATGATTTCTGGGAATATAGTAGCCCTTAATACATTTAAATTTACAGCTTCTCACAAAAGAGAGTAGGAGATTAAAAAGAAACAAAAGCATTTCCAGATATCAGAGCCATGTCAAAATCTGAACTTCTACCGGTATAATTGATTTTCTTTAGTCGTGCTCTCTGTTTAAATAAAGTTTAGCCTAAAGTACAATTCCTTATAGCTAGATATTCTAATTAATCAACAATAACTTGGCACCAAGGAATATAAAAAATCAACTGAGAACATGTAACATGTGCAAAATGAAATGTGTGGGATTATGGCAAAGAGGATAATCTGGTTGAGGTTTTTTTGTCAGCAGAGTGTGGTTCTGATCGAAGTCCTCCAGCTGTTATTATAGCTGTTTAGCAGCTTAAACTCAACTTACAACATAGCTGAAATCTCAATGTCTGAAGGTGAAAGCATTGATATATAGAATAGCTTCATATGTTGCTCAATGCTCCATCCAACATTACTAGTGGAAAAGTTGATCAAATCCCTTCAAATGGAATAAAATACTCACCTTAAGTTTTTCCAGAGAACAAAGTCTTAAATATTTCATGTTTATCAGATCATTATGTACTCATTATAAATGGACTGATCCTGCAAATTAGCCTTTGGGTTAGACAGCTTATGGGTTGAACAGAGGATGATTTCATTCTAAATGTAAAATACATTTATTTTCTTTTGCAGACTTAAAACATTCTGCTTTTACTGTCATGTCATTTTAATATATATATATATATATATATATAGTCATGAAAAAAATACAATAAATTTCTCTAAAGGTATACTACCTGAGAAAGAAAACAAGGGTGGTCAAATGGTTTGTTTGTTATTTTGGACTGTATACGATATGACTTCCCACATCTGTGAAGAAATGATCAACTAAATTTATAAATAACTTTATTCAATCCGATTTTATCTATTTAATAAAATAAACTCAAAAGAGGCTAATCTAATCGAGTATTTTGTTAAAACAGCAACACTTGCTGTGTTTTTGTTAAAACTAATTAGCATTAATAACTTTATTTTTTCTGCTATATTATTGACGTTTTAGTATGTCAAAATAAAATAAATGAATTAAAACAATGGAGTTAAAGCAAATGTAAAGGTCAGTAGAAGATGCAATTGGATTGATTTGTACAATCCAGAAAAATGCAATTTGACAGACGGTAAAAAATAGCATTTGCTAGCTTATATTGATTAAAGTCTGATTTTTTATGACTGCACTAAGAATAACACTTGCTGTGTTTTTGTTAAAACTAATTAGCATTAATAACTTTATTTTTTCTGCTATATTATTGACGTTTTAGTATGTCAAAATAAAATAAATGAATTAAAACAATGGAGTTAAAGCAAATGTAAAGGTCAGTAGAAGATGCAATTGGATTGATTTGTACAATCCAGAAAAATGCAATTTGACAGACGGTAAAAAATAGCATTTGCTAGCTTATATTGATTAAAGTCTGATTTTTTATGACTGCACTAAGAATAACCGGGTATATCTATTTTCGGAATAACTAGCCTTTTGAAAATAACAAATAAACAAATAAAAAAAAGTATTGTAAGATTATGTTTGTCAATTGTAGACAAACCATGATTTCTAGAGTAGCAGAATGTCCACTGGTCTCTGACTTTTATGAAATACGCTTATTACCACTAATTTACTGGAGCATTCATAGAAAACCCACCATAGTGAGAGATATCACATCATATCATATCTTCACCTTTTTAAATATTTTTTCAGTTTTTTAAAGTTTAGCTCCTACTGCAAATGTCTCTTTCCATCCTTGTGGATTTCCACGTCATTATTTGTCACTAAATAATAAGTCCAATCCATAAACTGTCTGCAGAAAGATTCCGCAATAAAGCTAAAATGTCAAGCTCTCGGTTGTAAAAGTCATGGTTCGCAGAAATAATTCTATAACCATCAGACCAACACTTTCATCTGGACTTAAAAATCAATTAAAGAGTATTACAGAAATGTCATAAATGTATCCCCTAAAGTATAATATTATTGAAAGAATACAATAGAGCGGGCTGTGAGGCGTGCTATGTGAAATCTCGGGTGGAAGCTGGCTGAATGTAACAGAAAAGTGCTGAGCAATCCTTTAAGATAAAGAGGAGATTAGTTGGTGTCAGGGCGCTGGCTGGATGTGAGCACAGCCAAAGAGGAGGCATTAAAAACAGACAAAGCAGCCCCACGCCAGCAGACCACCACTTCCTCTGCTGCACGCGTACAGAAAAACTGCCAGCAAGCAAATGTCTGCACAGGGGTTCAAAACTAATGAGCTGCAGGCAGCAGAACACCATTTGAAGTTTACAGACAGCTCAGGACAAATTTTGAAAAAGATAATAATAATGAGTTACAGGAAGAACCGATGCAGCTTTCTGTTATAAAGACTTTTCAACCTTTTCAAGGTTTGATTGGTTGAGTGGTCAACTTTTTAGCACTGAAAGTTATTTTTCAGTTGCGCCTTCGAAATGTTATTTCTGAAAAAAATTATCAAGGACACAGCCTGAAGCATAAGAATACAAAGAAATCCTGTCGTTTTCAGCAGACCCGACAGAACCCATTCTGTAGCATCGGCAACAATAGAGCCACAAAAAACACAACATGAGAAAGATGCAATCGTCAAAACGAAAACACATCTCAAAATGTCTTTGTGTTGTAAACCAGCAAAAAAAATATTCATACTGGAGTTGCAAAAAATACTTTGAGCCTTTATCTGTGAAATATCTAAAGATGAATCAATCATGGCAAACATGAAGCATGTTTACCATGATCTTGCCTTTATATCTAAAGGAAACATATTCCAGGACATTACAACTTTTTAAAGCTTTTTTGTACTATATACACTTTTTTTTTAATTGTCTGTTGTATCTTTTATCTTTAATGGCGTCTTGCTCTAACTCTGCCCTTTGTACTTTATATAAGCTACTAGAACCAGAATTTCCCTGAAGTAGTTATCCCAAGGGATAAATAAAGCTGAGCCTAAGTCTATCAAGTTCTGATTTTTTTCTCATTTCAGCTGTGATCAAGGTTTGATGAGTTTGCTATTACAACAAATAAAATAGTTAATGTGCTTAACGTTAATAAAGGGGTTTGTTGTTTTTTTATCCAACAATGTAATTAAGCATTTACAAGATTGTTGCCATAAATGCAGAAGTAGATGTACCTCAGTATATATGTCAAAATATCACTGAAAAATAAATACATTTTAATTATTCAAGCTCATTTATTGTTTCATTGCAAAAAGGAAGATCTGTTTGCTCATTTCTCTGTTAACTACCACTCTAAACATGATTCCTTCCAACTAACTTTCCATCAATATGTTTGCATATAGTGTTCTGCACAAAAAATTTTTTTGGCAGTGACATTTTGTGTCTCCATCTCTTAGACTGCAATAAAGTCTTTCTTGTGATTTTGCAGGGCACAACATCCCAATGTCATAATCAGTTTATTAGAAAAAACATTCTGGCTTTTTATTACCTGTAATCCGTACTTTTTTAAATTAAAATACCTCAGTCTGCTAAGTGACAATCTGATTTACTGAAATGCATCAATATGATGCAAATCTTGACATGACTTTTGCTACTTATTTCTTATTTTTCTTTAACAAAAAAGGTCAATAAAACAGATGCCTCAGGTTGATATATTAATAGAGCCCCAAATAGTGGCAATCTTATTTTTGAATAGTCTAACAAAAATTATTTAAGCTTTTTACTCAGATTCTGAGTGCTGCATCTCTACAGTTATCTTTTAAAACTACTCTTCTTCTAAGAGTGATGGAGTGTGGATAAGGCATTTCCTCATCAGGGTTATAATGATTAAGTGTGGCTACAGTATATCCTTCCATTGGAGAAATTCCTTTTATTTCCCTGTTATAGCTTTATAGCCCCAAAATTTCTATTAAAAGCTTTATGCAGGAGACTCTTATATGTAATTATGTAAGGCCCACTTATATGGAAGAGTGAGAACAAAGAGCTGCTGACGGCCTGCAGCTGACGGTCCTTCAGCACCCACCGAATCAAAGACACGAACATGCAAAGAAACAAGGGCACACTGAGTGTATACATTACAAAAAACACTTCCCATGTCAGGGTAACGGAGTGTGCTGGTAAATGTATCTAAAATGGCTTGTAGGTGTGTTGACAAAGCAAGTCTACTGGAATAAAGGAGGGTGGATACATAGGAGAGGAAAGCCAACACACAGGGAAGGAATTAACCTTGATGCTTAATTAAAACTTTATTAAATAAGGGAGGTCCAATAAATATACATTTCAAATAGTTGACATTATAACTGCTAAATAATTACTTTCTTTGACATCATACTTTTCCCTAAAACTGACCCTATGCGTAGATTTATTCTTGGTAGGCTACCCTTTAAAGTTAAAAAAACAAATTAATTATTTCTTTTGCTAGGAAAGTAGTAACTGCATCAATCTGTGAAGACGTTTTTTATAAAACATTTTCCATCATGAAACTGACCCTAAACATACAGCCAGGACTACAATGGAATGGTTTGGATAAAAAAAATAGTCATGAATAAGTTACATTTTAGTAAAAATTAAAACATGATTTGTTTTTATACTTTTTTTTCTATCTATCTGACTGTGTGAGTTATTTTGAAAAGAAGAATGACCAGAAATAGGAATCTAAACCTAAACCTATGTGGTGCTGATGGAGACATTCGCCATCAGCACCACATTACCTTTAAGAGATTAATATAAAAGCATGCTAAACATTTTTAATTTTCTATTTGGAAAGAAAAAAAACATAAAATTAAAAAAAGGTTGTTATTTTGTGTTGTTGTAATACAAAAAGCTAATTAATTAATTAATGTTAGTAGTGAGGCAAACAGAGTAAAGTGGTAAAAGCGTATACCAGGCGCTCTAAGATCATCCTTCATAAAGAGAGATAGCAGCTGAACCTGAGGAGGATGGGGGGGTGCTCTCCTGTCCGCCCACTCACTGCTACGCTAATTGGAAGTCACTGACCCCCGCTCATACACAGCGAGAGTCATCGCCATGACAGCATAAGCTGGCTCGTTATCTCCAACAAGGGTCGGTCCTGTTGCAGTCCGAACTGCTGCACCGCACCTGGCTGACATCACAGCAACACCGTAGTTCATGTTGCCCGGGAAACCATAATTTGGCAACCAAAGCTTGGCAACACTTAACTGGTCTCCATAGGGGATTGATTGGGTGAGCGATGTGACGAGAGGTGGATTAGGAGGAGTATTACCGTCTCCCTCAGTGCCAAGGCATAAGAAGGATCTGAGTTTTGCCAGAGACAAGGAGAGAAAGATAAAATCATTGAAACAATGACTAGAGCTGGCTTGATCATAGCTAAACACAGAGATGAAAGATGGCTTTCATCTGACCATTAATTTACTCATGATAAGGTTTTTTTTAGTTTAGGAACGTTGTAGCACCGAATGAAGCCAGCTCTGTGTGTTTATGAAGCTAATCTAAATGTCATATTTGACCAAACACAACAAGATTGATATGGATGCCTTTTTGCTCAGATGTCTGCTTTCATTCACAGCAAAATCAAAGCTTGCACAAACATAGATGTCAAGTCATTCTACAGGAGGACTTTTGTTTTTACTCTGAACGAGTACCAAAACACAGAACTGAGGTGAAGGAAAAAAACAGCCATTATCCTGTCCGTTTGCACCCATCTAGCATCGGGGTGTGTTTAGGCTAGAAGAGAGGCTAAGTCAAGCAGTGCCTCAGACAGAAAGGCAAAGTGCTCCTGTTATTCAAAAGCATCCATTAGTGGACCACCCTGACTCACAAGTGGAAGCTGGAACGAGTGGATGGCGATTTATGGCCATTAAGTCACCTGAGCTCCGTGACTGGATAGTGCTGCAGGTGTTTATGTTATGTGCAGGCAGCAAGGTCAACGGCAGCACTGTAAGGTCTCCATCAGCAGCTCCAATTACACACACTAAGAAAACAGTTATTCACCTGTTTACTTCCGTTACATTGTGTCTTCTCCCTCCTCCGGATCAAATGATGAGCCAGAGATGGCAGTCCGTTAATTTAGAGCTTGATCTTTCCGACGAGGCAGAAGCCACTTGATTTCACATGAATCTTTTAAGATCTTAGAATGAACTGATATGTACTTAAAAAAAAGTCCTACCATGAATAAATAATGAAGGCACTCAAAAGGGTCCAGCTCTTCTCTCTAGGTAAATCTGGCCTATATTGCAAATGTAAGCAAACAGATTCAGGTCAGGAGCAAAGCTGAACTTTATCTTATCAGCTAACACATCATTTTACAATTACAGTATTATCCTCCTTACTGATTCCATCAGCTTTAAATTTACATTTAAATTGAATAGAAATAACTAAAATAGTAGCAGTTTGTCACGATAAAAACAAGAAAAGATCTTAAAAAGCCATGGATCATCCCCCAATCCAAACAGATTTAAAAACAGGTTAGAAACAGATTCATTAAAGTCAGGACAGGGTCACAAATACATTAGTGATACGTCGGGGAAGCACAATGAGAGCAGGTATCCACACATTACCCCTTAATAGGGCACTCAGTGAAATACTTTCCAGCCAATAGTGTTATCGGAATCCAGGACAAGACCTTATTACCTTTGGAACGTTAAAAAAATATGGATATTTTGATGGTAATAATGAATGTCAATGTAATAAGAAGAAACACCAACTTGCCCGAATTTATTTAGAAAAATAACAAAAGTCTTTCTATAAGAAATTCATGAAAAACACTCTGAGAGGGAAAGAAACAACATAACCTTAGAGGCATTAGTGCTGATACAGGCACTTACATTTATTTAGTTTATATACCTAAATATAATTGTTAACTAGGCTTATTTTTTTTTTTACTTTACTTTTCAACATTTTACCTTTTTTTTTTTACTTTTTTTCCCCAACTTAATTTCCAGCAGGTAATATATCATCCAAGGGCTCATAGAATTGGTCAAATGCCAAAATAAGATATACAGCTATGTAGCAGGATCTTTGTTGAATGGCTGGATATAGATCTTGTGCTTCTAGATCTCACTGAGGGACAGGGGGGGACTACATTTTTAAGGGGGTATGCAACTGATCAAAAAAGGTAACCTGCATTATAAAGGGTTCAACAGCAGTAAACCTTCCCAAAAGTGACCCCCCTACCAAAATGAATCAAAGAGCAAACAAACAACTCATCCATAAGGTCACAAAGGGAAGGCACAGACATACTGTATATATGTAGACGCCTCGTTGGGTGCAGGTTTGCATGTTGACGTCACCGCCATATTGTATTTGGCAGGAAGTAGTTAACATCTGTTGTAGTGAACGTTGATGGACTCTTCAAGACCATTCTTTTTCAAGGTTTTTAACTTGTATACGTAGAGTATAGACTGCTGTCTTTAGATATAGATGTGCATATACAGATTTTGAAGTATTATAAATAAATAGATGTTTGATTATATAAAACTCTCAAGATTATAGATGTTTCTATATCTATCAATCAATGTGTATGTATGTATGTATGTATGTATGTACCTAATAGGGCCAGGTTAGATTATTATAATTGTTTTTATTCTTTACGACAATAAAGTCTGGAGAATGAAGCCAAACGGATATGAAAGTCTCTATAATACTTTTAAGTGTCTGAGTATAACAGCAGATTTGCCAAATTCAACATGGCAGACGCTCTGACTCATCCACAACATAGGCAGACCCTGTCCAACAAGGTATCTATGTATATATTGTGTATGAGGGTAGGTATGATAGATAGTTCAAAGGTGAAAACATCTGTGGATCATAAAGAGCACAAAAGCCCTTCTCACACAGGCTACAAAGCAAAATTTAAGTGAAATTATCTTTCATAAAAGGTTACATCTGACATAAAACTAACAATACTTAAAGAAACCAACAAAAAAAAAAAACATTACATCAATTTTGCTTACTTCCAAAAATACAGAAAACAAATGTCTGGTCATCACTTTAGGTTATGTGGCAGAAGAAAAAGGTGGGCCCAATTTTCTTTACAGAATTCACAGACTCTAAACCAATTAATAAATAGACTCCATGCTTTGTTTTAGATAAAAATCTGCATGGTGCAAATACTTTTTCAAAATATTATATTCTCTCCGAAATATTTTTAAAGGCTAAAGTTTAAAAGAAAAAGCATCATTTGGAAAGCTGTTGATCTGAAATAGTGACTTTGGGCTAAATACGTGTTTTGCTCCTTAATCATGTTAGTCTCAAGTCCAAATGGAAGCATTTTGGGTTTTTTTAAACCAACAAACACACAGTAACAGGGTTTTTAATTCTGTTAGAAACGTAAAATTTGATAAGCCAAGCTACTCTAGCTGTGCTGTGTGTCTGTCTAGCTGTGCTAGAGCAGGGAAGCCTTTAAAACCTGCAGGATAGCGACCCTTGAGAACAGACTTTGCACATGCCTGATTTAATGGATTGTTCCTTGGACTGAGGTGTACTGTTGGCAAAAATGTCATTAAAATCCATTCAAACATTTTTAAGTTATCCTGTACACAGACAGACTGACAGAGTACTAATTTGTTATGATGCATGAGCCATCCAACGTGGAAGAAACAAACTTGCCTTTACCGTGATACCGCCTCTATCTTTGTAGGTGCCACCCATTTCATGACGTTACCCTAGAGCTGTTTCTGGCAATTAGGATCATCTTAAGAAAAGCTGCACAAACTCTAATGCATCTCACAGCAGAAAATATAAATTTTGCGACCTCAACATCAGGTAAAAAATGGAAACCTGCAGCCACTGTGCAGATTAGATGCTAAAGCACTCATTTCGTCATACCTTTGAGTAGAAATGACCAGGCTCTGCCTTACATTTCCACTCACTGATTGGAGACAGTGGATGTGTTGTTTAACGGGCAGGCCTAGCACACCTAAGATAGCTGTTTCTGTGGGGGAATCACTTTGTAGACTCATTACTGCCACTCTTTTCCCATGTGGATTACTCAGACAAGCATCAGGCATAATACCATTTTGGGCATCATTTTAATTAAGGAATATCATTGTAACATTCAGTAGTCAAAAAAATCTGGTCATGATTTACATGATCTAGGCCCTTTCAAACTATATCTGTTAATTATGTTGATTGTCCATAGACAGATAATGAAAAAACGACTTTTGAAATTTGATTACTACATTTTCTTAAAAAGAAATGTGAGCTCAATGGGAAGTATTTTTAAAAACTGATACAGGTTGTTATTCTCTTATTTTGATAAGAATATATATTCTGGTTTATTTAATATGACTATATCTGTGGCCTTCTACTTGTCCTGTTTTTTTCCATCTATTGTTGTTCTGCTTACAGTGATCCTGAGTTAAAAGAAGGTTGTTGACCAGGCAAGCCGTCTCACCTCAGCAATGGAGGGAGAGCTGCATGCTGTGATATGAATCAGGTTCTGCCATGACTGGAATACAAAGACCAGGCAAGAGAGCCTCCCTCCCTCTCCTTTGTGTCTCCTCTTCTGAACAAGGTTATCAACAGAGATTATCAGGTTAGACATATGGTCCGCTGGTCCGCATGGTGACTGGTTTGGCTACAGAATGTATCTCTGTTGTACCTCATTGTCATCTTTTATCACGATAGACAATAGATGTTCATAACTTATTTAGTGTTTGCAATGAAAGAAGAACTGATTTGTGACATAAAGATAACTTAATGGAAATTAAATATTATAATGGTATTTACCAGCACTGTGGCTGATTATATACTATTAATGTGAATGAATATGGAACTGGAATGTATCCATTAGAGAGACGGCAAAGAACTTAATGCAGCATCAGAGAAACTTTAATGTAATAGGCTAAATGGGGAAGTGAATTATTTGTTGTACATTTCTTATGTTTTGTCTCTATAAGTGGCATATTTTTTGTGACTAAGATGGATAATAAGTGTTTTGACTGAAGCAATACACTTTACATGAAGCTTCCTCCCAAAAAATGTGAAGTTCTGCTATATCTGTGATGAGTATGTGAAAGTTGACTTTAGAAAAATCTAGCTTATACCATCTTATGTTCATAAAAACTTAATGAAGCCCGTTCATGATAAACAGGCCAAGGCGAATCTTCTGAAACAGATGCCAGCATGATCCAAAGGCTTCTTTGAATCATTGCATGGTGCACTGCTTTCCATATTCTCCTCCAGAGACATGGCTCTGGGGGTCATTCTACCATCTACCACGAATACTTGGCAATTAGGAAGAAACAATGAAGAGAAAGGGGTTGGAAAGGGGTAGATGTGTGTGTGAGTGGGTGTGTGTGTGTGTGTGTGTGTGTGGTGGGGGTGGGGGGATTCTTGCTCCAGACTTTCAGATGAATGTACTCTAAAGACCCCTGGCTTCCTGTAATGCTGCTAAGAGTGTTACTGGAATGCAACATTAGGGGAAAGAAGCTCTTTGATCAGTTTAATGTTCTGTGATGAGAACAGTGGCTAGCGGCTTCACCTGTTTGCCTTTATAGCCTTACTTTGAGATTCTGAATATCTGGCTTATATTGCAGCAGTCTGGAAACAAACTCTCTTTATAGGCTCTGGTAGACTAAGCGAACACCGAAAAAAAAACCAAAACTAAAAAGGAGCATCAATTTTGGGGGGGAAAGATGTCTTGACTTGGAAGTCAGTGGTCCTAATCCTGGAAAAGGAAAGAAACTGCTCCATGAAAGAAAATGGTATGCCATCTTCTTCTGCTGTAGGATTTTTGTACCTGAGTGGGTTAAAACTTTCTCAGAAACCAACATACCGTGTTGGGATCTATAAAACACATGAGGAAAGGTCATTCCCAGTAATACCCGGTCTAGGAAAATTCCTCCAGGAGACAATCAACAATTTATCCATAAACCTACAAATAAACAGAAGGACAACCTCGGAAAGGGCTGCAGGCCTCATGTGCCCCAGTTGCCAGATAAAATTAGGGTAAATGTTTATGATTTAACAACACTGAAAACTGCTTCCAAAGTTTCAAAGACTTCTGAGAAAATATATTACCAATATTTATCTCCTTTGGAGTAATATTACAATATTTACCTCCTTTGGGCTTTCATTTGGGGTTAAATTATTTTGTATGACTTAAGACATCCCTATCAAGACTGCCTGTTGTGATTGTGTAATACTCTGATCTTACTCTATAAACAGAGGCACAAAGGTTTGAATGTCAGAAAGGCTTTTTTTTTTTTTTTTTTAAAGCTCTGCTAAGTTTGTGTCCAACTTGTATGACTTGCTATGGAAGCCCTGAATGAAAGCAGAAACCTAAAAAACAGCTAAACCAAAGTTGAGGCAGTTTCAGGCTAAGAGGAGCCTTTTGGAGCGGTCTACCATTTGGACTCAACAAAAATAGGTCATTTTGTGTCCGCCTTAGGGAGGTTTCATACCAGCTTTGAAAACTGTTGATTTAAAGTGAATTTTCTACAGTCTACTTACAGTCTGCTGTAACGAAACATGGCAATGTGACTCCAATTAGGGTAACCAGCCACCTTTATATATCTTTTTCCAGTTTGGGACTAATGTTGTTAAATAATTACAGTGTTAGTATCTTCGTTAGCTTTTTACTGAAAAACGAATTTAATTACTTTTCACATATTTATAACGTTGTTACCTTATTTGGAATCTAACGATGGCACAGAGTCACTGGTTAAATCACAGTGTCATAAGCTACATGTTCCTGTGGTTTGTTCATTTTATACAGGACCAAAAACTGTATATACATGTCAGTTAGAAGCATCTCTAATCCAAGGAAGCTTCTACCATCTTCTACACTGAAAGATTAGCGAAGTGTATTTTTATTTTGTTAAACTGCTTAAAAAGCATTAGTTCCAGCTTCATACTCATTTTATAATCAGTTGAAGCCTCACAAAAATATAAAGCTCTAAAGCATCTAATTGGCTTAATTGTTCTTTTATTTTAGGAAAACAACATAATCCTGTTTAAATAACTATAAACTGTGGCTCACTTGTCCCATCACACACACAAAACTTCTTATATTTCAAAACTGAACTGAACTACCAGTTTTTTAATATACAAATAACAGGAAAGTTATCCAGATTATTAGTCATTTAAGATAATAAAAAAGCAACTTTATAGTTACTTTGACTAGTAACTAATTACGTTGACTGTGCAGTAACTGTTACTAACATAACTATTTTGGTGAAGTAACATGTAACTATAAAGAGTAATTTTTTAAAGTAATGTTTCCAACATAGTTTTTTTTTTACTGGGTCCTTTTAGTGGTCATAATTTCTCATATCTGGCCCAAGTGTGGATTAAAACCACAGTCACATCAAAAACATTAAAATACTTATAAATTAATATACTAGCAAATTATTATTAAGATTTAGAATATTTGTATGAATATGAATCAATATTAATTGAAATATCGAAATAACTAGGGATGCATGATATTGGGATTTTGGCCGATATCCGATATGCCGATATTTTAAAACTCATGTAGCCGATAACCGGTACCGATGTTAAAGCTGGACAAAAATAAGTAGTCATTGAAAATAGCAGTTTTGTAATCCATTTCTGACACTTTGAAAAATAATATACTCAAATGTATTTTCATATGCTGATATGAAATTGATTTTTAAAAATGCGGTATCGATCTATTTTACTTTCAAAATCTCGTGAAATTAAATTGTTCTGTTACAAACTCTTGTGATATGTTAGTAAAATAGATCGATACCGTGTCAATATATCAACATATAAAAATATGGTAAAATTTCGTGGATTTTCGGGGGATTTGTAGCATAACGATGACGTATAGCAATATTTCATTAGTAAAAGATGTTTGATATGGTGTTTTTAAATGGCAATATATCAGCATATGAAGATATTGTGATATTTTAATGTATCAATATTTTTTCCCTCGTCTTTAGAAGTTTTTAAGTCTGTAAAAAAGAAGTTTTTGAGGAAGAGGAAGAAGTACCGGTAGTATTGTTTTTTTTTTTTTTTTTTTTTTAGACTTTAGAAACTCAGAAGCTGATCAAATATCGGGTTAAATATCGGTGGGGTGGCCGATGTCCGATATTCAGTTTTAAGGCCGATACAGGCCGATACCGATAGGGGGCCGATTATATTGTGCATCCCTAGAAATAACCATAAACATCTACTGCAATGTTTGATTATTGGAGGTTGTTTGCAAAATTCTCATCACTACAACATAAGAATATGAACTGCTGATGGACACTTTTTATTCCAAACCTCTGCAGGATTGGCTAAAGTAATCCAAAGTTCTTCTAATACAACCTATCTGCAAAACTAACATGTTAAAGTAATATGAATTTTACACAGAAAATTAGATATGCCATTTCCTGGCTTTGTGAAATGTATGCATTGTACTCTATGATGTTAACAAATCTGCTAGTTCCTTACCCCAGATAAAGGAAAAGGTGATATTTACTTAATGCTACCTAAAGAAAAAAAATCATCACAAGCTCATTATAGTAGTATCACAACATTTGGTAGATCTTAAATCAAACAGGATTTCTGTTTTTCTTGTACTCATATATAACTGGGAGTTTAATGATCCATCTTATTAAATTAGAAAATACACCATTTGGGTTCACAGAATGAGGCAAGAGGAGATTCATTAAAATATTTGTGGCAAAATCATGAATCCTTAAAGTTTGTTTTTTGCTCTTTAAATTGGGTAAATGATTCATGAAATTCAAACTGTGCTTTAAAAATCTCCATCTAAGCCTAAGGTGGTCATTTACAGACATAAAAATATTTCAAATGCGAAACTTAATTTGTTTTTACAAAAACTAATGTTTCCAGCATGGGAAAATGTGTTCAGAAAATATTTACTCAATTCAACAGTTGAGATTTGAAGTATTTTACTTTGTAAACTGAATAATTTAGCACCAGTAGGGGGCAGATTCCACTGTTGCAGCATCAGCAGCTAATGATGCAAGAGTAAGGTGCAGCCAGTTGAACCAAATACTCAGTACATACAAATCTTTTATACCTTTGATATTTAAATACCATATTAGCATAAATATTTTTTTATTTCTCAGTTTTTTTTAACAATAATTTGAAAAATATGCCATGCTTTATGATAATGCCCCTTCTGCTATAACTTTAAAGTAAACTGAAATAATTTTCTTTAAGAGGTCAACTATGATAAATCTACTTAACCTCCATTAATCAGTATAGATACAGAGGTAATGAGATGTTTGTTAGAGCCCGTTATTAAAAAAGTAACTATTTTCCATACGTTCAATAAGTCTAGACTTTCCAAAAAAAGTAAAATGCTGATGATTTTTTGCAAGAGACCCGTTTAAGGGACACAGGAAACACGTAGAAGGAAATTTTCTGGTCAGATGAGACCAAAAGTCTGTTTTTCTGACCTAAATGAAAAATATATTTGAGTGGAGAATTAACACTCCAAACATAACATGCCAGTTGTAAAAGGTGTTTTTCATAGCATCATGCTGTAGGGATGTTTGATTTGATGGGAAGATAAAGCTAACTGTAAGAAAATTATGTTAAAAAAAAAAAGACAAACAAAAAAACATGTTGATCGTGTCCATTCTGCCATGACTTGGTTAAAATGTTTCAAATGAAAGCATGTTCATTAAAATGATCAAGTCAAAATCCCTAACTCAACCCAATCAGTATGTGAAAAGATGCAAAAACTGCAATCCAGTGATAATAACCAAATCTTTAAGAGAAATAACACAAAATATCAGCATCATTTGCTTTCAGCTTTACATGTAGGCACTTCTTCCAGTATAAATCCCTATAGAAATATATTACCATCTGGCTCTAATAGGACCAAATAAGAGAATCAGATTGAATTGTTGCAAAGCTGCATATGATCATTTTATGCTTGTTTTCATTCCCTTTAGTTCTAATTAGATCCCATTATTCGGTCTACACAGCCAATTGATGCAGAAAGCACAAAGAACCCTCCACCTCTACCTGATCTGCAGACATTTAAAACACAGCACAAATCTAAAGCTGTCAAATTAGAGACATTCTTTAAAAATCCTAGAGGAGAGGGAAACAGTTTGAGAGAGTAACAAACACAACCCAGGAGTGTGTGTGTTTTCCCTTCAGTTATCACCATTGAGCATGCATGCATTCAAGCAGGCAGGCCTGAGGCACAGCAAACCAACTGCAAGCCGCACTTCATCCATGCACATGCTGTTGTGATGGCCGATGGACAACATTTCCCAGCGTCCAGGCGGGCGTCCCTCTGCAAAGGGCTGCACAAAGGCGCGCAGCCAGCGCGTGCCGGGCCACTGTCACGCGTGATAATCTGATGAATATCGCTCATATTTAGGTCAATCACAAAGTGAAAGCGTTTTCTCTGCAGCCACAACCCCCAAATCTCTCTCTCTCTCAAACAAACACACACACCCCGGCCTCGGATGGACTGACGCACGGCCAGCTGAGATGCAAAAAGGTGCGTGTGTGGGGACCGGGGGGTGGGGGGGGAGGTTCCCGTTTCCCGTTTTCTGACATCATGATCAATGCAAGCGGCACCGCACATCTTTCAACGCAACAACAAAAGCATAAATCGCATCACAAATCGGGGTAAAGTGACGTCAAATAAAATAGTAAAGAAAAGACACAAAACATCTGGCGCACACTTCAAGTGAAAAAAAAAAAAAAAAAGATACAGCATCTGGCCATATTCCCAACAGGCTGTCATATTCTAGCAGTGCTCCTGTCAGGGGTAAAAGAGGAAGCTGGGATGACATTGCGCCTGCTTACTGTAAAATCCAATCCCCCCGGGGATGGAGAGCCTCCCTTCTTCCTTTCCAGACGCGCAGAATCCCCACGAAATTCAGACCATGCAAAACAGGTAGTCAGTCACTCCAGCCCTGCCAAGGATTTCCTCCGGCTCGGTGGTGCGAGAGAAGGAGAGCCAGCATCAGAGAGGAGGGAGAGGAGAGAGAGACAGCTGTGGGGAGGAAATGAGGGAAGGTAGGAGCGGCCGGAGCACTGCGCACAGGAGAGGAAGCAAGGAGAGTGGCAGAGGTGCTTTCCCTCCCTATCTCTCTCTCACTTTCTCTCTCTCTTCCTCCAGTTTGCCATAAAACATCCCCCCATCCGTGCCAGACGGACGACAGACGGCCTGGGTACCAGTGTCAACAGCGCCGCCCACTGGGGATGCTAGGGACTGCTGGAAGGAAAAGAAGGAGTTTTTGGGTGTAGGAGCCTGACTTCAGCATTTAATGATAAAAAAAATTATTCATACAAACAGACATTTATCTCATCCTTTTTACGAGAATCATGGGATGATGTAAAGCAGAAATGTTACCTTCTAATGGGAAAAGGAGGAGAAAAAGTATTTCTCATTGTGCTTTTATCAGGTTTAAAATTTTAAAAAGTATTAGGGTTTCTGTTTGTGTGAGATGTTTTGTGTTTTCCTTTTTTTTTTGTCTCCACCCATCCACTAGATGGTGCCATTTTCCCCTGTTGGACTGGAGGGCCTCTTCTGGTTTTCCACCCACACCTGCTGCTCGTTTGGTCATTACCAGAGGAGTATATGGGCAGTAGACTGTCACCACCTCGACGCCAGAGTGTTTGCCAGTATTGGGATAACTTCCTGATCTACTGGATAAGCCTGGTCCTTCAAGCCTTGGAAGGAATCATTCGTCTCCCTGAGATTCAAGGAAAAACATTAACAGCTCCTGTTAGTTGTCCACTTCAGTAAAACTCGTTGACAGTCCACTCCGCTGCTCCTCTTGACCACCACCTGTCTGCCTGTCCGCCCTCCAGCCAAGTATCACCAAGTCTGAAAAGTCCCCACAAACAGGAACCAAGGAGCAACCTCAAGTCAACCTCTGTGAGTCCTACCCTGCCTTTATTTAAGCCTTGACCTGAAAATTCCTACGGACCTTGAACTCATCACTTTGATCTCCCTCTAGTGTTTCCGGTTCCGGTTCACCTGACCGTTGGACATTCCCCAGCTGAGAGTCCTCCTTTGTTCTCTTTGAATTATCCCCTTCCAATAAACTGTTAAACTTTTCATCCGCCTCTGAGTTGTTTCTGCATGTGGGCAAAACATCAGAAACCCATCATGACAAAAAGGATACATAAAAACAATAACTGAAATGTCAAGAGAGAAAAATAAGACATTGTTGAAGAAAACAGATTCCTAAAGGAATCATAAAACAATAATGTTTACCAAAAAAAATGTTCTCTTATGAACAGAAGCAGGTGTAGCCCTTCTGTATTTTTTATTACAGTATATTGATCTTCTTTTGCCCCTAGCATTTCCAAAAACACTGTGTTGAGACTTTGCTTGTCTTTCTTTTTCTAATTCAACATCATCAATAATATCATCAATAATATCCAGTTTTAACTGTATGGTTAAAAGAGTAAAGGGGGAAAAAAGCAGACCGCAGCCTGTCTGAACTGATGGTCAAAGAGAAGCATTAAGTGTGCAAAAATGTTTAAAATAGAAGAAAAAGTCAGAAAAAGTACAATTACTTGAGAAAAAAATTTGTAAAAATAAAGTAAAACTAATAAAAGAAGAATATAAGAGGGAATATAATGCATGCCATTCTTCCTTGGTATTCCTTACCGCAGTCTAGGTTAGTTAAAAAACGTTAAATTACCGTTATGAGCGAGAGAGTCTCTGTTTCTTTCGGTCTTATTTGACCCACTTCGTTGGTATTTGTGGAAATGCACTGAAGTGGATTATTTCTTGTCTGACGGATGGGACTTTCTATCACAATCAATATTGTGCTCCTCCTTTGTGTTCGATGCCCCAAGGCTCTAGTCTTGGTCCTGCTTTTTTTTCCCTTTATACACTTCCTTTCAGGCAGTTAATAACAGCACACCAACTACCCTTCCATGTTGTGCAGAGAATATATGAATGCATTAAAATAGATTGAGGAAAACAGTGAATACCACAATAAAAGACTACTAAGTTTTGGCTTATGCTACAAAATCCTAAAGAAATAAACCAATGTTTGTTATTGTCACATATCTAAAATGGGGAAGGTTAAATGTAGTAAACTGTTTTGGCACATCAGTGTTTTACCCATGTTCATCCCACGGAACACATCCCAGCCCTTTGGATGCTTTGTGTCAGTGCAAACTTTTCACTAACATTTCTGAGTTTTCTGCTCCCAGCAGTGAACAGAATACCCAGAAATCTTTTAATGGCATCAAGTACAGCTGGAACAGACCATAATAATCCTAACCAGTCTCTCATGGCGTATCCCGCACAAATCTTACTCTTGATCCTAAACAGAGCAAAATCACTCTTTTTCCTTTGGGGAAGTGGCTGGAAACAACATCTTAAAGGTAGAAACAGAAAAATGACTTTACACAGGGGATAGATGGAGACTAAAAGACGCTGTAAAAAGTTTGGAGCCCAGCTGAAAGAGAGTCAGTCAGAAGGTACGCAGATCCTCCTCATCTCATCCAAATCTGACTCTTTCTATATCCCTTCCTGTCTCTCTCTGTCTGTCTTCTCCTCTGTTCGCCTTTGTCAAGCGTTTCATTGTTCAGTCGGCTGAAAGCTATTTTCAAATACCACAGCAAACTGCATTAATGGCAAACTAGATCTTGAGCGTACCGTGCTCATATGCACTGTTTGCTTCATTAAACAAGAAATGAATGTGGATGTTCCGATTAACCACACATCTCCAGCGAAATGTCACATTGTAGTGCCTCACACATTTACCCATAAACCAAGTTATACACTCCTACCAAATCTAAAGGAATGCATATATGAGGCAGCAATGTTCATGTACTGTGATATTTGACTGTATTCGCTCATTTATTTGTCATCTCACCCCTTTCTGAACTCTTCCTTTGCAAAACTTCTATCTCTGCTGCTTTAATGATGTGACATCTTAGTGGATAACATTAAAGTTTCATCTGACCTCTTCTGAAAAATGAAATCCCTTAAGCAAGTCACTTGTCTGCTCCAGTAAAGCTGTTTATTGTCCATCAGGGAGGCATCATGACTGTAAAAAAGCAGCCTGGAGGTTTCATACAGCCCATATCTAATCAGGACTATTTTTTATGCTCAGCTGAAATCAGATATTTACATAAACGGCATAAAAAAGACACATGACACATTCTAACTTTCTAACAGTTCAGGGAGAGGTCTGAACTTTTCCTCATTTAGGTCAGTTGATTATCCAAATAGTTTATGGCTGACAAATGCCAATGTATACCCTGGCATCACAAACCTCTCTCTTTATAAAGAAGGAGGTTTGTGAGAGAATTTTGAATTTCTTTCTTAATTGCTTCACATAAGGGAGGAATAAAGCCCAGATGAAGGAGTCATTCACTTTTCAAGACTTTGATGGGTTAATTCACAGCAATGATTTAACTGAAGACACACATGCGAAAGCATTTTAGGAAGATACATTCTATTCTATCTGAGATTTAAAAAAAAAAAGATTTTGAGGTACGATTAATGATTTTTACCTCAGAATAAATAAAGAATATATTTTGAAAGTGCTTACAGATATTTGTAAACCTTTCTCAACAGAAGAAAAGAATGGAAAAGTTTCCTACTTAGACTGAAAGGTCCTTTAAAGAGGAAGGGGTCAGGGGCTGTGATGGTGGCTCAGGATGTAGGGGTCATCAGTTTAGGTCCCTGCTCCATCTGTCTCTGTTTCTTTGGGCAAGACACTTCACCCGCAATGCCTGCTGTTTTCGGTCAGAGAACCTGGTGGAGCTGATTATATGGCGACCTCTCCTCTATCAGTCTGCCCAAGGTCAGCTGTGGCCTCAAAGTATCTTACAGGCATCTGAGTGAAGAAGTTTGGAGACCTTGGACATGATAAAGTATTATTTACAGGCATGAACAGCCTGATACAGTTTAAGAAATGCACTCAGTGAGAGAGATCTTTATTTGAGGAAACGTGCTCTGTGATGTTTTAAAACTGAAATTGGTAATAAAGAAAACTAATACATAAAATGTAAAAAAAAAAATGGAGGAGATTTGTGGGCAGTAATAACCTGACTCATTTGGACCAGTTATTTTAAGAGAGATGGGCCAAAATTCAACCTAGTGGAAGAGTTTGTGGAAGGACACACACAAACATATTTTATACGGTCTGAAGGGCAATTATAACAAGTACTAAACCTTCTGCAAAATTCTGAGTAATGATCATGTCTTCATATGATTCTGGAGGTAGCGGAAAGACCTGGGTTCACACACTGGAGGTATGTAATGGTTGTTTGTCCTGTCTAGGGTTTACCCTTCCTCTTACCAAAGTAATCTTCCTTTTGAACTGAGTGTATGATGCTTCAATACTAAAGACACACATTCACTACACAACCAAAAAAAGCAGGGATGGATACTGTTGTTTATACAGTTTCTGATTGAATTCCAGTTCTGGCACAAAAATTCACAAACATTCTGCAATGTTATGACGGAGACCCGTATTCAAGTAGAAGAGAGGCAGAGTTGAAGCAATACCTAAAGATTTCAAAGGTATAGTCGAGGATTTTTGCAACTTTTTGAAAAGACCTGCCCTCTGCACTTTAAAAAAAATGCACATGCACAACCCAGAGGGAACGTCTGTTAAACGCATATGAGAGCATGCACAAGCCCAGATCTCCTCATGCACGCTCTGTCTAAATATTGTTTGCATCGCTTATACAAGCTTACTTTCCAAAAAAAAGATTTGCAATTTTTTCCACTATGTCAGACTCAATACCAGTAAGTTAAAATGGGGACAAGCACGTAGGATGGCCTGACATAAACATATCACCGGAATGATTGACAATTTAGGAGGACCACTTATTCTGATGATCCACCCAGAAAAAGAGCATCCTCCACTATACCTTTACCACTGCAAAAAAGAAATCTACATAAAGCAACTTTAAGTTGCATTGATTCAAAAATTCAAAGTAAAGATCATGAACCCAATCCAATCCTAAACTATTTCGGGAACATGAAGGGAAGACAATAGAGGACGTTATTACACAGGGAAGACAAAGTAGGCTTGGGTAGAGGCACCAGCAGTGACTAAAGAACTAAAAGGGAATATAGAGTGTGGAGAATTGATGATAGGAAACCAATGAGACTAATGAGCAGAGGGGAAGCAGATGAGAGAACAATCTAAGAAAAGAGACAGAGGGAATCGAAGAGAATGAATGGCAGGATATGGATTTAACACTAACCAGAAACCGATAGTCAGTACACAAACAAAACCCAACGAGATACAAGAGAGATCCAAACACAACAGGAGACTGACAAACTTAGAAACTGTAGGAAGCAGGAGAAACAGAGCACACAGCAAAAGGGGACACACTATCTAAAATAAAACAGGAAACAACTAACAAAACACCAAAGACAATTTAAAAAGCAAAAAATTAAACAATACTAGTCAAAGTCCAATAAAAATCAACATATTCAGTCAGATTGACACAAAAGACCAAGTAAATGAAATCCAAAACTCTGACTTTTATGTGACAGATCAACACTAAGTACCAATTGAATTGAAACTGGATATGTTGCTGTCAAATATGAATTACATATGAATACGTACAAAAGCTGTATAATTATTTTGAAAAGTTATCAGAGCCTCTTTTACTCTGAAATCTCAAAATTAAAAAAATTCCAACAGAGGTTGGAATAATAGTAAAAATAGTGCACCAGCTGTTCTTTGAAGAACAAGAATCACATGAGAGACTTTAACAAGGGTTGGCTGAGAAACCAATTTCCTTACCTTTAAGATCTTCCAGAGCATTAAATGGGAAAAAAAGTTACCTATATAACTGTCATGGTCTTGGTTCTGTTGTTCTTTACTTTGGTCCTTGTTTTCTAGATTTATTGGTTTAATTCCAGTTGTGTTGTAATTTCTAGATTTATGTTAGTTCTCATGCTTTTCTGTTGTCCCCTGTTGTCCTCTTGTGTATGTGTGTGTTCCTTTCCCCTTGGCTCCCTCATTGTCTCCTCTCACACCTGCTCCTTGTCAGCTCGTTAGCCCTCCCTTTGTCTCTGTCAGCTATATATGCTCTCCCTCTGCTCTCACTCTTTGTTGGTTCCTTGTCTTTGCCGTCCTCCCATGCTGTTGTCCACATACCCCGTCTCTCACTGGCTCCTAGTGTTTGGTTTCCCCAGATGTCTCCATAGTTCTGGTTTGCTTTTCTTTATTAGTTTGATTTTTGCATTCCTGCCTTTGTTTACTTTTTCCTTCGATTAAATTCACAAGAAATCACCTCAGCATCTCTGCCTCTTCATTTGGGTCCTAAACCACAACCAACCGTGACAATAACATCCTCAAACCTACATAGACATAACCATCCATTCAGCTAACAAAGCAGGCTTGGGAAACATTAAAGAAGGGGCAAAGAAGCATCGCACCTCTGGAGGAGCTGCAGAGATTTGGCGCTCAGGTGGTAGAGTCAGTCAATTGTATGTAAGATTTAAAAAAAATATATATGGGAAGAGATCTGATTCAGAAAAACCTTTTTACATGGAAGAGTGGATCTCTAAGATGTAACACTGACATTTTATATACCAAAGTATTTTAATGCTTTAACTGGTTAAAAATAAAATGTAACAAAATATGAGATGTTACAGACTAAGATTAAACACAGACTGTACTACACTGGTTTGAAATAATGTACCTTTTCACAATCACTCTGTTTTAGCTGTTTATGTTAATATCAGCACAAGTGTTTGTATAGCTATACGAAGTATCAAAAAATCACCAAAGATAAACCTGTATTTAATGTGAGTCATTAAAAGAATAAGGCAAGTCATCCACTTTTTTTTAGAACTGGAATCCCAGAGTGGTTTATCTTGACCAGCGAGACTGTTTGTGTGTTTTTTATTCATGAAAAGAAAATCTAAAAATCTTGTGGATTGTAAATGGTTATTAAACATATATGAGACATTTCCTGTTCCCTGAACACTGACATTTCTGCTTAGACACAATGCTTTTTACAGTGGGGCTGAGTGTTGACACTAAGTCCCTAAATTTCCCCTCCTACTGTCGGATTTAAGGAGGATTTTTCATAATTAATTAGCAAATTTTAGTTAGAACAGACCCTTTAATCCAATGAAACTGCCATGCATACAGTGTGACGTTCATAGCAACACGCTGCAGGGATCAAAAACTGGAGTTGGGTTATTTCTCTTTACTACAGCACCACCATGTGGTTAAAACTGAGTATTACTGATTTACACGTTCATAAGGCTCCACCTAAAAGTTCTCAATCTCAGAGCAACAGAGGTAATGATGTGTATTTCTGTATTTTTTAAATCTCTTTGCTGTTTAGTTACTGTCTATCTAATCTTTTTGCACAATCTCATCTTACTTTTTTTTTTACCACTCCCTTTTTTTTTAATGTGCAACTACTATTGAATACCCTATGCAATAACCTGTTTTTTTTTGTATTCGACGCCCAGTGGTGCAGAGCTATATATATATAAATATCCCTCTATATTAATACCCATGTAAACACCCTGTGCATAACCCTGTATAACAATCCTATGCACTGTATATGCACATTTTTTCTTGCTTTGGCACATTCTTCTTCTCTTTTGGACTATTTCAGATGTTGTAAAGAGAAAATTTTTCCACTGTAAGATTAATAAAGACAATCATTCAATAAAGGCTGTTTTAAAGGAAAGTCTGTTCTGAAGGAACATAACCCAAAACTTTACTTTTCTATTATTTTGAAGCACTATCATTTACATAATCAGTTATTCATCTTCCAGGATTGACTTTTTAAACTTAAATTTAAATTAGGAACAAACTAGTTGTCAACATATATCTAAAGCGATATGCCACAAATCTAATAGAAAATCAATGCAATAGATCCACAATTAACTTGTCCAAAAATGTTCTTTTTGCTGCATTTTTGTTTCCTGTGCAAGACCTTATTCCCTCTGTTTTTTATTTGGATAACTGCCACAGATAACGTCTATAAAAATGATTACAGTAGCATAATAGGTTATATTTGCTGTCTGATTCATATATTTTTACTATTACACACTAACTGATTTATTAATTACAATCTAAAAACGTTATTGATATACAATCATGGTGTGAGCAAAGCAAAAATTTCCTCACATTTGAGTAATGTTTTATGATGGAAACCAGATTTTAAGATAAGTTTAATTTAGCTTTGATAATCCTGTGCTGAAGAACACTGTATAGGTTAAAGGTGACTTTTAAATATAATGGCAGCTATCTTTTTACACTGGTTAGAAAAGGATCAACAGATGGAGACAGCTTTGTCCCTGAAGAGGAACTCCCAGGAGATGCAGCTGTGTCATATTCAGAAAAACAACAACAAAATATTAAGCCCTGTGCATAACAGAATGTCTTGGCTCAAATGTGAGGCCATTTATCAGAAAACTGAAACTTGGCCTGAAAACGGGTCATTAATCAGGACTATGGTCCTAAAATGAACATCAGATGGATAATCGTGGTTTAAAAGGAAAAAAATCCAATCAGTTAAAATGTCCCTGTCAAAGCAGATTTTGGTTTGCTGACATAAAAAACAAAAATGAGTAATCGGGTTGAGACCCTTTAAAAAACAAAACAAATTCGTCAAAATCAGATGCATTTTTTTTTTTATCAATCAAATGTTTGTCACTCAGATTAAGAAAACTGGCAGCAAATTGGCAGCAAATTTCATCACCCAGTTCATTTTTCAATAAATGAAGACTGAGCAAATATTTGTAATTTAATCTCAGCATTAAAAAATGTAGTAAATTAAGTGTTATTCTTAAACGGTTTGTTTATTTCTTCAGTTTTTTGCTATAAAGACGCACTGTGAGCCTCAGTGCTGCTCTCCGCTCTCTCCTCTCATCCTTTTGTGCGCCCTGTCCAATCAGCGCTCAGAGCTGATTTCCCAGTCCGCTGATTGGCTAGAAAGGAGGAAGATGAAACGAGCAGAGAGAACCGACTGAGGACTTTTTAAAGCTACCCATCGATGTGGTTCTGATCCCAAATCCTCTGACCGCTCGCCCTGTTATGCTTTTCTAGGAATATTGTCCTTATACATCAGCAGGTTGTTTTTATATTGTTGCTTTCACTGTATTTTCGTATGTTTATTTGGATCGTTTGATGTGATGTCGGCCCCGCCGCTCCGTCACGTGAAGCCATGTCCGATAAAAATGTGTCTGCTGCTGATGGTTCGCTTTGTCTGTAAAGGTAAGTCACATTTAAAACATGCCTTGGTTAACTTAAAATGAACATCTTCTAGGCTTAAACGTTTTTCTAATTTGGCGACTCACCCTCAAAATGGCCACTTTCATTGAAGCGGTTAATTTGGATGTAGATGAATCTCAATTATGGTTAATGGGATCAATAATAATTCATATGTCACATTTTCTCTCAGTTTTAACATATTTTATTGTTAATTTATAGCATTTATTAAAACAAAGCAGCCATACAGAAAGGACTGTTTAAAATCTGACCATTGTCATGTGTTTCTAATCACACCCTTTAGTCAATTCAATTCAATTCAGTTTATTTATATAGCGCCAAATTCACAACACATGTCATCTCAAGGCACTTTACAGTTCAACTCAAGGCACTTTACAGTTCAACAGTCAACATCTGCAGCTTCTGCTGAAGTTACAGATGCTGAATCCTGGTGCATGGGCGGTTCTAGACAGGGGCCTACGGGGGCCAGTACCCCTGTAGCTCATGTCCTGGCCCCTGTACTGAAGACATAATACTCAAAGAAATTCTAATTACTGATAGGTCCTTTGGATCTATTTCATTTTTTTTTTTTTTTTTACAAATTGTGTTTTACTAATTATTTAAGAACAATAAGATGATACCTTCACTAGTATTGAGATAGGATCCCAGTTTTTTCAAAACAAATAAAAATGTTATAATTTTTGCAGGAGAATTTATCTGTTATTCTTGATGTCTAATTCTGCTTTTATAAAAAACGGCACATTTTAACTTAAATTAAGTCAAACATATGTAAAATTCCTAAATTATGACAGTATATTGAACGAATAAGAAATAGCATTTTAATTAAACCTAATTTAATAGAAATTTCACTTTATGCAGCTATTTTAATGTATTTGAATCCCTTGCCCTGTTTTTAATTTCATGCTTTTCTGTGCCCCAACGAAAACACGCTGGCCCCCTGATACATTTGGTCTAGAACCGCCACTGACCCTGGTGCATGTCTCTATCAGCTCTTACTTTGTGTCTAGAACCCGATGAACGCCGAATCTTCACATCAAGCCTTTTGCAGCCTGTTACAGTTTCCTCTCTCTTTTTTTTTTTTAACTAGTACAATTTTCCCACAGCCTGAACCAGCCTTTACCATATTTAACCATGGAAAATCTGCATCCACACTGTCCTACATTGTTTGTTTCCCCAAAAAGTTAAATTTTGTGTCATCTGTTATGGAACATATATTATGTTTTTTTTGGTATATACACTATATAACTTGTGCGTGCAAAAAAAAACTCTTACAGATTGTTTTTTTCTTCTTTCAACCTTTAATTAAAGGTCATACTTAGAGAGAAAAGGGAAGGCCCAGTCCTATTACTCTGACTTGCACTCGTTTTATGCCCTAGCACTTGGTTTTTCGCGATCATATCATGTGTAAGGGTAGTTTGACCCAATAGTTATAAGAGCAAGGGGGAAGTGCCCCTCACCCTTTAAAATGATCTTCATCCCGAGGATGGTCAATTGCTGACTTGGAACAAAGTGGCTTCCCAGAATACTTTGCAAACTCATTCAGCGAAAGGAGAAATGGCGTCCCGCTGTGGAAAAGAACTGCACAAAGAGTTATTGGTTCTAGTTCATAGGTTCTCCAACATATGATGTTGATCTCTTCAGCTCCATCAAGTTTACAATAAACAATTTATTTGATGAATACAATCTTGCATGAGCTTGTCCACTGAAGTTAATAAGGATGCAAACATACTGGTATGTCTTTCAGTCTTTATTAGGATCGGCTTTATCTATCCGAAGATGAAATCCTACCAGGTGTTCTTCTTTACCAGTTAGTTGACCTCTGAATCCAAATGGTTTCCCTGGAATAGATTTAGAGGCATATAAGAAAAAGGTGTTGATTATAAATTCTGGCCACATCTTTTTAAGATTTAATTTGCATAAAATGTAGGGGGAAAAAATGCAATTTCATGGTGTTGTTCATAGTGTTGATCACCAATGGTTACTGTTGTAACCTTAAAAAGTTGTTCTTGCAGAAAATATTTTATGAAGCATGACAGAGTTATATATGAAGTCATGTCAATAATGATTCATTTCCAAGTTGCAAACACTAATATTTGTGCTGAAGATTCAGGCGACCTTCTTCCTGTTCCAGGTGTTGGTGTCTGAATGATGTATGAGCGATGTCTGATGTTGAGACCACGTACGCAGACTTCATCGCTTCTGGCAGGACGGGACGCAGGAACGCCCTACACGACATCCTGCAGAGTCCCACTGACCCCGAGGGGCGGGAGCTCACCCTTACCCTGTCTCTGTCCCAGCTCCACATTAACGCAGGAGGAGGAGGTAAAAAAAAAATCCTGATATCAGTTTGAATCTAGATTACTGTGGGTCACGGATGGATGGATGGATGGATGGATGGATGGATGGATGGATGGATGGATGGATGGATGGATGGATGGATGGATGGATGGATGGATGGATGGATTTCAAGTTTATCAAACTCTGTCTTTATTTGGAATAACGATAATAAAAAAGAATCAGATCGACATAGAAATAGTTCACCAGACATATGATCCACCTTCTTTCATGACCACCTTGGTTCCACAACCTAAATCCAATGGAAAACCTTTGGAGTTATCTAAATAAGATGGCTTCTGAAGGACAGGGTAAAAGCTTCCTCCCTCTTTATGCTGCAGGTTAGCAAAAAGTTAATGAATCAAACTGCAAAAACTGGTTTTGATCAATATTTATAAGGGGTGGTGAAAGTCCTGATACCAATAATTTGGTAATAAACTGTTAACTTAAGATTTTTTTTTATTCCGCTAATGTATTGTACTTATATTAAAGATGTTCAGTTCAATTCAATTTAAAAAGACAATCAATCCCAAAGAGGAAATTAAATAATACCCAAGGGAAATAAAATGAAAACCCTAAAACTGTCAGAGTAAGATTTTGCTAAGGCAACAAATCCTTTATTTATTTTAAGATAAGCTTGTGGAAAGTACTGTACCTGATCACAAAAGCCTTCATCAGCCATCAATGTAGTAGTAAGAAAAATAAATTAGAACCTCTGTCGTAATATGAACTATACTTAATTTTGTCATTTCATTGCTCAAAATATTAGATAACAAAGAACTGAATAAATAAAAAAAGGTTTTTATTAGAAGAGATGCCACCCATTACGATTTCGTCATAATCATGCTCTGAGCTCCATATTAGGGCACGGTCAGACAATGTATCTGTCCCAGTCATGCTACGTCTTTCTCTGACCTTACCTCTGCTGTCCATTCGAGTGGATATTTTGAACTATCAAGGCTCAGAACAGAGGACCCAGTATTCAGGCAAGACAGGCAGTAGGATTATTCAAAAAGAGTTTAATTAAAACTGTAGTTGCAGTGGCTAGGGCATCTGAGGCAGGGAAGCCTGGATAGAGTAAACACAGGTTAGTGACCATATAAATATAATAGGGAAGATTATGAACGCGAGTCACTAAACTGGTTTAAAAGTTAAGTCCATGCCCAGAGGACAAGGTAGGATCCAGCTGGTAGGCTGCCAACAAGACCCTGAGTGTCCCAGATGCGGAAGCCCCAGAGAAACATGTAGGAGTCCGAAGCCAGGGCAGGTAAACAGATCAGAACAGGAACGGGCAGGCTCAGAGATCCAGGAGTCCAATGCCAGGTCTGGCAGACCGTTCAGACGGGAACAGGCAGGCTCAGTGGTTGAGAGGCAGAACAGGTCAGAATCAGGAAATCAGAAACACCAACAAACTCTAAAAAACTCACCACTGGCTAAAGAGAACAAGACTAATCTGGCACTGATGACAGGGTGCAAGCAGCTTAAATAGAGGCAGGAGCAGGTGGGTCAGATGAGAGGTGATTCATACAGGAACAGTTGTAAAGCTGATTTATGTAGCTTTTATCATTAACAGTTGGGGATTTTTTTTTTGCCTTGATGTGGAGGTATACATGATAAAGTGTTGCTTAAGTTTTTGTTCTCTTTTCAAATGTTTTCACAGCATTGTTAAGTGTTTTTTTATGTATTATAGTGATCATCCACACTTTTTAAAAACATTTCATAACGTCAGATAAAGATCATTAGAATTTAGGATCACCCAAGATTGGCATCTCTGAACTCCATTACCCAGATTCGAACACTGCTGTTACCAAACTTTCTCCATCAAGTAGTTCCACCAACTACAGATGTCCACAAACCGTCTATTATTTCCTTTGATTTAACATTCAGTGTTACTATGTGTTGCAGATGAAGAAGACATGGAGGACAATCACAGCTCCTCTGCTTCGGCCCAGCGGGAGGCGACTCAGAGGAACAGCTAAACTGCTACATTCTCCTTCTGGCGGACAGATCAATGCAGCCTCTGTAGCAGTGAATCTGTTGCCTCATAAAGACCTGGTGGCTGGAGGTTAGGGGCATCACTGCTTATAGGCCTTCAGCCAGAGCCCTCACTCCTGCTGAGATGTTGAGATGTGATCACTCAGTGCTGCAAAATGGAACGACTGAGGCTTTCCAATGCCAGGAGTGCACAAGATAATGACTCGGTAGTTCTTTTCAAACTGATTTTTTTCTTTTGGGTCTTTGAGGTCCGACACACACCGAAGGACAAATAGAAAACCAAGGAAATAGGCCAGGTTCCAATGTGTGGTTTGCAGTAGGTACAATGGTTAACAGTGAGAGTGGCTTCAATAGAAGCAGTGCTTCTTCTATTGCCAGTTAATGGGTTTTGAACTGACCTAAAGCAGATAATTATGGACTCAGCTGCACTCAAACTGTGTGTAAATCTATTTACACTGATATGTTTCTGTTTCATACGACAGGAAGCAAGTGTTCCTCAACAAATAGTATGCAGGTAATGTGACGTGTCCTTTAAAATGTTCATCCTTCTTTTTGCACCTTTCTAATAATAACAATGTCATCACAGCCTTACTTGAGAAGTTTGTCACGGTGCATTTGCTCAGTTTTTAGTAAAGAGTTTGAGAAGAAGAAGAGAAGTCTCTCTTTAGGGACTCTGCTTAGTAAACGGAAAAAGAAAAAAACCAAGCTCAAGTCTTCAAAAGCATAAAAAAGGATCCCCGGCCAAAATATATTTCTGCAGCTCTTGGAACACTTTGGAAGTTATGAAAATGGTGAAAGACCAAGAACGTCCAATTTGGATCTTTATACCTGGCTAGCAAGTGAAAAACATCCCTGTTTATTGTCTGTCTTGTTCATTGGTGCATCTCCTAAAACAACGAAGCATTTTGTGGTACATATAACCTAAAATGATCTAAAAGCTTTACAGGAGCAAGCTTCAAAACAAACAAACATGCGTCTTATTGAACACAGCAGAGCTGTCATCCTGGCTTTAAACTCACACTCAGGGAACTCATTTTATATACAAAATAGCATAAAAGTGCAAATCTGTGACCTTTTAGGTGCTAATGGAAAGATGTTTATGCAACCAGATCTGTGGGTTTGGCTTTATGTTAAAAATAATTGCTGATATTGTTAAACTGAGGTCAGATATCATGAATCATGTTGACTCACAAAGCTACAAGCAACATAGTACAGACAGAAAAGCTACTGTAGGGTCTGGATCACAACTTCTTTAATCATCCTTTAGTCAGAGAGTCTGAAAGGTCTGTTTTGTTGTACGCTGGTCTAAATGTGGACCGTGAAACATCATGCTATTTTGACGATAACAAGAAACAGACTTTTCAAACTATAAAGACATTAGTGATGTAAGATATTAGATTAGGGTGTGCTCATCTCTTCCTTGACAAAAAAAACAAAAAACATTTGACTTCCATTTTTCTTTCTCAAGGAGTCACCCCCTGCTGGTAGGAATGAAAATTGCACTTCGATAACCTATACTGCCAAATTAGATTTAAAATATGTAACCTAGACTCAATAAAATAGAATTAGAAGTGTCCCTTCTTCCCCCTCTGAGTCCTTTATACCTGCCATAGTATTTGTTTAGGTTTCACTGCAGATTGGCTAAATAAAAGCAGCTTTAGCAGGCCACATTCTCATCAAACTGCATGTGAACATGCAGCACTGTAATAAAAGTTAGTAACACTTCCTTATTTCTAAAATATAATAAAACCTACTGTGATTTCTTTGACCTTTGAGATGATATGTGCTTTATTCTCTGTGAGGAATCAAATTTATGACTGTCTCGTTCTTTTTTTTGGTGCGTCTTGATTGGCGGTTCGGGGTTATCTAAGTGTTATTATTTTACTGCAGACTGCTTGTTTATGTCAACCTTTTTCCTGGTTCAAAGAGTAACACACATGAGTTTTATTGTTTGAGAGGAGAAGTACAGATTAATGACTGCTTTGACTTACACAGGCCATATATCAAAGCTGTTTGCAGTTGCAGAGGTGTCCGTCTTTTCTTCTTCCTCTCAGCACTGCGGATCAGTAAGTGCATCTGACAAACTACTTCTAAATGTAAATATGCAACTATCAGCAGAGCTTCCAGGAACACTGTTTGTGTGAACGTTTGGCTAACTTACAGTCCTGCTCACTTGTATAGAACTGATTCATGCGGATTATTAACACAGACCAATCTGCATGTCTTCTCTCACTACAGTCACATATGGTCCTGTTTTTTTTTTATTTATTGTATTCAGGTGTTATACCCTTAGAGCAAAAAAAGGATGAAAACTAGGGTTGTCTGTTTTTTCAATGACAGTAGCTCTTCTTTTTGTGAGGTTTGTTTCAATTCAGCTCTTCATAATTCAATGTTTTGCATGGTTTCTTCATTTGTGATCATTTTTTGTTCAAGTTTTGTCCAACACAATAACAAAGGATCAATAAAAGAAATGAAAAAAAGGAAGTTTCCTGTGTTGTTGCAGTTCTCCAGCCTGACCAGCAGGTTGCACTGTGGAAGAAGTTGATGTGCCTTTCAGAGGTGTACATTTTTAAATGATGCCTTGGCTACAAACACAAACTTCAACGCATTTTAAAGGGATTTATAAAAAAAAGATGTTCAACAAATTAACATCTAAAACGTGGTATGAAATCGAATCGATACACTATGAGGATGCAGGAGAGTGACTCTTTAAGATTGCAGGAATGATACTATCTCAAGTTTTATGTTAAGAGTTGTTGTCTTGTTGGAAGGTTAACTTATTATTGTTTTTTTTTGTTTTTTTTTGCAGCCTGTAATTCTAACTTCTCTTTTACTGCCATTATTTCTATCCTTTTTCCAATTTATAAACATCTTCTCTGTTCGGGCTGAAGAAAAGCATCCATACAGGATTATGCTTCTTCCACCAGGTCTGATTCTTGGGAGTTTTTTTTGTACAGTATTAGATGATTAGATGCTTCCCCCTTAGTGACCATAAACGCCTTCACTGTGTTCTTATGTTTATGCTATTCCTGCCTGGCCTCTTTAAGGGACATATCTGAGCAGATCGGCAGTTGGGATGTACTCTTTCCATTTTTTAGATGATGGATTGGATGTTACTCTGTGTCATGTTCAGAGCCTATTGGAGATTGTTCTTTGACTCTACTCTGCTGCTTGTTCACCAACGTTCTCTGAAGAACCTGGAAGTACGCTGTACTTTAGCCATTACGTGATTTTAAATGGAAATGAGCTTTACTGTATTTTATTAAGGGATAGTAAACCAAGGTGGGGGCGACTACAGATGGAAACCTAACTTGTCTGATTTAAAAATAGTTTTAAAACCATGCGTCATATTTTCCAAGCCATGCTATACTTTCTTCTCACCTATTAAATAAAAACCCTACATTAAATTTTTCTCTTGTGCTCAAAGAAAGTTTGGAAAAGTGCAAAGGACTTTAGCTTGAAAAAATAAATAAAATCTTCCATTTAGGGAAATTAGATGTTTTGTTGCAGTTCTTATAAGAAATGCCCAGTTTCTAAAAACACAGACAGCTGTGTCTGTGTGTGTTTCTGCCTGAAAATGTCTGCATGTGTCAGTTGCTGATTATGCAAATAATCATTAGACAATTGTACCAGGAAGTTTGGGCAAGATAGAAAAATCCCCGAGCAGTTCCTCTAAGTTCCTCATTCTGCAGCAGCAGTCCACCACGGCCGCATGACCCACTTGTCAAACTGTGTGTGTATGTGTGTGGGTCAGTTCATAGTGTCAGCGCTTTAAGGAAAAGCACGAAGGGCATTTCTTTGGACTAGAATAAGGAAAGGAAACTTCTCCAAACTGGGTTAACTGTTCTTTCACTAGAGATACAGAGGTAAGGTCTTCTTCATGTTAAATGTGGCTTTAATCTGTAGAATTTCATCCTTATGCAGCTGGATTTGAAGATCAATATCCTTGTTTAGAGATGTTAGATTTGGTCAGTTTTTATTACTTAAAATGTAAAAGAAAGTCAAAGACACCAGGAAGAGTTTTTTTTATCTCCTCTATATTATTTCTGTGCGCCGCTGAGTTTGTGTGTCTGAGGGGAGTTTAATGTGTTGGTCACGGTGTGGCACAGGGGGTGTGCTTCAGCTGAAGACTCCCAGTTTTTGGCTGTTTACCGCCTGTTGCGTTAAAAATATAGCAGAAGCACTGAAGCAGTAGCGTGAAAAAAGCCTGCCAACCCTGCTGCATGCCTCCCTGGGATTTCATGCAGAGAATCAAGCCATTTTTCTGGCCTTTTCTGGTTTAATTACTGAAGTTTCTTTTTATATGCTTTTGTTCTCTTTCTTGCACTCCTTTGTTTAAACATGCTTCCTCTATCTTTTGTTTAAATACTGAGAGTTTGGTCAGCTTAGCTGTGCAAACTTCTGTGTGAATATTTTCAATGACCTGTTTGTTTGATTAAAACTTTAACTATGGGAACACCTCATTTTTTGAGGCGGTCAGAAAAAGGAAACATTTGCAGTGTGCACACCTTTAAGATGGACCTTTGCCCTCTGTTCCGTCATCAGGTCAAGGATTTACTAGATCCAGTGATTTAGTTAATTATACTTCAAAGATCAACAGTTTTTTGTTTTCCTTTAAAAATTAAATGTAGTTGTCTTGAGTAGATTTCTGAAGTGTTCTTATTTTGAGATAAAAATAAACTAATTTAGGTTATGCTGCGTTATTTGCACCAAATTATATGTTTGCAGAGGTTTGGTAATAGAAAACACCCCAACGTAATCAGATAGACCCCTCCCCCCTACCAGTATATATTCTATGTATATTTTTTTTTACTGTTTTTACTGTTTTCTGTTTAGATGAGTTGTGTTTAACTGTAGAAACCAACGTGACAAAAATGGACCAGTTATAGTACTGATTAACAGAGTGCAATGTTTTAATTATGGTGTCTATAAAGGAGATGACAGGATTATTTTTACAGTACTGTTAATAAGAACGTACACGGCGCTCTACAGTACAGTATAATTGGAGAACAGACTTAGATGAAACCACATTATGAATAAGAACTACATTAGAAGAATAAAATGTAAGCATCGGCGCAACTACATACTTAAATAAATTGTGTGTAACTGACTGACTTTAAATCTTTCAGCTTAGATGGAACAACTAATTACTGTAATTCAGTATATGAATTTGTTATTTTATGAAGAGTCGGGGTCTTTCTGCATGAAGTTTGCATGTTCTCCCTGAGCTTGCATGGGTTCTCTCTGGGTACTCTGGCTTCCTCCCACAGTCCAAAAACATGACTGTTAGGTTAACATGCTTCTCTAAATTGGCCTTAGGTGTGAGTGTGTGCATGAATGGTTGTGTGTTGCTGTGTTGCCCTGTGATGCCTCTCACCCATTGACTGCTGGAGATAGGCACCAGCACCCCTTGTGACCCCACTTGGGATAAGCATGTCAGATAATGGATGGTTCTATATAGAGTGCCAATGAAGTAAATTCTCACTTATCCAATTTTATGTAATTAAAATGAGTTTCAGTTCAGTTTATTTATATGGCACCAATTGATTACACATGTCATTGTAAGGCACTTTACAGAGACAATTCCATTAGATAAATTGAAAACAGAGGTCTAATATCATATGGTGAAACAAGAATGGGAAGTCGTGTGTCATCAGCGTACCTGTGGTGAACAACCTCTAGTCCTTTATAACCTGATGTATTTAGGAGAATTGATGAAAGTGGCCCTTAAGAAGGGACCCTTTTGGATATTTGTTCTGCAAATTGCATTATTGCCAATTATCACAAAGTGTATCATATCTGTGAACAACTAAACCACTTTAGCTCACTTTATCAGAAATGAGCAGTTCTGTCTAACAGAAATCTAAGAAGTGTTTTCATAATTTAACTATAAAAGAAATGAAGTATTTTCCAATGCAGTTGTGTGATGTGGTTAGAAACATGACTGAAAAGAAAAAAAATTATTTATATACAAATGGAGCACATTTGTTTATAAATTGTCTTCTATAAAAATGTAAGTGGTGTTTTAGCCACGTTACATTGAGAAGTTTTTTTTTTCTAGTTAAGAACTTTTTCTGTTAACTGTTATTTCCTTCCTTACTACATCATGAGGACACAACTCAATGTTATTGATGAAGTAAAGGTCTACGTGGCTTCTGCATTAACAGGAAATAAGCCCTATAAAAACAAACACAATGTCACTTTATGTGATTCTCAAAGTGTTGCTATGTAGTTGCAGCCTTTAAAAAATCCTTATGATTAGATGGAGCTTCCAATAAATCTGATCTTTTCCAGAATTTTCTTGTAATCCAGCTCACTTTGTCAGGCCAGAGGACATGAGAAACTTTTTTATTACAGATTAAAACATTGAAACAAAACAAAACATAAAAAGAATTCTTCATAAAGTGAAGAACATTATGGACAACAGGGAGCATTTTCTTTAGAAGATTTTTTAAAAGAAAACAGTGTAAGAGGATTTTCAAGATCTGTTGCAAAACAGACTGCTTTAGAAGATCCTTCCTGCCTATACCTATCAACACCTACAACACCTGTTTAAAAAATAACGCATGGGTTACTGCAACATTTAAGTTCCCTTTTGGATTAATAAAATATATTTGAATTTAATTCAAATTTTAATGAATTTAAAGTAGGATAGCATTAATCAGCATGCATTTTTAGCAACAACAATGCAGCAATATTCTGCCACATGATGGTAAATTGCCTGGATTCAAATAGTGCTTTACTAGTCACTAGTGGGTCCAAATAAAACCTCACTAACTGCCTGCTTTGTGCAAGTTACAGCTCTAGTGATAAATCTTATTGTTGCAATGATTTTTAAGTATGTCTTCATGTTTTCTTTCACAAGCTAAAAAAAAGCACAGTCAGGTTTGTACAGATTTTTTCAATCCGTTTTGGTCACGAGTTTGTTGAAAACTTGTCATGTTCTTAGCAAACTCATCATTTTTTTGCAAAATGCATTTCCTAATAATTCTCATGGAATATCGCAATCATTCTTTTTTTTAAGGTGGAATGATAATAAAACTTGTAACTTCATTTTATATAACGGCGTACCTTCCTATGTTTTCGTTTTATTAGTTTTCACTTGTGATCTTTTTAAATCATCGTTCTAAATGCGCTTAGTGTTTTGAGAATTCAGTTTTAGTTAGGGAATTCATGAACAAAGTAAAACATTGTAACCACAGCAGAGGGTATATTAATTATTCAAACTGATGGATTTACAACCAGGGACCAAACTTGTAGGCTTTAATTTTACCTTTAAAAAAAAGTTTAATAAACGTACCCGCAATCAAAATCTAAAAACAGTTTGGCTCTGTGTTCCAGATTACTGTCCTGCTTGAACTGTGTCAAACTTTGAACCGTCTATTTTTTTATGAAAGGGGAAGAGGAAGAATTGCAGGTGCTCTACTGTTTGCAAAGCTCCTCAAACTTTACAGAAGGCAGATGGTTTACCTTTACAATGCCCAACATCTGATACTGTTTTTGTTTTTTAAATCTCAGCCTTTCAACCTTTGACTCCTCCAAATATTTTTCATATGATAAAGTTCCATATTTTTCTCATCTGAATGTTTGACTTGCTGGGTATTCAAGTTAAGCTTAAGGTTGTTGATCTAGGCCTTTTTCTTAGATGTCATCCTCAGTCCATGTTGTGCAAAGAATCTGCTTTTTGGGTTTACGTTGTTTGATGAAAAGGTTTAACTTGGTGGTTTCTGGGTTCCTTTGAGAGTTTTCCATTTTATTTCTGAGTTAAAGTTTAGGTAAAACTCTTGATTTTGGTGTTTCCCAAAGGTATAGTCTCCTAAAAGACCAAAGAAAAAAATCTACTGTAATCTTACGGACCCCTGAATGGATTAAAAATCATATAATCCATGATAAAAGGTCAATGCAGAGTAACATAACTGACAAGAATAATGTTCACATATTCCAGCAATTTTTATTCCAGAAAGGTGTTGATAGCTACAGTACACAATGCTTGTTGGTTCTACTGAGCTTGACTAACATATATCCAGATATTAGTGGGGATGTATGTATGTTGATTGGACTGGTGGTTCAATATGAATAAAATCAGCCAATGAATAAACTTGAAAATAACGCTGACTCATCACCTTGTCAGCTATAACTGACTTTCTAACATCCTGAAGCTCAACAGTGTCTCACCAACTTACATCTTAACAAGTATATGAAGCTTTATACAGTAATTTAAAGTTATCTATATGGTCAGAAAAAAACAAAACCGCTGAGTGTCACAAACCTTGATTTGTGCTGAGTCAGATGATGTAGAGACCGAGTTAGTGGATCGGTTCTGGTTGTGCGTGCTTGAACTTCCACCCAAGGTGTTGGGTAGTCCAAAAAAAAAAACCCAACACAACATTACTGAAATAACCCAAAAGCTAATAACTCCATGCCCAACAGAAATAACCTAGGAAATTGGTTTCTCAGAATACCCAATTCAAAGAAAATAACCCGGTTAAATTAACCAACATGCTCAAACTAGCAGCTGGGTAAAAAAAAAAACTCCAAGCTTTTCTTTGTGAGTACTTTTTGTGCCTTCCAAAAAAAAAAAAACAAAAAACAAAAAAAAAAATACCACTGTGATAAAATGGGGCAGAGGGACCCAGTATTCAGGCAAACAGACAGTGGGAAAACGTTTATAAAAAAAAACAGCAGAATGCAGAGCTGTGGATCTGCAGTGGCTGCAGGGCACCACTCTTCAAAAGCACCCTACTGTAGTTAGGTAGAGAAACACAGGGAAGTGTCCACAACAATCTGACAGAAGATGATTATCCATGTGAGTCACTTACCCGGTTCAACAGTTCAGTCCATCCTCTCGAGGGAGGTAGGATCCAGCTGATGGACTTCCAACTAGATGTGGCAGGAGTCGCCCAGAGTGTCCCAGATAAAGCAGCCCCAGTGAACAGGCAGGAATCTGATCCAGGTCAGGGGAACAGTTCAGAACAGGATGGTTCTGAGATCCAGGAATCCACAGCCCGGTCAGGGGTTCTGATCAGAACAGGAACAGACAGATCCAGGGTTTCACAGACCGTTCAGGCAGGTTCAGTTTTTCATGAGTCCAACAGCGAGGTCAGGCAGAAACGTTCAGATCCAAACAGACAGGCTCAGTAGTTGAGAGGGAGGACAACGTGACATCAGGAAAACTATGGAACTTTAAGCTAGCGCCCTCCTTTGAGCCAAAACAGGAACAGGGCATGCTCATTGGATAAGAGCCAGGACATGAGCAGGAAACACCAAGACAAAAAACCTTCTGAAACCACCGGCCTCCAAAAACGAGCACATGAACCATGGAAATCAACTATGATCTCCAACTAAAAACTCAAACAAACAAACAAAGATCTGGCCCTGATAGCTGGGCTAAGCTGTACATGAAGCAGCAGGAGCAGGTGGATAAGATGAATGATAATTAGTAACCAGGGAGGGTTAGGCAGGTGAGTGAAGTGAGCAATTATTTCAGCTATCAGTACAGCGAACATAAAAACCATTAGACTTTGTTTGTTTCTTTCTTTCTTTTTTTTTTTTTTTTTTTTACCTTTTTCGAATGACTATGACCTAGATGACCGAGAACCATTTTTGTGACTTCTGCTCCTACAACACATTATTTTTTAATTCCTTAAGTCTACACAGATTTTCATCATATAACTGCTTCCTTAATAGCACATTTTCCCTGAAGGAGCTTTTCCTAGATTTAAGATCTTCTTCTCCAAGGACATGCTTATCTCATTCCCTTATTATCAATAGATATTTGCCTATACAGACATAAAAAAAAAAAAATACTGCAGGTTATTTCCTTCTATCAAACGCTTCAGTCTTAATTAAATTTTATAACTCAATGACCTCATGTGCTAGTTTTTCCGGCATACAGAAAGACCATGATAAAAGAGAACAGTCCTTTCTCATATGTGAGAACAGGAAACCTTTAGTTTAGGTGGTTTTGGTTTGGATTGTGTGGTCATTTGTTGTCATGTTTACAGGCAACTAGCTGTGTCCAGTTTGACACGTATAAATGCTACTAAATGTAACAACGCTGCTGGTAGGTTGTGGCCATGATTCTGGTTAGCAGAAATATTTTAATCAAAGACCACATCCATGAAACTAGAGCAAAAAAAAACTGCTGCAGCAAATGTTCCATTTCTCTGAAATTATTTGACTGGAGCAGTCCAGACACTGTAGGAAGAAAATATCAAATTTAAATTAATCAAATCTAAAATACATAAACCATTAACATGACAAAAAGTAGCTGTATCTTGGACGGTCTCGCTCATGTTTACTGAGCAGAATCTGCTTCACCTGAAGCAGCTACATTTGATTAGAGCTGAAGGGAAAATGATAAAGTAATAAAAATAAAGTATACTCTTTTATGTTCCTCTGTTATTAGAGGTCCGGTTTCTCTAAAACATACCTGACAAAGTGTTGTGTTTGATAACGGAAGAACAAAAAAGACAAAATCTAAAAATACACACTGGGGTATTTTTGGTTGAAAATGAACATTGCGGTTGACGAGTAAATTTTGACATATTTTGACCTGAATTCTCAAGCATTTTAGTTTTTTTTTTATTCAGTCTTTAGTCAGAGTTTGACTCATAGCGACATGGCAAGAAATGTAGAACTTCAAACACCTGAAAAGCAGAAGTTTGTAAGTTCCCATGTTGCTCTTTCGTTACAACTGTGATCAGTTTTAGTTTTGAAGCTCCTGGCGTAAAGTTAGATTGATGGAAAGATTAGACTGTTGATTTGACTTTGTGCATCAGAGACAAAGATTTTATTCAAAGTTAACACCTTGTGTTTGCATAATTATGTTGTTTTTGACATTTAGGAAAGAAAAGAGCATTTCAACAATCATTTAAATACAGGATATATGGTCACAAGCTCTGTACAGTTGCTCATATCCAAGTTTTCTTTGGTAGGAGTCTTTCAGCAGCTGACATCATGAATTTCTTATATTTCCTCTCTTTACCTTCGAAAAGTTTGTCAAATCTCTCAAATTACCTGAATAATCTCTTGTATGCAGCCCTGTTCAGGGAAATTATGATGATCTTTGGGTCAGATTTAGCTGGTAGGGCCATTACCTTCACCTTTCTACCATCTGTTATATCATCATGTGATAAATTCATAAACATTCAGCATGTGCAGAATAAATTCACATTATATCTCTGTAAAATTTACATAAGGCTTACTCTTTTTGACTGTTTACATTGGTTATCATACTTTAGAAATACGCAGGAGTTTAGGATAAAGGACGGGGGCGTTATAATATCTATTTTTGCTGAACATGTACAGTGTTAGGATAGATGTTGATAACAAGAGGAAAAACGCTTACATCTCTCTTCCTCATTACATGCCTTACTGGAACGTTTATTCCAAACTTTATCACTTGGACATTTTCAGTGGGAATGTCAGCCATTAAGCATAACGTTATAAAAAAGTATTTATTGTCTTTATGGTCTTGTACTGCAAGGGAGTAAGGAAATAAAACAGATCATTCTCAGTGATAACGATTAGTAGAAAATAAAATAATTAACTATATAAGAACCCTCCATACATTTAATTAAAACAAACCGCATTACAAAAGAAAAATAATAAAATGCAGGTCAAGTTACGCAAAGATCATGGAGAGACTATCAACTCAAATATGACATTTGAATAGCTGGGGGGAAAAAGCCACGTTCATGTACATACATGTTTTATTTCTATTATTATCCTTGTGATTCAGTGTTGTATGATCAAGTTCCTAGTATATCAATGTTTCACTGCAGCAAAGGTGTTTTCAGGGTAGTGCCCAATGTTAGCTGTACACTCAACTTATATTTCCCTGCATGGGACAAACACTGGTCTCATTTGAGGAGAGCATCATCCACATTGGGTTTCTCTGTTCCCTAATGCTACTTTCTTAAAATAAAAGAAAGGTGCTTATTAAAACAGAATTTAATCTCTATCTCTATGTTGATTGCAAGAAGTAAAGGTTTCAGATGGATGATTAATGTAAAACAACACAGCTGAAAGAGTTTAAATTCCTAAGTTGACATTTTGTTTTCTTCAACAGTGGTCAAGCAAGCTTTAGAACAAACAGCATTTGCAAATTGTATTTTAAAATATAAAAATTTGCATGCTCGGAGAGAGCAGGCATTAGCAAATCTGTCCCGTGAAAAAGAAGCATTTTTGTGGCAAACAGCAAAGAGAACTGATTGGTATTAAATATTCCAAGCGGAAGTGAAGGACTGCATGAAAACAATAAGGTTAGAGGTGGGTAAGCTTTATGAAAATTTTCATGTGGTGACAATAGATGATAATAGAGGTGAATGGAAACAGAAAACAGACAGAGACCTAACAGGAATAACCCACCAGCTAAAAAGTTTGAGTTATAACCTAATAAACAAACACAAGCAGGTAATAAGCTCTGACAATTGAACTAAACAAATAGCACCAAACAATCACAATTATGAGCAAGGGGACAGGTCAAATGAACCTGCACAAGATTATTTAGCCTCTGACATGGGAGTTGGCTCAGAGCTCTACTGCCTGGCTGTGTGTTTCCTGGAAGGTTCCCCCATTTAAAGTTGCTTTTTGTATCTCTGCTTCTGTCTCCCTGAACCCCAGACGGCCTCGGCAGATGCCTGCTTACACTGAGCCTGGTTCTGCTGGAGAATTTTTCTTGTTGTTAAAAGGGAGTTTTCCTCTCCACTGTCGCTACAAGCATGCTTAGTGTGAAGGATTGCCCTCAAGTCAATGAGTTGATGCAATCAACTGGTTTTCCTTAGACAGAAAACTTTGAATCAATTTGACTGGATGATCTGGTGAACTGTAAAGTGCCTTGAAATGACTCGTTGTGAATTGGCGCTATATAAATAAACTGAATTGAATTGAAGTGGCGGCCTAGTGGTTAGGGCAAATCCCGAAGTTCTGAATTCGAGCCCCACTCCCACAGACTGCAACTCTGGCTCTCTGAGCAAGACCCTTAACCCCCTATTGCTCCCTGGGCGCCCCACGATGGCAGCCCACTGCTCCCCAAGGGGATGAGTTAAATGAAGAGGTAAATTTCTCCAATGTGAGATCGATAATGGTCAATTATATTATATTCAATTATGAACCACACCAAAACCTCAAAGAAGGCTAAATCACATCAATATTTCTGTTAAATATTTCCATGTGCAGAGAGCTAAAAAGCCAAAGCGATTGTTGCTGCATTTCATACTATATAGAGAAGAAGCCAGATGCCTTGATGAATCAGGACAGCTTTGCTCACTAAAAAGGATAACTTCAGATGGAAACCTAATAGCGTAATTGATTGTTTTAATCTCAGACTAAATAAAGCATCAAAATAGTCAGGCTATGTTCAATAACATTTAGGGCTAAGTGTGTACTGGGTGTTGATTAAGTCATAAAACGTAATAAAAAATTAAGGAAGTCAGTGAAAAGAAAGGGGAACCTAAATGTGTGCGTCTTGGGGGTTTGGGTGTTGGTGACCATTTAAGTAGAAATAGGTTGTTTGTGTTTTGTGGTAGTATTAAAGTGGGTTGGTTACCAGGATGTGTGCAGTTGTTAGAGCTCCAGATGGGCGTAGCATGCACAGGCAGACAGGTACGAGATATCACCCTATAAGGTAACCAAGGTAAGAAGCGACCCAGCGTATAGCCCCTGCAGCCCATCGGATGGTAGATTGGACGTGACTGATGGATCCCTGAACCAGCATTTAAGAGGGCCAATTCCTTGCCCACCCTTTGTTAACCGTGCGTGTGTGTGTGTGGTAGTGCGTAATGTTGCAAGCGGATGTAGATGTGCATTTCTAAAAGCCACAGACGCTTGTTAGAAAGCCTTTTTCTATTTATTAAATTTTTTTCAATCGCTAATATGCAACAATCTAACCATCTGTTCTCTCTTCTTACTTCCCTGGTAGGCAGGATGGGCTGTCTGAAATCAACCCTCAGTGGAGGTATGGCGAGTGGTATGGAGGGGAAAATCAAACAGTCAGCTGCACAATCTGATCCATCGCGTTATGTCAGGGATCCCACCTTCAACACACGAGACAACAAGGTGAGTAGAAAGCAATTGCCAAGAAGAAAACCTGACTCTTTTTTTTTTTGACTCTTTTGGGGGGGGGGGGGGGGGGGGGGGGGGGGGGGTCCAAACAACTGAAAAACCAAAAGAAATATTTGATTTGTCCTATTTAGAAAAGAGGTTGGTAAAAAGTGAAGCCTCAGTTTTAAATATAGAGCATACGTGTTCCAGTGTTAGCAGTAAGTTGACAATAATAGTTCCTAAGGATTTAGAAATTCCTTTTCTGAAACGATGTCTGAAAAAATGAAATGAACACATCAGTAATGTGGTAAAACAATATTTCACAGCTGTGTCAAAACAATTAAAAACTAATCAGAAAAAATCCTGTTTTGCTTTCTCTTACAGGGTAATACCCTGTTACCTGGTCAAATGTTCCAGATGAACGGTACTTACTTTCTTTTGTTTCCTTCTCTGGTTAAAGAATTGCAATTGTATTTTCAAATTTAGTTGCATAATGCAAAAGATAATGATGAGACGTATTTAACAGTTTCCTTTAGAGAAGGATAACATTGATAATCTATAGTCAGGTTTATTGAAGCTACTGACAACAAACAAGGGAATCCATTTTTTTTATAAAAATTCAGAAAAAGTAGATAGACTTCCTTGTGTTTAAACTGTACTATCATAGACTCTTTACTATATACCTTTTATATGATTGTAGATAAACATATTTACCATGTCGACATCTGTGCTTTCTGTTTTAGAGAAAGAAGGAGCTGGTAAAGTGGTGGTCGCCCTTTATGCTTATGAAGCTTTGCATAGCAATGACTTAGGATTCAAGAAAGGAGAAAAGATGAAAATCCTGGAAGAGTAAGAAGGCTAATTTTTAATGTTGCCTAATTCAGCACAAAAAAATGTTACTTGTTATTGACACATTTTGTCAGGATAATAGTCAAAGTGAACATGATCAGACATTGTAGTGCGGTGCTTTCAGAAAAATAACCAAAGATTTGAGCTCTTGAAATAATTTCCTTGGAAATGATTTTTGTTGAATGTAAAAAGAACACTATCTAAATAGAAAATTCTGCTCCAACTTAAAGGTATAGTGGAGGATGTTAGTTTTCTGGGTGGATCATCAAAATAAGTGGTGCTACTAATTGTCAATCATTCTGGTGATATGTTTACGTAAGGCCGTCCTACGTGCTCATCCCTGTTTCTACTTACCGGTGGTGAGTCTGACATAGTGGAAAAATTGCAAATCTTGTTTTGGAAAGTGAGCTTGTATGAGCGATGCAAACAGCAACTTTTAAACAGAGCGTGCACAAGGAGAAATGTGCTTGTGCATGCTCTCCTACACATGTAACAGGCGTTCCCTCTCGGGAGTGGGTACAGGGTTTTGCATGTGCTTTTTTTAAGTGAAGAGGGAGTTTTTTTGTTGTTTTTTTTCATTAAAATCCTCCACCATACCTTTGAATTAACTGCTTCAAGTGGTGACAATTGAATCAAGTTTATACAGAGTATTTTTTTTAGTTGGGCAATGCAGTTAATAATATAGAAACAGCTGGGAGTTGCATGTTCTCCCTCACTACCCCTGTTCCTCCTGTCAGTCCTCTAATAAGCATGGCTGTTTGGATAAGCAGGTACCAGATTAAAAGCTATGTAATAGAAATTAATCTTCCATGTCAAAAACCGCTAGTGTTGTGTGGCTGGAATATGGTGTAAAGCTTGCACTGTATAACACCCATGGGAGCGCCCATCTGCCATAAACCAGACATGCAAATACATTTTGGGTACAGGTGATAAAGAAACTATCTGTGCTCATGCTGCTCTCAGGCTGCACCAACCCTGGTAGGTGGATATGTATATCTGCTGGTGCTTCCCTTTTTAAGGTGAAGCAACATTCATCTTTTTGGTAGAAATATTATCAAAAATATGTTTAATTAAAGCCAAGTGTATCATATTTGACACTTTTTAAACCTTCTACATCATCGGTGTGAAGTTTTTTGTTCTTGAAACACTGATTTAAACAATCAGACAAATGTAGTGAGCAGAAAAAAATATAAAATATGATAAAGAAATGCCTCATGTATCAAATTTGATGCAACTAATTGTCTAATTTAAGTTATACAACATTTTTATAAAGTTCAATGACATTCTAATTAAAAAAACTAAAATGTTCAATCAATTATTTCATGGTTCAGGCTTCAAAGGGTTAAGAGCAATTCAGGCCAATTTTGTCTATGTGAAAATCTGCCCTAAAGGCATGAATGTAAGAAAACACTTTTAATGCTTATTTACAGACTTGGCGATTGGTGGAAAGCAAAGTCTCTAACAACCGGCAAACAAGGGTTCATCCCGTCCAATTATGTGGCTCAAGTTGACACCATGGAAACAGAAGAGTGAGTTTAATGCTGTAGGAGGATCGTAACAGTTATTTTCATAACTCAGCCGAGTTCCTTCGCTGCATCACGCAGTAAAAACTTTGCTGAATCGTTACAGATGGTTTTTCAAAGACATTACGAGGAAGGATGCAGAGAGGCAGCTGTTGGCACCAGCAAACAGAGCAGGCTCTTATCTAATCAGGGAAAGCGAAACATCAAAAGGTACAACAGCTCTCTCACAAAATTCCTTTACTTTCAGCGTGAGCGTTTCACAATCTAAAATTTGTTTTTTCCCCCACAGGGAATTTCTCTCTGTCTATAAGAGATGTTGATGTCCAGGGAATGGAATCAGTAAAGCATTATAAAATTAGGAAGCTGGATAATGGCGGCTTTTACATCTCTCCCAAAATTTCCTTCCCTGACATCGGCAGCATGATCAAACATTACCACAGTAAGTATTGATCGGGGGAATCTGAGGGAAAAGGCTTGAAATTACAGCTAAGTGAGGTCACTGTCTATCAACGGAATTAGAACATCTCAGAGAATAACATGTTTTACAGTTATCAAAATGAGGCATAGTCAACGATTGGAAAAGGGGCTTGACTCTACTTCCAATAACTTTTCAAAGCTTGAAAGCAGCAATGAGTCATTTTTAACAGATTTATCCCAGACGTATTATTAAAAAGAGATTTCAGAATATTTGTCTTATCAATTTTGGTTCTTGTTTAATTAAAGCTATAGTGGAGGATGTTCTTTTTCCGGGTGGATCATCAAAATAAGTGGTCCTCCTAATTGTCAATTATTCTGCTGATATGTTTACGTAAGGCCGTCCTACGTGCTCGTCATGTCAGACTTACTGGTGGTGAGTCTGACATGGTAGACAAATTGCAAATCTTCTTTTGGAAAGTGAGCTAGTATGAGTGATGCAAACAGCAACTTTTTAACAGAGCTTGCATAAGGAGAAATGGGCTTGTGCATGCTCTTCCATGCGTTTAATAGGTGTTACCTCTCGGGAGCGGATACAGGGTTGTGCATGTGCATTTTTTTCTAAAGTAGAGAGGGCGGGTCTTTCAAAAATTCATTCAAATCCTCCACTGTAATCCAAAAAAGTTTTTAAAAAACAATTCACTGGAGTCTGTTTTCAAGCCTGAAGATGCCTCGCCTCCCATCCAGGAAGCCTCCCCAAATGGGAGGCGAGGCGTCCTCAGGCTTGGAGGCCGAGTCCAGTGTATTGTTTTTTTTTTACTTTTTTGGAATGACTATGACCTGAATGACTTAGAATCTTCACCAGCATATCTACGTCTATACCTTTAATAGCAGGACATGGATTTAGATGCTACATTCAAAACAAAACATTTTTTGCTCGATAATGTAGTTTTAGATAAAGTGAACTGAAAAAGTATTTTACTCCCACCAGGTTTGCTACGATTTTGTTTCTTTTCTCTACTTAAGGTTTCAGTTCTCTAAAAAAAAATGCTGTTATTGAACAATGACTTAATTTATTATGAGGTAGAAACAAAATCAAAGAACCTTCCCCTGCAAGGTTGAATTCTGTAAGAACTCTTATTAACCAATTTTCAGGTTAATGATGTTTGAAAGTCATCCAAACTCAAAGAAAAACAAATATTGATACATTTCCTACCTGCAAAGCTTGCTCATGCCATATTGTTTCAGTTTTATATCAAAAGGACTGATGGGTTTTTAGTTTCTGGTCAGGGGCAGCCTTCTTTAGAGAGGGGGTATTAAGAAAATACAAAACAGTAAAAGGAGGTATTGTCCATTTGTACCCTACAGACAAGGCAGACGGTCTTTGTCGTAAACTTGAGCGTCCTTGTGTAAAACCCAAAGCCCAGAGGCCGTGGGACAAGGATGCCTGGGAGATTTCCAAAGAATCCATAAAGATGGTGAAGAAACTGGGAGCGGGACAGTTTGGAGAAGTCTGGATGGGTAAGTAGAAGGGAAATGACGAAATAATTAGACCTTCTGATGTGAAATATTAATTTACCTTAACTGTCCATTGACCAGACCAGGGTGAGAAGAGAGGTCTACATATATTTTTGCTGTTCTTACTTATCAGTCACTGGAATAGTTGTGTGAAGGCGTTTGTCAGCACTCTATAGGACCCAACATTTCTCACCAGAACTTTGATCTTCAGAGAGAGAGAAGAGAAGTAGTTTTGATTTGGTTACTGATAAGCAGTTTGAGGCTTTAGAGAACTTCCTATTGCGATGCCTTGTAATCTAAAAGAGTGTTAGAGCTGTGGCAAACTAATATTAGTAAAACAATGAACTCATCCACAGGGCACTCAGTGCTTACTTCCTGCATGATGCTGTATTTAAAAAAAAAGGGGGGGGGGTTCTGCTTTTGGCGTTAGAAGCATTATATTGAAATGCTTCTCTGCCAAAAATACAAGAAAAGAGAAACAACACTTTAAGGAGTATATCGTCTCTTAGATTACAGATTAAAAGGCAAATGCATGCAAAGACGGTATTCTGAGGGTGAAATTGCAAAGCAGGGCAAAAAGTTCGGTGAAATAATTTATATAACTCAGAGAACTTTCACAAGTAAAGCATCATAACAACAGGTTTTGGACAAAGGGTCTCTAAATGTCATTGGATTGCGGTCTGAACTTTAGTGTTTCAGGAACAAAGTTGTCTATCATAAACTCATTTGTTTTCTTCCTCTAATTTAACATAAATTTAAAGCTGCAGAACAGATCAGATAAGCTTGACTCCATGTAATGATGCATTCTCTTCCTCCTGTTACTTGTTGAACAGCTTTTATCAAATATTAAAACATCTTGAATATTTACACATTTTGTCATGTTGCAACCACAAGTCTAGCAGTTTTATCTCTGTGTGAGAGAACGATACTAAAATGCACCTAAGTGTGAAATGAAAGGATAGGGCCTTTAATTCAATCATCTTTTCACTTCATAATTATTAGCTGCTTTCTGTTGATCACACACTAAACCACATCAAAGTTGTATGTAAAGCTGTAAAACTTTAGTTTGCAGGAAGCTGCATTGGTGCTCATTTCTATTTGACAGTTTTTTCTGGGAATGTTCTGAAATGGGTCTATGCTAACATCTGTGCTTATGATTTCATATTAAAGCACTTGTGTATTCATAGAGGAAGTTAACTCAAAGACGTGTTTGCATTGATATTATAAGGCTTATGTGAGCTACAGGTGAAGAAATCCTCTTAATTGGCAGAAATAAAGTCTTCAAAAATATTCATATGTGTACCTTTAATAATCTGTTTGGTTCTGTTACTGAAACAGATGGACTTTTTGATTATAGTCAAGTTCCTTAAATTAGACTGTATATCCCTCAGCTTTGTTTTTTAGACTGGAGGTGAATGAGGCATTCTCAGATTCACAGCAGTATATTTTATTGTAAAACCTGTAAAATGATTGGCTAAACACAGATAAAGAGAAACATAAACACAGCTAAAAGCATGAACTGCTTGGACCTCGGTGCTGCATGGGTGTAATCAAGACTTCTCCTCCTTTTATGTAAGATAACACTCTTTCATCACCATTAATGAGATCACCAGTTTACTCATTATTTCAAAATCCTCCAGTTCATTCAGGATGTGATCAACCATCTCTACATTCAGCGTGTCTTTCAATTTTGTGAACCAGTATTTAAAAGTTAAGCTGTCCTTCTTTTCCCAGAGAAACAGGGATAAATGCTTTGCTCAAAGGAGGCTGTAAGGGAGAAGATGTTGCTATGCATTTTTCAGGGTATCTGAGTGTTCTGAAGCATCTAATATAACCAAAAGGCAAAAATACAGCATTTGTTTTTAAATGAAAAAACTTAAACATGAATACATCCCAAAGTTCCTAAAGCTTAGAACACAGCACATTGCTATGCAATAAAACTTTGTTGACTTGGTTATATTTACACATAATGGTGGCACATTTGGGGAAATTAACTTAAGTTTTAAATATTGTAAAATAGTTGTTTGGTTAAGATTTTCTCTTACTTTGCTGAGTTACTCATTGTCTTTTGAAAGCAACAGCAGTGCTTGAAGTGCTTGAAAGTTTATATATATATATATATATATATATATATATCATTTACACACACATTTATATATATACACACACATAATTTATTAACATACACACACATACATATTCATATATATATATATATATATATATATATATATATATATATATATATATATATATATATATATATATATATATATATATATATATATATATATATATATATATATATATATATATATATATGTGCCACATATATATGTGTGTATATATATATACAGTATATATACACGTGAGTGTGTGTGTGTGTGTGTGTGTGTGTGCGTATATATTACTAAATGAGACAAACAAGCCTTGTGAATCTCCTGAACATAAATTTAGTTAAGCAACAATTTGAGGCAATCGTAAGAATAATTTGTTTTCTGTAACGTTCAGGAAACATTCAGTCAGACTTCTGCAGCTGGTGATGGGCTTCTTGCTCATCATGAGCAAGGTGCTTTAATTTGTCTGAGACAGTTTGTTTAAAAAAACTTTTTTAACTAAAAGCCATAAAAAATTATATTCTATTTTACTAAATTAGTATTTAGTATTTTTCGTTATTTACATTTACTGTTTGAATTACTAGTATGAATTGTCATTTTCTTTAATGGGAGGGTATGTAAACTTTTAAGCAGATGTGTATACGTTTGAGCAGAGTGGCTCCTTAAGGCCCTGTTCTTCCTTAACATTCTTCCTGCCAAGATCTGATTTTAGAGCATTACAGCTTCCGCTACCACAATTGGGTTGATGACACATATGTCACCAAATGAACATAGTTGCTTAAATTAAATGAGAAGCTTAGTCAATGATATCGGTAAGTGAGGCACTCAGCTTCCTCCTGCTTTTTGTAAGAACGAAACTTATGAATGTCTATTTGGCCCAAAAGTGCAAGAGTAGAGATTAGCTGTTAACTACACTACAGTAATACATATAGATTTTGTAATAGAAATTAGGCAAATCTTTTTAACAAACTTCCTCTTTAGCTTTCACTTGTTTTAATTGGTACTTTCATTTTTTAATGTATTATTTGTTTCAAGCCTATTTGGTTGTTTAAACACTATTATGTTTAATAATTATTTATTATAAGTGAAATATAAATTTATTGCAGAACCCATTAATACCATACAAATAAGCACAAAAACCCCCACAATATAACTATGTAGAGTAGATATAAATATTTTACATGATGCAACATTTGAATTTTTATGAGTTCAATAATCAATAATCAATTGTGAACATCACAATATGATTATATTGATTATTTTTATTAAAGGCCTTAAAGCATATATACACACAGCAGTTATTCTAAATTAAAGGTTAAAAAAACAGCACTTTATTACCTGAATCTTTATTTATCTTTTTTTTCTGCATCTCTTCAACACTTTGCTGAAAACTTGACCTTTTATCCAGCTCTTTTTCCATCTTTCTGCATCAATCTATGTGCTCTTTGGTCTTTTATTTTGAAAGGAAGCTCATTCATGTCAGGACTATCATTATATTAATCATACTGTTTATTTAAGCTGTTTGCATTTCAAAAATTGGGAATTCACTATAGCTTACAGCCAAATAAAGGACACAACACACAGTGTGCAGATTAGCACTGAATAACTAAGCATTTCTCCTTACCAACTATCAAAATGTTATCCTTAAAAAAAAACAGGAGGTCCTGAATAAATAAACTTTTTATTTATTTATAAATCTTTAATAGTTTTCTCTGTTTCCTGTGTCTTTTTGCCATGCTTTGTGGCACCAGCTTACTACAACAACACAACCAAAGTGGCGGTTAAGACGCTGAAACCTGGCACTATGACACCGGAGGCTTTTTTGGAAGAAGCCAATATCATGAAGACGCTCCAACATGAAAGACTGGTTCGGCTTTATGCCGTCATAACCAAGACAGAACCGATCTACATCATCACTGAATATATGGCAAATGGTAACATCTCTGTTATTTACCTTCACCATACATTATTATCAAAGATAACCTTTTTCATTAACATAATCCTGAACTGCTCCAAACAAATTAATTAACCATTTCATGTTCTTTTATTTAAATGTTCCTTAATGATCTACAGTACATCTCTCCAAGTAGTAATGCCACAGTACTTTTTGAATACCTCATACTACTAGCCCTTGTCTGGTACATCAGCGGTCCTGAAATATAAGTTATACTGTGACCCATGCTTAAAATAAAGCAACTTCTAATATATAATTAAATAGCAGAGACACATAACCAGGTTTCTAGAAATTGAATATTGCAGAATCTAAAAAGTTAGCATTAAATCAGTGGCTTTTGGTTGTGAAATATATTATTAAGTGAGTGAGAGTAGGTATGAAATGTTCAAAAGGTCACAGAGTAAATGACCAGCATCCAGATCCAAACATTTTTATAGTTTCCACCTAGTCACTGATAAATGAAAACAAACAAAGTCTGTTGATAGTAAAATAAGTAACTGTCCAAAGGGAATTGTCCTTTTCTAAAGCAAAATAAACAAAAACTGTTTAAATTCATTCAATCTACTCAGATCACTGTGAACTACAGTAGCAGCCATTCAAAATGGCCCTTCCCAGTCAAACGGCAGCCGTATAGCAGTGACCTGACTCCGCCAGATAGATTTGCTCCGCATATCCATCTGGAAACCTTCCGTAAAAGTAATTTTGGGAAGGGGCGAAAATACTGGTTAGCTGATTGGCCTATGTTGGTGATAGACGGGCCAAATACTGTAAACCAATCAGATCAACGAAGCATATGACGTAACAGAGCGACGACGAAGAGGAGCCAATTGATAGATCAAACTCTTGCCGAAACCAGTCGGGAGAAGAGCAAAAACATCTTTTCCTCTGAGAAAAGCCTCCAGAGCAGTGTTTTGCTCTTCTTTCAGTGAAGAAATACAGTGCTAACGCTAGTTTCATCGGCTGAAGCCGCCATGTTCTTTAGACTGAACTGTCGCGCTTCTCGTTGCGTCACACCTCAACCCGCATCAAAGCCAAGGGTGACTGGACGTTCGTTTGGTGAACGGCTCCAAATTTTCTTCAACGGAGAGTCTCCAGACTGATTAGCGAGTGAAATCTTGAAAGCTCGCGAGATCAGGATGGTCTCACGAGGCTAGAATAGCAGCCCACTTCCCTGCCACTCCCAGCCAAATCCGCTCCAACTTCCAGCCACTGGCCTTCTCCTGGGCGTGCAAATTTTTTTTTAACTCCTACTCCATCCTTTCACTGGATTACAGGGTCTGACCAGGAGATGGCGCTTCTCTTTAGATCTTAATTCACAAATCATTGTAGAGGACCAGCCAAGGGCCCATCAGTGAAAGTGGGGACATTTTGAATGGCTACAACTGTAGATAACTATGATCATATAGTAAAAGTGAATATGTTCTAATATGAGAGCGAAAATACACATTTAATGGTTAACAGGTGCCCACACTTAAATACCTGATGTTGTTCCTATTCTTTCATGTCTTCAGGAAGTCTTCTAGACTTTTTAAAGACTGACACAGGAAACAAACAACCACTACCGAAACTCATTGATTTCTCTGCACAGGTAATTATTTTTATTTCGTTAACATAATTGGTATTCAAAATCGAGAAGCTATAATTCTTCCTTTTCCTGCTCTCTTTAGTGCAATGTAAGTATATCCGTTTTAGGTGATTAACAAGACGTTCTGCTAAAGTCGGCAGCCTTCACTCCATTCTGCTTTTAGTATGGCATGTTTAGTTTCAGAATAGTAATCTTAATACACTAGATTGCAAAAATAAATGTTTCACACCAGAAAATGGGTGAATTTGGATGCTGCAATCACTTCCATGGCTGCATGTCTAGATACGGTCAAAGACTGGTTCTAGTCTGAACAGAGTTTTGAACTCTTGTTATAGAGCACCTTTGGGATGAATCAGGGTGTTTTCTGCTATTCTGTTTTTCTCATCTAACTATTAAACATTGTGGAGTATATTTACACGTTAGTTGAAACAGTTGTTGCGGGAATGGGGGTTCATCAGCAAATAAACCCTGTGTGAAGAAAAGGATCTCAAAATGAATGCACATGTAAAAGTAGACAAACACTTGAATATTTATATAAACTGTAAATTTTTTCTTATATGTTAGGAAGTTAAAATGGTAGAAGCCTATTTTTAGTCAGTTGACCGGAGAAAAACAGCCTACCTGGTACTTGTTCTAACATCTGCTTTGCAGGACTGGAAATTTTTTGAAATCTTGGTTTACTTGAAAGATATGCTACAATAAATACAAAGAAAAATAATACATTTAAGCATTAGATGGGAAATTTAGTAATGATGTATTTAATTTTGTCCCTTTTGACCAATAGTTTTTCCCCCACCGAATGCATCAAACAAGTTCAACACTTGTTTTCTGTTGTGTTACAGATAGCAGAGGGAATGGCATTCATAGAGAAAAAAAATTACATTCATAGAGACCTGAGGGCTGCTAACGTCCTCGTGTCTGAGAGCCTGCTTTGCAAAATAGCCGATTTCGGCTTGGCAAGAGTCATAGAGGACAACGAGTACTCTGCAAGGGAAGGTAAGCTGCGTGTGTATGAAAGGGGGAATGATTGTGTCTTCACTTCTCTGTTTTTGAGGACATCTTTCTTGTCAAGCATGAGCCACTTCCTTTACTCCTTGTAATATACTAAAGCCTCAAAAAAAAAAAAAAAAAAAAAAAAAAAAAACTTATCTTTCCTATTTGGACACTTTTTGTTTCAGTTTGTAAAACTATATAGTGGACTTTATGGCAAGATCAGTTCGCTGACCATTCAGACAGATGATCACTGCTTTTTGCTCTATTGGTCAAGTAACTCCTCCTCCACCCGCGGCGCCTGCGCCATCTATGTTATTAGTCTCAGTTGTCGGGTAGCAACAGCCTATGGCGACAGCGGGCCTGCTGTGACAGCAAATCCCATGATGTTTTGCAAGGAGAGCTCTCTGTGCAAAGCATTCTGGGATATATCTGCCTCTTCTGAGGCCTTTTTTTTTCTTATATACTTCGCAGGCACTTTTTGTCTCACGACCCTCGGCCATTTTCAAAGAACCTCTGTGAGAATAGTGAGCTTCAATTACTGTCTGAAATCGTAGCTCACCACACGCGGCTGAAAGTGCACATACACAGAAAAAGATAGCTAATGGGGCAAGCATGTAGGACGGCTTTAAGTAAACATATCACCAGAATGATTAACAATTAGAAGGACCACTTATTGAGATTTAAAAAAAAGATTGTCCTCAATACCTTTAAACAGAGCATGCACGAGGAGAAATAGGCTTGTGCACGTTCTTGCACGCATTTAATTGGCGTTCCCTCTTGGGAGCGGGTGCAGGGTTGTGCATGTGCATTTTTTTAAAAGTTGAGAAGGCAGGTCTTTTCAAAAATTCACGAAAATCCTCCACTAAGTTTAAGGATAGACCAAGGGTTAAAAAAGCAATTTTGAATAGAGAAGGAGGTCTTGGTAAATAGAAAGAGGAATAATAGGAGTTTGGAATCACCCTCACCAATCTGGAATCAGCCATCCAGCCAACCTCGAATATAAGGGCCCTTAGAGAGCCCAAAGGTTGCTCCATAGAGTGTTTTAAGCTTATTTTATCTGTTAGATTTTAAGGATTATAAATATAATTTGCAGGATTATAAAGCATTATAAATATAATTTTCAGAGATTTAACGTGGATTTTCTAATCAAGAAATCAAATGAAGAACAGAGATTGGGGGGGCGTTTTGTGCAGTAACCATATTTATTCTTGGGTAATAAGTGAAACTTGTCTGACTGCTCACCTGGAACCAGTAGAGTCTAAAACCACAGAAACAGGAATCTAAAAATAAATGTGCATATGTGCAAACTGGATGTAAAACTTCCATGACACGTGTCCGAGGTGAGCTCTGTGGTTTTTAGCAGTGAAGTGGCTCTATACATAGATTAAGCAAACTCTAAGTATCAATATTAGATGAAGTTGATGAAATATTTCATGTTTATATGTATCCTTTTCCTCTACACACCCCAAGGTGCCAAATTCCCAATAAAGTGGACCTCTCCAGAGGCCATTAACTACGGCTGCTTCACCATCAAATCAGACATGTGGTCTTTCGGGGTGCTTCTCTATGAGATCATCACATATGGAAAAATCCCTTATCCAGGTAAGCAGTAGTTCTTCTGAAAATTATATGATCATAAAGTGCACTACAAAATTTGTTTGACTGATTTAACTATGTAAACTATTTAAATAGTAGCAGAGCTGTTTTGGTCCATACAGTGTAACAAAAAACAATTGTAGTTATGCATACGTTTTACCAAACAAAAAGTTTTTTCCTGATAACAGAGAATCTAAGCTTCATTCAAATTGTGCTAAAAACAATCAGTGTTGCAGGAATTAAAAACAAAGAGCGCACAGATGATGGCAATAAAACCTCCGCCGCTGGTGCTCTTTTGGAAAAAAGGAACTAGTATCTCTCACTTCCAGAGATACAGCTAAAAACAAACAGCTTAAGCCACGAGTAGGCTATATTCTACATACAGAAAATGAAAGAGTTCAGAGAGTTAAAGGCTTTAGTAGCTCTAAAAATTATTTTAATCTGGAAAGAGGAATAGTAAAACACCCTATAACTTGCAAATCTTTTATGTCTGCTGCCTTGTGCTGGTTTGTAAAACATATTTGTATTTAGTTGCTATAGTTTCCTCCACATTGTCTGGCATCATTCACTGCCATCTGCTGACTCTTATTAACTTTAACAGCTTTTACACTTACCATCATTCCTCTAACAGCAGTCCTAACAGGTGTCTTCACTGTCTCCAGGTATGACTAAGGGGGAGGTGATGTCATCCATTCAACGTGGCTACAGGATGCCCCAGCCTCCAAACTGTCCCCCTGAGCTGTATGACATCATGATGTCCTGCTGGAGGGACAAGCCTGAAGACAGACCCACCTTTGACTACTTGCAGAGCGTCCTGGACGACTTCTACACCGCAACAGAGGGACAGTACCAACATCAGCCTTAGCGCTACCAGCCCTGTTTGGGTTTCCCATAAAAAGACTTACAGACATTTCACATCCACATCACATTGTGTTTTATTTACTTTTATGCAAATCTCTTGTACATATATCTCACATTCTGATGTATGTGGAATTTTTGTTTATTTCTACTACAATTATGAATTGCATTTTTGAGCTTCACATTCAGCCTCTGAATATGAAAGCTGTTATATTTAGTATATTGTGAACAATATCGTATCGGAAGTTGTAAAAAAAGATTATTTGCAATCACGCTCTTTTTGGGCACTATGGTCTCTCTGGGACTAGATATATTAATACTAGATCCGGATATATGAGTTGCTAATATATATAATATTCTTTGTGTGTGGGCTGCACAGTGGCGTAGTGGGTAGCACTGTTGCCTTGCAGCAAGCGGGGCTCTATTCCCAGCCTGGGGTCTTTCTGCATGGAGTTTGCATGTTCTCCCTGTACATACGTGGGTTCTCCCCGAATACATCAGCTTCCTCCCACAGTCCAAAAACAGGTTAATTGGCCTCTCTAAAAAAAATTCTGTGAGTGTTTGTGTGAATGGTTGTTTGTCCTGTTTGTCCCTGTGTTGTCCTTTGATAGAGTGACGACCTGTCCAGGGTGTACTTGGCCTCTGTCATGGAAAATGGATGGATATTTATGTGTGTGTATATGTATAGTATCAGTGTGTGTGTGTGTGTGTGTGTGTGTGTGTGTGTGTGTGTGTGTGTGTGTATATACATGTTTTTCAGAGATAATATCAGAGCTTATAAATGACTTTCCGCATATTTCTTGCTTGCAAGTTATTAAGGTACTGTAAACTAACAGATACTATAGCTTCAGGTAATGTGATCTTAAAAACTCAACATATTAAGCAGTATGGAATGTGTAATCTTTCTCTTTAAAAATTAAAAAATATAAGTTCCTATTATATCAAACTTCTTGTTTGGTATTGAATGAGATTTTGTATTAAATAAAAAATATTCCAGAGGTTTTTAATCCATCTTCTTTATGTTTCATTTTCAAAAGCTGCTCAACAAATATTGGTTATAAAGCTTTAACTCCTTTTGTCATTTTTTGGTTTATTTGGTTTATCTGGTTCGCTTGAATTTCACTGTGTAACACTGCCTTAGATGAACAGTTACCAAAGTCTAAGTTGGGACACCTGTAAAGTGTCGGTTAAACTGGTCTCCTCATTAAGAAGCTTGTTATGGTTCTCCCGATTTGGGACACTGAGTTTTTAGTTTTCTGTTTTCAGTTGTTCTGTTTTGTTCTTTGGTTTATTTTCCATTATATTCAAGCTGTCTTTAGTTACTCTCTGTTGCCCCCTTGTGCTTGTTTCCTTTCCCCTTGGCTTCCTTCTAGTCGGTTCCACTCACACCTGATCCTTATTTAGCTCATTAGTCCATCCTTTGTTCTGTTCCCCTATATATTCCATCAGTGCTGGTTCCTTGTTGTTTCCTCATCTCTCACTCCCCACGTGAGTTTTCCTTTGAAGTTTTTTTTGGTTCAGTATTTTTGTTCTTTGGATTTTTCCTCTGTTTACTGATTAAATCTTCAAGTCTCACCTCAGCCTCCTGATTTCTGCATTTGGGTCCTCAAGCAACCTCACCATCCATTGTTGACAAAGCTGCAACATGTAAAGACTTCAGTTTTGTAAATAATTGTTATCATCCTTTGTAAAAGGAGAAAAATCACATAGAAATCAAAGGCTTTGAAATATATCTAAACTGAACTTATAGGGTTTTTGTCCCAATTCATTTTCACTAAAAAAGGCCTGCACTTTTTTTCTGTCTTCCTTGCTTGTTTTTCTTGTTTGGTTTTTTTTTTTTTGTTTTACTCTAATATACAAGCAAATACAGATGACAATTGTTTATTTTTGCTTTGTATTGTTTTAAACAGGTGGAATAAAATATTATTAGTTTATTGCCAAATAGGCATTAACCATAATGCCAAATAAAACTATATTAAACATTCAAAGGTAGAAATTATAGTGGTTATTGTTAGAATTGTATTCATCAAGAACCATTTAGGATCCCCTCTGCATGCATTGCTGGTATAAAGAGTTGGAAGAAAGTTAAGGTTTTTTTTTTTTTTTATGAGGCTTAATGAGGCAGCATTTTAGGAGATCCATGCAAATCCAGATTAGATTTTCCCTGGGACTGAAGCTAACAGTCTTTGAAAGACCAAAACCAAACAACATTTCTATGATCATAAAATAACCATCTCTAGTTTTAAAGTCACCATAGTGGTTTTATGAGGATGGGTCAAATACATGTAAAGCAAAAATAATTTAATTAAACTTTTTTTACACCTTTGACTTTTTGTTATGGACATGTTTGAGCTCAAAAAATATTTCTCTTTCACAGCTTCATCATGTAAAGTTGATGACAGTTTAAAAGTTTACCAAAACATTGCTTAAAGTGCTACAAGGTTTCTGAGATTGGGATGATTTTAATACAGGAAAAATATCCTTTTTATGCCTGTCCGCCTTAGGCCAACCATTAGGTTCAACTTAACTCAACTCAACTCAAACTTTATTTATAAAGCACATTTAAAACAACCGGGATTGACCAAAGTGCTGTACAGGAATCACAGTTAAGGAACATAAGATAAAAACTGAAGGCTAAAATACAAAAACACAAAAATAGAATAGGATAAATGTTTCAATTAAAATACATTTTAGAATAAAATAAAATTGGTCTGATCAGTAAATGAGCCATATAGTGACCCTTAAAAGTATAATGTTCTTGCTTCAAATGATCTTAAAATGTATTTTTATTGAACAACAGCAACAGATAAGAGAACTGTTATCTTAATACTCTGAGCTCTGTGAGTTAAGAAGATGGGCCGCCAACCAATGGGCAGAAGTTGACCCACTAAGCCTTCCTCCTTTACATAATGAGGCAGAAATGAAGACAGAAATGTAAAAACGACAGGCAGAAATAAATAGCATGGAAGAAATAAATAGGGTCAAAAATACAAAGGAAGAATAAAACAGACAAAAAATATATCATGCACATAAATAAATACTTTAAAAAATAAATAATAAATAAATTAAGTTAAAGATTATAAGGGACAATAAATAAATAAGGTTATTATTATAAAGGTACATAAATGAAGCTAATTAATAGAGACATATACATTTATGTCTTACTCTATAATTTAATTTCTACCTACATTTTGGGTAGAAATTTTGTTTATTTATTTATTGAGCATTTATTTATTTCTCTATTCTTAAATATGCCAGAGTTTGTCCTCCATACAAGGGGTTTAATTATGTGGGGAAAGACACAAAAAAACACACACACACACACACACACACACACACACACACACACACACACACACACACACACACAAGCGGAGAAAAGCTTTTATTTTGAAACGTCGCGGTGGCTTGGTGACTGATCACATGATCTTCCAAGATGGCCGCGCCCTCTAGCGAGCAGGGCCAGTTTAACGAGACGAGCCGCAGATGCAAAGTGACGGCTTGAGACGTAGACAAAGCAGCTTTTAGGTGAACCTGTCGCTTCTTTATTCCCGCAGACATGAGCAACAACGACTTTATCCTGTAAGTATCAATTAGCTTCTTATAAAACCGGGTTTCAGCGTTATTCTTTCAGCCTTTTATTAGCTGCTAGCTGCCTAAACAGAAACTTCATGAAACATTCTGTGTCATTCTTATGAAAGCATCAATTAGTATTTCCTTAGTAAAGGAATTTACAGAATGCTTCTAGTAGGGATAATTAGAAAATGTTTACACACACAAAGTTGTATTTATCAATAATATCAATAACGGCTTAAATAAGATGTTTTATGTCTAATCCTGACACTACATTCCTAACCTAAAGGTAATTCACTCCATACATGTAAACTGACTCTTTAACATTAAACATGGAGGTGCACCACATTAAAATCAGTCTGCTGGTCCTCAGAAAGTTGGTAAATAAAGCAAACACAGTGCTAAATAGAAAACATAAATGATATTGTAATGCTTTTACTCTAGGATCAATCAGCAGCCTACATTCATTCAACCGTTTTCTTTGTCTGCTGCTGGATGATAAGAATGAAGGGGAGGTTATCAGTCCCTTTCACTGAGGGCAGATCAGCTCAGGATGCTGTGTAGGGAGTGGGAGGGGTGAAGCAGGGTAATATATTTGCTGTTTGAAGGGATGGGTTGCATCATCTGAAGCACATTGTCATGGTTGAACTATTTGTGTTCAAAGTTTAAGCTAAAGTGGGGAAAAAAGTAAGTAATTAATAATGCTGGGAGTAAGAGTTTTAGGTCATTAGGATGACTAGGAATATGTATATTGCTTTAATTCTTTGATTTTTCTTTAAAACCATAAGCAATTTTTTTTTGTTTTTTTGTTTTGTTTATTTTAATATGGACAGCATTACTTTGTGATCACAACTCGGCAGCAAGTTATAGGTGATAGAAGCCCTGTTAATGCAGGAGCTGCGTGTTTACCTGCACATGAAACAGTTTGGTAAAGCCCAGATGATGATGTCATGGCTTTACAAGCTTTTACAGGATGTGTTCCTTTTTTTAACATTTAGGATAGTTAGAGAAAAACATGTAGAGGCATTTCAGGGCGGCACACTTCTGGGCCATGGCGTTACGACACAACAATAGGCCCGTACGCAACATTATCTTGGTGGGCCCCATATGAAGTACAACACCCCATGCACGCCGCTGCTGCTGCCGTAGCCAACAGACAGAGAATGAGCCCCATACATACACACTTCATCACTTCATTCTTCACCTTCACTAGACATGGAGATACTTTAGTATATTCTGCTGTAAAATGAGTCTTATCAGGCTACCTTGAGTTTCACAGCTCCCCCTCCTCACCCACACACTCTCCATTCATCTCCTGGTCGCAGTCTTCACTCCCTGCAGCAGCAACGTCCACCTCTCCCTCTTCAGTTCTTTGAAAGAACGTGTTTATTTTGGGAATTTCTTTTCGTTCTTTCAGCAGCTCTTCTTTGCTTTTTTTTTTTCCGGAATCCACTTAAATAACTCTTTTTGTTATCCGTCGTCGCTAACAAATTGTACGTAAGGTTGTGGTTTTATTTACGCTCTGGATTACCCATAATTCCAAGTTTTTCCACTGTAAAAAATAAAATACTCAAATACATTAGAGCTTGGAATCCTGAGGTTCTGAGTTTGAGCCCCGCTCTGGCTGCCTGACCCCCACACTGCTCCTGGGCGCCACACAATGGCAGCCCACTGCTCACTAGGGGAAGGGTTAAATGCAGTGTTCATTGTGCTGCTAGAATTGTTTTAGAACTTTACAATGGATCTGTGTAAAGTGGGTTTTATAGACGACCGATTAATTAATTTACCATCACCAATCCCTGATCTCAGTCCTATAAAGGCAAAGCAGAGAGTGTGTATGGACTTAGGTGGCCTGACTATTCAAATAGGAGAATCAGACCGAAATTGCAACCATCTGCGGTGAGAAACTCGTGGAAGAAATAGGTTTTAGCTTCCTCAGCAGCTTGTCAATGAAAATATACTGCATTCATGATCAGAGAAAGATCTGCTTTCTTACTTTTCATTGGGCCAGTCAGGGCTGAATAAGCTGAAAATATCGATTTCGGTCACCTGTTGCTTTATCTGTTAATCTTAAATTGGATCTTTCTTCCATCCAGCCCCAAAGACTTCCCTGAGCTGAAGAATGATACATTCCTGCGAGCAGCACGAGGAGAAGAGCCCGAACATGTCCCTGTCTGGTGTATGAGACAGGCTGGGAGATACCTACCAGGTACCGATATCCCATCAACTCCTCTTTCGTTTCACTGCAAGGATTTTGAAAGTTGATGATGTTATTTTCTGGCAGGGGTTTTGCATCTGTTTAATGTTATCTGCACTGTTCCTGTTATCTGATGTCTGTTAATGAGGCAGCGGTTGGTAACAACTCTTCTTCTGTTGAATGTTTATCTGCAGAGTTCCGTGAGATCAGAGCAGGGAAGGACTTCTTTGACACATGTCGGTCCCCTGAAGACTGCTGTGAGCTCACCCTGCAGGTAAAAACTCAAATGATTGTAGAAAAAAAAGCTGATTTGACTTCCACAGGGCAAACAGTCATCATATTTTTATAATACTAAAGTTTAAAGTAAAAATAAATATGGGCTATAGGGTAGGGGGCAGTTTTATTTCTTCTGTAAATGCAATTTTAGTTTTGCTTTGTTTCTCCACTCTGTTCAAAGGATCATGATATAAGAGTTAAGCTCTGGGATTAATATCTCTTATCCTCTGATGATGTCCTTCTTTTCTCCCTTCAGCCTTTGAGACGTTTTCCCTTCGATGCCTCCATCATCTTCTCTGACATCCTAGTCATCCCACAGGTAAAGGACCCAGTGTCAGTTTTTGAACATATTTAATTACCTTTACCTTAAAGAAGTGTGACTGTAGGGGGGCGGCTGTAGAAACAAAATGAATACATGACTAATTTTGATAGTTATTCTTTTCCAGTTGTATTAAATATTGAATTCTGTCACATAATAAACTTGTAAAATAATCCTTCTTTAAAGGTGTCTGTTTAGGGATTGAGATTTATGTATTTGCCATATTTAATTTACTGCAGGCTTTTTTTTAAACTGTTTTCTGCAGTATTTTGTAATAGTAGTGATACTTCCCTGATATTTGTTTGTTTTGTAAAGTTACAACCAAAACCTTTAGTGTTATCATTAAGAGGAGGGAACAGATGACACGAATAGAATATATTTCACAGATAATAATCAGAAAAGTTTAGTCTATTGTTGTTTTAAAGCAATTTATTTACCTTCATTTTTCATCATGTTGTGCTGGAAGATAATTTATAGATTATTGGATTATTATCATGAGCATATTTATACACCAGAAGACAAACTTAACGCTCGTTTTTCATGGTCTCTTTGTAAATATTTAGTTTCTGTGTTTGTCCTTTCAGGCCATGGGTATGGGGGTCCAGATGTTGCCTGGTAAAGGTCCGACCTTCACCGACCCGCTGAAGGAACCGGAGGACCTGCAGCGTCTCCAGCCCAATGTGGATGTCAACAAAGAGCTGGATTATGTCTTCAAAGCCATCACGCTGACCAGACACAAGATTGAAGGAAAAGTTCCCCTCATAGGATTCACCGGAGCTCCGGTGAGAGAAAGTCGCGACCCGCTGCTTTGTTGATGTCTAGAGAAACAAGAACGCGGTTAAACCCTTGTCGTTCCACAGTGGACCCTGATGGCGTACATGATCGAAGGCGGAGGTTCCAACACATATTCTAAAGCCAAGCGTTGGCTCTACCGGCACCCGGAGTCCAGCCACATGCTGCTGAAGATGCTGACGGATGTGATTGTAGAGTACCTGCTGGGTCAGGTAGCAGCAGGAGCACAGGTCAGAACCATTTTAGCCTTTACAATTACACCGCATCATCGCTTGAAATATATTTAGTAAGAAGATGATTCGTACTGTGAAGGGGAGGGGATGTGAGTTACAGGGAAAAAGGTTATTTGCTGCTATTTTTGCGGCAGCTCCCGCCTACTCTCTGCAGGGAAGCCATTTTTCTTTATATCAGCAGAAAAATACTGCTGATCACCATTTTCCTTTTGATTTCCTAAGGAAATGGACCAAAGTCCTGAAACGCAAAGCTGCATTGTTATGGTTGAGTCTAGAAAACTATATCTTGATGTAATGATATTATGACTTTACTATTTACTGATAGTGTAACACAAATAGTATTAAAGATTTAAATCCCTCCAACTTTATGACGGATTGGCATGGCATGATGCTGGCATCTTCAAACTATTGATTCTGCATAGTTTGTTTGGACTCACTGTAATTGCCCAATACAAAGTGACATAATGTGGTTTTCAAGAATATTCCTTAAAAAAAAAACTAATTCTAGCTTGGTTTGCTTGTGAATTAAATCCTCCTGACAAGGAGCTTAACATGTTTTGTCTCAAACACATTTGCACATAGAGACGGAAGTTCTGAGTAGTAGGTAGTGGTGGCCTAGTGGTTGGAGCATTGCACTTAAATCCCAGAGGTTCAGAGTTCAAGCCTGATTTAACCAACTGGACATTGTCTGGATTTTCTGAAATAAAATGCTGATTTACTGTAAAGATGCTGTTTTTTTCAGACTGTTTAACTAGATCTTTAATCTGCCGACCTCTCTGTTCTCCAGGCTCTGCAGGTGTTTGATTCCCATGCTGGCATCCTGGGCCCGGTGGAGTTTAAAGAGTTCTCCCTGCCATATCTCCGAGACATCGCTCGCCGTGTCAAGGACAGACTTAAGGAGAAAGGACAGGATGTTCCGATGGTGAGAGACACCGTGTCCAGAGATGCTTTTAGATCAGTAGGCATCATCTGATTAGGTGCAAACAATTCCCCAAGAACAACATGGAGGCTCTAAATGCATGATCTCATTTATTCACTGCATTAGTGCCTGCGATTTAACAAACGCAGGCCTCTTGTGTTCCCTCACAAGCATACTGTTGCTAAAATAACACCTAATCCCTAATGGGATCAATAAAAATGATGCCAAATTCTATGACCCTTCATTACCTGTAGGTGGCAGTATTGCATCAAAGCTGGATCAGCATGAGCCATCTTTACCTCTTGATGTCTTTTGCTATTCCAGATTGTGTTTGCGAAAGATGCTCACTACGCTTTAGAGGAGCTTTCCGAGTCTCACTACGAAGTGGTGGGGCTGGACTGGACCATTGACCCCCGATCAGCACGGTAACACACAGTTTATAGAGACTTCTACTGATCCCCACCCTTTGCTGCTACATTTAAATTCAGTCCTTCTGTTTGGTTTTACTGGAAGCAGCTGAAAGCTTATTAATCCAGTTACAGCAGAGATCATGGGT